>NC_058338.1:20475934-21100934 GCF_905475395.1 Chrysoperla carnea
TACCTAAAACAGGACAATTTCTCATAAACCGTACAGAGAATCGAAATTTCCTTAAAAGTATAAATCAATTTGTTTTTTTTTTTTCATTCCAATTCTTTAAGGTATTTCGATAACGTAGGTAAATTGAAATTGATACCAAACATTTAAAATTTTATTTATCAATTAATCATCCTTTTATACGCTTTTTTTGAGAAAATTTATATCGATTTTCTGTATTCAAAGAATAGAATCAAAAATTACAGAATAGAATCAGAAATTAGTGGATAAGTCAATAGAAAGATACATTTTTAATTGATTTAGACAAACATTGATTTTGCCCATCGAACTCCGTATTAATGTGTTTAGAAATCTGTGTGTTGTCTAATAAAGTATCTGTTTCGTTTTCAAAGAAAATGATACTTACAAATTAACATATTATGTTTATGATATTATTATTTTTATTTTTACTTACGTGTCGTCTCTATTTTTATATAAAAAGGTGTTTATTTTATATAAAAACAAATATTTGAGACATAACAAAAAAAAAAACTGTTGCGCGTTAGATATTTACTATCCTTTACACACTCAAACATATACATATTTGTTTGCGTTTGTAGTATACCTACACATAAGAAGCATATTATATATAAATATAGATCAGATGATCTAGTTGCCTTTTAAGTAAGTACATTCTTAAAATAAATTATATGCTTTTAATATAAAAATATTATTTAAACAAGTGAAGTTTACAAAATTTAAAAAAACCCCGATAAATGCGATTCATTCCTTGTAAACCGATTTTTGGAAACTTAGCTATAAAATGTTCTGAATCAAGGCGGTTCGACCGTTTAGCGGTTTCGACGCCACTGAGAAACACATAGATGCACAGATAAAAACTTTAAACTTATAACACTCCTTCTTAAATCATTATCAAAATGATGGTCAAGGACATCAGATGAGATGAAAAAAATACTTAGAGAGCTATCATCTGTTGGAAATGAAATTAAAATATTTGAGTTGACTTTGTTCTTTTGAATTATTGTTTTGAATTACCTTATTATTTCACCATTTCACTTTTCAAAATGAATTAAGGTTTATTTGATCATTCATTTCCATAGTAATTATTTATATGCTAAAATTATACGTCATGCATTTTCCAAACTGAATCGATTTTGAAGATCATCGTCAATTTTTTAGTTTTTTCGAGAACGGAACTTTAAGCTCGCACTTGAAAGATAGCTAAGAATACTGTTCGTTAAATTGCCTTTCCAATCAAACCAAAAAAAAAATATATAGATGGTTCATCCGTTTAGGCGCTACGATGCCACAGGCAGACAAACACACACACGCACATAGCGGTCAAACTTATAGCCCCCCTTTTTTAATTCGAGCGTTAAAAATCAGATTTTATACCACGACAATTCACGCTTTATACAAAAACTGACAGTTTCCCACTGGATTCACTGGGCATTGTACTTTAAAAACATACATTCTTTTCCTCACTTGTAAACCTGTTCATAAGCTCCCCATCCACCTCGCTCATTCAATCTTCTAAACAAATGCTCTACTACAGTTGTAACCATTTTCCAGGCCGACAATAAGTTAGAATGTTGATGAATTAATGTTTCTGAATTCATTTTAATATAAAAGTACTGATAGACAAAAATGTATAGCCGACGATATTGCCACCCAGCTATTTATTAATTGGCCCTACCATCTCTCGGAAAAAAGGTCCATTCATCAATTGGATAATTGTTTAAAGTATGATCTGGTTTTGATAACTTTCTTGAATTTTTAATGCAAAACTTTTTTGGAAGATTAATTTAAAAAAAGAAAGAAAAAGGAATTAGATATATTAAAACATTCGAATAAATTTTACTCACTTATTCACCTTAAATTGCCTGTGTACACATTTGAATGTGTGGGGTCTCTCTGGTCGCATTCGTATATTCACTTTGAGTTTAGCTATTAACCGACTTTATAAGTATTTGTGCATTTTGTTTTTAGTCTAAAATCAACTTATTAATATTGACCTAATGTACAAACATATACAGACATTTCCCCAAAATGTATATATATATTTACATTTTACACTTTTTTTTTTTTTAAAGAAGACACGATATAACTTTCGTATTAACTTGATAATGGATTTTTATGCCGTGATATAGTTTCGTTAAATTCCGTTATGGGCAAGCTTGTTTTAATATTTCCATTGTAATAGAGAACTTTTATATTTTGATTATCCCAATTTCAGCTCAATTCGCTTAAAATCGATTGCATTATTATTCGCACGGTGCATCATTAACGTTTTTATGACGACATAATTTTACTATTTTTATATATTCACCTATTATTTGGTTTTTTATCAAATTTTATGACTGTGAATTCTCGTCAATTGATTCTTGGTCTAAGATAGATGTAAAAACGTATTACTTCTCTGCGTTTCCACCATAAAAATGAATGCAAATTTAGCTCGGTTTAACTGGGTAAATGACGCTCGGAATTTCGAGCGTCATTTGTTATGGTTGTGCCCTAAAATTTCTTCTAAACAATATAAGACATTAATCCAATAATTAATTGAAAGTTCTATGATTACTTTTACAATGCTTTTAATGATGTCTTTTAGAGTATTGGAGGATTTGGAAATTTTGGAAACTAAGAAAACAACCTTAAGGGGTTATATCCAGTTAGAATTTTCATTTTTTGCAGATTTTTTGCATTTCCATTGCAATGTATATATATTTAAGTATATTCTCTGAAAATTTCAAGTTGATCCGAAAAATATTCACGCAGAAAGACATAAAAAAAAATTTAACTTAATATTATGTCTTTTGAAACTTTAAATGCGTTTTTCTCCAGAACGAGGAGACTGATTTGTTTCTAATTTTTACACAATCTTCTTAGATATTTTTCCCAGAAAATTATTTCGGTATTTTAGAAAACTTTCAAGTTGAAAATTTTGGATTTTTTTTTTTCGCGAGCCGCAATTTTTCAAAAATTATTATTTTGACAATTCTTTCAATAAACATCTGTATTCATCTATTGACTAAAGAAATTTTCTGGATTTTTTCATTTTAAATAATCGAAACCAAAGATATGGTCCTCACCGCCGGACATCTTTTTTGGAGGGCCTGTAGCTCGCCTTCAAATTAAAAAAAATATCCTATATGCATACATTTCTTATATTTATGTAAAATAATAAATGGTCTTCCCAGAAAATTTTGTTTGCGCTCACAACTGGATACAACCCCTTATTGTCAAGCTTACTTACATTTATCCAAAGAAGATTTTTTTTAAATTACAGAATGTTTACTTCAATCTGTCTTAGTGATAAGTATGCCATAAAAATCCGAACTTTAAATATGAATAAATGTTAGTAAGTGTACTTCAAATGAATGCTTATTTATTTAAGACTTTTGGTAGGTAAATTATTCCTTTGTTGATTTTAAAACAAAAAAGGTGATTTTGACGACGAAAGGTTTCATTTAGACTAAATGCATAGGTAAGTCGAACCTACCCAATAAAAACAACGTACATATATTTCAACAATATAGTGCGATTTTTGTATATGTGATTACGACGAACACCTGCTAAATTTTTATTTTTTGTCTAAATAACAAAATAGAACGTTCAGTAAAAAAAATATGTTTTTGAGAACAAGAAAAAATATCAAGACCTTCAAAAATCACATCATACTTTATCTGCTTAAATAAACATGAAATAAATATGTTTTAAGATAAAATTTTTTTCTGTATGGTCTGACGAAATAAGTATACATAGAAAAAAATACACTAAAGTTTGTGTTTCAAAAATTGAAACTATTGAATACATTCCGAAAATACAGCTTAACAAATTATCAAACACCTTTTGCCTGTAGCAGGATTGAACAACAGTTACTGCATGATTAATTATACATATAATTCCCTGAGAAAAATAACTATTTACGTATTGCTTCGCAAAAAAGAAACGAGCCGAAAAAACTAATAGCACCGTTATACAGAACTATTTCACATTAATATTAAAATAAAATGTAGAGAAATTCCCATAATGCAATAAAATTACAAATAAAGAAAAAACATTTAAATAAACATATATAATATTTCTTCCTACTAGTGCTCTTTTCAATATTATATATACGGCCGCAATAAGTACGCCGTAGAATCCAGCTTCACAAGTTCTTAGTATATAACAACTACATAAGTTCAGTGTAATATCAATGATGATTGTATGTAGGTACCAACAGGGTTGAACAAAATAGATTTTAAGCTCTTTAATAATTCCTAAATTTAAAGATCTAACAACAAAAACAAATTTACATCAGTCTAAACTATCTGAATGTCAACACCTCTGAATGACATTTTCCTCCAGTCCTTTAACATACCACTTAAATACTTGTAAGTCTAGAACAGCCTCTAGTACAGTTTCTTAGGCTTTTATACTATTTATGATTTCCACAATAATAAGGCTCCAAATTTAACGTTTTATTCGAAATATTTTGTTATATGGGTAATATGCATTCTCCAGAGTTTACAGATCAGGATTATCTTCGCCATAGTATAAGTGATAGTGCTAGTTTGTTTCCATCTTGGTAGTTCGGATTTGAGAACTTTTTCGTGCAAACAAGTTCAGTCTTACTGGAGGTAGGTCTGGGCCTATTCATTCTTACCCATTAAGTTGTTTTAGCGAACATTTTATAATTTCACTGATAGTTAACAACATTTTTCTTTCATCAGAATAACTACAATGTTTATATAGGATTTCATTATAATAGGAGAGCCCTAGAAGGGATTTGTACAACATATGAGAAATTCCTTTCGCCTTCATTAGTAACTCCACCAAATATAGCATAATATAGGACGCGCGTAGGGCATAGGAAATCATGCATTTCGAAATCATTCTCATTTCTCTTATGAATTCAGTTTTATCGTTATTACAAGCTGCCCTAATATGATTTTATATTAGCGTAAAGCCCTAAGTAAAACTTTCTCGAAAAATTTCAGTTAGTATCGTAATTATATGGAAAAGTTTGTAGTTTGAATGGGCATGATTACATTAAACTTATGATTTATAAACCAAATAGGACAAATTTTCTTCTGCTAATAGTAGCAAGCGGAAATTTCGCTGAACATACAAGACATTCTTCATAAAATATTTTTTAATCCACCCCTTTATATAAATAAAATGTCGCAGAAAGAGAAAAGTGATCGTCCAGTATTAAAAATGACGACGTTCATCATTCGTCCAAAGAATCGAATGAATATAAGTTGATGTTCGGCATACTTCTAAACATTCGAAAAGAGATATATAGTAAAAGAAAGATACCTATAAGGGAAGACGGTAAGATGTCAAAGATATATAGTGGTACATATGTATATTATCTTCTATGTAATAATTGTAAACACTTTTAAGATGAATCCATACCGCGTGTGAGATGCTTTGATGAAACTTCTTCTATACTAAACCGCTTCTATATAATGTATGTGTGTAGTTATGTATAAACTTCATCAGTGTAGTACTTGTAAATTTATATTCCTATAAATGTTTTGCAGAAAGCAACTATTACACTAAACATATTCTAGGGCTTTTCCAAAAAACAAGCCATCATGCTACATATTACGGTTTTGTCATTTTTATATGTTTAATATATGAATGTATTTATTCCAATACAAGCTAGTCATCCTATAGTGGCTCAGTTGGTTTAAGTATACCAATTACCATGCACGGTATTCCAAGGATAACAGATTCGGTTATCGCAACAAAACTTTGAATTGAACAATTATTATTAGTTGTGATGGGTTGATGCAGTGTTTTTCAGCGTTTCAAAACGCTAAAATAATTAGCACAAAAGGTAATAAATGGTAATAAACATAGGAGAACTGTTCGCACTACCGAGCAATCTTTCAATTTACCTATCTAGGTTAAAGTAAAATTTGTTGTACCAAGCCATTTTTTTTTCTATTTTTGGAGTAGTTTTAAGTAAAAAATCACTTTGAAAATTTTTAGTTTATAGCTGTATTTCCTTCTATGTGCTTTTACGAGATCAAAATTTGGATATATGCTGAATTGAGCTGATTCGTTTTGTACAGACACACTATAAATATATTACAGTTAAAGTATAAAATTCATTTAAAATAAAGTACTAATTTTTAGATTTTTAAACTAGAGGACCAAACCTAGTTCGATCGCAAGTTATTTGTGATATAATAAGCGTTAATTAAATCCCAAATTATTATTGTATCGAATTTTGATATAAAATATCGATTTTTCCGAAATTGCGAAAGATTAGGAACAATCAAAATATACAGATCTCTGACTGAATATTTCACTTTAACTGTAGCATATACAAATTCTATATATATTTAGAAAATATTGCATAATAAAACATGCCTGAGACTTTATATAAACACCATCATTTTCCTTGGACACAAACGTCATCATTATTCTATTTCTGCTACATATGCGGTGCCCGTGACAAACATTAAACAAACATGGCGGCTTGTCTCTTTGATTTTAGTACAAGAAATAAAATGTACACATATCTTACATACATGTAATATGTATAAGATATTCTTGGTACATAATACATAAACATTTATACATAAGTATATACAAGGAGTTCCATTTTAAACGAGCGGTGGGAGAAATAATATAATATTTAATCTTTTTGGAAAAATGGCTCGAAAAAGAATCATTCTGCTCAGAAACGTGAAAAATCTGAAAGTAACCGTAAATTTTACTTTAAACTTCAAATTCATTAAATGACTGAAGCCTTTAATATTGATACTAGAAGACATTAGAGAAATATTTCATACACTTCAAAAAGAGAAATACTTCAAAAAAGGAAGTGGATATTAGGTACTATATTGTTTACAAACTTATAGGAATTACAAACTTGTGCTCACAAACTAGATACTTACTTGTGCCTAGCGACCTGTTATTCTTCTCAATATTTATTAACAATAATTAAGAAATAAGTGTATAAAAATAATAATTAGCGACAACAACACAGCTTACTAATTCATTAATTAATTCTTAATCTATTCTACATAAAAAATAAAATTTAAAACATAATATTGAAACAATGCCATTGTTTATTAAATTTTTATTATATTAAAATGTGAATTTATACATTTTTTTAAACAAAAATTCTGAGTGAAAATTAATATTATTAAAATCCAATAAACATCACACAACATTCATAATTATCCAAACTGTTCGTATAATTGGTTCGATTAGTTCAACAACTCAAAGCGTTTTTTGACTCGTACCAATATGGGTATAAAAATAAATGCTAAGCAACTTTTTCAAATAGTTTTTCAGGATCCCTAATCATCTCCGACGCCAGGCAAAATATTAAGGATCGGTTCATTTGTCAATTTGTAATTCGGGTTCAATTAACGATTAGGTGGATAATTTTTGAGATATCGCCAAAAATCGATCCAACGACTCGATTTTTTCAAAATCTACCAGCCCAATGAAACACAGTTTAGTAAATGTTCGTCCAATCGTAAAATAATTTTTGGGACAAAGTTACCTTATAAACTGAGTTTTATCGAATTCTGAAATAGAAAAAAATGTTTGATTTTTTCGATTTTTCCAAGGGGTACCCTTCAAAGAAAAAATCCAAAAAATTTTGTAGTTTCGGATATTCATGAAACAAAGTTTCTAAGGTATAATTGACCCAAGAAATTCAAAAATCGGGTACATTTAACGATTGGACGGATAATTTTTGAGATATCGCCAAAAATCGATCCCATTACTCGTTTTTTTCAAAATCTACTAGCCTAATCGTCAAATAAACTCGATTTTTGAATTTTTTGGGTCAAAATTACCTTATAAACTAAGTTTTATCGAATTCTGAAACAGAAAAATTTTTTTGATTATTTTCGATTTTTTCCAAGGGGTACCCCTTCAAAAAATTGCAAAAAATCCAAAAAAATTTGTTGTTTCGAAATTTCATGAAACAAAGTTTCTAAGGTATAATTGACCCAAGAAATTCAAAAATTGGGTACATTTAACGATTGGACGGATAATTTTTGAGATATCGCCAAAAATCGATCCCATTACTCGTTTTTTTCAAAATCTACTAGCCTAATCGTCAAATAAACTCGATTTTTGAATTTTTTGGGTCAAAATTACCTTATAAACTAAGTTTTATCGAATTCTGAAACAGAAAAATTTTTTTGATTATTTTCGATTTTTTCCAAGGGGTACCCCTTCAAAAAATTGCAAAAAATCCAAAAAAATTTGTTGTTTCGAAATTTCATGAAACAAAGTTTCTAAGGTATAATTGACCCAAGAAATTCAAAAATTGGGTACATTTAACGATTGGACGGATAATTTTTGAGATATCGCCAAAAATCGATCCCATTACTCGTTTTTTTCAAAATCTACTAGCCTAATCGTCAAATAAACTCGATTTTTGAATTTTTTGGGTCAAAATTACCTTATAAACTAAGTTTTATCGAATTCTGAAACAGAAAAATTTTTTTCCAACCCAACTTAACCTAACTTCGATTTTTTCCAAGGGGTACTCCTTCAAAAAATTGCAAGAAAAATGTGACTCATCACCTTGTGTACCTATGCAAAATTTTAAGTCGATAATATATAAATAACAAAAATATGAGGGTGACTTCATCTTAAATGCGACACACTGTATAAGCATTTGAAAAAAAATACGGATTTTTAAAATAATCTTCATTACGAATTTTCGACAAAAATTCGTTATAAAGATTATTTAATGGTTTGGGTCAAAAATTTGATTTGAAAACTATTTGATAATACATTTTGGACCATCCCAAGCACTTTTTGACACTTTACATTTTTTACCTAAGCTCACCGTTTTTGAAATATCAGCGAGTCAGACTATTTTTTTCGAATTATTTCCTTGATTTTTACAACTTACAGGAAAACTAACCATCAATTTGGAATGGAATCTTGAAAACTGTATTATGTGTTTGAATAACGAAGAGCATACAGTATACAGGTGTTATAAGTTTATCGCTACATAATGCTGTTGTTGTAATTAAAATAAAAATTTATTGTATAAAAACTTTTTTTTTTAAATTTAATGTAAGAAAGAAAAATTTACGACATAATTATATGTCTATTTTTTCAAATAAATTTTATAAGCATTTTATAGTTTTCGTTGTTTTTAATATCGTTTTAAGTGCCACGCTTTGTTTAAATCTCATTTAGTTTTTCCTACTTATAAATGTGATTACAAATTCATCTGTTATCTACAAAATTTCTTATACTTTTATACAACAGAAGCCATTAGGACAAAATATCTTAAAATTTCAGAATCCAGGGAAAGTTAATGAATCTTTATAAAAATTGTGCGACTGCATTGTTTAAAGCTTACTTAAAGAAGGTAAAAACAAAATTTTGGGCGATCTTTCCAGGGGGTGTGAGCTACCCTTTTCGGAGGTGGAAAAATGTATGCTAAAATAACAACGGGAATCGATATAGGAATGAATTCTAAGCAAAAAACATCATTGAAACATATTTCGAAAAGTCAATACCTACTATCCGTTGTTGGCGATTGATTATTTTTTTTTAAACTTATATCGAAATATCCTAGAGTATTCATTTATTATCTTTGATAATATTTATATTATTCCAAATATATATCGTTTATTTGCAAACAAAATTATCTACATTTAAAAATCAGTTTTCAGCCAGGCTGCATTCTGATAAAATACCTTCATTTTCAATACGCAAATGCTCTTCAGTAAATATCAATGTATATTATTGATATAATAGAGAAAATACAGAATCATTGGAGATAAATTTGATTCAAGGTACTACATCTTACCCTACTATAAACCTATAAAATAATACAATATCTTTAAAATATTTAAAAAATATCATAGACAATAGTGTTATAAATTAATTTCCTAATCTTGACTATGTAAACGTAATCATTTTAATAGCTATGGTGTGGTGTTTTAATGTACCTTTTATATATCTCGTAAAGAAAGAAGTCTTTAAGTTTGAGCATATTTATAATTTTAAATTATATGACTTATTATTTTATGCGAGATTGTTGTTTTAGAATTTGATGAAACTCGAAAGAGGGGGTAATTTTATCCAAAAAGTATAAAAATCAGGTTAGTTTAATAATTGGATGCAGGGTTTCTGAGATATAGCAATATTTGGATCGATTTTTGTCCGTATCTCAAAAACTATTCGACCAGTCATCAAATGCACCCGATTTTTGTACTTTTTGGGTTACCTTATATACTGAGTTTTATCGAAATTGGACATTAAAAAAATTCCTCGATTTTTTTCAATTTTTTAAGGGTACCCCTTTGAAAAAATCGAGAAAAACGCAAAAAAAATTTTATTTTGGAATTTGATGAAACTCGGTGGATGGAGTAATTTTGATCCAAAAAGTATAAAAATCAGGTTAATTTAATGATTGGACCTATAGAATGTATCGTATGCAAAATTTCATTTTGAAAAAATATTGAGTTCCCCACCAAAAAATTAAAATCAATAAAATTGTGAACAACAAGGAGGATAAGTGAGGGCTATAACGTGATAGTCTTTATTTTTAAAGGAGAATCTGCTAAAATATATTTATCCAAATCTTCCAATCATCCAAACTTCCGAATAAACAAGCTTTCGAAAAGTAGATTGAAATCGGTGATGATAAGCTTTGATATCATATACGGATACATACATAGATAGATATTCAACTCAAAGCTATACGTACGAATGTGGAGTGTTGAGCTAAATGAGAGGGTAGTGTTGCGCTAATGTGTATTTAAATATTAATTTCTGAAATGCTTTGGTTGAAACTATATAATTATTATATCCACATATGACTTTGTGATGGCTTAAAAACATTTCCTGATGAGAGTAAATGAGTAATATGATAATATATCATTAATATTTGTATTATTATCAATAACTAAACAAAAATACAAATCCATAATGCCTTTAAGTCAATAATGATAGTTCTATACCACTCATCAGTGATCATTAAAATGCATTTAAGTTACTTCAATTTATTATTGTTATTATTATTATTATTACTATTATTATCAATCAATAAAATTATGTGATAAATGCACTTTGGACAAACATTGTACAGTTATTTCATAAAATATTCTCATAAAGTTATCATTTTAAATGATACGGAAAAGGTCAAATTGAAAATACGTAAGAATATAATGTATCAAAAATGCTCTTAAGCATTTAAGATAGAGCCTAAGTACCTATAATCCAAAAAAAAAAAACTACTAAAATTATCTTCTATCCTACTATCTAAAAAAACTACTAAATTTTGATCATTGATTAGTTTTAAAAATGTTTGTTTTAAAATATCAATTTTTTATCAACGTTAAAATAATATATATGTAAATTAAAATAATTATTATTTCAAAGAGCTTCTTAATTTAAGCTAAACTGGAGCAAGATCGTGGCGACAAGAGGATCCTGACCGGGATTCATTTGCTACATTTTATAAGGGCATATCTTGTAAAGTGCCTAACAACTGACACTGTGGCCAAAGGCCAAAAATGCGGCAAAAATTCGAAAATTTAAGTAATTCATGCCAACATTGAATCGCAGGAGATCGCTGATTACAAATTTTATGTCAAATTTATGGGAATTTACCCCTCCACCCCTAATGGATCACCCCAGGGTAAAATATTAAATTCAAGTATCAGGTAGAAGCAGCAGTAACCTCCAATAGCTATAAAGACACAACAAAGACCAACAATTTCCTGTTGCAATATTGATATTCACAAAACTTTTACGTATTTCTCTAACCTTTGGACAAAGATTCCATTTGTTTATGACTTCTCCAAACGTTTATGACTTCTCTCTTTGTATCTACAATAATGTTGTGTTTGAGCGAAGGCTACATTCCTACTGCAAGTAAAGAGGAAAATTGGGGTACAGAACGTTACTGTGAACGGGCTTCATTTCTAAAAAGATCCCTAAGTGAAATTTGATAGCTTTTTAAAACAAGAGAATGCCAAAATTTTGCAATTAAGCAAGATAACTCATTATTCAAATAAAAGCGTCAAAGTTCTTCTTTGAATTTTTCTAAAAAAAGGTCTAAAAAATCGAAATGGCTAAACTATAATGACTCGATAAGCGATAATATAATTAATTATATTTATTTATATAGGACCAGATTTTTTTAGACTTTCAAACCATTCTATATAATAAGTTTTTAGCTGTAACACCCCAGTTTTTAGTATAAATTCCATATCAAATTTATCGTTATCAATTATGGTCTGATGGGGATATGACATACTGGAAATGATAAAAACAATTTATATTTAAAGCAGATTCAGGTATATACCACAAATTATAGGTGTACACTTACAATTTACCTTTAAAAGATTATCAGGTGGTGCTATTGTAGTCCAAGCGACATGAAAAAATACGCAGCAGACTTCCTAAGTTGGGAATGATAAGATTAACGATATAGGTTGGATCAAGTTTGCGCAATTGAACATTGCATTTCTTGTAATAACCTATGCCTCTACCAAAAATAATAAATCAAGCTTTAGTTTTCCAGTCCCCAACCAAGGTTCAACTTCATCTAACGAACAATGCCTTGGTTATGTTTTAAGGCCTCGAACGAGACACAGCCGAGTCTTACAAACCTAATTGGTTCTTAATTCTTTTTGCCGCAACGATAGTACAAAAAATATCCGAGAAATTAAAAACTTCCGGCACACAGCAAGTATATAAGTAAACTAAAGCAATTTTCAGATGCTTAATGCTAGAAGGCACATACCTCTAATATAATACCCGGCTAGATATAATCAGAAGATATTACGACTTAATTGACATAACAATCATTAGATTATCGAAGAAGTTGAAATCTGTAGTAAATAACCATGTAAAAGATGAAACAAATTCCAACTTCGAGCATGATGTTACACCATTTGCAGAAGTTGATTAGCCTTGGCTTACAAACTTTGTCTAATCCGTAACAATCTCCAACTAGGTTTGAAGCAACATGAACCCAGTTATCAATTTTTATATTGGCTATCTCCTCAGCAGATGCATACATTTGAAATATTCGCTTATAAACAAAATGATTATGTCACCTTTTTTTTCCAATCGCCCGGTTAGAATGTGTTCTATTTCCATAAAGCGTTCTGTAGTATCTTGGAAAAAAATCAACCATGAAACTCTGCTGGAATTGACTATACCTAAATTCTCTTTTCATATTAGATAATTAGGAATCATTGATGTTTCCAAAATATACATACAGCTCCAAAACAGTTTATAATTTCCAAAAGTAATCCAAAGATAAATGATTGAGAATTGTATGTTCTATTAGTTTCAAAATTAAGATAGTAGTTATTAGTTTCATGTTAAGCTTTAATTACGATCTAGCAGATAGGAATATTAATGTTAACAATTCGCACACTGACCTCCGTACACACAAACCTTAATGTAAAACATAGCCCTGGCCATGAAACGAGAAGATGACAAAATTTCAATTTGGACTTTCGGACCTATTACAACAACTTTCCCATACTGGGAAGTTATTATAAGTGAATATTCGATGTTAGTGCATGGACTATTCAGGATGATTTAGTTTATCTATAAATATATTTTTTATAACTTACAAAAGATAAGATATGGAGAATATATGAATAAAAATTATTTAAGAGAAAAATAATAATTTTAAATAGCATGGTTGTAAATGTTTAGATATAAAAAATATTTGTAATCTGTTAAAAATGCAACTCATAAATAATTTTTTTGATTATGGTATAAAATACCATGAATCTAAAAACTGCACCTTTAATTAACTATCAAGAATTTACTATAGCATAACATCCATATTAAAAATAAGAAAAAAATAATAAGCAAATTCTTCTGACGATAAGGAACGTTATCTTGGACAAAAAACTACTCTGAATGTTGCCATAAATAACTTTTTTTAGTATTTTTGAATCCAAAATGATTTTCATATGAGTTTATATTGAAAAAAATAAGCACTAATCGAGACTGCTGACAGAAGTGAAAACTTTACATTTATACGACTTTTAGACCTTTTTAAAGTTACTTTGACCTTTTTCTAAATTAGTTTTAAACATTTCCGTGAGATCTTCGGAATGCAAAAATATACAAGCAAACCCTCTTGGGCATAATTTCAACGGCCTGTCAAAACTTCAAGACAATCCATCGACTACTTTTCGAGACCACACGAAAGCTAAAGTTTATATACATATAAGGCATACAATAAGTACAAAAAACTATTATTAATAATAAAAAGGCAACAGCACACAATGATTTCAAGCTGTATCCCATTGAAGTACTGATTTTGTACAATGTTGCTTAACTTCAGTGACCCCGAACCGTTAACTTTACCATAAATAAAATCTTTATTAAATAAGAATCATATATACAGATAAGAAGGTCATGAACCGGAGTTTATCACGTGGTATGCATATCGCTTCCGAGGTGACGATCCAAACCATAGTTACCACGAAACTAAAACTTTTATCTCCTACCAACAAACTATTATTATAAAATCGCTCAACGCTTTATACTTAAAAAAAAAACTCCTTTTAAACGGAATAAATAGTAGGCATAGACTTCAAGAAAATTTCCTCATCAGATTTTTTCATATAATTGTTTTAAAACCAGTCTCATGCTCAAAGAATAACTACACTTTGCTAAAAATTCAGTGAATGATAAACTATTATTGAAATGAATTTCACCCATGTTCGGGAAAAATCACCATTAAGTAAGTCGTTGCTTCTTTTCATTAGAAACAAAATGGAGAAAACTGTCCAAAAAAACTTCGGTTACTTACAAATTGATTCGGCTAATCGAAAAATTTTGAATATATCATTTGTTTGGGACGATAGTTTTATCTCATATATTCTTTATAAAATGTTATACAGTAATAAAAACTTATTCAAACCGAGAAAGAACAACATATGCAGTATTTTAAATGGAGTCTCACACAATGTGTGTTATTTTTTTGTTGATAAGAAATAAAGATTAGAGAATATATTTACATTGGTTTGACTTGACTATCTCGAATCAGAAACATTAAAACATTTTTAAATAAAATTCCCCCACTAACAAAAAAATACAACTTCATATACCCACTTATATAATTTCATTTATTTTGGTTTAAACTACTTACAAAAATGTAATTTGATACATCTACTATAAATGGTTGAAAGTATAAAACTCATTTTAAAATATTCATCGTTTTATATAGAAGAATCCATTTTGTCCAACAAACACATAAAATTAGTTTTTTTCATAAATTTTTAACCGACTTCAAACAAAAAAGGAGGAGGTTATCAATTCGACTGTATTTTTTTACTTCAGAACTTTCGACTGGGTGAATTGATTTTGATGATATTTGAAAGCTGGTGCTTCCCGTGTGGTCCCATTTCATTTTGGTCCAGTTCTCACAAAGGAATCCATGAGAAAACCATAAAAGTCTTAAATTTGCATTAAGTATGCACGGCAAGAGACAAATAACTCAATATCACACAAACCGATTTCGATGATTTTTTTTAGTGACAAATTCGTGTACTACTTCAGATTCACTAAAAATCACAAAATAAAAAAAAACTTTTAACAAAAAGAAAACCGACTTCAAAAGAAAAACTTTTCCAAAACAATTTAATAATTACTAAAAAGTAATAAAGTCGGTGTCAGCCAAGCTAATATAGCAAATTGTTATCATAATGAGTATGTTAGTATGTTAGTTATGTTAGTACGCATGTTATCATAATGATAACTATCTGTGGGCGGCAAAAGCAGGAAAATTATTTCGTTTTAAACGTAAAAGATGTTACAATCTGGGCCCGTATACAGAACGTTATGGTAAAGAAAAAAAAAGATTAAAGGAAAAAGTTTAATTTCTCAACGATAGAGTGAACAGTAATTATGATTATATTAGTTAAAATGAAATAGATATATTAAATAAATATACATACAGCTGATGATATCTGTAATAATAATATTTTATATAGTGATGACTGATGATGATTCCGGTTCGTTAACCGATTGTGTATAGAATTGAAATTCCAATCTATACTCGTAATTCATTTATTATCATCATCAAGTCTTTTTTAGTTTTGTGTATAATAATGATTTTCTTTTTTTTTTTTTATATTCTTATCTTGTTATCATCAGTGTCGATACGTTCGACGCCAAACGCTATGGACACAGTGTCTCAGGAAGAGTAAAATTCTCACTGAACGGACAGAAAAGTGAAGTTGTGTTTTAAAAATCCTCAAACGTTTAAAACTCCTAATTAAACAAAGAGGAAGATACTCATCCATCCAAAACTGACGTCATTGATGAGTATCCTCATAGAGATGACATATAAAATTCTGTTTTGGAAGAAAAAGGTAAGCAATAGTCTTTGATTGCTTATAACTTCTTCGTTTTTTAAATTGTAGGACTAAGGTTGTATGAATTCTAACCTTGGGATATCATTGAAACGTGAACTCTCGCCAGAGATATAGGAAAGCTTTAAACTGACTCTCCTTTAACCTATTGGGGGATATGTTTCACGATGCGATATGTTTTGCGATCACTTCTTTAGACCACTTAACTAGAAAAAACTGACTCGGCATAAATTGAACTCTATCTTTTCGAAACTCTATCTTTTCTGGTAAGTAGACTAGTTTTTGCAATGAAACTACCTTTCAGGTGCAATAAGTCCTACTATCCCCAAACACATATTTCCAATTGTTGATCTGTAAAATATTATTTTGCATTGGAAGACTGTAGCATACAATAAAAACCGATTCTTTCCTTGTGTTTTTAATTACGCGTAGGAGAGGAGTATCAGAGTTTAAATAATTTTTTTTACACACTTTTTTTTCTCTTCAATGAATGATAAAATTTCATTCTGATTATATTTCATAAAAATCATTTCTTCTCTCCTCTGAATAAAATGCATATTGTTAATTAATTATTTTTCGGTTGATTAACTAGTTCCTTTATTTAACTTTTTTTTAATTTCTTGAAATCTATTTAACAACAATAATTATTTCTACTAATTATATCAATTATATTTAATAATTAATACTAATAGTAAACTGGAATTAATACGTAGCTGGGCAGGCATGAACTTTGTTATACTTTTTATGGCAAGAAAGGTATGTTCCGAAGTGTTGAAAATAGTTTAAATACAGATTGTCTACCTGCTTAGAATCTAAAATAGTTTACTGTTGTTAAAAGGATTACAAGAGGAATTTTAATTTACTATACACATGCCAAGGATAAGGTTTGGGGGTGGGCATAATGTTTTTGAGTATTATTTTGTTTGATTCATTCACCCCTGAGTTTCTTCGAGGGTTGCTTTTTTTTAATTTTTAAAAGTTTGAGGCGCTCTATATCTAGAATGAATCGAAAAATAATGTGGAGTGGATGACGCGCTACGAATCATTTTTGATATTTTAAATTGAGCGCCTAAAGCTTTTAGAAATAGTCGTGTATGAGTGGCTCATAGAAAATATATATGACTCATTGTATGAGTGACTCATAGAAAAAATTATCTATAACTTTTTAGTGTAACAAGAACTTGATCCTTAAAAAGTATTTTTTATTAAATTTTATTTTTTTATTTTTCTAATTCGTGTTTAGCTTGAGAAGATGTAGTACTTATGATAATTCCATAGATTCTCGGGTGATATTTATTGTACTGTATTAATATGGAAAGTTTTTTATTTATTTTTTTAATTTGTTGTAGTCAAATTTTAAACATTTAAGTAGGTATAGACTTTTCTTTAATATAATGTTTATACGAACGAACTATTCACGAACATATTACATGATGCTATTAATTTATTATTCTTTAACATAAAGGTCATTGGAACAATCTTAAGTTTATTTAATTTACATATAATTTACGCATTGGTGTTATATTTTTATTATGGATTCTAATTTTTTACATAGCTAAAAGTTATTATAAAAATTGCGTGTACTTAGATTGAATTAGTTATTATCTAATTTGGTCAAAATAATTGATTTATTTCCTGGTTGTTAAATAGGTGTAGGCACATGGGCGTACTCGGATTTTGGTACAAGGAGGGAACAAAATTGGAACCTTTAGCCTAGCAGTCGCAAATGAGAAATTGTGGTATAAATATTTCATTAATTCAAAACACATACTTAGATTACAAAAACCTTTTTAACCGACTGTCAAGGAGTTTTTCACGAATATCTTGTATGTATGTATATTTATTTGTAAATTTCTTTATTACCTCGTATCCTCCAAACGGCTCGATGATCCTTATATTCGTCTTAAAAACCTAAGTTAGATAGATTTTTGAAAAACAAAAGACAAAATAACGGATTTGTGAACTGAAATAGTGACGGTAATACAAAAAATTAACAAACCTATCGAGTCGGTCATCAAAATAAAGGAAATTAAAAGGGAATTACTTCAAATATATATAAGTTATATGTTTAAATTTTAGTAAGGAATAGTAAATTGGTTTGAAAAGTTAAAATATAGTATTAAGGCATGTTTACCTAAATCGACTTTTAGAACTGAACTATATCTGGTCGAGCGTTTTTTTGGTACATTTTAGGAACACCCAGCACATAATTATTTACTACATTTATTTCAGCATACTTTGCTTTCGTAATAAATAATAAAGTTTCATACGAGATAAGATGTGTTACCAAACTAAAATATTACAATAATATCTGGTGTAGAACAAAATCTATCATTTTTATTAATAACTATTAGTACAGAATGTATCAAATAAAATATGAACGAACAATTAAAGCCATTAAAAATATACCCATCGTACCCATTCATAAATTCATTTAGTCATTTTGGTGTATTTCACGGTCTATTTTCAAGTGAGATGCAGAACTTTATATGTTTTTTTAACCCCCGAACTAAAAAAAGGAGTGTTATAAGATTAATCGCTATGTGTGCGTGTCTGCCTGTCTGCCTGTGGCATCGTAGCGCTTAAACGGATGAACCGATTTTAATTCTTTTGGTTTCGTTTTTAATTGTTTCAGGTTACACAATAAGCTTCAGAAGTCTTTATTGTCTTCAATGTTTTTTATCCATGTTTCTTTGTAACATTTTCTATAAATGATTTATTCAGTTTGCTTATATGCAATTTTAATGATTGTAAATTGTTGCAACAAGCGCCACTTACCTATGTCATCAGCTAGTCTCGATTTATTTCGATTCAGACCGGAAAAAAAATATATTTTAGTTTGTAGCACATCTTGTACAAAAAATATTCTACATTATCGAAATTATTATTGCAAAAGTTAGATTGGCTTGGTCAGCGTACACTACACATACATACATACTTATAAAATAATAATGATATAGTGAAAACTATTAGATAATCCTTAAATTGTATGTGTTAGCACGATTTCTGGTTAGCCATTGGTCACTACTTATTATAGATATACATATTTTATATGTAATATATTTTGGTGTAAATGGGCATTGAACTATAACATTAACTTACATATACAATAATTTTTCAAAATACATTTATTTTGATACAATAAAATACTGTAATATAACATACAGAAAATCCACTTTATCTACAAAATTTAAAATATAGTCAGTCTATCAAGATTAATTATTTTTACCCGACCACGGAAGGGTTATATTTTTAGCAATGTACATAAAGGCTATATTTTTAGCAATGTAAATAAAAACAAAACTGTTCAATTTTTTTCTTCATGGTATTTTTATTTAAAACAAGTGAAACAAACAATTGACTGAGTTAATTGTTGAAATAGAGTGAAAAGGAATTGATGAGCCACTGGAAAGCAAAACAGGTGATTCGAAAGATTACAAAAAGATGATTTAATTGTAATATTAGTTTAAAAAAGACATACTTCTGATTTATAACCTTCATTTGGCTTGACCAAGATATTTATTATGTATGATACTCGCTGACATTGTAACTTTCCATAGGTCCAATCATTAAATTAATCTGATTTTTATACTTTTTGGATCAAAATTACCCTATATACTGAGTTTCATCAAATTCCACAACAAAAAATTTTTTTGCGTTTTTCTCGATTTTTTCAAAGGGGTACCCCTTAAAAAAATTGCAAAAAATCGAGAAATTTTTTGTATCTCCAATTTTGATAAAACTCAGTATATAGGGTAATTTTGACCCAAAAATTACAAAAATCGGGTGCATTTTACGACTTATCGAATAGTTTTTGAGATACGGACTAAAATCGACCCAAATATTGCGATATCGCAGAAACTCTGCATCCAATCATTAATTTAACCTGATTTTTATACTTTTTGGAGCAAAATTACCCCATCCACCGAGTTTCATCAAATTCCTATTCAAAAATTTTTTTTCGATTTTCTCGATTTTTTCAAAGGGGTACCCCTTAAAAAAATTGCAAAAAATCGAGAAATTTTTTGTATCTCCAATTTTGATAAAACTCAGTATATAAGGTAATTTTGACCCAAAAAGTACAAAAATCGGGTGCATTTGACGACTGGTCGAATAGTTTTTGAGATACGAACTAAAATCGATTCAAATATTGCGATATCTCAGAAACTTTGCATCCAATTATTAAATTAACCTGATTTTTATACTTTTTGGATCAAAATTATCCTATAGACTGAGTTTCATCAAATTCCACAACAAAAAATTTTTTTGCGTTTTTCTCGATTTTTTCAAAGGGGTACCCCTTAAAAAAATTGCAAAAAATCGAGAAATTTTTTGTATCTCCAATTTCAATAAAACTCAATATATTAGGCAATTTTGACCCAAAAATTACAAAAATCGGGTGCATTTGACGATTGGTCGAATAGTTTTCGAGATACGGACTAAAATCGATCCAAAAATTGCCATATCTCAGAAACTCTGCATCCAATCATTAAATTAACCGGATTTTTATACTTTTTGGATCAAATTTACCCCTTCCACCGAGTTTCATCAAATTCCAAAACAAAATTTGTTTTCGTTTTTCTCGATTTTTTCAAAGGATACCCCTTGAAAAAATTCCAAAAAACACATCGTAACATTTTTTGGTTTTAGATACCTCCCAACCAGCAAACAAATTATAGCGTGTGATAAGGAACACAGTTCCAAAAATTGAAGATAATTGCAAACAAAAAATGGGTTACGATGATATTAATTTGATTCAGTTTTTAAATTTAAAAAAAATATCATAAAATTTTCTAGTTCAAAAATATCCCAAACCATAAAATTGCGGTTGAGTCACATATGTGCATGTATGCTATGTACCTATAAGCAATCCTATTTTAGAATTGTTTTATGCTTTATAATAAGTTTAGCATACATAGGAAGAATTCATTTAAATACATTTGTATATTTCTAGAAGTTCTGAATGTTGTTAAATTTATAAAAGGGTTTATAACCACAAATGTATACCACAACTTTACTCTTAATGGCAAGCATTGGAAATACCACTATACTCAAATCTTATACAATCGTATATAGATAGTAATTCATTTTATATATTTGTGAGGATTACTAACTGAAACCCAATCTTTCAGAATTTTGAGCAACAAAGCATGTTTTAAGGTTGAAAGAGAGGATGAAAGGATGGCTTAATATTATTGGGGATTCTGATATTTTTAGCGTGTTAGAAAATTCTTCCAATCGAAAATACCAAACTGTATACTATATAACTCACAAAAAATGTGGGTATAACGTCTGCGAATTCCCAATATAGATTAAGGACCTGAAAAATGCGAAAGCATATGTTATCTAGGTAATTCATTTGAAAATGAAAAACACTGAAAAATCTTTCAGTCTCATACAGAAGATATGGTCTAGATCGGAAGATACAAAAAGTACAATCGACTAGACTTCCTAAACTATTTTTACATTTAGTCAAGCTCTAAAGAAAATTCTCAACAATTGTCGCCCTGAAAATATATCAGATCAAGAGTTATGAAGAAAAACCAATATGTTAAAAGAAAGATAAGAAAAATTGAATGGATTGCCCAGACTACGTAAATCTGATGATAAATTTGTCTCCAAGTCTTGAATTGGAAATTTTGATAAAATAAAATATGATAAAAGCCACTATTGGAAAGTTAGCACTGCGTAGGGTCGACATGCAGCATGAGGGTGGCAAACATGTTATTAAATTTTCATAAAACTCTTTGTACTAACGACTGTAAAGAAGAATAGTCCATTTAAGTATCTTAAATTGTTGGTATTTAATAAAATTTTCGCTGCCATATAAAGGCAGTCCAACATGGCGTAAGGACAGAAAGTAATTCCGCCTTGGGAAAACCTTTGTATTATCCACCGAGCTTAGGAAATTATTTAACTCGCTGTTCCAAAAATAGTATTAACAGTATTATAATAGTGTGTATGATAGCAATGGTTAGAAAAATTTGCTTCCTCGAAGGCCCCATGTACTTTTGTCCTGTGATCCTTGGGGAAACCATTTACGGTCAAACGGTTCTCTCAAACGGTCAAAAACTTCTTGCGCCCTTATATCGATCAGTTAAGGAATGGCTTTAGATGAAGGATACATATAGCATTTTTGACCAATTTCCTTAAAAACAGTGACAGTTTCTTTTTAAGCTCCGTGCAGATCTTACACAGTAAATGTATGTTGAAAGTTGGTACATTTAATTCATATTTATATTTATCGGGGAGAAAGTCAACTGATATTTAAAACAAGTTTTACATAAAACCTTCAAAACCAATAAACAAGTGGTGTTGTAACCAACAAACAACTTCTCAGACCTTATCCAATGTCCGCACCAATAGTTAATAAGCATGTGGTCTATAAATAATATACTCTTTTCTATATCCTATTAAGAGAAGGATATTTAAGAATAAACCAGTCGAAAAAACCACATTCTATAATTTTAATAAACTTATTTATACGTGTAATATTGAATTAAATGCCAAAAATTTAAAATTTTATTTATCAAATTACCATACATCTTTTGCAGAGGAGGATTATCTTAAGGCAAAGTAGGTACGTGCCAAAAGACGCGAGGTAACAAAGCGACGCGCATTAATTTCTCATACACCGTACAGAGAGTCGAAATGAGTTTTTTTTACAAAAGATGTATAAACGGGTGATTTATTGATAAATCCCTGTATATTATAAATGTGATAGTAAGGATGTTTGTTTGTTTGTTTGTTTGTTACGCTTTCAAGCCAAAACTAGCGAATGGTTTTTAATAAAACTGTACAGCAATATAGCTCATACATCAGAATAACACATGAGCTACAAATTATAAAGGTATATAAGCAGATATCAGCAGATCAACATTTTGAACCATAAAACAAAAAATTTATGTAAAAATTTAAAACAATAAATGTCAAACGATTCATGGCCAAAATTTTAAAACGGTGCATATCTTTAAGCTGCGGAAAACAATCCCTTCAAGTGTTATGGAAGGGGAATAAATAGGATCAAGAGAGGTGGAGGCTATAAAGCGGTGGTTTTTACATTTATTCCCAGTGAAGCGGGCGGTTATCAAGCTAGTAAAATTATAAATTTTTTGTATTTATTTCAATTTTACAAAAGTTGGACTCTCAAGAGTGTGTTCGTTTCAGAGTGACTACTGGAAATGGACTACCTACTCTTGGAAGTAACTATCTACACTCTAGAGTAAAAGTTTGAAGACTTCATAGGCATTGGCATCTGAAGTAGACATTTGGAATTAAGCACACTTACTTGCGTTAACTACTTACTCCTTCTGGAATATTTTTATATGCTGGTTCCATTTTATTTCTTTTCGACATTCAAAGACATTTTTACTACAAATGTATGCATGTATTTCCAATGTATTCTGTTACACAGGTAACTACTATTTTACATGCACACAAGAGAACCTATCCAGTAGGTATATCTATAGTTCCTCCACCTATGCTATGTTTAATACATAACATTTTATAATAATATAGTCAGAGTTTTCAGTATTTTATCAAAGATTAAAAATTTATAATCTGTAATCGATTTGTCTAAGTAAACATTTCAGTTGACAGTTTTTATATTTAAAAGCTTTGTTCACTCACACGTTTTACGTCAATTTTATTTTATTTATTTTTTCATATTATATTGAACTTTTTATACATGAACTGTGAGTTATTGTTGTTATACAAGGTATGTGTATGTATCTATATTTTATGAACTTTTAGTCTGTTTTTGCTAAGTACAGCATTCATTCTTCATTGGAACACCCTTTTGCTTTAAATTTCACAAATGTAATAATTCACAAATCAACAATTATTAAATACATTAAAATATAATCACGGGAAGAGAATTTAAAATGAATACAGAAGAGTGAAAAACGAACGACGGGTAACTACAAATCGTAGACTTTTAGGATTTATATCATGAAATTATTTTCAAAAATATTTTGATTTTCATTATTTTTATTGCAAAACATTAATTTCAGGTTGTTTATAAGAAAACGTTTTTTAGCTTTACAATGCATGATTTTAAGCCAATTTTTATAAGTGTCCGGCGAATTATTTAATTGATAACAACTATTAATCGTCTTTAATTAACTGTATTTTCTATAAAAAAACGGGGTTAACTGAATATCCTTCAATATTATATTGAACTGTGATTCGATAGAGTTATTTACTTTTTATTTATATTATATTAATTTATTTTGTTAATTATCTCACAAAGTAGGCCTCAGATCCAAAATTGATAAATTCTGCAGTCAATAACAGAACGCCCTGTATATATCAAACACGCAGTCTTGATATTTCTCCGTAAGGATAACATACTGTATGGTTCAGTCAGAAGTTATCACTTCTTGCGTACTTAACGAAGTCTACTTTATAAAATAAATGTTTTGACAACTTACTGAACAACCCTTTGTATGAAACTAAAAGGCCGAGTGCAAGATCTACATAGAAGAATGTACAACACAGCAAAACTGTTTATTGTGCAATTTTTAAAGTTGCATTTAAAGGCATTATTATGGCCACAGGCAAAAGTATGAAACTTCTATACAGAAGAATAATTGAAGGTAGAAGATACAAGACAAGTAAGAGAAAGATAGATACGGAATTATCGGGCAAAGTTCCGAGTATCAGCTAGTATTTACATAAAAAAAGTCGTTATAGGATAGATTAATAGCCTATATGAAACATCTACAGGTGATTTGTAATTGTAATTTTACAGACACACGAACAAAATTTATACGGCTATAAGTACAGACAAAAGAGTTAAATATTCACGTTCAGTTCAAAAATTGCGTTTAGAAGATGAAAATTCGGCTATAAATAGTTGATATAATGTAAAATAGTTATATAATTAAAATGACCCTGTACCATCAAAATAATTCGGAAAATAGACAATTGAAATTGAGAAATCACTTTTCCTTGTGTTAATAAAAATGTTGCTAAATGAGATTTTTATGTTCGACTTTGTAAGGTATCAAAAAGAACAGATATTACTATAAAGCTCATAAAATATCAATTAGATATATGGCTCATTGGGTCTTGTATTTGGTTTGTCACTGCTATGACAGAGAGTCACTTAAATAATGATTTTCCGATTTCATGTTTCGCACTCAAATATGTACTTTTATCTTGCTCTGTAACGTGTACTTTGATCTTACTGTTACACAATAAACCTGAATATTCTGTCATTAACTTGCTTATTTAAATAGGCCATAAGACGTTTGCTGTGACTGAGTAGAAAAACGCTTAACTAAAACCAGATAACTATAACCAGAGATCCAATAGTCAAATACATTTTCTTCTTCTTAAATGCGTGTTTCGCGAACACCCGTATGTTTATTTAAAAATATGCTTTGTACGAAGTAATCGTTTTAACAAGTGTAATTATTTAAGCGACTATTGCCTACCGATATTGAATATTGCTAATCATAATATTAATATGAGTAGCGAATTCTATCACCAGTATACCACTTTAGATAATCACGCATGGTCGATGAGGTCTGATACCGAAATAAAATCACATACAGTATGTCTCAGTACGTTGTGCCTATGAAAATGTGTTTTATCGCTAGTGCTTAGAAACCAAAGTATTCATATTTATCGTAACATATATAGAAAAATAAAATATGATCCTGTTTATTCGTATTGCACTGTTATCAAAATATAAATTGTAATCTCATTAAAATATTATAATTAATGTCATAAACCTTTTTGTAAAATTTATAGGCTTGTGATTAGTCAATGTTTCTGTTAAGGATGTATGATCGGCGATATAGTAATTCGCAGGTATGTAATACATTTTGTTTCTATTTTTTTTTAAATAATTAGACGAAAAGTATGAAAATAAAATTTTTCGATATCTGGCTTTGTTTCCGAAATATTGAAGATTGCAAATCATTTCGAAGAGTCCAGTCCAATATATAAAAATTTGTATTCTTTTTTCGTTTAAATTCATTAATTCAAAGTCTTCGTCTGAATTAATAATACATTAAAAACAAGTGTTTAAAATTGCGTACATTAATTAATTTCCATTAGTGAGTTAAGTTTAAGAAACAAAAATAAAAGGGCAGGCTTTTGGTTTTCGTAAATGTTTCGAAGGATTGTTTAGAAATTTTTTCTATTTTTGGAGTCTAAATATATGATTAGAAAAGAATTTTTTTTTAAAAATTTTTCTCGAGTTCCTTTTGACCTCTTTGATATTATCGGATTGGTTTGGCATGAAATTAGGATTAATAGACTCACTATTATAACCTTTCAAAAAAATGAGAACTTATCCTTTTGCCATAATGAACCTCCAAGAGAAACAATGATACTTATTTACGAAAAAAATGTGTTTCAAATAAAAGTTATTTTGTACGGAAAGGCTTTGGCATTGTAACTTTTGTTTTATATGTTACAGTTTACAAAATGGATCCAATTCCTATAATCCAATTGACTTTATTTTGCTCGATTATGACCTCAATAACAAAATTATTCAGAGGCCTCGATGACCTCGTAATAAGCATTAGAACTATTTAAAAATTCAAGACCTAATTTAGTTAACGCTGCGATAGACATACTACCTTAAATGAAGGTAAGTTAAGTATGTAGGTAGGTAGATGTTAAAAGCGTTATTACTAACAATCTTTTATTATTTTGTTATCTTCAAGTAATTAGATGTTAATTAATTTTTATTAACAATAAATTACATTCATAAAAATTTTCCTTTACATCATGAAAGTTTGACTCATTTGTTTCACGTTTGCAACTCGTAAGAAAATAGATAGAATAGATATTTTTCTTTGGGTACGTCAGAAATAATTATCCAATTTATGCCTCCACATAGGCACGCTAATATAAACTGTTAGTATATATTAGAGAGCCCCTGTGCTATTTTGATGTATGAGACATATTATTGTCAAGTTGCATCCAAATCCATTCAGTAGTTTTTGCTTGAAAGCGTGACAAACAAACAACCTTATTTTCACATTTATAATATATAGGGAATAGGGATTCTTAAATATTTTGAATAATATTTTTGTGTCTTCTAATGAAAATGAAAAAGGGAGATTTTTCATTATTATTTTAACGAAAAATGAATGGTTACGTCTACCTCAAAAGAAAATTTGACCACAAGGACATTATTGATAGAAGTAATAATTATGAGCATTTGTAACTTGTTTTTAAGTTGGTTCTATTTGTCATGAAAAATATATTTTATTAGGAAAATGGGAAAATTATATTTTATAATACTACATGTGTGTTGTTTCTTACATATCTTAATGTGTTATGGCGGACTAAAAATGTTACCTACTTGATGTATCGAACGAATCAAAACGCATGCGTACTGTTACTATAATACAGAACTTTATACATATAATACACCAACAACAACATAAATGGAATATTAGTTGAATTTTCAGAAAATGGAACAATACATAATATTTCATATATTTCATAGTGTATTTCCTATAAGTTGAATTTTCTCTTAAAATTTCAATTCGTATACATAAATACATTTTTGTACACAATAGAAATAAAACAACAGTTAAAAAAAGAAAATTTTCTTGCCTGGGTCGGTTCTATGTTCAAATATGAATGAAAATATTATAAGAAAAACCATTTTTATGTCCAATAGGATTGTCGTTTTAATTAAATGAAATAGTATTATTATTACACACTTTAGAGATTTAGAGTTCAAATATTCCACGAAGAAGATGAAAATTTGATTAAGGGTAGTTGATAGGATTAATTTTTATAGTTTTAAATGACCCTGTATCAGAGAGTATTTGAAATATTTGGAAAATGTAAGATTAACTACGAAAAGTCAGGTTTTTCTCAAAGAAAAAAGATAAATCAAAGTGTACTCTCAGTGAAAAAAGTTGTAACTATTTTCAATTATTTTATTAATGTCATTATATTAGCTATTATGTGTGGAACCACCAATTCTTACAGCATTTTGCGGTTAACTCGAAAACCGTATATTTAATCAAAAAATTGAGATATCACTACAAAGATCATAAAATAACAAAGTGATTTAATTTGCGCAGGTCTCAAGTCAGGTTTTCACCTGTTGTTTGAACGAAGAGGTATAAAACAAAGGCGAAAAGATCTGTTTGAAAATGAATGCAAACACTTGATCAAGTACTCCCTCCTTTTTTTTTATAGGAGCTGAATTTTGGTATGTTTGATTGTTTACCAGTTGGATCAATGTTATAAAAGGGCGGGATTGATCTCAGACTTTTGGGGGCATTGTCCAGGAGAAAACCCGCTCTTTTCGACGTTTTGATAGCTTTAAACATTGGTACAGCCTTCCTAAATTGAGCTAGAATCTTAAAATCGATATGAAGATTGGATTAGCGTCAAATATTGATCTTTTAGGGGAGACAATTTTCCAAAGCATTTACTGTTCTTTTATGTAGATATTGTTTTCATTAGCTGGAATGCTTAGAGCTAGAAAATCTCATTACAATATAAAGCGTCTTTTAATAGAAAATATATAATGAGGGGGAAATATGGCTCTATTGATGGAGCTTTGCTGCTCAAAACTTTTTTTAAGACAATCTTTAAGAAAATACCAGTGATTATTAAAATTGTCAAACCATTAGAAATAATCTATAATTGTCTATATTGGTAATGTAACAATTTTTTGTTTTGAACATTTTATGTTATATCATTTGTTACTTTGGGTATTGTGAAATGTCTCAAATAATAATAAATGATTTTATTACAGGTATGTTTTATAATTATTTTTTAGGGGTTTGTTTCAAAGATTTATTTTTAATCGTATCATAACGTATCAAATATGTAGATACAGAATGTATCTAAATTTTATACATTTATTGTCAGCAACTACTACCGCTAAAAGAATTCGCATGTTTCGAGGTAAAAAGCAAAATAATAAGTGTTGAGAAACTTTGCGTTTATAACGCTTCGACATAATGCAAGACTCAATTTTTTTTTCGTGTTTTACTCATTTCCATAAGGAAAAAAAACTATACTCAAACAAATTTCCTGGATATAAAAATTTAAGAAACTAACTTGTTGACTTTCTCCTCTCAGTATTATCTTGTTTGCAGAAAGTAACTAGCTTGCGGCTCCTCACAAAAATGGGCAGTATAAAATTAGCAAATTAGCAAATCAACTTAGGAATAATGTAATCATATATGTACCAACTTAAATAAAAATTTAAGAACCAAAATCTTTGTGCAAAACCTTTATTGCAATTAAATGCAGTTAAATTCACACTTAGAAGTAATATTTTTTTATACACATATTTTGCATAATTTATGAAAATTTATTTATTTTCCTTATAAATTAAATTTCCATTATTATTTAAAAATTATTATTATTACCGTCCGACGGGCATATTATGTGTTATACAACAAATTACAACCATTATTTTGCGAACAAGTGTGAATTATTTTGTAAAAA
Source organism: Chrysoperla carnea (assembly GCF_905475395.1). Lineage (NCBI taxonomy): Eukaryota > Metazoa > Arthropoda > Insecta > Neuroptera > Chrysopidae > Chrysoperla > Chrysoperla carnea. The sequence continues at coordinate 20,505,727 of NC_058338.1, forward strand.
ATAATTTTTTTATAAATAATATTTTTTCATAATTTTCATAACTCAACATTCATTTTCGTAACCAACTTCGATTCTTAGGGTGATTTTTTAAATAAATAAAAAAGAGAATATAATTGAAGAAAAAATTTAAATTTCAAGCCCCGGCACAAGCTTTTTTTGAAGCCTTCGTGTATGGGAAGTTTTGAGCATCAATATAAACTCTAAATTACATAAATTTCGTACAGAAATAAATCCGGTAGCTTCGGTCGAGGAAGTTAAATTTCCGAAGGCCTATGAGATTTATTTCTGTACGGCATTTATGTAATTCGCTTTAAATACTTATGCTGAGTATCCAGCATATGTGCTGATGCAAAGGTGAAACATCAAGGGTTGTGACATGCATATTCTTCCTGCACTCTTTTATACCGCGCAAAACTGACGCCATGATGCTTAAACTTATTTTGGCATATAGCATATAGGAGTTTCTTTTTCAACATGATTTCAGGCGGGATTTCACACGAAAAATTCTGGAATGGCTTGTAGTCTATTATACAGCGTGTGTAAAATAGGTTGGCAAGAGTAGATAAACAAATACCTTACTTATTGTATATTCACTGCTATATGACAAATTCAAAACGTAGTGTGTATCTTAAGATGAGTAACGCGAATCTTTATTGTTAACTTTCAAGTGACATTGAATTGACAGAAAATACGTGGACAACTAATCACATATTACGTGGTTTATGATGCCAACGATCCCGTCTCACGTGATCATTTTCCATTCACAAAAATATTTCTTTAATTCGATTACAAAAGTTTATTATTCGAATAGAAACACAAAATTATAAACCAGATCTACGAAAAACCAGTCTGTAATCAAAACAAATTTGTTGATTTATTTATTTTTAAAAATTTGATAATACGTAATATTATTTTAATTTATATTTAAATGTAAAGTAATATAATGAAAGGTGATCGTCCAACCATTGCTTCATCAATGCCATGTTTACAAATCAATAAATAAACATTTAAAGACAAACAAAACAGACAACAGACATGTGTTCTAGAGGGTACACCATTACCATTACCATCAATATCACCAGCAACATCATCAATTCATTCACCCTCATCCAGTCAGTACCTACAATTGTATAATATTATGGGTAGGTTATACGAATGCGAGAATACGAATGTTCAAACGAGACTTTGGTACAAGTCGCTTGTATTAAGAACGTACATTCATGAGACTTGTTAATAGATAAATAAAAAAATTATGATAATATTAAAGTTTAATACTGTTATCGAATTAAATTCGTTGAATTTAAAGTTCCGTTGAATTGAGAGTAAAAGTGACAAAAAGTAAAGAGTAAGGTAAGTCGAAATATCGAAAGCTAAATAATAGAGAACTTGTATTAATTTTTTTTTGCCACAAATTCATATATAAATGAAAGAATAATTCATCAAAGGTGTATGCATTTAAGTAATTTTTTTTCAAATAACAATTCCAATTTGCTTTATTAATAATTAATAAAAATAATTAGTGACGTAGTTACAACCGTTGAGACTGTGAGTCAATCGAATTCTATGGAAATACGGCTTATAATATGGTGAAAGCCAGTAAGAGACAAATCATTTGTCAATATTCATATCATTTTTTACGGCGTTACGAAAGCGGAGTGTTGACGTCACTGCCGTTTGAATTTATAGTTTAAAAAAACCATTTTCAATTGTAAATTTACATAAAAATTATTTAAAAAAATTTTTTTTTAATATTCTTGGACTTAGATAATTTTTTCTTCGAGTTTACATAATGTAAAAATTCAGTTTCGAATACTTATAAAAATTCGATTTCGAAAGCTTCCTGTGGTTTATAATTTGGGGAGGGGGGCAAGGTTTAGTTTTATGGTTAAAGAATTTTCAAAATTCATGAAAATGTATTTTTTATAATATCAAATGATGTGTGTAAATGTAAATCTGAAACAGACAAAATGTAGGTTATAAACAATCTGTAAAGGTGGTCTTTATCACCTATATAGTCTCTATCAAAAAGGTGAAAATGACTTTAAAAACTTATTGCATTCTTTCCCAAAAGAATAATATTTTAGACTCGTTATAATGAAGTATGAAATTTCAAAAATCATGCCTAATTTATACCCACTGCTCACATGATTTCTCAAAATAGTTTAAAAAATAAATGTTTCAAGCCAATTTTCTCAAAAAAATTACATTACAATGGAAACAAAATGTATAATAATACATAAATAAATAATGCAAATAAACAAATTGATATAAATAATAATATTCCTAGATACGGCATATCATATGGCATGTATAAAACATAGACATGAAAATCTATATGTATGTAAAAAAATATTTTGGTTTATGGGTAAATAGACCTTTTAACACATATTTTCTGGCGCTGTAAAACATCTTAGAAATCCAAAACTATAGACCAACTACTATCAAATGTTAATCGATAAAACAACTCAAGGTACATGGAACAAAAGAGATCTTTTTTTAGCCACCTTGAATTTACCTTGACCATTAGGGTTATCACAAAGTTCTCTCGAGTTTATTAGTGTTGAGACATACAAAGATACTTATAATTAGAAAGTTGTTCCTTATAAAAACATCTTTTGTTCGAAACATTTGAACTATGTAAAATAAAAAAACATGTATCTATGTGCCGAATTTTTGAATTGTGCGTATAATAATTTAGTTATTTGCGACAATTATTTTATACTAATAAATAATTTTTATGAAATAATCAAAAATTTATTTTTATTTTACATTTAAAAAGGATTTTCATCCAGTATCGGCCCAATATAATTGAACTAGTGATCGGCACACGATTACGCATTTGTTACTCTTAACTATTTGTGTGTACTTATTATATGGTTTTTGTGTATATAGAAGCTTAATTCAGTTTTCACAAACAGCATAGAAATAACAACGGGCGAAAACCATTCACATAAACAACGCACAGAAAATTTATACAATAATACATGTAGCGAAAGCAGCGAACGACATCGTTTTATAAGCTGCAGTGAGTAAATTTATTTTCTACCCATCAAACATCATCACAGAGTTACAACGTAGAGGTATATGGATTGTCGAGTATTTGTTTATTTAGATGATGAAAATATGTGGGGAAGAGAAATAACACCAGACCCTTTCTATGTAGCTCTGAATGTTCGTTCTGATACTTCAAATTATTGTTTTGTTATTATTTGTAAATATACGGGTAGATAGGTGGAACACCATAAGACTTCGATAATATTTATACCCTGAATTCATGTAATATACGAGGGCGTATAATTTTAGTCTAAAAATTGTAAGATTGTAACACTATTTAATAGGCTTTTGTAAACTAAGAATCAATCGGTTGAATAAAAGCTCCTAATGATTAATCTAAATATAAAGACTATTATACTACTATATTAAAATAAATTCTATAAAATTATACATCCGGCCACGTGACAGAAAACACCAGTCAGATGTATTTTGAAGGTACTACGTCACTCCTTATGAAAGACTATGTAAGCTTACAAATTCAAAAACATGTAAACTTGCAAATACTTGTAAACGTGCGTATACAATTATGATTGTATGGTTACGGTTTGATGTCATTTAGGACGCCATGAAACTCTACACTGTTTTAGAAGTAAATTTTCATTAGTTTTTTAAAATTCAAAATAAATAAGGTAAATAGTAATTTTTTTTAATAATACTTTCTTGATGTAAATCAGATACTAATGTAACGTAGGTATAAACCAATTTTTCAAATTAAGGACAAAAGTCTGTTCTTAATTGTTTATCTTTCCGTCGGTTCGGGAACAACATAGCCCAAAAACAAAATGATTAAGATACTGAAAAAAAATCATGTTATTTGTCCAAAAAGTATCTGTATTTTAAATGAAATGAAATGAATCTTTCGGTACAAACATTACACGTCAGATGATTCCTAAAAACTAAATTTTATGTTTTCACTATCGATTATTTCAAAGCTTTTATCATTTCAAAACTCTTATTATTTCAAAAGTCTTATAGGTTAAATTTTATCCAAGCAAAATTTTTGGACTTCTTCGAAAAATAAAAAAAACTTATACCATAAATAAATACGTTGATTACACAATGTATAAAATATTTTGAAGTCGGTTTTACCTTCAATGTTTTAAGTGTGTAATAATTTTGTCCAACTAAAGTTACCCATGTTTTTATAATTCTATGTATCTATGTGCCGAATGTTGTTCCAAATTGGAGAATACATTAGCCAACTAGTTTTGATATTTTAACCCGATTAATTTATTTTATGCCCTAGTTAATGTATTCACTATTTACACTGATTGTTAGTAGAAAATGACAGTCGTACTATAATAGAACTATTCTTCTTTTCGACTATATTTTAAAGATCTCAGCGCCATGGTAAAAAAATTAACTTTAAACTATATCGCCAGCTGATCATTTTCATTATACTTTTTTATACATTTACATTTTTGTACTTTACAGTAAAAGGAAAGTGCTATTAAAATTAAAATCGATCAAGAATTGCGGATAATATATGCATTTTAAACTAATATTTAGACAGATGTTAGAGAGAGAGGTCTGACATAGTATTTTACGTCATACACTAAGTTTGCCATAAGAATCCATGTTAAATTTTTTTAGAAAGAGATACAAACCAATCTTTGATGGCTGGTTGTTTTTATGGTTAGTCGAAAAATAATTTTTCTCTACTGCTGCATGAATGAGCAAATTAAAGCAAAAAAAAAAAAAAAAATCATGAATATTGCCTATTCGCTGTCGACCTGTGTAGCCAATCATTGGTATTAGTTAAAACAATTCTAATGTCTACAGAAGACTTACAAGCGTCGTCTACATAATACGAGTGACTGAATGAGTAGTAGAGTAGTATATAAAGAGTACCATCATATCTGTAATATTATTTACTTGTAGATATTTAATTGAACTTTTATAAATAGTCATTATTATTATATTTTATGTAAATATATTATAAAGATCACTTTTAAAAACAATTACATTGCAATCCAATATAAATATCCTACTTACATATCTACACTCTATACACATCATATTATATAAACAAAATTGTATTCTTCTCAATTTTTTTAAAAATATTTTCAATTATATTTATAAACTAACGCCTACCCATACATTGTTAGCAAATAGTTCCAGCCAGATTATACGTTTGCCACAGAAATGACCAGCGTTTAACATTTGACAGGATATTCGAACTGGCGACCTTTGGCATTCTGAACTGGAGTTTTAACTAACTAAATGTATACTTCTGAAAAAATGTTCAAATTTTTATTTTTTTGTAAACCAACAAAAAAAAAGTTAAACAAGAAAGTTGCATATATTAAAAAACCTATCGAATGGTAAAGCAAACGATTTCGTCGGTTTTCCCCCCAGAAAATCATAAAATTTCATCGAAAATATTTTTTGTTGTGAATACCATTTTTCGTCATGTATTTAAGTACAATAAAATTAAAAACAGTACAATTGTCCATCCTGAGTTTGTTTGGGTTATATAGAGTTAAAAAAAATTACAATCCGATTTACAGTTGTCTTCCGGTTTTTCAACTCGCTGTCACCCTGCAGGCAAGAAAGGTAGTTAATGAAAAATGTAGATCCCTTTTAAAAAATTGAAAAATTTTTGGTATGAAATTTCGCCCTATTAGTTGGTTAAGGATTAACCAATTCTGTCCGCGGTATGCTTAGGGTTGCGGGTTCAATTCCCGCCGTCGCAAAAAAATTAATTTAATTAATAGTTGTGATTGGCTGGTATAGTGCATATTATATGCGTGAAGGAGGTGCACTTAGCGTCTGAAATTGAGGAGCTGATAAATGAAAGTATCAGCGGAAAGGTGGTAAAACACATATATGATATCACAATGGGCTCTATAGCCTAAGTGTGTCCTTCGTGGACAGCCAACATAACCTAACCTAACCTAACCTTGGTATGAAATAAATGGCTAAAAAAGTTCTAAGTAGGTATTAGTATTATTATTATAATTTATATTTAAAACTATATTATAAACCAATAAAATTAAATATTTAATATTTTAATTTTGATATTGTTTTTTTATGTTAATATTTATATATATATTTTTTTAAACATTTATTTTGACAGTAGGTATGAGTGAGGTTAGGTGATTTTATTTAAATGTTGTGTGAGGTTATGTTAAATTTTATTTTATTTATGTATATACAAATATATATATTTTTTTAAATATTTATTTACTAAATATTTATTATAATAAATATATTTATATAGTTCAATTTTTTATTTATGTTTTTGATGTTATTATTATTAATATTTTTTATAAATATGATATTTTAACTTTCATTAAAATATCAATATTAATTTAAATTAAATATAAAATTAAATACAGTGAAAAATTTGTGATAAAAATTTTATTAGTAAAAATTATCATAATGGACACCAATATCAAAAATTTATCCGTATGTCTCAAAAATGTTACCTGGGAATGAAAAAACTTAAAGTAATGGTAGGTATATACGACTTTTAACTACAAAATAACTTATATTAAGACAAAAGGAAACTTTAATGCTATGAAATGAAGCAATAAAAATTCAATAATATAGCTACATATTTATCGCTGCAAATTTTCAAAATTTGAAGAATATAATTTTCGAGTAAAACCAACTGATGCAAGCTCATTTCCTGATCGTTCAGACATACAAAGGAAAAAAATTGAATTTTGAAAAATTTATATATTTATATATACATGCGATAAAAAGGAATCTAAAGCGGATTGTTTTCCTTTGAAGAAGAACATATCATATATATTCTCCGAAACTAATATATTGTATAAAAAATTGGAAGTGTAACATCCACAAAACTTCCATGTATTAAAAAACAATAAAACCAAGTATACAGTTTCTATTTGCATAAAAATATAAAATATCTAGTTCATATTTGCCAACTGCGTCAGGAAATTGAGTAAGCGTCTATTTGGGCTTCGCCGCGAAGTTAGGTTAGGTAAGGTTATATTGGCTGTCCACGAAGGACACACTTAGGCTATAGAGCTCATTGTGTTACCATATATATGTGTTTTACTACCTTTTCCGCTGATAATTTCATTTATCAGCTCCTCAATTATTTTCAGAAACTGTGCACCTCCTTCATGCATATACCATGCACTAAACCAGCCCATCACAATTTTTGCTGCGACGGTGGGAATCGAACCCGCTACCCTAGGCATACCGCGAACGGAATTGGTAACGTTTTAACCTACTGAGCTACCAGAGCTGACTCGCCGCGCATTTGAGACAACAGACAATCATTTGACTCAAAATATCTTTTTCCTCATTGTACAAAGGAATCTGTTCACATCACGTTGAAATCTTTACATAGAGGTAAACTATACCCTACACATACGTATACAGTAATACCAGGAATATAATCTATCTCGCTGATAAAAATTTCTACTTTCAGATAAAAATCTTTATTAAAAGCACCCGACGGCTTTCGCAACATAACTTACAAAAAAAAAAGAAAGACTATATAAAAATATGTTTAGAGAGAATCAAAGCAGTATGTGTTTGATCTCTCTGCCTCTGTGTGTGCTTTATATCAAAGTCAAAAGTTTTTCATTTTATTCAACATATTTTCATATTATATAGTCACAAAGCTTTGACTTTTTTCTCAAATTACTAATGTTTTTTTTTTAACCTACTCTTTCGTTTAGGATTTTTTTTTGTTTTTTATGAATAATTAATAAATAAACAATTTTATACGAATTGTTTTTTAAATTTTAAAAAGGATTCGTCGAATATGCAAATCAATTTTATTAATGTGAGCAAATTTATGTTAAAAATCTATATAAAAGTGTACAAAAAATATAGTCGAATTAATAACCTCCCCCTTTTTTGTTTGAAGTCGGTTAAAAAAGATAAATTTTTTATATTGGAAGAAGACAATGGATTTGTTTGTAGAGCTAATAAATATGAAACAAATTATTTTTTTTACTCTTCCCATTCTAAAATTGGTAAATTCAAAGAGACAAATCATATCCTATTTATAAATATATATATATATCTATACTTTTCAGTTATTTTAACACAAAGTTTCCGCTAGAAAGACTCAAATTATTTTGTTCATAAAATTTCTGGAGGATTGTCAAATTCTGCATAATGAGTTCTGAAGAGCTCTTTAGTAAAGCATTTTTAACATTCATAATGATTTTATGTGAAGATTAGTTCCAGATGCTAATCCTTATCGCAATTTTAATATATTTTAATGAATAGGTAATGACTATAAGTTTAACGATGCATTGAATAAACAAAACGATAATACTTTTTTTTTTAATTTTTATAACTGTTTATTATATTATCTGTATTAAATCTGTAAGTTTGACGTCAAGAATCTGAGTAACCACCGAAAATATCTACTAACATTATTATTTACATTCATTTTATCAAATGGAAATTTTTAATTCTAAAATACTTTTATTACATTAGGAAGCATCTCTATCATGTGTAAAATAAATAAAAGTTTTACAAGAAATAAAAAATAATTTATTAAGGATGTATGAGCATGGCAACAATGTTTTATTTAAAGGATCAAAATTTTTATATAGGTAGACTTTTAGTCAAAGAAAATGTGGTTACAATTTCAGCGTAAGTATCCATGCATATTTTGCACAAAAAATCATTGAAAATCGATATAAAATACATTGCTGTTATATGAAGAAACCAAATAATTTGAAAATTTTTGATAATTTTTACTTGGAATGAATGAAAACGAATTTAAAAAAAAAAAAAACTTCTTAATAGGAAGGAAATATATCAGTAATGACATAGAAAACAAAAGAAAAATACTAAGTGTTCTCCATTCATATAAGGGACGTAGAAGCAGGGTAGATTTAGGGTTGAAATTATTTTTATCCTAAAGTTGAAGTTGATCTTATAACTGTGTTACAACTTCATGAATGCAGACGAAAAATAATAATAAAATTTTTTGATATCTGCCTTGGTTTTCTGAATAATTCAAGAAAAATTTCAACTTTCGATAATAAATGTATGAAATATTCTTTATAAACCAATTAATAATGTGGTCAAAGTGTACAAATTCCTTGCAGCGGTTTTTCAAACCGATAACTTAAACATGTCGTTACCAGACTCAGTTGAAAACGCAACATGTACGAAAAAAGTCGTAGGGCGAAAGTTGGGTAGAAAAAGATTGACCAAAAGTGAGCCATTCAAGAAGTTTCAAGTATATCGTAATCATTTAAAAAAAATAGTGGTGTCCCGTGGACTAGAAGAAAAGTTTTAGTTTTTAACGACCTAAAAACTTGTGTGTATTTTTACCTAAATTTCAATATAAAAATTATGATGAAATTTTTCAGAACATGCGAATTGATTTTATTTTTTTATTTTAATCTATAAATTTTCAAAATTAATTATCTTTGACTAGACATTTTCCTTTTAAGCTCTTAACAATGATTATTTTAAAAAAGTTACTAAAAACACAATGACTTTTAAATTTCTGATTAATAACACTGATTAATTAGCGAATTATTAGCTTGGTAAGAAGTACGATTAAAAAATTATCGGGTGATTTTACTACGATATGCACCAAGTATCAAATTTTTAATTTATTAAAATTGGTCATTCATAATTTTCAAAATAATTATCTGGAATTTTTATAATTCTTAATAATAGTATTAATAACACCTAAATTTCCACTTCAATAATTTATTTGTATCAAACTTGAACCGCAGCGTGTAACTTACAGGTACAATAATAATATATAAGTATCTAATTAATTAATTATCAATCAGATGATAAAAAATATTTTTAATTATAAGATTTTTAACTGTTTTCCTTTCAATCAATAAAAGTACCTACTTTATACTTCCAGTGTTACAGCTTTATATAATATTTACGGATACTTATTGAAAAACCAATCGTTTCGTTTTTCTCACCAGTTAGTCACAGAAAATAAGCAACGATGCACGAAAAATTTAAACAGTAGGTCGGATTTGAATGCAGTTGTTGGCATTCGATTCGATTAAATTGATTTATAAGAAATTAAAAATATGGAATTTTCACGTTTCAAACAGCCATAGAATTATTATCAGCCTAAAAATAGGACATTAATTATCTCATGTTTCAAACAGTCAAAATTTCTGAAATTTTGGGACTTTTTTGTCAAAAAAGTGGGTTTTACCATAGTTTTAGCATAGAAACTGCAAATACAACGCTGGAAATACCACTGGAAATATATTTATTAATATTATGAAATGTTATCTGCGCTTCCACCAGAATTATTTGAATTATTTATATTATAAAATATTACTGAAGATTTCCAACACGACAATTGGGCAAATTTATTATATTATCGTATTTATTATTATTATGTTATTGATTCTTGATAAGTGTGTTCAGTTTCAATTCCATCCGACGTTTCGTAATCGGTGAAAATCACGTTCAAAGATTCCATTACATAGATACATAGATTAAAATTGATCTTCTAAATGTTATCATTAGAATAGACCTATGAAGTATCTAGGTCTTTCGACACTCCAGCTATCCACGAGTCACCAAAAACCACGCCAATCTGTCCTTATACTTATCCCGTATTAACTCAACCCAAACCAAATAATTTGAGTAAAGTTGATTTTTTTAAATTTTGGACTAGTCGTTGGAATAATGTCTTTGGAACACTTCTCCTACTAAATAATCATGGAATGTTTCTACGTGAATGCATCCTGTTATTCTAGCATTTAAACCCTTTCATTGGACAGACAACATTGGATGTTTAAGAAACATGTATACATGGCTATACTCGCATAATGTGTAAATTTTTATTGTAATATAATGTTAATAATATTTGCAAAGAGTGGCCAAGCCTTGAAAAATTTGTAAAATTGTTAAAATTAATTATAAAATTGGCATAATATAGAAATTGGTTGAATAATAAATACTTTTAGTAGACGATTCTTGTTTAAGGATGTACGAGCGCCAGGGCAATTGTGGATAAAAGGCTTGATTTTTTTAATATGAATTAAGACTAACTTTAAATCAATTCTGAGAATTGGGGAGGGGTGGTTACCGGATTATTTAAATAAATAAATGACTTCAAAAGTAGGCATATAAAACATTGGTTTGTACCATAGTGGAGAAATGAAAAAAATGCACACAGGCTACATATTAAACATTGGATCTCGCGGATTTACGATGGCCATTGCATTTCAATGACAATATAACCTGAAGAATATTTCATTAACAAATTTCATCAAATTGACTACTTCGTTCAAGAATTGACCACTGGGTTTTATCTTTAAATCTATTGAACATTTATGTGTCAAAATAGTTGAAACTATTTGATTCAAACAACCAAAATTATTTAAATGAAAGGTTTAGTGCACACAAAAAAAATATTAAAAAATTTAGATTTTCAAAATTTTAATTCTACAGCCACCTGAAGTATCCATTCATGACCTAAATTAATATTTAAGTTCAATAAATACTATTTATATGCCACAGTTTTATTTGAGTAAACACTTGAAAATTTAGGTAAAAATCAAAACTAAATATGTTTACGTCTTTCATAAAAAGGTGTGGATAAATACAATTCCAAAATTTACGGATCCATACCAAAAAATCAAATAAATATTCAATTAATTTTTTTTTCAACATACATTTTTAATATTTCTTATTTACATAAAATTAAATAAAAAAAATACTTAAATTATTTTTTTACATAAATTGAATGATTTCGTAATGATAATTAATAAATTAATTTCTTATTTCCAAAAAAATTAAAAACTACATTAAATAATCAATTTAAAAACATTCACATCCATTAAAAAAATATTGCTTAAATAAATAACCACTTTAAAGTCGCTTTCTACTTAAATTTAGGTAACTCATATATAAGTAGGTATATATTTAACTATTTATGAAAATCCGGTGTCCACTATCTGTTTGAATCTGTCTTAAATCTTTGAATCTGAATAAAACTACTTTTAAATACTTTTCCATAGAAATATTTCAAGATCATTATATTTCTACTTCGTAAGAATTATACAAACAAAAAACCTGCTGTATTATTTTTCTACTCCAAAATAATTCCAAAACAAACCGTGGAATAGCTCTGGTGCAATCCTTGAGGTTTACACGAATAACTCCCTAGTGTAATAAATAGTTATAAACAAATTCAGAAAAAAATAAAACAAATAAAAAATAAAAATAATTTTAAGTATCGATTCTTCCAACGAATAATTTTCCTGAGCAGTTTCATGGAAATTATTGTGTATTTGGAGATGGTTCTATTTTTTACAAAAAGTTTTTACTTACACAAAAATAGCAGTGACTTTATACAAATAGTATTTGATCTTAAACTTTAACTTTTTTCTTCCATTATTTTTCACAATTATTACCAAATATGTGTATTATGAAAAGTTTTTAACGGGTTTTTTTTTCTAGGCTATTTTTTGGTAAAAACCGAATAAAATTTTATGAACTGCATTTTAGGAGCCTTATTAACATTATATATCAGCTTGTCCAAAAATTTCCAATATTTTATTTTAAAAATGCACGTAACAGCAACATAAGTACGTTGTATGATTGTATTTTGTGTTTTCAAGGCACATAGTTGCATAGTTGCATAATTATAAAATGTTCAAAGTTTATTAGAAACTATGGTATTTCTAAGAACTATTAATAATCTTTGTCAAAAATACAGAAGTAAAAGAAATCATCGAAAAAGTGGTATGATTTGATTGATATGAGAGTTATAAAAAAATAATAAATATGTTCGCGTTACGTGAAAACCACTATAGTTGGCTAAAGATTAGGTGTGTTTATCGATCATGTAAGTAATAATTATTGAATAAAGGTTAAACTATTTATTAACTAGTTTAATTCAATACAGGAAATTCAATATTTTATTTCAAAATTCTGTTAAAAAACTTATGTAATAACCATTTCTAAATTTATTTCTTTCTTTCGACATAGATTTAAATTAACAAGAGAAGAAATTTTAAATATAAGTGCCACGATGGCATAATAAACAGTAATCATTCAAATAGGGATGATAATATTTTAGTAAATGCTGTCAAATGAAATTTTTTCCTCTAATAAACTCTGACCAAATTTATTAAAGATCGACTTTAGATTTATCAAATAACAACGTACTAAATGCATGCCTCATGGAAATTGGGAGCAGCTTAATTGTTGTTGTAAGCATTTGTGAATAAGTTCTCAATGGAGATACGAAAAATAATTTATAAGAACAGTTTTCGAGTTATAAAGCATTTTCTAAACGTTAAGAATGATTGAATGAGACAATTATTCAGAATACTTACAGAAATCTTAAATTCAGATAATTTAGCGAAGATCCAACTCCCATAAAGGTTCTGGGTGGCTATCACAATTCAATTTTTAACTTATAATTGCAAATTATTGAAATATCAGATTATTGACAAAGGCGTTAAACTGCGTTGTTTTTGTTTTTTTGCATTTAATATTTAATAGAAAGCTTTATAAACATACATTTTCCGACAATATTTTTAAGAAACAAATATTTTTAAATTAATGAAGATATTGATGTTTCAAAAAACATCATCATTATACAAGAAAAAAATTGTTTTTTTTTCTTCATATATATATGTTGCGTACAAAGAAAGAATAATTAATAATTATTGCAAATTATTATTTAAAATTGACTTAAAACTAGGTCAATACGTAGTTCATGGTAAATAGAATGTAATATATTATAGTATTTTCAAAATAAAATAAATAGCAGGAATTTATCACTTTTTGTAATTATTATTTCATAATGAAAGAAGGAACGGTCAAAAAACGTTGTGAATACGCTTAGCTTAAGTCAAGCGGGGATCCAGCCTTCAAAATAGGTGATGAGCGCAGCACAGCATCCGAAAATCGACCAAATTCGAATCGTAGTATGAACTCGCTCATAATCGATATAGTGCATTCCTATGTGACAAAACTTATTTTCTACGAGTTTGCTTACTATAAACAATTTTTGCTTCGATACTTACTGCAAACCTGCCTTGTATACGTCATCATTTTACTCAAATAATAAATGAAAATGAAAACTTTTTTTTTAAAGATATAACCTATTTCAATAATTAGAAATCGAAAAATTTGAATAAATTATGAAAAATTTAAATAAATCTTTGGTTTGGTGTAAATTTATTTTGGGGCAATTTTTCGTTTATAAGATCTAAGTATTTTCAATGACGTTTGATCAGAGCTTTTAAAAAAGTACAAAGCTTTTCAAAGTAATTTTTTTCGTAGAGAAATTGATTGTCTAAAATTTTTCTATTGATTGCATGTTTCGAAACAAGGTTTTTCTGAGCAGACAAAGCCAGAAAATTTATCGGTCGTTGTATTTTTAATTGGATCAGTTTACACATGAAGCAACATATGCTATTCCTTAAAAGTTTTGTTAAATTTATCATAAATTTTTCTAAAATTCTAAAACTAGTCAAAACTAAGATAGTTTTAAAAATATTCCACGCAATTATTTTCAATAAATGAATTCATTTATGTATTTGTAATAGATTTTTGTCAAGTACGTAAGTAACGGCATTAAATATTTTGTGTTTAGTTATACAATTAATATGAGTGATCGACGCTTCCACCAAAATGAAGAAATATTTTATTTTTTACAGATTAAGATTGTTTTGATTTAATTATTTTCGTACAGTCATTTACAAAATTCGTAATTTTCCAACGCTTTCATATAGTTCTTTTTTACATTCCTTTTTTGGAACCAGTATGTCTGATATTTGTTATCGTCCAAAAAATACGAAATATGGTGTTAAAAAATAAATAAATACTGTGATTACACTCCGATGATCAACACTTTGCTCATCACTTTCCTTTCAACAAATACGTACTCCGGCCAAATATCATAAAAAATTAAGTATAATTTCGACTTTTCTATGAAAATAGGTACTATACAGGATGTCTGAAAAACTATGCAATTTTTTGCATTTATCATTTTTCATTTTCTTCTAAACAAGGTACGATGATATTATTGTAGTCGTACAAGTCAGTTTCTAATTTTAATTCTCGTGTCTTGCTATCGCTTTAGCGTGTATCCGATTAGCTACTTATTTTAATCAATAACTTCTTAACTAAGCGTCAGATTCTAAAATGGTACAAGACTTTTTGACTCCAAATTTTGAGCACAATTAGGATCAATAATCGTGTCCTTTACTTTCCTGATACCCTGTATAATATAATACCATGTTTTAATAATAAAACAAAAAGAAAAAAAAATTGTTTTTTCATTAATAAAATTAAAAATCATTTTAATTTAAAAATAACGTAAATGGCCTTTAAACTTTTCAAAATAGGTAATTAAGTTATTGGTGTATGAACAAGGTACGATATAACATCATAATTTAAATTATAACGATATTTTATTTTTATCGTTTTATAAATATATTGACTTACAATTAAATTGATTAAATTAATCAATTTATTCAAGCGTTGGTTGGTCAATCTATTTATAAACTTAAATGTTCTTCAATATTATTTTTATTTGAAAAAAAAAAAAAAAACTTTACGCAAAAAACATATTTTTTTTGCAATAGTAAGCAATGTTTTGAAAATTTGTATATAGGTTGTCCCGTAAATATTGCAATTAAAGCACACGCTAGGGATTCTCGAATATTAACGTTCTTATATTGATAATGTCTTGATTTACATAAGTATGATCGAAAATTTAAAAATAAAATTTATTATGGTTTATGGAAATTGCTTCGATTTTAAAAAAAAAAATATGGTTACAATTAATTACAACTTTACTTACTATAAAAATTTTTAATTTTACTCTTTTAATCGATAAATTTTCAAAAATAAAATAGCTGGCAGTTCGCGAGATAGCATCCTTTTTGTTAAATATATAACACATACTTTCTACTTCGTGAGTTTCTACCTTTTGGCGAGTCTACTAAACTTTCATTAGTGCCTTTTTTAACCATGTTCTATTATCAATAGTCAAAACCACCACGATTTATAGCACAATTTATTCTTTAAAATCGGTCGTTTAATAAATAATTAATTATTTCATCTAAAGTTTTTTGAGAAAATTTATAAAATTACAACCTAAATTTAAAAATATTTTATGCTCACTTCAACTACTAAATTTTTAAAACTTAGATTTGTGACATGAAATTCTCATAGTTCGTAAAAAAGTATTTCTATCAAATGCGTTCGTAGTATAAATAATTAATCCATGTTACTAATAATATATTTTACCACCGACGCCAATTGTTTCCCAATAAAAAATGAATAAAACAAAATAAATATTTTACATTTTCTGACCAATATTTTAAATAAGGATTTTTTCGGAAATAAACCAATATCATTTGTGCATTTTCTTCTCGAAGTGTTAGGCG
This sequence comes from Chrysoperla carnea, assembly GCF_905475395.1. Lineage (NCBI taxonomy): Eukaryota > Metazoa > Arthropoda > Insecta > Neuroptera > Chrysopidae > Chrysoperla > Chrysoperla carnea. The sequence continues at coordinate 20,522,136 of NC_058338.1, forward strand.
AAGCAATTACTTTTTTTTTAAATGGCGTGAAAAGATAGTTGAATTATTTTTCAAAGAATTATATTTCGATATCTGACTGAGTTACGGACTTTTGGATAACTTCTTCTAACTTTTTCGTGTCTTAAAAGATTTGAATACCAACGTTAAAATATATAATACAAATATTTTTATAAACTTGCTTAAATATATTAACGTTTTAATTTCTAACTTTAAATCACTTTTCCCGTCGCTTCCACCAAATTTTAAACTCCATAATAGAAATTATTGTAAAGAAATTTTAAAATAATTAGTTGCAGGTAAATGCGTGTTTTTCTATTTCTTGGTTTCCGTTATTTTTTCGTACTTAAAAATAAATTAATTATCGGAAAACATTAAAAAAATATATCAAATCTCTAGACCTAGAAATCTCCATAAGTAGTCAACAAAATTAAACAAGGGCTCTAATGAGAAATATTCGCTTTTTAATTGTGAAACCTGACAAATTTTTAATTGCGCAACGAGCTAGAAATTTGTAAGTATCCTTTTTTTGTTATTTTAATAAGCATAATGTAATAAGTCAAAGCATTATGCGTTCGAAAATCGCGTATCCATCGCTTAACTCCATTCCTAAGAGGCTTTTTTTAAGATTTATTTTTTATTTACTTAATTATTAGAATAACTAAGAATATAATACGAAAACTTACAAATTTGAAGCTCGTGGCTTACTTTTCGAAATCCCGCAGGTACTTAAAGAGCGCTGCTTTTACAATTCTTTGTGTGCGTAGTCATGGTAGCGACAATCAAATCGATGCCAGCGCTTCCAGTGAAAAAATTGGCGATAAAGGAGGCTGTTATGACTAATTTGCAGTTCTTTACATGTTAATGTTATAGCAAATGTCAAATTAAAATTATTGAAAAACACTAATTAATTAAACTTAGTGCATTAAACATTGTGAAAATAAGATATCAAATTGCAAACATATTATTTTTCAAATGTAAATTATCATAATTATTTACTTAAATTTGTGAGACAATAATATTAAATTTTCAATGTAAGTCATAAATGCAATCCATACAATTATATATGCATCCATAAAATTCTATAATTAAAGTAGTAAATCGTTACCATGGAAACGCCTCCTATAAAACTCACACACGATGCGAATGGCGGCCTATAAGAAAAGTAACTTTCTTGATCTTATTTTTAACTTTTCACAATCGATAATATTATAGAGAAGATACTTCTAATATAAGTAAAATATGAAAAATTTTCTACAAAATTCACTGGCAATTTATTAACAAATTCCATAGAAGTTTTTTTTCCTATATTTTTTACTTATTATCCATAATCAGACCTTTCAACACGGCCGTGTAAAAAATTAATCTTATGCACAAAAATAAAAAATTCCGGCGACTGTAAAAATTTTATTTAAAGAAATTTCTGAATCATTTGCATGCATTTATTTAAAATAAATTTTGAAAATATATGCATATTTATCTGAAAATCTCAAAAATTTAGGAACAAATATGAAACACAAAATAAATATATTTTAAATGAAATTATTTTTATTTAAAAATTACAGTAGATGTTTTTTTTTTCGTGAATATTTTTATAAATATTCAAAATTACATATCATTTGAGTAAATTTAATGGTGTCTTTTTTAATTTTTTTTTTAAACAAATATTGCACTTACAATTTATAACAAAAAAAGGAAAAAATATATAATGCCAAAAAAAAAATTTTTATTTCGAGATTGAAAAAGAGAAAATATTCGAGAACATAAATTTGATTATGAAAATTAAAATTATTAAAAATATTTTGACAAAATGTATTTTTAAAACCAGATCTAAATAGAATAATTTCATTAAAAAATTTTTCGATGCATTTTTTCAAAATATTCTTATCAATTTATTTTTTATCAATTTTTTTTGTTGAAATGAGATTAAAAAAATTAAATTTTTGTATTTAATAAATAATTTTACAAAAACAAAAAAATTATTTGAAAAATATTTTTTTCTATAATTTTTTAAATAAAAAAAAATTGTTTTTTTTTTTAAGTTTAATCAATCTTCTGTACATTAATTAATTAATATAATACAATAAACAATTTAATATTTTAATTATATGTACAATAATTTTTTTATTCATAGTTTTTTATTTATTTTAAAATGAGGAATTTTTGTTTTGGATCAATAAAACTACCAAAATAATAATAATAATAAAATTAAATAAATAAAAATTATTCCTACCTAAAAAAAAGTTTATTCCGCACGAGAGATTTTTTAATGATCCAAATTCCAAAATAGCCTCAAAAATTTTACTAAAATTAAAAAATGTTTTTTTTTTCTTGTCTTTTGTAAATCTATATAACAGCACAATTTTCAGTTTTATTTTTTTGCACATTCACAATAAATATTCATAAAAATTCAAAAAAAGGAAATCATAAATAAAATTTGTGCATCCCCCCAAGAAAAAAACAAAAAATCCGGCCCATATATTAAAAATATATTTACAAATTATTATTTTGATAACAACGTCGATTATTTGTGGCATATGCAGTGTTAGAACGTCGATGATTTGTTGTACCGACGTTTGTATCCCCCCATTAGGCCAAAGGGTACTGTCACAAACTGGTAGTACCCGCTGGTGTAGCATGGTACAAAGAACTTTGGTAATATGAATCGTTTCCTAATGCTGAATGTGCTGAATGTACAGAATTCGGTAATGGACTTAGTGTATTATAGCCAGCATATTGTGACATTTCATACATTTTTACATCATTTTTACTTTCCGTTGGTAACAGTCTATTTATCGAAAACGGATGATTTGATGGTGTATATCCAGTTGGTTCTTGTTTTAAATGGTGCATCGAACTGTGATGCATTAATTGATGTTCGGTTAGGGATGCTAAATGCGCTGGATGGCATCTACCTACCATTGCAGCAATATCTTCATGTTGTAAATTTTGTGAATGATGACTTTGGGTATGATGACTTTGTTGATGATTTTGCTGATGTAACGAACTTAAATCGGTGCCATGATGTAATAACGACATTGAATCACTTTCCAATTTTGTTGCATGTATTGCTAACATCGATGATAATTGATGTGCATCAGGTGAACCTTTATCATGCTGTGATAAATGATGACTACTTTTATGATGTCCAACTACATCATCATGATGACCTAGTGGTGTTTTCTTACCAGAATTACTACTGGAATCTAAACCATGATGAGTTGGTGATTTATGTGATGAACGTATTACTTCTTTCTTCTCATCTTTAAATCGTTTTTGTCGTCGTAAATAACAGCCATTCTCAAACATATTACCCGAATCTGGGTGTAATGTCCAAAATGATCCTTTACCTGGCTTATCTGGTGTACGTGGCACTTTAACAAAACAATCATTAAACGATAATGAGTGTCGTATAGAATTTTGCCAACGTTGTTGATTTTGACGATAGAATGGAAATAAGTCCATGATAAATTGATAAATTTCGGATAACGTTAGCATTTTACTTGGTGCATTTTGTATTGCCATCGTAATTAATGATATATACGAGTATGGTGGTTTAGCATGTGTATAACTACGTCGATAAGTTTTATCAGCTCGTGCCCTTTGTAACGCTGTATTAGGTGATGTGTCACCACCACTTAAATCACCACGTCCCGATGTCATACCACCACTAACTGGCGTTAATGCACTATTATAAGAATTCATGCTACTCATCGTTGTACCCATACATGCAGCATTCATATTTGACATTGGCGAACCAATTCCAGAATATCCTAAATTTGTACCAGACATACAATTACCATTCATTGCTGCTGCGGCAGACATTGTACCCATTGATGACATACCAGTACTCGATAACATATTTGTACCAAATGTACCAGCCGATTGTGGTGAACATGAATTCATGGTGGTCATTGAAACACATGACATTGAATTCATTGAATATGTTGGTGTCATTGGTGACATTGCTGAATTTGCCGTCGCTGCTGCTGTACTCGCAGACATGGCCGCTGATATTGCTGAATCAGTGTACAATTTTTGCGATGTTGATAACATTTTAAAATCAATTGGTGGATAATTTTTCGTCATAAATTCTTTTTATTGTTTTAATTACACATTTTTTATGATATTCAAGTTTAATGAACTTTTGTTGTTGTTGCTGCACTGATAATTTTAAAAATATATTCAAAATTAAAATAAAAAAATCACTTCACAAAAATAAATTTAAATAAAAATTAAAATCACTGTTTCATATCGTTGTCGAATTAACCCACATATGTAAGAAGAAAACGAACGAAGAAGAAGTAGTCGAAGTTGTATACACTTTTCGATGATATTTAATTAATTCACTTTATCTGTTTTGATGTCCATTCCACAGTTCCACAATAAAACATTACTCGCCTCTTGGTCGTAAGTACATAAATACATATGTTTGTTATTTGTCCATGCAAAGAAAGGCTAATCGTTTTATTATAATAACAGTTAAAGAGTATGGGATTAATCTGATATTCAAAGACAACGAAACTCAAACAAATAGAGCAAATGAGAACACCATATTTATTATACACACACAAGAGCAGCAAAAGCGTTGTTAACAAACAAACAAAACACTACTATTATATAGTGGGTTAGTTCTCATATATTGTGTCCTTTCTAAAACTAAAAACAACTCTCTCAAGCGCTTGTTGACAGGACGCTTCGCAATCAAATACTGATTGAAAAAACAAACAGTGTTTTCTATAACGAGAAACGAGGCCCAAACTTCTTCACTTCTCCCCAGTCACTTTTGTATATGTGTATAAACTATATATGCATGTATATATATTTTATAACATAAATGGGGGGTCGTATTAGATTTGTGTGTTGGTGAATCGGATTCTATGTGTACAAGAAGAAGATGAAAATAGCAGCAGAGAGCAGGAGTATAAACCGTCACAACGAATGTTTTAGTGCTTGAAAACGATACACACACATCAAGTTTTAAATGTTTGTGTTATACGATTGGATCACACAATGTTATACAGAGTAACTGGTTTTATTACTGTTACATGCAATATACATGTTGTGTGGATACTTCGTTTCTCCCCTCTTTTACTAGATAGTACCACACTCGCACGCCTTTCTATATCACTTCTATACACACACTTCCTCCCCTCCCACCCCTACCGATCCACCGTCTGTGTAACCGTATGTATAGTAGTATAGATTGTTTAGTATGGATTCTATAGTGGGGGGTAAACGTATATCCATATCCATGTTGTTTAGTACAATGGATTCATATATAACATCCAATCATAAACTGTTCCGGTCTATTTCTATGGTAACATCATACATATGGATTGGTGTATATATATATTTAAAGGCGTGGCTTATATTGATTCTTTCATACTATACAACAACTGTACACTCTCTTCTCTCCCCTTTTTTGAGCTTTCGTAATCATGTGATTTTCCATATGATTTTTCTTTCTTTACTATTTTCATATATTTTCTATATTGTTCGCTTTGTTTATTGGTGCGTTTTTTTAAGGTTAGATTTGAACGTTTTAGTTTGATTGACGACGGACGGATAGATATGATGATATATTTTATATGTGATATCTTTCGATGGACGGATGAATGGATCCTATGTGACTTTGATGGAATAATGACTGACAGATATATTTTGCTAGAAACATAACTTGTCAGGTCGATGTTTTTTTTTTTTTTTCATAAATTTTCTCTTTTTTTTGGAATGATTTTTATATTTTAATTGCGTGTGGAAAAATGCTTTGGTGTTTTATTTTTTTGTCGCTATTTAGAACAAAATTAAATTTTTAATATAAAAAATTTTGTTGTGTTGTGAATTTTTATAGAGTGGAGAAGTTTTTTTTTTTGATGTATTTGAATCCATTTTTATGTGATTATTTGCATTTGTGTTGATATCCTTTTGATTTTTTTGAAGTGAAAAATTTTTAGGATCAAAGAGAAAGAGTGTTTTTTTACGTATCTATGATTTTCTTAGGTTATTTCACCAAATTTTTTATTTTTTTTAAATTATAATATTAATTTATTTCATTAATTATTTAAGTATTTAATTGTCAATTTGAAGAGCTATTAATTTTAAATGACAAGTTTTCAAATTGTAATTAAAATCTGTCATATTTTATCATCTGAAGAACCGAATTCAACTCAAGATATCGGGTATTTTAACACAACTTAAAAGTGTCAACTGTGTTAATTTTTCTGATTTCGAAAAAACAAGAGCATTTTTTTGAACATTTTCTTAAACATGTCTTTTCACAACAAAACTGTATAAAATAGAGGTTGAATGAAAACTGTATTTTACTGGGGAGAGAAAAAATGTAAAAATTGATATCTACCATCACTAAATTTAAAAAAACTAAAGAAAACAATTATTTTTAAATGTAAAATATTTTTTCATTTTTGTTATTCTAAAATCTGTTTTCGTTTATTAACAAGCTACGATAAATTGACACATAAATTGAAATTTGACGCATAAATTGTAAAATTAAGTTAATAATTTTGGTGGAAGCGCTAAACATATTCAATTTTGCTTTAAATAGATATGTTTTAAACACTAACTTGCGCTTCCACCATTTTATAGTTTCCTTTAATCCTATGCTATAAATTACAATAATCAATAGCTTTAACGTCTGATCTGAACTATTTCAAATATAAAAAAAGCTTCATGAACATTGGTAATCCGCTTTAGACTGTGGGATAATGATAAATTTTACTTGATAATTTTTACACTTATATCCATTCGTAGGTATTCGCTTATTGTAATTTCTGTCATATTGTAAACTCATTAGTAAAATTGTAAATTTGACTTCCAAAAAAAAAATGGTGAAAAACCCACCTAGACAACTAAGCATAACTTTTTAAATGCTAGTTGAAGTAAGTTTTTGTACCTTTTAGAAAATTTCAAGATATTTAAAGAATAGTTGTAAAATATATAATTGGTGAAAAATTAGGAAATCGCGCGACAATAATTTCGAAAAATTCAATCCAAATTTTCCCAAAAAAATGGACATCTTTCTTGAATTTCATGGATACTACCTTACCTACTTTTTAACTATAGCATTGTTTAATACATATAAGCGAAACGGACTTAAAACCTGAATAACTAAAACGACCACATAATTTTTTGAGTTAAATGAAAACTAGAAGTTCTTAAAAATCCTTACATTTGATTCTTGAAAATTTACGCCTATTAGTTATACTTCCTTCCCTCATTTTTGTATCTCAAAGAGAATAATCCACCATTTTTGAGAATATTTGGAAATATGATTCCATAAGCGCCCACTTAATACTGCACCAAATTTAATAATTCGTCTATTGTGTCGATAGATAATATTTCAAAATTTAGTTTGGTCAAATAAATATTTTGATGAATGATAGGAAAGATTAATTTTAAGTAGGCCCGAGGAGTTGTCCAAGCTGGTCACGGTTTCGGGGGTATATTTGCAATGCCCATGACGCTCCGTATACAGCTTCTTGCTTACTGCTTTTGCACGGGTCCGAGGGGTGTTATTGTGTAAATAAATATTTTCAGAAAATAAATTAACGTAAATGCGTTCTTATCGGAATTAATAAAATTACGTTTTTCTTTTGCACTTTTTTAAACATTAAAAAAAAACCTATTGTTTCTGTAACAATGTTAAATCATTGTTAAAAGCCTAAAATTATAGCTTTTTCCAAGAACTAATTGTAAACTAAGGTTACTTATTTTTTGGAAAACTTTTTCTGTAGCACCTAAACGACCTTAAAGTGAAAAAATGTTAATTAATAATCAAGTTTTTTTAAAATGTAATTCCTCCTATTTTTATTTTTATGAGAAATACAGATAAAGTATAAGAAGCTGAATAGTCAGCACTCTAGGTCGAATTGTCGTCCATTGGTCGTAACATCATTTATTTTAAGTATTTTATCGATAAATTAAAAGTGCGTCAACAACTTTAAAATATTCGGTTTGATATTTTTTAGTGTTTGAGTATCATGAATAAATTTTTTATCATTTTATATTTAATATAAAAAATATTGATAATTTTTTTGTTTGTTAAGTACGTGCAAGCCTTATCCGGTCAATTTACTTGTAAAACCATTGATTAAAAATAATCGCAAATATAAATCGAATACAAAATATATAAATATATATATAAATTAAGTTCACTTTAACGTGATTTTTAAACTAAAACAATCAAAAAAATTTAATATCAAGTCCCCTTCTAGTACCTAGGTATTATTATCTGCTTTGTGAACCTTTAAGAGCTTCCCCCGGCCCCAAAAAGTTAATTCTATTATTATGAGTGAAATATTTTTTAAGATAGTCTATCCCAATGGAATTTCATTTGCGTTAAAAGCCAAATGAAACAGAAAAAGTCAAATGAAGCAATAAAATTTTTATCACTTTAGGTGAAGCATTCTCACTAAACGGGCAGAAAAGTTGCGTTTTGAAAATCTGTCATAAAGTGTGCTTTAAGTCAAGTTTATAATTTAATCAATTTCATTATTACGAACACTTTAATTTTCTGAATGAACCTGATCTTCTAACGTGATTTTCTAAGAATAACTAAAAAAAATTTGATGGTGGAAGCGCAAATAAAATTCCATAATATTAATAATTAATATAATTTTTTCGTAAACATCACTGTTTACCCATGAGCGCGCAAATTAGGAAAAAAATTTTTGTGTCCATTTTCTCCAAAACTATCAAAGTTAGGCAGTTGAAACTCAGAGAGCTATAACTCACGGTGTGAAATTTTGTATGGCTATGACAAAATGAAAAGAGATATTTTTACAGTGTGCTCAGGACATATAAAATTCTCTGTAGGACCAATCTTGTAAACAGTTAGAGATAGAACAAAAGTTTAAATGTAAATAATGTTCCTTATGAAAAAATAAACAACTTTTGTTTGAATAATTTTTTCGTAAACACCACTGTTTACCCAAAAAGGCCCAAATAAGGTATTATATTATGTGTTTGCTTATAGCAAATAATATGTTAACTGAGGAAGTGAGAAGAAACACACTGTTTTTAATTTGTGTGTAAGAGTGGCTATCTTTTTTTTACATATATGACGTAAAAAAAAACAAACGATTGCCTAATAAACACTGTCTATATATAGTATTTCAACAATTAACTATGTCAATTGTTTGTTTTTTTCTTTATTTTACTTATACATTGTCACATCGTCGACTGCTATTACTATGAAACTGATGATAGCTAACATAGCATTGATGAAATGCAAAACAATTAGTGATGATGAATGAACTTAATAAATGTAGATTATAGATTTCTAGGTGAAGGTGAATTAAAAAGTGTATAGATTATATAGGTATCGAAATTGTTCATTTCATCATTTTTGCATCATCACAAGCATAAAACTTTTTCTGCTGATATGACACATTTTTTTTATTGTATGGTATAGCACAGACAGAGATGATAATAAAATATAAAATACGTGGCACCTTTTCATAATCCTTTTTTTCAAAATAAATGTGTTGTTATATTTTTATAAACAATAGTAATAAAATTATTAAGTCATTATTTTCCGAGGAAAAATGATTAATAAAATACTTGTACTTTAAATTTACAATGACTCGTATTAAATTTAATTTTGTTGGAATGTATCTCAACCTAATTTTAACATTTTCAGGATAAATTTTAATCTGATATATTATTTTTTAGCCTGTATTTACCTGAGTTCGAGAAATCTTCCGTACCTATTCCTCTATCAAAATCCATGATTTACCCCTCATTTTAAAGCTTATCATGAAGCTGGCTAATGAAGCAAAAAATATTCACGATCTAAAAATGTACCGCTTAGGGAAAAAACAGGCTAGTGAAATAATATTAAAATTTAATTATGCCCATTATGTAATTTGTATATTATATCTGTAATAAAATTGCCTATAAATAAAAGGAAAGTAAATTACTATTGATATTTTTAATCACTTGTATATTTTTTCTCCAGTCTGTTTTTGGCCACGGATACCGCACTGCGAAATTCTTGACGGGTCGAGCTAGTGTTTTTTTTTTATTTTTCTGTTTTCTTAATGATATATTTACAATATTTAAAGCTTTTATTACAATTTATTTATAATAAAATTGAATATTTATATATATTTAATTATAATATTTATAAATGTATTTGTATAAATATACAATCAAAGTGTACACACTTATCTTCAATTAGGTTATTAAATACCTAACACTAGCTAGGTAGGTATTTGATAGTTAAATGATAGGAGTAAAGCAGTATCTAAAATATATAGAACTTTATTTAATAGGTATAATAGTCTATACCATATAGCCATGTTTATTTATATGTTCATCATATAATAAACGATTATCATATACCAATTATATATACTTAACTATTTATTAAAATAGGTACCATGTGATTCATCCAATATATATACAGTTAGATGAGAATGGATATAGTTTGACTCAATTATAATTCTTTTTCATATCGTGCATGAGTTTTATTTCATTGTTATATCAAGTGATCATAGCGATAAGTGTTAAACAAGTCGTTGAGAAAAAGTTTAGTAGACTCGCTAAAAGGAAGCCATACACCAAGTTTCAAACACGGTAGAAAATGTATGGCGTTTATTACAATGCTCGTATGGTATAGGGACAGATATTAAAAAGTATCCGATAATACTCTATATAATACTGCCGTAAGATCCATACTGTATGATACAAAAAACTTTAGCGACATTTACATTAGTAAACAGTAAGTTCAACTTGACATTATGGCCTTGAGTCCTATACTACGTACAATGCAGTAGTCGCAATGCTACTTGCTTTTCCCACTATCAGTTTTATCGCGTTGATCAATACGCGTTATTGAACTATGATCCTATTCAGTATAGGTGTAAACGTTATATTTGTTGTAACACTGTTCGTCACTCTATTATCTCTTTAACCTATTTTGATATTTTAATAAATATTGCTGATATGTCATTAGTAGCATCAGTGACATTACAGTGTTAAATAGTAAGTAACTATTTATCAGAAGTTTTGTGGATATCACCTGTAAGTATGGGCCAGGCTCTGATACTGACATCGGCTCATGCACCCTAACTCTTGCTCATGTTCCGATAGATTTAATGGTAGAATCATCTATGTTTAAAATTTTTTAGCAAATTCAAATCATCGAAACTACAGTGCAACCTTAATATAACGAACCTCAATATAACGAATTCCTCGATTTAACGAATTTTTCGCAATCCCCTTGAATTGTCCATAAGAGTCAATATAAAATATACCTCTGCATTACGAATATTTTTTGCGAACAGCCTCTATATAACGAATTTTCAACTACATAAAAAATTTAAATACCTCTATATAACGAAATTCGTCAATTCAAAACCTTTATATAACGTATAAAGTCCCACCAATATATGACAGTTAGTATACTCCATAGTATGTAATTCCATAGGCGGTAACCGAACCCGCTACTCTAAGCATTCCGCAGGCGCCTTAACCAACTGGTATGCCTTAACCAACTGGGCGACTTACTATTACTTAATGTCTAGTGATATCGGGAGAAAATTTCTTACCGTGTATATGTATTAATCATTTAACAAAAAGAGTGCTGTTCTGCGGACTATATCTGTTTTGTAGGCCTGTTTGATATTTAGTATTTAGGTATTCTATAGATATATATATTTAAAATTTAACTCACTAATACACCTAATAAATTATATGAAAACAAATTATTTACTATTATTTGTATATTAATAATAATAATTATATTATTATTTAATTTAATATTTAGGTAGATATTTTATTTGTTTATATTTGTTTGGTAGGTGGATAGACAGAGGTAGGTAGATACCTACCTACATACGTACCTCTATATCTATCTACTACTTGTACACTACATAGTAGGTACTACTACTATGATGTTTATATGAATAAATAAATAAATATTAGTATATTTACTATTGAAATTATAAATGTTTATTAATAAATAATACAATTATTTTAGGTTGTTTATATTCTTAAAACATACATAATATATACCATACGTATCATTTATAAGGTGTATAAATTATAACTATACAGGGTGTTCCATAATTGACTATATTACTATACAATTCCTGAATAAGCTTATCAAAACGAATGGAAAAGATCTTTACCAAATTTCTATCTATGGTCTAATTTCCGAGATATTGTTATTGGAAATATTAAAAAATCCATCCATTCATAGAGCACTGAAAGTCAGTAAGCTTGTTAGGGGTGCACTTGTTTATGTAGAAAGTACACTTAATTTGTTTTTCTACGCCTTCACTTATTATATCTATTGTTTATTAGTATATGTTCTGGTATTTTCTGAATACGCAATGTATCTTTTCAGATAAATAATTGAATTTTCCAAGCAAGTATCCGGTGGTCACTTCTCATAAATAAAATACAACCTTGTAGACAACTTTATTAACAATCATACAAAAGTATATAAATATATATATTTAAAAAAAATATTCAATATTATCTTAGTAAATTTATTTAGAAATATGTAATAATAATATTGATAATAACTAATAAATAAATAATATTTAATTATTTAAAAATAATCAAATGTTATACAGCCACATGGAACGACGAATAGATAAAAGGGTAAGATGTAGTACCTAGAGAGTTTACTGTATCTTGAATCATTATGTGTTTCTCTGCAGTTATGGATATTAACTAAACAGCACTTGTTTTGAAATGAAGATATTCTATTAGAATGAAAGTAGCCTGAAGACTGGTTGTCAATGTGATTTTGTTTTTTCATCAACTAAGAATAAAAGTTTTTTGCGAAAAAAAAGTAACAAATTTTGATTATTCTGATTGTCTATATCCAAGCTGACCATTGCATATTGCTTTATAAATTATACCCAACTTAAATTATTATTGGTTATATGAGTAAGTTGTTATACCATATTCCAGTTTTGAGGGGAAGTTTCAAATACGCAAAGTCATGTACCTAAAATCTGACAACATGATATATCTACATTAGATTTGTAAATGGTTGAAGAAAGCGCCTTCAGAGATGATTCTAGCTACATTAGGATGTCAGCCAAGGTACATATGATGTTGTATCATGTTTCAAACGTTTTTATCGATAGTTGTTCAATATTCTCAAAAAAATACAATATTTTGAGAAATAACAATGTTATAAGCAGTAATAATTTTTATTCCACAAATGTAAATTTTGATTCTAGGTACTACACCTTGCCCTAATCTAAAATTATTCATTGATGATTCATAAAATAAGTACAGATTAACAATAAATTACCAGAAAATAGATAAAACAACAAATTCTTTATTTCCAAAATGAACGTATATATATTATTGTTTGATTTTTGATTTGAAATTGGTGACCTTTAATGCTTTATGAGTAAAGTACTTACTAATGGTTTTCAGTATTTAAATATACATATTAGATATATGTACATGTAGTCGAATAAAAGATTTTTATCAATAAAAAAAAGGTTATGTTTGTTATTGATTATATACAAAAATGTATTATTCCATTTATTAAAATTATGGAATCCTATACAAGATAAGAATTGTAAAACTAAATATGGTTTGAGTTCCTTAACTATACGTAAGTGTTGAGCTTCAAGGTGTGACAGTTCATTTTAGATTTTTCACATTATCAACGATGGCTTCATCATAGTACTGAGTAGTGATAATTATTAGCTAGATTTCGAAACGCTAATGTAAAAAACAATTTATTATAAACAAGAAAAACAGAAACAACACTTAAGTTCTTCCGTATTTTTATACCATGTATATGTGAAATTTGTCAAGGTATAGTAAATTTTTTCCCATTCTGAATATCTATCTGTCCGTCCGTCCGCCTGTCAACAAGATAACTTGAAAACAAAAAGAGATACCCAACTGAAATTTTTATACCGTAATCAAGACATAAAAAAAGAGTTTGAGTTCGAAAATAAGCAACATTAATTAGTTGGGTCTTGATTCCGTGGGTTTCATCTTGTAAATCTTCACAGATAAAACCAAAGTTTAAATAGGAAAATTCAATTAACTGTTTAGTATCAGCCTTGGTATTTTGTCTTTAAGATGAATTCTCAATTATGCGAGGTAAATTGAATCTTCCATAATATAAAGCGAGGTAAAAGCTCCGTCATCAATTGTCACATTACATAATATGTTTTACTTTAATCTAGCCTAAAGCCAATTCGAATAATCAAACACTTAAACTTATATATTTAATCGTCCTTAATAAGTCCCAGCAACACAAAATTACTGTAAACTACGAAGCTTTTAATAATATAAGGATTCCATGTTCCTTTGGATGACGGAACCCCAAAAGAATTACTCTCTGAGATAAAGTATATTAATTTTTGAACAAAATATTTGTTATAACAATGGAATAGCCAATCAGTCATACCTAGACATGCGTGAACAGAAACAAAAACCCTTATTTTATTTAATAAAAATTAAAATTAAAATAAAATTAACACTAAACTGATCAAACTAAAATAATCGCGGTAAACTTGGTCGAAGTAGCAAATTTGGTTTGATGAAATACTTCAATTATTGAATCATAGATTGAAATATCTGTATATTCCTTTCCTCTTTTTACTAGTTTCTAAATGCGGGATAAGCTCCCAACCAGGCATATCAATTTTCCCTCCCCCTCTGTTTATTGGATACTTAGCTAGAAACTGGAAGCGAATGCTTGAATCGTTAATACAGTAATGTCAAAAAAATGCAGTAATCTGAAACGTCTCGATTTTTATTGAGTCCGGATTATCGATACTCTTCTGTACTCACTTTCATCAAGATTTAATTGTAGGCTGAATCGATCTTATTTTAAAAAACACTTCTCATTTTCTCTCTTTTGTAATGATTATTGATCATTTATTTGTTTTATCTAAATCGATTTCTAAATTGCGATTAATCAGATCTCAAGTAAAAGATGAATACGAGAACAAAACACAAACTCGTAAAATATTTTTTGTATAAGTATAGATAGTAAATGGACTACTTTATAACAATAAAATAAAAAAAATAAGAAAAGTTTTTATTTAAATAAAATTTCTCCTAAATATTATTTGTTTATCTATCAAAACCTATTATTTTCAAATAAAAATACATTGATCTTTGGTCAGACAAAATAGAATCGTAAAAACCTTTTTATTATTATTTTGATTTTTATTCTGTTTTATCTGCTTTTGGTAAGTTTTGTGTTTCCTTTTTTTTGGTTGTACATATTCACAGCATGATACTTGTTTACAACATATTAAAATTTAAAATCTAAAAAAAAAAAAATTATATTTTTATAATGCTGTTTGTTTGCTTCTGTTTTTGTTCATAATGATTTTTGTATTTTTATTGGTTTGTTTGTTTGTTAAGTTGTTTTTCTACCACCCAGTGGTAAGCAAAAATGATAGTATTATAGTATTTTATGAGTCATCTGACACGCGTGTATCTATTAAATGACCATTTGTTGTTATTGATGCTAGTTTTTTTTTGAAAAAAGTGTCATCCTACATCTGATAATTGTAAACACCAAAAAACAACTTTTAATGTACAGAAATAATATAAAAACACGCTTTTGTGAACAAAAGGGAAGGTAGGAAATTGTGAACACAAGGGTAGGATAAGTGAGGGCTATAACGTGATAGTCTTTGTATACAAATAATTTTGTCCCAGATCCGAGAAAAACGATGACCAGGACGCAAGTTGATATTTGAAAAAATGACTTATACATTTATTTTCCAAAAAACGGATGTTTTTCAATTTTAGGCATGGTATGTTTCACAATTCCAGCTGCCAAAAGTAACAAGCTTGCATAAGGTTTCGGACTAAAAAGCTCTGCCCTTTGGTGGGTATACTGCAAAGTCTCAGTAAGAGGTTTTATGGTTTCATCAGTATGTTCATAAAATTTAAGCTGCTGTTGTCCCTGACCTGTCATGAGACATTTATTAGGACTCGAAATTTTTTTAAATCACACTGGGATGGATAATCCAAAAAATGTACCAGCTAGGTTTCGTCAAGTTTAACTAATATACGCGCCTTATACGGTGAAAATTAAATTGGCGCTTTGATTAGGAAGCACTATATCAATGTAGGCCTTTGCCCAGCCAGTGGGCTAAGTATGCTTTTATTATTATTATTATTATATCAATGTATCAATCCAAATATGTATATATTCAATGGATCAAGACCAAAGTTTAGTATTCACATGTCAATACTTAGACAAAAGATGCTTATCTAGCCCTTAATTCATATTAGACAGCCAACATTTAATTAATTTTTAGATTTAATGAAATCAAAATTAAATTCTATTCACCCACATGGTAGAAATTTTACTTTTTCTTTTAAAAATATTAACATATGTTAATAATTTGGTTATAAAATAAAAATCTATGTTATAACTTTATTACATTGTCAAATTCAACTTTTTTTTTACCGTGTCAAATCAGCATAAAAAAACGTAAAATAGTTTGTTCAAATAGCGTATCGAAATACATAAAAATAGGGTGGTTAGTGACAATATTTAACAACAGTGTGATGTGACGTGAAGATTATAATATTTTTATACGATGAAAACAACTGTATGAAGTTAGGCCTTTCATTTTAATTAGGACAGACTTTTTTTCATTAAATAGTAAACTTCGTCCAGTAAATAGCCCGTAAG
This sequence comes from Chrysoperla carnea, assembly GCF_905475395.1. Lineage (NCBI taxonomy): Eukaryota > Metazoa > Arthropoda > Insecta > Neuroptera > Chrysopidae > Chrysoperla > Chrysoperla carnea. The sequence continues at coordinate 20,538,808 of NC_058338.1, forward strand.
TATAGACCAGGCATGGACGGGTTATTTTAAATCGAAGTCATCATTGTTTTAACTTTACTGTGCGCCATAAACTTTATTGTGTGTCTCTTCATCCAAGTCCGCATTGCTCATAGAGGAGGAAGCGAGACGGGTATATGACTATTCTAACTATCTCGGCTTCTCTAATAGTAATGAGATAGGTAGAAAAAAAATGTCTTTCTGTCTTATTCGTACCTATGTTAGTTACAGAAGTCTGAGGAACTTTTCTAAGCCACGTTTGCCCATGCCTGGTATAGACTGCAGAAAAAGACATCGGTTTAGGACTATTCCAAGATCAAGACTCTCTTGTATAAGATCAGAGCCAAGAATAAAAGATGAAGAGTGTGAAAGAGAGTCAAATATAAAGGATGAGTAACAGATTAAGACTAAATGGAGCTTGTATATGAGTATACATATAAGCTTTACGCATATAGTACTATAAATTTTATACCTTTGTTTTACCAAAGCCGAGCCTTAAATGTAAAAAAAGGTAAGCATGATCCTGAAATATGTTTCAAATATGAGCGTCATTAACCAATACCAAGACATAATGTGTGAGATAAAGACAACGAAGGCTGTAAAAGAAAATGTCCAGGCAAATATATAGGCTTGTTTTGGTTTTGCTATTTGGTCAAGATTCTACTCTTACCCACGCTTGTTCTTTGCTTTAGTCGTATACACTTCATGGCCTTTGTCCTTGCATTGTCTTAAACAAAAAGTGAAAAGACGTAACCATAAATGATTCAAACTTATACGCATGTTTCTATGAATCTTATTGCAGGGTTTTACTTAAAGAGGGTAAAAGTTTAGGCTCTTCTTACAAAATTTACATTTTTCATTTTACTTTCCAAGGATAGGTAATTTAGAAGTTACAATCCAAATTTCATTTAGTGTTTTTCGATGCGAAAAAAGTCGTAGAGAAAAAGTTTGATAGATACTCCAAAAAGAAGTCATTCCCGAGGCGAAGATTTAAGTATGTATTGATCATTTCACAAAAACGGTACTGTCCCGCGCACTAAAATAGTAAATTATTAAATTCAGAGACTTTAATATCAACCTGAGTATATTCGCGTGACTGAGCTAACTTTACCCCAGTTTTTATCATACATAAGTTAAGGGGTGCATGAATATATTATAGAAGGTACGTATACTTATACAGATAGATAGGTATAATAACGTAGGTATACAGTTTGTTAAAAGTGATTGATTTTTATTAATTATTCATATATTTTATTATTAACGTGAAATGATGAATTGCAAAGTCATCTCTATTAAGTTGTCATGAAATGTAATCATCCCTTAACATGACTGTGTAATGTCTGTCATGTTTATATAGTAGAGCATTAATGCTATTTAAGGGTATATATATTCATAAAAATTAAATAATAATGTGTGCTTGCTCTAATTTTATCTATAAATTATATATTAGTTGTATTACATTTTTAAAATTTAACACGTGGATGTTACGTTAATATCCTGCCCTTTGTACACGACGAGATACCGCACCAATGCAATGCCAGTTCTATCTGAAGATTGATGCATTAACTGAATGACTTCTATCGTCTTTTTGATTTTTATCTCCAAAAAAAGACACTTTTTCAGTTTACTTGATTGAGTTCCAACATGAACTGGACCAAAAAACCAACCTGCATCTTTAGTATCTCTCGGGAAATTAAATCTCAGTGCCTCTTGTACAGAAAGTGATTGTTTAACCTCCAAGCTTCCAATATTATAATTAATATTGCAGTGTTTTGAATAGAGATAGAAAGTTATTTTCATCAACTACAAGAGTCACACTCAAATGAACAGCTTTTTTTAAATTAGAAATAGAATCTTCTATTTACCTTCTTGTGGAGAAAACAACGAAATATTGGGTGCAGCAATTGCGAGCAAGATAAGTACTTATCGAATCAATCTAATAATATAAAACTTTAAAACAAACATGTTAAGTAAAAAAATAACTTATTGATATCTAATCAATAATAATGCAGGAAGTTTTGTAATGGAGTGTTTAACAACAGGAAAAAATTATTGCATATTATATTTATAGATTACTCTTGGGTGCATTGACATTAAAACGATTCAACATTATTTAAAAGAAATTATGATGAAAACTAACAAAGTTAAGTATTTAAATACCCTGCGTGAATCTAAATGTTTGAACTATTTATAAATATTTTATTAAAATGCACAAAATGTTATTGAACAATTATTATTTGTTATAAAATCTAGAAAACAAAACAACTTTCCAATTCTGTCACTAAAAACTGCTTCTGTGACGTCCGCTTAAACAGCCAACTTAGTTTATGTAATAGGCTGATATTGCCATTAATATCTAAGTGAACTGTGATTCGATAAAACTATTTACTTTGTATTAATATTATATTAATTTATTTGGTTAATTATCTCTCAAACTAGATCTCAGATCGAAAATTGGTAAATAACTTTTCCCTTCGTTTTTATAAGCTTATTCTGTAGGCCAACGATCTGCAGCCAATAACAGAACGCCCTGTATACATGAATTCTATCTATATTAAGTGTAAAGGTTGCAAGTAATTAAAATTTTATTGGCAAATTGATAATAAAAAATTATTCATGTACAAAGATCAATAATATAATTATTTTATAATTTAGTTTATGCCTCATTTTATTACCATTTTTCAATGCCGTATATTATCGTATCCATCCAATGTAACAGCTAGTAGTCTTAATCGATATCTAATTACATATTATCGTTTTTGGATAAAACCAGGATTATTATTAAGAAAAAGCCTTGGCCAAGTCTCGGAAAAAGACTGAAAGATCTATGTGTTGTTTGTCAGACTTGGAAAAAAACTGAGATCAAGGCATGGAGTATTAAAGGTGAATTAACCAATCTCGATTTTATCGCCAAGCTTGCTTGTATTATAAAAATTCGGGGTAGTTGGCAAGTTTTTCATTCCTTCTTTCTTTATCAGCTCTTGAGAAATTATCGAAGCTACCTCACTTTGTTCCATCATTACAACTGGAAACTATCGATCGATTAAACGGACCAATTAATTATTTATCAGTCTTTTTACTTTATTATATTATAAATATAGTAAGTATTGCGATCGAAAAAAATCGATATCGGAGTTTCAACGGAAATACACGTTTTGAGGGTCCCTGATTCCAAAAAAGTGGTTTTTAAAAAATGTTGCGTCCGTCGGTATGTCGGTATGTCTGTTACGAAGCTGGAGCCTTCAACCGATTTTTCTCAAACTCGGTACATAGGTTCAGTTTGGTCATAATTCCAAACGATTTTTTCAATTTTTCCCTAGGCTTTTTTCAAGGGTACTTCTCTCTAGGCCAAAACAGGATTTTTGGGGTTTTCTCAAAACGGCTCTAACGATTTCGATTAAACTTGGCACAAGGCTAGACCTTAAGGTGTTCCTAGGATTGGTATAAGCCACATATCCGGGAAAATTCGAGAAGGCCCACACCCTAGAGAAAACCTTTCCAAATACAGGAAAATGGGATTTTCTAGTGAGAGGCTGAGGGGACAGCAGTGAAACTTCTTATCAGGGTTTATATCAACAAGGTCCTAGGTTTGATATAACTCCCCTCTGATACCCCTCCCCCTGGAGCCGTGGAGCTGGAGAGGATGAAATCGTCAAAAGTGATCAAATCAATCCTACCCAAAATTGATCAAATATTATTTAAAGTGTCATTTTAAGTAACTTTTGTAACTGGGTAATCTTTGCTTAATCTCACCCTTACCAAACTACATCCATCTAATTATTTTATTAAATCCATTAAATACCTAAGCCTGTTCTTCATTACTTGTTTTTAAATAATTCTTACAATTGGCTGCTTTCAATAAAAATATTACAAGAATAATATATCAATTTTATAATATAATAAAGCCTTGTCCGATGTTTCTGAACATTTATTTATACTTGGTACGGAATGCCAATGGTACATATTATTATATTAATGCTCATCAATTTGTATATGTAAATTGTAAGGATTTAAAAAATAAACTGTTTTTTTAGCAGTATGATGATATACATATACATACTTGTATTATGTATATATTATATGAAGAGTGGGAATTATTTATTATTCTAATATTTGAACTGTATAAAGAATTTATTAAGTATCTTGTAAATAAGCAAACGATATTATATATATAGATGCTTTATTTTATTTTATTTTTTTTCAAGTTTACCAATTAATAGTAAATATTGACGCTTGCGTAATATTTGTGTGCAAATATTTATCAAAGTCTAACAGTTAAATGATTTAAAAGTTAAATAATAATACCTACATAATCTCTTTTCTCTCAAATAAAATTTAAAAAATATAATAATGATAAAAAAAAGAAAATCATTTGTTGATCTTTCCTTATAATAAAAATCGGATTCGATAAAAGCCAAGATACGGTTGACATTCGAACCATAGACTATTTGATTTTGTACTATATCAATTAGGTAGTAGGTATACTCTTCTGTCTTTGAGTGGATGGATACCAGTATTGATTTTTAAATGACCTCGAAGACTTTGGTCAAATTAGACATCAGAATAAAATGTCCCCTTCACACTTAATTCAATTCTCCTTCTGTCGTCGAACCTTTTATAATAACTATGTATATTGCTGATCGCGCAATTATGAGATGTAAAATAGTAAAAAAATCAATCTAAAACAAGTCTGTAAATTGGCATACTTGGTGGTCAAAATTTTCATATGTAAAATCAAACGAATAAGATTTGCAAAACCAAGGCCAATGAGTAAGACCAAGATATCAAATTCATAAGACTAAGTGTGCAATCTTGGTTCCCAATCAAAATTATCAATACTTTCTGTATATTCAACAGAACTCAGAGAAAATTTTCTAATTATATACATTTGCTGAGTCTACTGTTAATACAGGCATAATACTTGAATATACTAAAAGTTACAATATTAATGAATGACTAATGACATATACAAAAACCCCTATATATAATGTTTAGAGCAGGCGCTGGGTGGGGCTGAGTGTGCAAAATAATTTGTCAGTTGATTCTTGTTCAGAAAAGCTTATAGATTAATATTCTGGATCTTGCCAGAAACTTCTTCGTTTTCAAGATGTCAACAGTTTAATGTTTGAGAACAAACGGGGCTCTAGAGGCTCAATTTTCAATTATTAAAAAGATTTTTGATTCCCATTATTAACAATGAGTAAGACAGAGTCAGTCTTACACACTGTTATTAATCAGAATTATAACATCTTTGCAGAATTAAAAGTTGAGACTTTAGAATTAAAGAATCTGTAATTACCCTTCTGAATTTCACAAAGGATGTTCAAAAATTATTTTAGAATTTTGATAAGCTAAAAAATCAAATTTTAAAACCAATTTTTTGGAGCTTTTCTAAACATTAAACTGTTAAACTAAACATTATAGATCCTTTTTGACGTTAAATGTCCCAAAGTACCTATAGTAACTTTTACTTGGTTCAAAAAATGGCATTGTTTCTGTGGAGAGTGGAGAGGGTATGCAAAAAATTGGACCAATAGTGTTTCTGGCAAGATCCAGAATATTAATCTATAAGCTTTTTTAAACAAAAATCAATTGACAAAATGCGTTACTCATATTTTGCACACTCAACCCCATCCAGTGCCCGTACAGCCAATTGAAGTAACATATTATTTATTTTGAATATTGACCTAACACAATATATTTTCCATTAAAATGCATTATTATTATCATTATTATGGCGGACATTTTGTGCTATATAAGCTGTGTAGGTATAATAATGTAGGTATAATAAATTTTTATTATATACTTATTTACAATAACATACATGTATAGATAAAATAAATTATAGCATGGTTGTAAAATAATTGAGCTGATTGCAAAAAAAAAAAAAAAAAAAAAAAATATTGAAAAAATTATTGAAAATTATTTTTTATTTTTTACAAACCTCAAATTATTTTATTTATTTTATGCAAAAAAAAAAAAAGCACTGACCAAGGAAAATTTTTTATTGATATTTGTTTGGACAGTTATAAAACAAAAATAAAGTTTATTCACCGTATTTGATGGGCCCCCGCTAAAGGTGAATGCCCTTTAAATGTCAAATTTGAATTATCATATTGGTTTTTCTATAAATGTAGATTTTACGGTATTGTAACGTAAATATATGACATTAATTTCAGAATTTACATTAATTTTGATTTATTTTCACTGACTATGTAAATACCTATAAGGGAGTACCAAGGGGGCAAGTCAGGATATAGTAGCCAAATTTTTTTTGCATGCCCACTAAATTTTTATTGGAAAGATAGTTATATGCCATTAATGAAAATGATTTCGACATGTAGCTGCCCGTGATTTGGCTTTTCACACACTTTTCGCATCAATTTCGGCCGCCAATAGTTCGCCGAATGTTGGATTCATAGTGTTTAACCGCATTCTTCGTCTACAAGAGATTTTACATATTCCCAAAGAAAATAATAGAAATCACACGATCTTGGAGACCAATAAACAGGCCTATTACATGAAATTCATTAAAAATTTACAAGCATTGCTCTGGCGTGCGACGATTCATTAAGAAGTGAGTGAGAGCGCAAACTATACACAAATTGTATATTACGTATTATATGGGTATATCAGTTTAGTCTTTTAATTTTTTTTACGGATAATTATTTTAAAGACTTGTAGTTCTGTTACTGCTTTAATAAATTGCTACAAATTCTTATTATCAACGTTAAAAGACAATTGAATGTATGATGTATAGGCGATGAAATATATTATCATTGAGCTTATATTTTTAAACTGTTATTATTAAGTTGAGGGTGTAAAAGGACCTTTTGGTATAAAATACATATGCATGGAATAAAACTACCCCAAATACAGTTAAGTCGTCTTATCATCAATTTCTGTAATGTTTACATAAAGCTTAGTCATTGTTGTGTATACATATAGTCAGTCGTATATTTATTGAATATTATTATAGGGATGAGGGACAACTAATGTAACGTTTGTATTAGGGGTTGTTTCAAATATACGCTAGTGCTGCTAGTGGTATCTGTACTAATGCATCCAATATTTTATACAGGATACTTCAGGGATATGTTCAATAGTTTCTATTCACGTATTTGTCTTTTCATTGAATTCGGGGTATCGTTTGAGTCTTAACCTCTTTGAATCAATTTCCATACTGGTATGAAAATCAAATAATTACCACGGTGCGTAGGGATCACCTACCTCTAGTCTCACCTGTAGCTGACGTTACCGTCATTTTTTACATAGTTCAGTTCATGTGACGTTACAGCTCAAACATATTGTTTATTTTACTTATTGTTGTTGTTTACTTATAATTATGCATACGATATTTACATCATGGTCTATTCGATTATTTTTGATGTAATATGCTACATACAAGCGTAAACTAAATATTGACAAATATCTTGTCTAGTAATCTTAATTAAAGAGAATTGAAAAAAATACACTCGAACCAGGATAGTGTTTATAAGTTTTGACTGACATACTAAAATATGCAGCAGAAACTTTCTTAAACTTCATTCTTAACACTTCATTCCACAGGAAAATTGAAAAAATGTACCTAAATAGCGTTAGACTCAATCCTAGACCAACAAGCACTTAAGTGATACGTTAAATAGCTACTACAGTGCTCTTGTGTTTAGGGAGGCACAACTTGTGGTAACTACACAGATGTGGACGTAAAATATTGACAGGAGTAGAAAAAGATAAGAGGTTATCATGTTATCAAGACTCAGGTTTCGTGAATTAACCAACGGGCTATAGAATCGGGCAAAATTAATTTGGAGTAAAGTTTTAGCGTACATATACCTTCAAGATAGGATTGAGAAAGGAACTCAGCAATTTCATTCAATAGTCGTTTAGACTTAAGAATAGTTGCAGTATACTACAGGCGCAAAATCTTTTTAATTACAGTTAACTAGGCATCATAAGCAAAGTGGCAGACCCACTGGGGATAATTTTTACTCATAGCCAAATTACAATCAAATACATTTCATTAAAGGAGGCACGTTCAAAGATAGTGAACAGTTTTCGAAGGGCAGTCTACTGGATACGTGAAAGTCGATCCAATCTTAGAAAAATCAGTTCAATCAAAAGTAAATAGGCCAACAGGCAAAATATTCAACATAAAAAGATCGTGTTTATATTTTAAATTCTATGCTACCTCCGTTCAAATAGCTGTAAGATCGCATCGATCAAATAGCTGTAAGAAGCATCGATGAAAGTACAAAAAGAAAGCAAACGATTTACATGTTTTTGTCTTTGCTCAAGCTTTACGGTCGAAGAATTAAATAAAACAAAGATACTAAGCCTAGCCAGTTGATTAATTGCATGAACAAACGTGTTACTTCAAAAAAGCAGATCACAAAAGAAATACAATTTGTTTCTTACAAAATGGCCAAGACTGCCCGTGCTATTCATTCAGGTCAAATGATGATTTGACCTGAACCATTCAGTACCGTAAGTGTCGAGTATGATATCAAAATATATAAAACATAACAGACATTTTATTCCATATGTCCAACACTAGATACACTAATGACCACAGGGATAAATCTGTCCACATTTATGTCAATTTTTGCATATATTGAATAGCAAACATCATATAGCACACGTATCAGTTTAATTTAGTTTTAGGTCAAAACAATTTTAACAAAGAGAGGCAATACGCAGATATATATATTTAATATTTATTTGAATACCAGGCTAAAACTGCTAGCGGCCCCGCATACGTAGTAATTTTTGAATTTGAATCTGTCATCATGGCTACTACCTACACAAAATTTTCAAATGGTAAATAATAACGTTTTAATTTCGTTTTACATTCATATAAATTTGATTTTTTTACTATTTTAGTTTAGATTTACTAGAAGTTTCTGGATCGATTAAAACTTTTACCTAGTTTAATTACCTATACATAAGTTTATGGAGATATATGTATAACGAAGGAAGCTTGACACTGTTTAGTCAATCTTGAGAACGAAATAAAAAAATAAAAAGTAAATTTCTGAACTACTGCCGATCCAATCAGTATTACCGAATATATTATACACTTCCTCTCAAAAAAGGGTTGACAGAACATTTTTGGAGGATTTAAAATTTGTATTTATCCATAAATGGGTCAGCATTTGGAACAATGAAAATTGATGCAATACTCTTTTTTTATGTCTAAATACAAAATCAAAAATTTGGCTGAGAAAGGCAAGTTTGTTTTGACTTCCTCAGCCTTCTAGTCTTTTTTCAGACTAGATACCACGACTCCTCAGTCAGATTATTTTGTAAACCACGTTTTATTGCTTAGAGGGCAATCAAATACAATATCGGGCCTTCTTAGCACACCACGTATCGAGCCATCATACGAAACCTTACTCAATTGTAATAAATTCTTGGTAAAAAGGGTAATTATCAAATAAGAAACATAAACTTTTTTGTCATTTAAATTATTTTACCTGTTTTAGCTAATTTTTTAAAAATTATTTCACATTTAAAAGTTATAAAATATGCATTCACTTTGTTGTTACTAAAACCCTACGCTAAAGAGAAGTATTTGTGTATAGGTAGGATTGTCTTTTTGTCTGTGATAGTTTTTATACACGCCCACGAAACATGAAATTAATTAGCTGACATTAAAATTCTTATTTTTTTAAATATGAGCTTTGATAGGAACCGGATCATTATTGATTCCATCACCTTACATACGGATAGAAAATGGGGCTTAATGGAAATATTTTTATAAATTAACTTGATTTACCATTTTTTAAATGCGAATTTGTGACATATTAAATTTACTTTACCGATAATAAAAATTTGATCACGTGAATATTGAAAAATTGTGTTTGAAATGAAATCAATTGAAGTATACATAAATAATACAACTTTTATGATACTTTTTTTCAAGTCATAATATAAAGAATTATCTGTAACATAAAAAAAACAATATAGGTATTTTAGTTAAGAATATATTGTTACCAGACAGTGGGTCATAAAAGACATGATAAAATATACTTATTACGAATATCATATAATATAATACATCTATATATTGATGTCGCGGCCACATAATTATCCGGTCATTCATTTCAATAATCTATAAAAAATAATTTGCATGCAATTTATTCTGATAATATATCATTTTATGAAACAAAAAAAAAGTTTACAGGGCGACTTTTGATCCAATTGAAATTATTCCGAAAGTATAAATAAATATTGAACAAGGTTATTCCAATTTTTTATCAAAAACCAAGGAAGGAATGAAATAAAGGGCCATTCATTAACTACGTAAGCATAATTTTGACAATTTTTGTCACCTCTCCCCACGTAAGCATATATAAGATTTCTCTAACTCCTCTTCCCTATCTTACGTAAGATTCAATCTCGTTTTGCCGAATAATAAAAATGTTGTAAGGAAAGGATCAGTTAAAATAAACTCACCGTTTGACGTAAATTATGTAATTAGTAATTTCTAAGGACCCAAGAACCAATTACCGTTATATTGCTCCTTTACAAGGTCGATCACACTTTCTACGTTGTAAGTACGCTATAAAACTTTCAGCATGATATCGCTTTTAGCTTTTGAGTTATCGTTTCCTCAGACAGACAGAGAGACAACCGAAAATGGACTAATTAGGTGCTTTTATGAATACCTATACCAAAATTTTGTTCGTTAGAAACTTGGGACTAAAGACAATTGATATACTTCATATATACATGGTATAAAAAAGAATCTGCTTGTTCGCGACAACAACAAAATATAGATAACATTGCAATGACGGTTGAAGAGACTACAAACATCTATATTTCCATGATTAGTAGAAAATCCCTCAATTATCAATTAGTAGAAAATTCCTTTCTATGCCATTTTATCATATGTTCTAAGATAATATTAACACCCTCCTCTCCGCTTCATATTTAAATCGGTAGGGATCAATTCCGTATTTTTTAATCACGAATATGGGATACTTAAAGTTTTGGAGCATGAAATCTTCTATCAGAGTTTATAATTTTCAATGAACTCTTCCATTAACGCCCAGCTTTCTTCAAATAGTAGCGAATGAAATAGTAAATTTCTACATTCGTTTTATAAGAAATTTATTTTATACAAAGATACATAATAATAATTAATAAATTAAATATATATGAATAAATAAATATTTTCAAATACGATTGTTTATCGAATATGTGTGTTCGTTTATTATCGCCAATTAACAAACAAAATAAAAATTAAAAACTGATTTAATTGTTCATTGACATGATTATTATCTACACACATTTATATTGTATTGGTCATTGACAGTTTTTCAAACAATGGTTAAGATGCTTATCATATCTACATTATTTACCAAATGGAATAATAAAATCGATACTTAAAATATCACAAAATATCGAGAGAAAAAAAAATTTTATCGGATTTTATAAAAAATCCTTTTGCCATTTTGGTGACCAGGTGGCTTTGTTGATGATTAAGGCTTCGTAAAGTACCGTTTTAATTTTTAAAAATTTCTAGACTTATATTAAGGTATGTGGTACGGAAAAGAGTGCGCATAGAGAGTATGCTGCGTTGCTGAATAGCCCACTGCTAAATTTACTTGTCACACGCCAATGACTTAGTAACTAGCTATTTCTTGCACGAAAAAGAAAACACACTGAAATACGCGAACATATTAAAAAGTCATCTATAGCGTCGGGTATTTTGCAAAACTTTAAATTCGATAAATTCATTTTGGAAATATCCCAATACTATGGAAATACCAATGCTTATGCTAATTCCCAATGCTAATGAAATAGAAAATCCCAATAAATTAACGAAATCTAATTAGTTTTTGATAAATCATGCAGAAAACAGAAGATGAAAAGTGAAAACATTCTCGGAGGTGTTTTAAAAAGAGAAAGAAAACCTTTCAAAGGCAAAAAAGCTTAACTTGCTAAACTTGTTTTAATACAAATAAAAATAAATAGACAAGTCAGAAGCTACTATCAGCCCTAGTATCATTCAATTCAATTTCTGGGGATAGTATAATCTTTTAATCAATTAATTTTATTAACCACTTCAATTAATCAAATTTCCGAGTTTTGAATCTTTTAAATGAGTATTTTTAAAGATTGGATACCTTAACAAATATTGTCTCCATTACCATATCAATAGTGAAGCACGTCAAAACCCGGAAATAAATTATCTAAGTAAAAAATTATATGGCCTGTATTTACACATACTATTATATTCATTAGTACTATTATTATTAATTAATAATACAATATTTACATTAATTATTTATCAATAATAATAATTAATAATAATTAAATAATAATAAAATTATTATCAACAAAAAAAAAGTTTTTATTTAAATATACTTAAGTGTATTATTTGGTTATGTATTTCATTCCACTTAAGACAACGCGAAAAAAAATTTTCATTTCAAAAGCACTAATTATAAACAATACATCATAATTAACATCAAAATTATTTTTTTTATATCCAGTAACATAATAATAAACTATTGAACTGGAATGCGGAATGAATGCTATGAAAGTCACTCTCCCTCGAAGACCTAACAATTCACTCACTTTTTTTTAGAATGTTACGCATTATCTTATTAAAATTAGTACTCACAAAGTTGCTTTTACTTCACGAACTTTGGGTGCATTGAACCTGTCATCTTGCGCTAAAAACTAATAAATAAATACCATAAAAATAGTTATTTTCATTAGATTTCCTTGATCTGTCTGAAAATCCTGGGTCGATTTTTGGTGGCATTTTATTCTGTACTTTCAGAAATGATATAATATTGACAATACCCCTTTAAAGTTGATATTAACGATATATTCATACGACTGTTGACACTGTTTTATTGTCATTACTTGTCGAATTGACGTCACAGATCACGATGTAACTGTATGAAATAATAAACTATTGTGTAATGGCTTTGAAACATTTTTGCTAATATGTGGGTGGGTAGATTCAAATTTTTATTAAACCAAATAAATAATAAGTACTTGAATATTATTATAATTATTATCGAATTTATAATTAATTGGTACCTAATATTTATTTTATACAAAAATATGTGTAATGCAAATATTTTTGTAAACATATAACACGCTTATGTTAAGTAAATAATTTTTAAAAAAAATTGTGAAGTTGTTTTATTTTTATATAAAATGTTTATATTTATCTTATTCAAATCATGTAATTAAATTCATTTATAAGTTGATCGATTTGTGCTATTACACTATTTTTAACCCCCGAACTAAAAAAAGGGGTGCTTAAGTTTGATCGCTATGTGTGTGTGTCTGTGAGTTTGTTTGTGTGTGGCATCGTAGCGTCTGAACGGATGAACCGATTTTAAGTTTTTTGGTCTCTTTTGAAAGGTTATTTAACGGAGAGAGTTCTTAGCTATGTTGCAAGTACACGCTTAGGTTTCCGTATCCAAAAAACTTAAAAATTGGCGATGATCTTCAAAATCGATTCAGTTTGGAAAAGGCATGACGTATAATTTTAACATGTAAATAATTACTATGGAAATGAATGGTCAAATAAACCTGACTCAATTCATTTTGAAAAGTGAAATGGTAAAATAATTAGGTAATTCAAAACAATAATTCAAAAGAACAAACTCACAAAAATTTGTCCTGGAAAATAATAGCTCTCTAAGTATCCTTTTCATCTCATCTGATGTCCTTGACCATCACTTTGATAATGATTTAAGAAGAAGTGCTTATAAGTTTAAAGTGTTAATCTGTGCGTCTGTGTGTTTCTCAGTGTCATCGTAGCCCCTAAACGGTCGAACCGCCTTGATTGAGAACATTTTATAGTTAAGTTTCCAAAAATCGGTTTACAAGGAATAAATCGCAATTGTCGAAGGTTTTCTCAGAAAATTTCCTTCTGTATAATCATACCTTTACATGATACGTAAGCAATAGTGTTTTCCCTAATAATATCATGATCACAGCACCTTAATGAATTGTTGAACTCTGCATGTTAATGGTATGACTAAGAACATTTGTTTGATGATAATATGATTTAAGAAAACATTGACGCCAATACTAATAACTGTTATCAAATTAATACTAGATTAAATTATTATTAGAATATTCAACAATATTGCTCAGTAATTCGTATCTATCTGTCCACTTCCCGATGCCATTATGCTTATTGTAATTAGCAATTGACTCCGAGACGAGAATATCTCCTTTCATATTTATTTAATAGCAAAAACAAAACTCCCGGGGCTTTATTAATTGTTGGCCTTTAGATGTGCCAACCACCTTACCAAACGAAAATGGTGATTATAATTATCTGTATTAACAGTTCATTTAAAATTATTATCTACAATTTATTAATATCTTAAAATATTAATTAATGAATTTTTTTTGTAAAGTAATCCTATTTAAGTGCTAATCCTTTTTGTAATAGATCTACGCATTCCAATTTACACCTATTCATTACAATTGCGATTCAATTTTGTTTCAGACAAACAGCCATAAGTTTCACAAAGATGAAAGAAAACTATTATTAAATTTCATAAGGATTCTGACACAATTCGAGAAAAAAAAACATTGAAAAGGTACAAACAAAACGGTGTAAGATATCAACATAATTTTTTTTCAATTTTGGACGCAGCTTTGACGACAAAATTATTTTTCTTTTCAAATATACGATCCAATTACACTTCCATACACTTTTTTATTTATCAAATATTCCAGAATTTCCTAGTTTCATGGCAGCACATTCGATTCAAAACTTTTATAATAAGTCCCAGTTGATCCCAAAAACACTAAGGACAACAAGATACCAACATACCAATTTTTTCCTATATTAACAAATGTGTGCATATTGATTAAAACCTACCAAATTAATTTAATTTTTGTGATGATTAAAATAAATATGTAAATAATATAATAATAATAATAATAATATAATACTAATACTAATATTGTAATATGTATTATTAAATATTAGTTTGTTATTTTTAATAATATAAATAAAAATATTTATTATTAAATAAAAATGTTGTTAGTTGTAAATAAGTAAGTCTATTATACAATGAATTTATTAATAAGTTTATACATTATTATACTTTACTTAGTGAGAGAGAAAAGAGTTCTGTGTATACCTGTAAATATTTAAATAATATGAATCTTATATTTATATTTATTTGTATATATTTAGTTTATTATATTTTATAAACAAACAACAAATTCATTTCATTTTTATTATTTGTATAATTTGATATAGAACAAGTACTTAAATTATGATGAAGAAAGCTTTGTAGGGACATTTGATGTACAGTGCCAATATTGAAGTTGGCAGTGATACAAAAATAACCAAGGGACAATTGAAAATGGAGATCATTCATTACTATGGTGTACACGTGAAACAAAGAATTTAGTTAAGTTTATATTTTATAATTATTATTGAATAATAATTTGTTTTGTGGTGATTTATGTAAAATGATAATTAATTAATGTATGAATAAATATTTAATAATTTCATAGTTAGTTATTATTAATAAAAACTAAAAATAAACCCATAGCCTCATCAAAAACTAAAATTTCTACATTGATATAGGTATGTATTATAATATAGAGATAATTTTTTCTACTCGACTGAGTTTTCAATCGAAAAATTATTCTTTTTTTTTATCGAAAGTGGCATTTAAATTTATTTTAAAGCTAGTAAATTCGACGTATAGTCTCCGTTACAGCACTGAGAATTACGGCGTATGCGCTGTGCTTATTAAACAAACCAATTATTTTTCCGAAAATTTTCGATCGAAGCGGGCAGATAAATGCCAGTATCTTTATAAATTGTAGCTTATGTTTTATGCTAATGTATTTCATTTAAATCTATTGGGTAGTCTTCGAAATCAACGTCAGCTATATATTGTAAAGTTTCATTAAAATCCACGAACTAATTTTCGAAATCGTCCAACGAAGCAGATGAGTAACTGTTATGTTTCTGTATAGATGCTAAAATATACATTTTGGTAAAATATACTTGGATTCTATTCCCAATTGTCATGAAACAAAAATCATACGCATTCACTCATTTATTTAAAAAAAAAAAATCACATGAATAACCAAAAAACATCTTTACAATACCAAATGTTTTGATAACTATGTTAAAAAAAAAACCACTAATATACATACAAAATGTGCCTTGTCATGGTGACTTTCAAAAAAAAAAAAAAAAAATTAAATACCAAAGACTAGAAGTCAATATATAATGAAAGCAATGAAGAGTTAGATGGAAAGTATTACCTTATAGTGATCATATCAAGATAAAATACAATATGAAAGTTATATTGAATTAATAATAGTAGTGTACCTCTATGGTATACTTTTACGATTATATTTAAGTAAATTAATTCAGATACTACTATGTTACGAACCGTGAGCCCATGGTTAGGTTAGGTTAGAGTGGCTGTCCTGGGGTGGAACACATTTAGACCATAGGGTCCGTTGGGATACCGAAAAAAAAGTTGGCCCATCCCCGGCCACTACTCCATGTGCCTTAAGAACAGTAGGAGAGCTTTGACGTCGACGGACTTTAGGTCGGAGAGGTCGTTAAAGAGAGGCTGGCTCAAGTAAGTCCATCTCCTCATACAAAGATCTGGGCAGTGACAGAGAAGATAAGACATTGTCTCCTCCTCCTCAATACTGTGACAGCTCCTGCAAGTCATGATACACTGCCAGGCCCAAGCGTTGAGCATGCCTGCCACCCAACCAGTGTCGTGTAAAAGCCGCAACAACTTTGCGAACAGAGGCCCTTGGAAGTTATATAAGATCTTCGGAACGCCTGCGATTGTACTCAGACCATATCTGCCTTGTAGTAATAAAAGTACGTTCCTCCCTCCATCTAAGATTGGCACTTTTTAAGATATCCTCTTTGAGGAGTAACTTGCAGTTCGCAAATGGAACTCCCTGATGCTTGTGTCCGGCAGCATTGTGCATTTTTGGCAAGCTCGTCGGCTTCGCAATTTCCTGGATTGTTCCTGTGTCCCGGTACAAATACCAGGTTTACATTCATTTGTTCCGCCAGCTCATTTAAGGACGTAAATAGAAACACAAAAATTCTACAAATGGTAATACAAAATTCAACAAATGGTATACAAAAAGAATCACCAAATTTCGCTTCATTATGAGCACTGAGTCTCTTTATTTAGACATATAATTTTAGTAACCTATCTATATTACCTTATAAGAAATCACGTTCATACCGGGTGTATTTTCAATGATGTTTTTTTTAAATATATTAATTTGTCCTAAGTGAGTATAACTGGACAAGTATCAACCGGGGTAATTACTAGAGTAAAACTGCATAATTAAAATTGACTTTTTAAGAATTGAAAAAATGAGTCTCTAGAATGAAGTAACCTTAAGTTTACTCTTCTTACTGACGAATCGGCATTCGGACCGACAGACATACAGACAGACGGATAACTGGGAATAGATTTAATGAACCACCTGAACACTTGAACCAAAACTTTGTTCATATCATCAATATTTTTAAGCATTACAAACTTGGAACTAGACTAAGCATACCTTGGCATATTTCTTATACATGGTATAAAAAGCCAAGATTCGGAAATTCGATTAATTGAAGGAGGAATGACTTATCAATTTACCTTTTCTGTCTTTGCGGCAAGTTTGGCAATTTCTATTTGAAATTTTCTTTTTCTTTTTGATGGTAGTCCGACAACGTTTTTGATTTTCATGATTTTATCTTCTGTTCCCCGCATGAGGTATCATAATCAGGTATCGTTAAATTTTTGGGATATGATCAACCGACCGTTTCCAAAATTGGGAGGTTTCCTCTTGAGTCAGCAGTATCCCACAGAATAACTTGGGATTTCGATTTTTTAAATGAGTTTGCAAGAAAACTTGACGTGATAGAAGTTTTTAAATCCATTAATTTCTTACCCAGGTTCAGTGTGGCTAAAAATCTATAAGAAGCAGTTAATAAAATCCTTTGCAGATTTTAAGTTGCTGGCACCAGTGTTATGAATACATAAAACATGAATATGGATATACGTCTTATTAAAATTAAGCACACTGTATCGTAACATTGAACAACATTTTATTTGTATGATTTGTATGTCATTTTATAGATTTGACAGCCAGACATTTTGACACTACTCAAAATATTTACTTATAACGGGATTTTTCTATTATGTTATATATTTTGATGATTTTTTTACGATCACCATTTGTTACTTAAATTTAAAACAATAAATTCAACAGGAAGTAATAGGTAATTTAATTAAATTACTATTAGAAAAAAAAAATTGATGTCTGCATTAAGAGAACGAGTATTACAATTAAAATTATAAAACAGATTGTGTTTAATTAATTGAATTTAAGAAAGTTTAATTATTTGGAATAATTTAATTACTTTTTTTTAATTCTTTTAAACATTGATTGATTAAATCTGTTGCAAATAAAATCGAGTTATGTTTAATTAAAAAGTTTATTCAAACAAAAAAAAATAAATATACATAGATAAAATATATAGGATATGCGAACTCATTTCTTAAGAATTTTTGACTTCAACAAACTGCTGAAATTTGATTAACCTATCGTACTTGTGGAATACGGGGCTAATTTATAATTTTTCATACTTATAAATAAATAGAAATAATTTTTAAATACTGAAATTCAGAAAGTTTGTGTCTAGAACCATAACAATAAATTTAACAAAAATATAATAATCGGTAACATAGCAATCGGTTCATTACGGTATAGATGGTACCTTTTTAAAACTTCCTGGGTTGAGTAACGAAATAATAGTGTAAAAGTGAATTTTCAAATTAAAACTTCAATTGTGAGTGAGTTGAAATTAAAAAATACCAATTGGTTTGTTTTAATTACAAATTCCCTTTTTATGTGAAATACTTTTCGTATTTCAATTCAGACATAAATTTTATAACAGTTTATTTTGTGTTTTCCTTTTTGTGTGATATTTCAAGTCTGTAATAAGGCGAGACAGAATTTAAGTCAACTAAGGCAATAATATTCGCGACATTCTAAATTCAAAAACCATATTTATTCCAGTTTTCCTGGAGTGGGTCTCTCACATGTTTTTATTGGTTCTTTCATCATAAATAGACATTTAACGTATGTAAGAAAAGTATTATTATTAGGTACGCATTTTAGATAAAGGGATGTACAAAATTCTAGATAATAGATATACTGGATGGAAGAATAACGATGTTTCAGAGCTATGCTGACATTTGATAAATATTGATGTAGTCAATTTATGAAACTGTATGAAAGCAGACTTTAAAGAGCAACGAGATTTTGTAAACTTCCTGAATATAAGCAATGGTGTTTCTATATTCATTAATTAAAACTCTGTTCCTGAATAATAATCTCTGTTTTTTTTTTGTTATTATTATATCAATTACGTTCTAATGACTTAAAGAAACCATGATCTTTAATTACATGTCAATCAATTTGAAAAAGTTACATTAAAATGGATAAATAATGATAAAATAATTTGCAATATTGCCAATAGTAAAAGCCTATTAATGAAAAATTTGTACTTTTTAAACTGCTTTACGTTTTCAAAAGTTCAATGAAAATTGACCGATAATATTACAATTTTTTTTGCAATGTATTCAATTCTTGAGGTATAAAAAGCAAAATTTGATATTTTATCAATTAATTTATTATTATTTTACTTTAATATTTTCAGACCTTTGGCCAACCCTGTATAAAACCAAATGAATAAATAATTTTTTACCTTTTTCTTTAAAATATTGTTAAAGGTTTCTTGAAAGTTTATCGCCTCAAGTCAAATATATTACAATGTTTATTTACTTAAAGATATGGGTGATGTTTGGTCACACCTTGAAACGCCTGTATAATTTTTTCAATTTTATAAAATATAATATCTATGTTAAATTATCACATTTAAGAAATATTACTATATACATTTAAAAATGCATTTTTTTTCTGAATTATGATGTTTTCAAAGAATTTATTTATCACCTCTATCTACAGACTAATATATCTAAGCTCTCTGTAGCCTTAGTGTGTCCTTCGTGGACAGTCAATATAACCTAACTTAACTTAACCATCTACAGACTATAACAATAATAGATAATATTGGAGGTTATATTTTATAGATGAAAAACAATCTAGCACAGGAAATAGTTCCACAAAAATCATTTGCCTTTTTGCTATTCGAATAAGAAAGGTGGGCTCTAATTTATTATCTTTTGAGCTGAACTTTACTGAAGAATTAAGGACACATTTTTATAATAAAGAGAAATAACTTTGCAAGACACTGCATATGAAGTAGAAGAAGGCCAAATTTTACATTTTATTTGCACCCTATTAATTATACCATGTATATATGAAAAATACATAGGATATTAGGTTTAGTCCCAAGTTTGTAACACTTAAAAGTATTGATGC
Organism: Chrysoperla carnea; assembly: GCF_905475395.1. Classification (NCBI taxonomy): domain Eukaryota; kingdom Metazoa; phylum Arthropoda; class Insecta; order Neuroptera; family Chrysopidae; genus Chrysoperla; species Chrysoperla carnea. The sequence goes on from NC_058338.1 coordinate 20,559,250, forward strand.
TACGAAAAAAATTTTGGTAGGTGTTCAAAGAATCATCTAATTAGTCCATTTACGGTTGTCCGTCCGTCCTTCTGTGAACACGATAACTCAGAAACGAAAAAAGATATCAAGCTGAACTTTTTACAGTGGCATTCAGGACGTAAAAAGTGAGGCCGAGTTCGTAAATGAGCAACAAAGGTTAATTGGGTCTTGGGTTCGTAGGACCCATCTTGTAAACCGATAGAGATAGAACAAAAGTTTATATGTTCCTTATAAAAAAATAAACAACTTTTGTTTGGAACATTTTTTTGTAAACACTATTTACTATTTACTCACGAGGGCACACATTAAATGCAAACTTTATAGTATATATTAATATAGGATATCAGTTATGTATGTGTGACATGTATAGGTATACGTGTAATGTGAAAGAGTAATCAACACTGTCTATACATGGTATTTCAACTCAGTCAATTGTTTATTTTCACTTGTTTTTAGTGTGTATATAGAACTTCGTTAGAGACGTTCACACCAGATATCGTTTAATTCTGTAAAATGTTAAATATTGATAAAATTATTTATTTATTCAACGATTAATTTTACTTCAACATTTTATTTTTCATTTTTTTATTGAGGATATAATATTAAATGCAAATAAAGATTTTGCTTTCAACGAAACGTCTTACAACCGCTGACTATAATTAATATGCAACCAATTGTTTATCGTTCAGTTAGCAACCAAAGCTTGAGACACATTACATTATCAGCAAGTATCATGAGCTAAATTTTATTTTCAAAAAAATTTAAATAGATAAAATTGTGACAAAAGGGAGAATATATGAGGGCTGTAACACGGTAGTCTTTGTTTTAAGAATTGAAATTAGCGGGCAAAGTGGACGGGCATCAGCTCGTCTTTACCATAATTTTCAAAGAATTAGTGACTAAAGATTTTTTTATCTTTGTCTCGAGTCCAAGCATTTAAATGAATATTTTAAAACGACATCAAGTATAAAAATTTGCATATATATTTTAGTCGAATGACGTAAACAGAATTTTTACCACAAAATTAGTTGTAATATTCATTCCAGACGATCTGATGTTTTTAAAAATAACATTCGAAAAATTGTGTGTGGGGTCCTTTTCAAGTACATTTTTGGGCTACTTGAAACGTGTGCACTTGATTATAAAATAAAAGAAAACCTGTTGTGTTTATGCGACAAGACGTCACAAAAATATTATACTTCTATCCGAGTGGTTTTAGTATTATATTATATAAGTTATTTTTAATAAAAAGAAGTACCCTAGTGTTTACTTTAAAAAGGTAAAATTATTTTTTTTGTCGTATCAGAGAAGTAGGTGTATCTTCTACTTTATTTTATAATATTTAAGTAGGCTTATTATTGATGTAACAACATTTACTTAAATCACATGTGGTCTTCATTTTATTTTTAATCCTTAAAAAACATACTTAAAGTCGTGTATATTGTATTTATTTGCTTAAATTTTTAACGTTTGAATATAAAACGACTCGTGTATGATGTTTTTGTGGCTTCGATTAACCCTAAATTTGACTGCAAAATAGGAGGTCCTTCTTTTATGTGGTAGAGCTAAATTTTTTTCTTCTTCCTGGTCAATGATCCTGACCAATAGACGAATTTGAAGGTATGCAGGTTCATTTTTTTCAAAAAAATCATTTCTAAAAATCAAACTTACAGTAGTCGCTTGTCTGTGAATTGGTCCATGCACAATCCGGAGGATTATTAGAAACGCAAACCAAAATAGTGTTGTAATATGAATGAACTGTTGTTCGAAAATGTTGAGCAGCAACAACCATCGTCACTGAAAGCTAGTTGTCTCTAAAACTATAAGAGAAGTTGGATTTGGTCTAAAAGATTTTTTTTTAAAGAAGAGACTGGCTATCTTTCGATATATGTATCAATTATTCATTAAGGAGCTATAATCGTCCAAATCCTACTCAACTAGGCCCGATCTACACAAGATATCAACAATGAACAGTTTTTTTTTCTAAATAAAAGCGACCTCAAAATCAATTATAAAAGTATGATGATAAAATTGATTTGAAGTATTTACTTTAAAACGGAAACTGTACAATATATTTATACGTTTTAAAAGGGTACCTAATACCTATTAAATTGTTTTTAAAAATTTCACTGTACATTAAGTTCTTTGTCTTAATGTTTTAATGTCTTAATGTCATGAGTGTGGTATTTGATTTAAGTACATACGAGTAAGCTAGTATCTAGTTTTTAAAACACACCTTTTTCAATTACCGCATCAAAATGTTATGCATTAATTCATTTATACACATTAAATATAATTCTCTTAATTGAATAAATTGTTTTTAAGTAAAGATATGAAAAACATATGAGCAGCAGAGTTCTCAAGAAAGATGAGCTGTGCAGTTGATATCCCCAAATGGCCCATTGACGACAATAGCGCTACCTACAGACCGAATTTCAACTAATTAGCATCATTTTCAAGTAATTAGCTCAAGATGGTAAATTTGTCCAATTTTATAACATCGATCCACCTAGTAACCAATCCTACAAGCGCAATATCACTTCCAGTAACGGATTTAAGGCGCAAAGGAGCAGTTTCGACAAGGGGACACGTATTTTATGAACGAAAACTAATAAATAGGGGGAAATAGACAAATATTTATGAAGGGGCATTACAAGGGGGGCACCAAGTGCATTACCAAAGATTTTAGTCTTTGGTAAAGGAGGGGAGGACAAATTATTATGTAAGGACACCACAAGGAGGGCAAGCATTTATAGATTTTAGCCTCTGGGTCTTTTTTGTTAAATCCGCCACTGATCACCTCATTTACAACAAAAGGTGCGGCTTGGGATGCCCAAAAGTTGCGGTAAACAGATAAATATGTATCACACTGTACACAGTGTGATTTTCATATTTAACCAATGATTTTTGTTTGTAATCAGCTATAACAACTTAAGTCCAGCCTTTGGAAATTTATTTCACGTTTTTCGATGAAATCTACTTTATGCCTCGTTGAAATAGTGAACGAATTAAATTTCCTATCAGACCTACGAAAATTTTAATATTCCCAATAGGAGAATATACAAAATGCATTTTTAACGATTTCTTTTCCGAAGGAGCGCTTCAGAAGTTTAATAGAATTTTATTTGTTAATTTAGATAAATTTTAAAGAAAAATGAACAAAATTTCAATAAAACAACCCTTCAAAAGTCAAGGAGAAGAAAAAAATGTATAAAATAAAAACGATCATAAGTTTCTCATAAATGAAAACAGATCTTTAAGATTACATTTTGTTCTTGAAGTAAAGTTTTAGTACTTTCAACATTCTAAAAATAAATTATAATCATCAATAGAGAAACAAACTTGACAACTAGTAAAAAAAAAGTTCTTGATCATCGCTAATTGACATAGAAATGTATAAAAATCATTTAAATAATTAACAAAATGTTAATTATGATTGAAGTTATTTGTGTCATAGTAAATACATTGTTAGTCCATCTTATTAACAATACAAAACACATCATGTCCGTTAGTCATCAAATCATCATTAACAACAAAAGTCATCAACACATTATGAAGATTTTATGAATAAAAAAGAAGATATTTAACTCATTCATTCATAAGATGCGTTGCGTAACTGTCAAAAATATGAATATATTATTTTTATAAACGCATGGTACTATGTGAGAATAAAAATTTATTCATATTCACACATTTTTAAAAAATTTATTTTTTTTATTTTCGAATACCGTTATTAAAATTATTGTATTTTTGTGTTAAGTTACTTTCAAAAAAAAAATTAAATTATTTTCTCTTTTTTAAGAACTATTACACATATATTATTTTGCTGTAGGCTTAAATCAAAAAACGGAACACAATTTAAAAATAAATATTTTTATACATTAAAGCTCACGTGTTATTCTGTTGTATGAGGTATATTACTGAAACGAAGTGTACCGTTTAGTGACAAAATGTACGAACATGACAGAATGTTACAGCCATGGCACTTACCCGATCAAAGCTAGATATTTAAAATTTGATTATCTACAAAATTAAAATAGTTAATACCAAACTAATTACCTGCAATCATTTGGTGTATATATAATATATGAACTTGTGTGAATCATATATATTTTATTCATTTTAATTATGAAATAATTAATAATGAAATTGATTAACTGGAACAATTTCGATTAATTTTCTATTTCATTATTCAATAATTATTATCCAACTAATAATGTACTTCATACAATACATATACAAACATTCAAATCTATATATTATATCGACCGCATGCATATAAGTGCTTTATTCAATTAATTGACACACTCAGTTTTACAGAATGATTCAGGACACAGTAAGAAATTTTTTGTGGATATCACTATGTCAGTATCGCTGTGAACACCATAGACAAGGTATACTGTATTAGGAAATAGTGGCATTAGCAATATTTATAGCGGACGTTTCAACGCAGTATGGTCGCCAGGCCCATATTGGTCAGCGATACACACAATACTTCTGGTGGAAAGCTCTATTATAGTACCTGTCTCCATAACGTACCAAAATTGAAGTAAACGCCATGCATTTCTTACCGTGTGGAACATTAGACAACATGTAAAATATATAGAAACAGGTTCATTTTGGAGCTTTGACAAGAGATTTTTGAAAGTTAATTGAAGAAAATTTTGTTGGCATATCAAAGAAATTGTTCAAACTTACTCTGTAAATTAACCTACTCGAAAACACTCAAAAACTTAAACCTTCCGTTATATAACTACCGAATTCTAATAAGCCGTTTCCAAGATTAAATTTTATTGATATAGATTTGGATTTATAAGTCTCTCTACGTAAAATATTTGTACCCTGAAAAAGGCAGGGAAATATTCTTCTAGTTTTTGCAGCCTCTTTACCAAATATTTTCAACTGATTTTACGATAACAGCGCTACTACAAATGTATTTTATTGTTACTAAAATGCTGTCGCTCTATTAGCTCAGTTGGATAATGCGTAACCAATTCCGTCCACGGTATGCTTAGGGTAGCGGGTTCGATTCCCGCCGTCGCAACAAAATTAATTTAATTGAAAGTTGTGTTGGGCTGGTTTAGTGTATGGAAATGCATGAAGGAGATGCACTCAGCCACTGAACTTGAGGAGCTAAATGAAATTATCAGCGGAAAGGAGGTAAAACACATATATGGTATCACAGTGGTTTCTATAGCCTAAGTGGGCACCCAACCTACTTCGTGGACAACCTAACCTAACCTACTAAAGTGCTATTTTTTACGATTTTATTGACAATCTGTACATTTTATTTAGTATAGTAATAATCTAATATTTTTATATATTATACAGTTCTAAATTTTAAAGTAAATAAAATAAAAAAATATTAACCCTCATATTAAGAATGATTTTTATTATTTAAAAGTTTAAAAAAAAAAAAGACCACCCATGTTGATTCATTCATGGTAAGGTTCTAATGAAACAGCACTTAGCTGTCTCTTTTAATTTCATCAAGTTTATGTATGTGTTGATGCATTAATATTAAAAAATATATATGACCAAACATCTATATTACGTATGTGTAACTAACTGACTGCAATTGTAGGTTTTGAGAAGATTCTTCTAAAGCTACTCCAATCAAAACATCCATAAAGTTAACTAAGACTAACAAGAACTCAATTTCTTGGCAAATAGTTGAACGAAAAGTATTCGTTTACAGCGGCTCAAGTTGGCCAATGTTCTACGCTGAAATTGTTCCATTCAACGAGGCTAAGCGCAAGAACATATATTTTTAGGTCAGATAGTTTTTTAAATTGATAGTTGCTTAGTAAAACAATGAAATGGTACAAAACAAATCATAGAAAAGTAATAGAATGGCTCCTCTAATCCATTGGACACTTTAAGCAAGTGCATTTTATGCATTTTGTATACGATTTAGGAACAAAGAACTTGATTTGCAATGTGATTTTCTAAATTTGAAGTCCCAAACTTTAGGTTTAATTGAACACTGAAAGAATGACGATTTACAAACTATCAAAATACATAAAATGAGACGAAATACGGCAAATTATTCATGATGATAAATTAACTGCTAATGTTTTGTATTTTGTGAGTTAGCCGGTCTCTTTTCTGACATAACGTTACCATAGACCAACTAATCAACTTATTGTTCGGATAACTTAAATGTTACTCAGTTAAAACATGTATGCTACTTAACCCACTATATTACTTAACATTGTTATTTACATAAATATGATGAAATAATTTTTAGATAACATGTTTTAGAAAAATATCTAATACACTAGAAGCTGATGACAGAAAACGTTCTCCCATTTTCTACTGCATATTTTTTTAAGAAATAATAATTATCCCTAAAATATGAAAGATAGAAGAGTTATTGGCAGCTGCACGCTCATAAGGTCTTTTTGCAAAGAATTTTAGTGGTTTTCTGTGATAATATATTGACTGCCTTTGTAACATAAGGTAGTGCAAACAAAGTCAAGCTATAATAATTGATGCCATGCAATTCACAACGGCCGAATGAGCTCAAAGGTTTACGTAAAAATGAGTAAACAATAGGAGAATTCTGCTTATTCTTCTCACAAGTAGTATGTTACAATTTTTGACGTCTTTAATTTCACCACCATATAAAACTGACTCTAGTTTATGAATGGTCCGTCGGATTTTGCATAATTTATGAGAAAATCGCCTAATGCAAATTAAGCACCGGTACGCAATAGGCTACTCACCCCAATAAAAAGGATACAACAATCCAGTCAGAAAGTAAAAGTTCTAAGCCTTTTGAATTAAGTGAACCTAGTCTCATACGTACAGGCATCACGCCAACACTAGTTAAATGAATTCAGGGATCAACATGGGCTCTCCGCCGAAAACCGTTAAATTTTTTCGTGATTAAAATGCTTCATTGAATTTATACAAAAAAGTAAGTAAGTATGAGAAAATACAGAAACTCAAGTTCATAAATCGCATATTATTATCAAGTAATTACTAATCTTTTTAGTAAAATATCCCTCATATAATAAACTGAACGCTAGTAAACTGTTCACATTAAACATTTAATATAATTATGTCAATTTATTTATGACATTTATCAAACTTAACCTCAATTTTCGAAACAGGACAAAAAATGAAACGTCTACCTACCTTAAAAAAGTATGGGTATAATATTTTATAATATAGCTTTATTTTTAGGGTCCTGTAGCAGTTCATGTAGTGCTTTGAAATGAAACACTTAAAATATTTAAAATTTTATCTTAGCCATAAAAGCTTGTCGCTAAAAAAGAAATGGGTCAATATTCCAGGACATCCATACAAGTTTAGTTAAATAAAAGCTTGTAATTAAATATGTATGTAAAATCAACTCAAGTTCATAATAAATAAGAAATGGAGAAAAAGTTTAAATTCGAAAGTTTTTCTTTATAGAATAACAAACAAATTTTACCTGAAACATTTTTTCGCCAACCTTATAATTTCGAGGGAATTCAAAAATTTATCGACACTAGTTTTTCCAGTCGTTTTCTACGGAATCTAATACAAACGTACAAACAAATGTTTCCAACAAAAGATATTGATTCTTTTTCTGCCTCTTTCCAAAAATTGGAGTGTCACACACATTTTCACATTTTCATATGAAACTGATTTTTACTTTCGATTCAGCTGTATGTGAAGGTTTTAGACAAAACTTTCCTAAGTTCTCGATCTCTCATAAATTCAGAGCATGAATTGAGAACAACTTCCAAAATCAACATGTAAATAATAGAACGATAATACTTTACAATTTACAGAACCTTTGTTTAAGTTTCTCGCTCATAATTGACCGATTTTTGTACAATAGATTCATCATGCAATATTGAAATCAATAATAATAATAATAATAATAGAAACATAAGTATATTATACAAAAAATGTAGAAAAAAAATTGAAAAATTATTCCTGATAATTTTCATTTCCACTGTCGTTATACTATACAAAACGTACTTATATAATAAAAAATTAAAATTACATTATAAGTACAATATTATACATTATACATTGTAAGTGAATGTGTCATGTAAAATGTGACGCCCACGCACACGTAACTTCCGGTCGGACGTCAATGCTACCACATATACCGGAAATAAGTTATTGGGGCACACCTACAATGAATATGAATTGCTTGCTAGCTTCTTTTTACGAGTATAGAATTTATTAAATATTGCTACTACATAATATAATTCTTGTATAGATTTAATGCCTGCTTCTCACTATGAACTAACGGAGTTCAATAAGTTTTAAAATTACGACCATGAAGGCATCAAAAAATCCCATGCGAATATTTTATCTATACTTAATTAATTTTTATTTTAGAATCCATTACAATAGCTTTCCTATACGTACTTTAAAGTTGGAAACAAATTGATTCTAAAAGCAAGAATTTATTCATTGGTTGTGGAACAAAGCTAGCGCCTGACGAAACTAAATTAACAACTGCATACCTACTATGAAAACTAATTTCCAAGTAAATATTGGAAAGATTCCTATAAGCCATGTTTAAATAATGAACTTATCAGCATTATAAACTACTAATTAGACAGAGAGAACGGAACGAAAATTCTGTTTTGCTAGTAACAGATAATAAACAAATCTTTGATGCTTTTTATTTTGTTTGTTATTATAGTTATTCGAAAAATAATTTTTCTCTAGTGTTTATAACATGATTGAGCTTTTACTAAAGCAAAAAAGCCATCGATATTCGCTGTAGATTACAGAATACTGTTATATATATTTATGTAAGGTAGCGCTTATTTTGGTTCTACATAAAACAAAGAATACTATAAATCCTTATTAAGTTTTATGCTTTTTAGGACATGTATATTAGGCAATACACAAGTAATATAATTATTGGTTGTAAAAAATAGGTGAAGTCACGTTATATTTTAGTACAAAAAAGTCGTCCTTATATCACATACACAGTAGGTAAATTAGGTACCTATCTCATGACCATCACATTCAATAATTGCTAGTGATGTGCCGGATGTCCAAACTTTCTGTACCTTTTTTTATTGCCAATATAAAAATTTTAAATTAAAATTATAAAAAATTTACAATAAGTAGTATTAGCAACTTTAATTGAGTGAAGATATAAATCAATAACAATACTTGATATATGACAGCTTTCTTAATGGGTTTCATCACACACCAAACGAAATTTGAAGCTCTAAAACAAAGATTAGTACACACAACACTGTCAGCTATTAATGCTGTGCCGGATATCTGTATCCGTGACCATGTCCGTTTCTTCTTTAGCCGATCCAAAACGAATTTTTGAATAATTTTTTGATTTTGTAGCAAATAGAAGAAGTAATTACACAAAAAATATACTCAACGCATCAAAGCATTCACAAGTCTGCTACTAAAAAACAATATCTTTATTTTTACTTTATTTCTGTCTGCTCTTAGTGTAAGACCTAGTGATGATCCGTATCCGCAGATCTACATGTTTGTCGATCCAGCGCATCACTAGTAATTATACACCCATCTGTTCAATATTATGAAGGTATTACTACTTCAGCAGCAGTTGAATATATAGAGTGAATCGCGAAAAATGTACCAAAGTCTTTACGAATGGTTGTAGCAAGAAATAATTCATAGTACATTTTTTACATTTAAACTTTTGTTCTATCTCTAACGGTTTACAAGATGGATCCTACGGACCCAAGACCCAATTGACCTATGTTGCTCATTTACGAAATCGACCTCACTTTTTACGTCCTAAGCACGCTATAAAAATTTCAGCTTGATATCTCTTTTCGTTTTTGAGTTATCGTGATTGGACTAATTAGGTCATTCTATGAACACCTATACCAAAATTGGTTTCGTAGCATCAATATTTTTAAGCGTTACAAACCTGGGACTAAACTTAATATACTATGTATATTTCATATATACATGGTATAAAAATATTTAAACGGAATAAAAATATTATATATATTATGTATAATGGTATTGTATAATGCAATACCATTTTTATGAGCCACTATTTTCAGCTGGTTTTTAGATTTTATAATTTTCACAATGCCTCAAATATCTTCCCTCAAAAGTTTAACAGCTCTTAAACTAATACTCCTCTAGCTCTTGTATGTTTTTCTTTCGATTCACCCTGTATATTTGTGTACATAGTAACACATAATACACACACTTTACTCAGCAATTCATTACGAATATTTGTTGTCATATTAATATTAATAATACTAGTAGTGGTTTTTGACATTTAGGTTAAATGCGTTCAAGCAATTATTAAATGATGGGAAATTATTATTATCTATTTTTGTTTGTTGCGTATTATTAACGATATTGGAAATTTCCATACAGAAAATAAATTATATTATGAATATTATGAAATTGTGTAGGTATCTGTTTAAAGATATACAGGCGGACAGATTGGCAAGGCTACGAGTGGAAAACTACCACGTGGAGATAGTAGACCACTACCAGCATGGGTATACCCAGCTTTTGGTTCAAAAGGCGGAAAACAAGAATTTTTCATATAAAATTTCATTAAGTCAACAGAATATTGTCAAACACACTTCAATAAAGCGAAAATGAAGAATACCAATTTTCGAGTTTTGGCTTGGTTTACGAGATAAAAAAGTCTAAAAACACAAACTTTTGTTATTTAATTCGCCATTTTTGTAATTTAATTCATCATCATTCTAGCGTGTTGCCTTGGAGACAAACAAATTTTACTTTATCAATATACAAACACTACTACATGCAAAATGTTTGTAAAACAGTTGTAAAATTATTTCCTCTAGATTATACGTAAACAATCTGTGAAACGCAAAAAACTTGACGTACAATTATCTCCTCTAGATTATACGTAAACAATCTGTGAAACGAAAAAAACTTGACGCAAATTAGAGTGACGCAGAGTTGCATATCCTGCGAACAACAAGAAAGTCGGCATTGCTGGAATCATATACCTCTTGCCGCGAATTAGATTTCATTCACTTTTTTTAAATCACGATGAAAATGTAACAAAACAGAGATGTTTAAAATAAGATTACAAAATCATTTTTCAATTTCATTTAATCCCCAAAATATTAAATGGTAAATAAAATCAATTCGGTCAAAATGACAATGAAGAGAAAATATTATATTCAGCCCTTAAGTGGTTTGGAATTTTCTCAAATACAGTATAATAATAATAAAGTATATAAAGAATATTTAAGAGGAAGAGTTTATTGTGAAAAACTATCGATTATTAACATTAGTATAGATTATTCAAAGGATTATTCAAATTCTGAAAAATAACTACGTTAAAAAGTTTCACTTTTATAATTCTTAAGAAAAATATTAAATGCAATAAATGGTGGAAACGCTTATAAATAGTGCATTATATAACATCTTCCCATGTACTATGTATTTATTGGCGCTCCCACCATATTTAGTGTAATGTAAACAGAAATTTTAATAGAATTGAGGTATTATTTGTTATTATTCAAATATTGTGAATAAGTAGTTATTAGAGCTATATGCGAGCGCAGCTAGCTCCACTGCCAAAGGCTTCAGCCAGGCCGATGGCCTGTCCAAGAGATAGTAGTAAAATTTGTTGAATAGGAAAAAAGAGATAGTATGTATTAAGATAATAGTATATAGTAGTAAGAGATAGTAGTAAAATTCGTTGAGACGGGCTACGCAGGGCGTGATTGCGGATGGACTTAGAGGGCGGGCTAAGAATGGTATACCTATTAATGAATTGGAACTGCAGGCTTAAGATTAAAATCGCTAAATAGTTACAATTAAATAAACTGAAAGTAAAACGAAGTTCATCGGATCATCTAATAGAAAACGTAAATACTAATTACAGCGAAAAACAACCTCTGCACAACCAAGAGACTTAGTTGACATAACTGGTATGTACTTTTTAATATTACAGTACTTTTTAATATTACAGTACTTTTAAATGTTGGTTGATAAAGAATCAAAAAGGTATTTTTTAGTGTCATCAGCAATACTACAACAGCATTCGATCTTATAACGATCCGATCGATCGATAACTTGTTACGAAATGTGCCTTTAAAATGAAAAACAAACGACAGTTCACGAGTTTATCATTATTTCATTTTTATCTAGACGAATTTGATAAACATTGGTAACATCACCACCAACCACAAGAAATGTTGTAGAAACGTAAATTCATGTTGAAAATTTAGATTTGAATTTTCGAAGAATTTATGAAACCTTCCCTGTAGAAAGTTAAAAACTTTAATAATATAACTTGTCTATAATGAATATCATATCTATGATTCTAAAACCCTAATATATATCGTATTATACATGATAAGTATATCGTTTTGCTATCATGATGGTTTGGTTTGCTCCTTTCACCAGATATTATATTATTAAACTAGCACTAAACAAAACTACATTCGTGATTTTCAACCAAGTTCACAGATTGTTGTTCATAATCAAAGCTTGTGAAACTATACAATAGAAGAATATATTTATACTGTATGTGTGTGTTATATTATTATATTCTCTATACTCAGATAAACCCTAAACAATAAGCTTATAACCATACTAAAAAAAAAATACTTATTATTATTATCCTTCGTTGTTCTATACTGCAGGCTTTTGCAAATGAAAATATTTTATTCTTGTGTTATAGAGGCCTTACTTGAATAAAATTTTTTTTTTTTTTCTTTTTTGTACGAATTTTAATATCACTGTCAATTTTTATTCATGTTTTCAAAACTAAACATTAGTGCTTTGTACCAGGTTTTATGACTGGTGAGAGTTAAAAATTGTTATGCGTATTGAGTTAATGTTAAGGAAGAGGCTTTTGATAGTGGGAAATTCTGAGATTTGGTTTTTGCTCTTTTATGCAAACATTTTCATGTGTTCAAAAACCCAAGACAAAAATCCCATTTCAATAAAAATCTTTTTATGACGAAGAAACATCTAACGGTTTCATTAGACTAACTTCCTGGTTAGTGAGCCAAGATTTGGTTTTTCAAGCCCTTATCCATGGTTGGATCAGCATTTGTCTGACAAGTCTATTTATCAAGCATTGCCACCAAGGGTGTAAGGGATCAAGTTTGTTGTTAATTTAGATTTATTTTTTTGCTGTTAGGATAGTAGAGAAAATGACAGTGAAAGCAAACACCCTGTCACTTACGGCAATAACCTGTGGCGGTTCAAGCTCACGTTGTCACCAACACCTATGTACAAACCTCAATGTATAGACCTATAAACAACGTAATATGAATTAACCTAAAAACTGGTTACGACATACTATAAATGATAACTGTCAGATTATCAAAGGTAGAAAACATGATACTATAAAAAACTCAAAATTACATATTCTTACGTGTGTCCAGGCTTTTCGACGAAGGCAAAAAGGTAAGTTTGGGCCTGTATCTAACACCAAATGCTCAGCAATGTCCACCCCGACTTAAATTAATATTGGCCGGGTTGTAATTTCCTCTATGATATATAATCCCTTTTTAATATTAAATAATGTAAAATTAAAAGGTAATTATAATTCATTTTTTTGTAAATGTGTGCTTATCTATAGTTTTCATATTGTCCATAAATATTATTTATTAAAGAGGGTGAATTTTTTTAGTAATAATCAGCTCAAATTTTACATTCTATTTAACAAATACTTCTTCATATACATATAATACTTTCCAATACAGAAGTACCTAGCTTCCATTTAGCTACATTTTTCCCACCTTTGTTTCCGAATTTCATTAATTATTTTTGATAATTCGATAACTATAAAATCAAAAATGGTATTATAATTTTTTTCAAATATCTGATTTTCGTGAACTTTGACCTTGAATGTTTCAAGATGCTTGCATGTTTCTGTTTTCAAGTAATTATTATATTTTATTTTTACGCCAATGTTTAGAATGCCTGAAAATCTATACATCTGTGGAAATTTTCAGGTTGTTACCTCTCATTTAGATGTTGAATCCGTATATAATTGCATTTATAATACATGTCTAATGAACGAATCACAAAAGACTCAAAATTAATATTTCTACCTCTGTCTCTTTGCCTGCTATTTCTACTTTGTTTTTAAAAATTAATGAATAATAAAATTTACCTTCTCTCCTATTTTATAATAAATATAATATATGTATACACAATCAAATAAATTTTGTATTTATACAAAATACACATTTCAAATTACAAAAATAAATAATTTATGAAATGTATAACTTAAATAAAATATTATTACACGTTACAAAAAAGATACTACTTACATATAGCTCCATACACCATGTGTACAGTGTGAACATTTCAAAACTTACCATATTCCTAATATTTGGACGAAATTTTTAGGTATCTCCACAAAGTGGTTTATGGTTTTTTTACGAACTAGCTGTGGCTTTCAACGTTCCTTCTGGCAAAAAATGAATCATGATCTATTCGACTCAGTCGATATTTTTGTTAGGAACATCGATAACTAATAGACCAACTTTAACTACACGTTCAACCTCAATGATAATTGTGTCATTTCCCTAAAATCCAAACAAAATATTTAAAACAAGCTCTTCGTGTGAGTACGACTCCTATGGCACACAGTCAACTTACTAGAAGATGAAAATATTTTTCGCTAACTGTCTAAAACACTGGAATTTTAATGAAAATGATCGAAGAATAAATTATTATTTAAGTGACTTTCTACAACTTCATTAATTATCAAAATTTCCAGTTTCTTATTACTAAACGAAAATTTTCCAGTTTAAATGTTCTTCTTTAAGCCATCCCCACCCCAATGTACTATTTTTACGTGCCCTATTTTGCAGTCTTTTCAGTACATCATGGTAACAAATTTTTGTGGGTATCATATCAGTATCGATGTGAGCGCTATATTGATATGACCATTGAGGGAAAGGTAACATTAGCAAGAGTTATGGCAGACGAGTCAATGCAGTTTGCGCGTCACACCCATACTGGTTGGCGATCATATTGCTTTTGGTGGATAGCCCTATTTCATACTGTAATATTACTTATGCAAACATAGATACTGTAGTATCTGTCTCTACCATACCAGCACTGTAGTAAACGCCAAACATTTCTTACGGTGTACCTTTAAATCATCAGGAATCGTATACCAAAAATTTCCCCCAAAACACACACAAATACGTATGCCACAGTCAAACATTGTCCTAGCCATGAAACATAAAAATATGTTGAAAATTATGACTTGGATTTTCAGAATGATTACAAGAAATTTCTTATACTGGAAAGGAATTTTTTGTTTGGCGTTTGAAATACTCACTATTCGAAAAATCTATTTGTTTAAATGTATTTTTTTTAAATATTTTAAGTTAAAAACAATGCGAAAGTCTAGTCTTAAAAAAAATACTTCAATTCTTGTATAAAACAAAGAAAACGTCTCCACCTCGACCGTAGGTTCCATGAGCAAGAATGTTTCCCTCACTCCTCTTCACCATGTTAAAGTGATGGTAGAAATATATCAAGACGGTACGGATATTAGGGGATGTAACTCATCAGGATATTGAATTTAATATCATACTATTTTCCTATGGGGCCAAATTTATCAAAGATATAAAACTAGTAACTTTTGAAATGATCATTCTGTATAAATATATAGCATACTGTAATAATATGTAATATTGATGGTACTTATTTATATTATAAAGATAGATAGATACTAAAGGATGGTGTATTTATTCTCTTACTCCATTTTAAACTCTACACCAAACAACATTTTATTATACAACCCTTTCTTTCTTATTTTACTTTCTCTTCTTATACATTTAAATTGTATACATTTTAATAAAATAAATTTAACAAGTAACCTCCAACGCTTTCTAACATCATACATATACACAGAATGGTTCGTATAAAGAATTAGAGTTTGATTTTATTTCAAAAAAATTTATGTGGGAGGAAATCTTAAAAGTTATTTAGCTCGGTTTGAAAATTTTTGGATGTTATGAATACAGTGCCACAATCGAAAAACTAAAAGACTTACATAGCTCTAAAGGCATACACATAAGCGTACGCCAAATAACCATAAGCGATACTGGTAGATACATGTTATTTCTGAAAACTCTGCACTTCTGCTCTTCTTATCCTTGTCTTTTGTATTTCCTTGTACAGCAACTTTGTTATAGTTACTAGTCAGTCTTTCATGTTTTAAGGAAGTCGTTTTAACATTAGATATTATGATGTATGTATCTTATATTGAGTGTCTTTCAAAAAAACCACACGGTAAAGTTTCTTCGGAGTTGGTTTGGTAGATAAATTTCTAGTTGCTATCCAATTCTTTTTTCATTATATTTTCTCTCAATATATTTTATCTGAATATACTATACCTGTGTATACTTAAAATGTATACATGTAATACACTACCAAGTGTCTTAAAAGTTACTTAATCTTAGTTATGAATTTTCTGCTTCTGTCAGATCTTTCATACCAAGTGTTCCTATCAGCAAAGGAGGAAATTGATTGTTTTCATATCTATATATCATAAGGACTGCTTAGATGCAATCATGTTTCGACTGGTTGCAGGCGATATATTCTACTGCATACAGCCATGTATTGAACTGCAGTCGATTGCTTGCACTTGTTATCCATCTGCACTTAGATCTCCAAAAAACGATAATCCTGATGTCGAATTTGCCCGTATTACCCATAAAAATGTAAAACTAGACTTGACACCATGACACAATTTGAAAGTGGAATTAAAATAGATTAAAAAACGAAGAAGTTATAAGTAATTAAAGATTGCATTCAAGGTTAGATTGGCTGTCCACGAAGGACACACTTAAGCTATAGAGTCCATTGTGATACCATATATGTGTTTTACCACATTTCCGCTGATAATTTAATTTATCAGCTCCTCAATTTCAGAGGCTAAGTGCACTTCCTCGATGCACTACACCAGCCCATCACAACTAATAATTAAATTTTGTAGTGACGGCGGGAATCGAACCCGCTAACCTAAGCATACCGCAGACGGAATTGTTTACGCCTTAACCAACTGCACTAATAGGGCGACCCACTTTTGATATATTCAGTATCAAATATATATTTGATATACACAACGTATACATTGGAGTATGTCTTTTTCAAATATGTACATAATGTACAACTTTATTTTCCTTATTTTTCTCTCCACTTTAAACAAACTGAACAATATTGCTCTGTACACAGCAAGCACAAGCAAGAGCAAGAATTCCAAGAAACGCAGAAGAATATCATAATGTTTTATTGCACAAGCATGTAGTGTAGGAAGTATATAAGATCACGAATAGAGGTATACATCCTGATAAGAAGAGGTAAAGATATGAAGTAAAAACTAGCCAATAATTTCACAAAATTTTATCATTTCCTTTATATTACAAATTCAATCATCACGCCATAAAGTTACGAGTAATATAAATTAGTCGCCATAAGACAATAATATTTTAACATGAAAACGCTTGAAATGACTGCAAAGTTTCTTCGAAAAATATCATATTTTGAAATGTTTGTGGGAAACTCGAAATTTTGGTGTTTAGATTGTACATGTCAAATTTCATCCTATTTGGATAGTTAATAATAATTCTAAAGTCTAGTAAAATTCGTACTTATCAAATATGGCAACTGATTTATATTAAAAACTAGCTGTCTGTACTTTGGTACGCTTCGATGTAGTAGATTATGGTTGCATGGAAACACATGAGAAGTTTAACACCTAGCAAATCTTATAAAATTTGATAAACACCCGATTGAAGTGTGAACTGAAATGATTTTCAAGTTAATTACAGTTTTGCATAATACACGTCAAGCCCTTTTATTTTTTACTCTACTTTGGTATTTTTGAAACTATTCGATTGTTTATTCCCACTTCCACCTCTCCATATCTCACTGGCACCGGGGGTTAGAAATAGATAAAACCCATCGGTTAAGCAGGTTGTATATTGTATAAAAATTTGAGCTCAGTCGATTCAGAACTTTTCAGTTTTTTAAAGATACACAACGAACATGACATTATATAGATTTAAAATAACTATAGACACTAATACTGAGGTAACCAACACTAATACTGAGGTTTGAATTAATTTGGACTTACGACTTTTCAGCAAAAGGCCAGACAAAAAATACAACTTTACTTGGTTAATAATAACCAAGAAATAGAGTTCAAAAATTTAACCCATACAAAAATTTGTCCTCAGATAATTTTTTTTTGTTCTTAGTTTGTACTAAGCCAAAAATTTTATTTGAATAATGAAATTAGACAACACTATTGACTCATATGAAGCATTTTAACTTATTCGTTGCGTGCGTGGTCATGGTAGTGACAATCAAATCGATGCCAGCGCCAGTGAATAGTTTTGGCCTTAAACGGAGTTGTTGTAACTAATTTTCAATTCTTTACAAGTAAATTATTGAAAAATAACAATTAATTAAACTTGTTGCATTAAAAATTGTGAAAATAATCCATAGGAATATATGTCCATCCATACAATCATATTAATAAAGTAGTGTAGCGTTACCATGGAAACGCTTCCAATAAAACTCATTCACGGTACGAATAAGAGTCGTATTACATGTAGAAGTCCATGATTTCTGAAATGCAAAGCACCAAATTTTCAAAGAGTGGAGAGATTTTTTCCTAACTTGAAAACTTTAGTTTCTCATTCTCACTTTTTTACAAAAATAGAAAGAATAAACTAAAAATGATGAAGATGAAATACTACTATATATATGTATGCATGCTCTCTTTATATTTTCTTTCGTGAATGTTTGTTTCCGTGAAAACAGTGTCAATATTTAGTAAGGATGATTTTTAAACATCTCTCATCACAATAACGGGTAAAATGTTGAAACATGAAGTATAAATGTATTGAATGAGTTAACATTCTTCATTTTCCAAATGTATATATCTTATATTATGTTATTTTCTTTTACAGTGTGTTAATGCTTTTCCTTTAACAAAGTCAAAATTTGGTTAAAGGAAAATAAAAAAATTGGAGAAGAATGCAAAAACAATTTTAAACAATAAAAATTCAGTTACCAGTTGTAGAAAAAAATGTTTGTGAATCATTTAGGATTTTTTATAATAAGCAGCAGCAGAATGACTTTTCTTCACTTATGTAAATGGTAAAAGATTTTTAAAAGCACTTAAAGACATTTATTACGACTTCTTCTTATACCAGCATATAAAAAGAGCTGTTTTTAATAATTTATCGTAAGCCGTACAGAAAATGACTTGAAGTTTATACAGAAAGTGTATTAAATACTCAAAATTGACACACGAAATTTCAGTTTTGCCATCAAAATACGTTAATTTATGACAAATTTTTTGGTACCAAAAAAAAAAGGTTTTCGTCCGTGGTGTTAAAAAAATAAATACAAAAGTGCACCGGTGTAGAAGTTACTAGTTGTCTTGTAGGTCTTACACTGTTATAACATCATCAATTTATACTTATAATTAACCTATACCAATAAATATCACCATTACAACTCATCAGTAAAATTTTAGTTTTTACAGTATTTTCACAGCGTCTTGTAGAAAACTGCTAACAAAAAAAATTCCTGATTTTGGTATCGATGGTTTTTGCTTTTCATAGACATCCGGTATACATACCGAATGATAATGCCTTATAGCGTTTGTTCGTGTTCGGTGTAATATAGAAATAAAATTTCTACATAATATTTAATATACATTTATAAATAGTTGAGACTCTTCTTTTACTTTTACAAATATTATTTTTATACTGTAAGTTATTTATGTTTAAATAAATTATATTATTTATTAATAATTATGTATAACTTATACAATAAAATAAGACATATCAAATATTATTTTATTTCCAAATTTAGTATAGTCAATATCCTGCTGAAATAGTATCGTGTAAAGGATAATTTTTTTGAAAATTATGAAAAAATATAAAAAAAGGCAGACAAAAACTGTAGGAAATTAGGTTTTAATACAAAAAAAGTCTTGAACATATGTTTCATATATAGGATCTAAGTTACAACACCGTCCAAATTCGACTAAATAGATTCCTTTAGGGTCCAGATAAAAGAAAGTGTTATTTTCTGATAAGAATCCTTCCTGTCAAATGTCGAAAAATGTGAACCTAAACAGTTTAGCTTGCAACAGTAAATATCACAACTGAGCAATGTATGGATTCAATGTTTAACTGGAATAGAGGAACAGTTATGTACTTGGAATATGATGAATGTCGCACTTTGAATATTCTTAATTTGCTCTTAATAGTTTGTATTTACTACAAAGAATTCGCACTGTTTTCGTTACATCTAAAGTATGAATTACCACTAAGAATCTACATCCCGGCATCATTAATTCAATTTCGATCTGACTCATATACTAATAAGAAGGCTCAATAATTTTATGGTCACTTTCCGCTACGACGTACCTCAATATTGCAACGAAACTATAACCAGAAATCTCAACTCAACAACCAGAAGTATAAATTGAATTACTTTTACTCAGATATCAACAAAAAAAATCACAGAAGACACATAGTCGAAGTATTTTTTTTGAACTAAAGAAATATTTACTTGCAATACTTTAATAATTTTTAAACAACCAAATGCTTATTTCCATGAATTAAGTATTGAGATCGTTGACTCAAGAAATATCTACTTGTTATAGGAACATCCATCAACATCCAAGTAAAATCGATGGTTTCAGTAATTTTTTACTGTGCCCAGTATTATAAATATAATATCAACTTAGTTCGAAGACCAGCTTTCTCGAAAAATTCAAATCGCGACAAACTTGAAAATCCACCTACGCATCGAATAAGGAAGACATAAAAGAAACTTGTGGATAATACATGAAGTATAAAGAAATAGACATAGAATTGACAACATTTGCAAATGTAAATATCAAACAAAGTGAAACGAAAATAATTTCTTTAATAAAACAATGAATATACTTGCTTACAAAATGATAATAAATATACAAATATAGGTATCAAATAAAGCTACATCTCATTCATTATTTCTTCTTTTCATTATTTATCCATAAATGTTTTATTTTTGTTTCTTACAATATACGTCTTATGTCTCATGTCTTAAGTATAATAATTGATGTCATCGTTTGCTGGTAGACTTACCTACTAAAAGAAATCTAATGAAAAACAAGCACCCAATCAGAAAAATGCATTTAAAGAAAACCATTTCATGTAATTTTAATTAGTACTTTATTTTGAGGACGAATAAGTTTCAAATATCTTTGGAAAAAGTAAATACTGTAGGTATAGTCGCATCAATGAATGTTTTTACTCAGGAGTCCTCAAAAACAGCTCCGATTTTGATGATTTCTTTTTCAAAATGATTCTTTTTGTATATTATTTAAAATCAAAAACATTTCAGAGAGGGGAAATTATCTGGAGGGGGGATAGGCAATGTCGCGACTGATATCTACGCCCAGCATAAATCGCTAATGATAGAAGTTAGAAATTTCGAGAAGATATTGATTTTATACTGTAGGTGTCACAAAATAAAGGATTTTTCGAAATTCATCCCCAAAAAGGGTGAAATAGGGGATGAAAGTTTGTATGCAAATATATACAAATCTTAATTTTTGAGTTCTCTATTTAACGGATTTTAAAAATTCCTTCACCTATATTTTGCTACATTATCAGCAGTGGCATGGCTGCGTTTTCTTTTCAAAATTATAAGGAATTCGAGAGAAAAATAAAAGAACACTTTCAATTCTTTCGGATTAGAATACTTCCTTCTACTAAAAATTCTTATGAGAAATTTTTTAAATATTTTTAGCAAAAATATTTAATTATAATATTTTTTACTTTAATATATCACAAACAAAATTCTCTTTTTTTAAATGTAAAATATTTTTTGTACATAAAATTTTATTTACATAAGAATTAATTTGTCTCAATTCTTCTTTTTCTTAAAATCAAATAAACAACAAAATTATTGTACGTTGAACGTTTTACCTACCTTTATTTTTTGCACAATATTCCCATAGACTTTTATTTATATTTATACATATATAGAACGGGGCCTTACAATGTTTCATATTGTTAATATACAAAAGAAACAAATGAAAACAAACAATTGACTGAGTTAATTGTTGAAATACCATGTATAGACAGTGTTGATTACTCACATTACACATACATACATATCACACACATATAATTGATATACCCATATAATACTGCAATTTACGCATAATATGAGGATGTTTACGAAAAAATGTTTCAAACAAAAGTTGTTTTATAAGGAACATTTTTTACATTTAAACTTTTGTTCTATCTCTAACGGTTTACAAGATGGATCCTACGGACCCAAGACCCAATTGACCTATGTTGCTCATTTACGAACTCCACCTCACTTTTTACGTCCTCACCACGCTATAAAAATTTCAGCTTGATATCTCTTTTCGTTTTTGAGTAATCGTGATGACAGACGGACAGACGACGGACAGTCAGACAACCGGAAATGGACACCTATACGAAAATTTTGTTCAAAGCATCAATATTTTTAAGCGTTACAAACTTGTGACTAAACTTAGTATACCTTGGTATATTTCATATACATGGTATACAAAGAGGAATAACGTTATTGTCCTTTTTATATAAGTAAAATTGACTAAGTAAATTCTGGAGAAAAATAGCAAAGAAGAACTTTTAGTAGATGATGGTTCAGTAAAATATTCGTTTAATTTATTTAAAATCAGGAGCAATAGAATAAGACTCGGAATACTTCAACTCGGTTGTCAAAATATTGGAAAATCCTAGTAATTTTGTACGGTAATATATAAAATGTAGCACAGCCTAACAGGAGCCCTTTAGTGAGAAAAACAGTTGGGCATTAAAATGAATTCTCAATATAAATTCCGTTTTTCGCCACTTCTCTTTCTCATCTAATATACTTAATATGTTTTGGTAAATAATCCAAATGAAGAAAAGCTTTTATTAAAAAACATGGATGGGTTTCCAAATTTCCAATAAGCTCCTTTTTTATTGGGGCATTGTTCGAAAAGGTCCAGAGCTCCCAAATTCATGGAACCCCTAACTGCTGCTAAATCACTTCAAGAATACGTATTTGTAAGGTCACCACGAAGTAAAAATTTGATCAGAAGATGAGCTAAACCAAAAAAAGGACGCCGCGAGCTAAAGATTTTGTGGATTGAAATCATGTCATCATCTACCTCAACAGTAAAAAGTCATAATTTGATTATCGCAGATCTTATTGTCCCCTAAACATGAGCTTATTCAATTGAGCACCATTTAGTATAATTAAATATGCATTTCGGTGCGGAATCCTCTCAAAACAATGCAAAATGTATATCTTAATTTATACAAGAATTTATAATTATTATTTCATTCATTATAATTTAAAATGGCGCCAGTAAGACGATACTAACATTATTTTTAAAGTTGTATGTATTGAAATTAAAAAGTTACCAATATAGAGAACGTTAAGTTTTATTATACAGAAAAGATTTTTCTAAACGTTATTTGTGATATAAAAAAACAGTGCGTTTCATAGCTAATCACTCCAACGACTTAAAATTGGATTTAATTCAAATTGGTTTGGTTACTTTTGGAAAACACAGTTAGAAATTTAAACAAGCATACACGTATATTAACCAAGGTACTAGCAAAGAATCTAAATTCATAACTTCAACTTTCAGAGCAGATGCTAGATAGAGTTGAGTGTGTAAAATCCGAGGACCACATTTTGTCGATTGATTCATGTTCAGAAAAGCTTATAGATTAATAGTCCGGATGTTGCCAGAAACCTGTTAGTCCAGTTTTTGTATACCCCCCCCCCTTTTCAGTCAATTTTTTGAACCAAATAAAGCTATTCGAGGTTTTTTTAACAGTTGAATGTTTGGAAAAACTCCAGAAAGGTTTTTGAGCTTTTCTTAATCTTAACGTCATCTTTGAACATCTTTTATAAAGTGCTAAAGAATACCTAGTTATAAATTGCTTGATTCTAAAGCCTCAATTTTTAATTCTTAGAAATTGTTTATTTTTTATCCTTAATACTTATTGATATATTATTTGAAAATATCTGCTGGGTGAAAAATTCGGGAACTCGAAGAAAAAAAAGCATCTTTTTGAAAGGTCACAGAGTGAAGAAAACAACTTTTTATAACATTTCGCCTTATATCTCTAGTGCGTTTTTGCACTAATCCTCTTATCAAATAAATGACACTAGATCGAGTTGGTTAAAAGCTTCTGTTAACTTGCAACTTGTGTTAAATCACTTTTTTTATGTGGAGAGGAATTTTTAAAAATTTTATTCCAAGGACATTATTTTATCGTTCCTATTTTATAGAATGGACAATTGTAAAACAAATGATATTAGGAAATTTTAAAAACCCTCTGACATAAGCTTCTGATATTAGTGTTATGTGTCGGGTAAATTTATTAACTTTTTATATAGAAAGGATTAAGTCCATCGACGTCAAAGCTCTCCTACTGTTCTTAAACAGCTCCAAATGGATCATGGAGTAGTGGCCGGGGATGTGCCAACCCTTTTTCGGTATCACAACGGACCCTATGGTCTAAGTGTGTCCCACCCCAGGCACAGCTACTCTAACCTAACCTAACCCACATAGAAAGGATAGGAAATAATTTATTACAAATATAAAAATTAGTTGATCCTAAAAGCATCTAAAAATTACCATTAAAATAAAAACTTGAATCGAAATTGATTTAATAAAACTCGAATTATCAGCCAACAGACAGATAGTAAGGTGTTTCGACAGCTGTACGATTTACTAAATTCTTATTTTGCGTAACTATACCCTCCAAAAATATTTCTATTAATTATTTTCAAACAAAACTGTTATTGTTTACATAGAAAATTTGTAATATTTTCATAGTTAAAGGAAGATAATTGACATTTGTTTACAATAATGTTATTTTTAAAAATGAATTTAATAAAATTAGTGTGTAGAGGAAAATATGTATAAATATGATGACGATATGGTTACTACTTACTATACACTACACCTATCTTAAATACCATCAACGAACTAACCATGAATTTATTGAAGAAATATTATTTCAGTTGACGCTTTTCACAGAGTTTGATATAATTATGTATAATGCTTATTATAACAGTCAAAATAACACTACGAAAATAATATGGGGTGATTTACATTGCATGATAAATTTTAAGTATGATATCGTCACTGTAATATCAAAATTTGGAATTTTTTATTTCTTATAAGCCCAAAAAGTATATGTTAGGTCAAGTAAATATTTATCATCAGTGCCAGGTTCTCATCTTAACCACTTAACTGGAATACCTTTAAGTATACTTACATACTGATTTCGGCAAAAAAAATTTCTCACCTTGACCAAAAAATGACATAAATAGAAGAAAAATGGGCTTGAAATTTTAACATACGAAATCACTGTAATTAAAAATTTCATTGACACGGAAATATGTTCCGAGAAAAAATCGGAACGGAAAAAGCTACTTCGAAATTTTAATACCAGCTAAAGATATCGTCTTATCTACTGTTTTGCATCAAGATTCGATATCGTAACCATAACTCACGGGTGGATCATATATACCCACAAAATTGAAATAATTGGAGGATTTTCGACAAGATTACCTCGTAAAATATGAACAATCCCTTAAGAAAATATCAAAAATCAAAAACTTTATTCTACTGCCAATATCTCAGAAACTTCGTAAAATCAATCACATTTTCCTAGCTATGAATTATTTACGGTAATTAGAGTAAAAAACTTAAGAATTCAGCTCATTTGGGGATAAATATTTATAGACAAATTTCCAAAGTTTCTAAAACATAAAAACCTCTGCGTCCGGAATTTTAAACGAAAACTCATAACCTTCTTGCCCAATCGTTAAAGGAAGCAGATTTTTGTTTGTTTATTTTCCTTTTTTGGGTTAAAATTATACTCCACATACAAAGTTTCAGTAATTTCTGAAACACTTATACAATAAAATCTTACAACAACTAACAAAACTTAAATCGCAAAACGCGATTTAAAATCATATACAAGATGTGATATATCGGAGCAAGTTCCTCAGTCGATACCTCAAACAAACATATTTTGCATCGCAACTGATTTTGGAATGGAACATATTTATTTTTAATTGCCGATGAATAAAAATGAATGAATACCACCGATGAATAAAAATGAATGAATACCACCGATGAATAAAAATGAATGAATACCACCGATGAATAAAAATGAATGAATACCACCGATGAATAAAAATGAATGAATACCACCGATGAATAAAAATGAATGAATGCCACCGATGAATAAAAATGAATGAATGCCACCGATGAATAAAAATGAATGAATACCACCGATGAATAAAAATGAATGTTGATTCTGACTTATAACCCGTAGCTATGAACATTGAAGCCCAACTTCCACTTTTTTTCTACCTTTAATAAATCAACCTATATTTTCCATTATAATAGGTAGACTAAGTAACAATAACACAAGTAAACATAACATTCTTTAAACAACAGTGAGGTATAAGTAAGTATATAGTGTTACCACTAGTGATGAGGCGAATATTCGCATTCGCAAGAAACAATGCGAATGTTTTCGACAACAACAAAAATTGGGGCCCAAAACCCAAAAATTAAATTATGTACGGATATGTAATGAAAAAACAACTAACATTGCCACATAAATTATCGCAAATAAATGAAGAAAAATATTTACGAGTTTTTAAATTATATGAGGGGCACACATGTTTGACCAATTTCACAAATACGACACTTTCCACAAAACTAAATGGTTAATCTTCCAGTGCAATCATTTCACCAATTAAATTATCAAATTCCAAAGACTTGGCATTTTTGTTGTGTCATTTTATTTTATTTTTTTCATTGTAATCATTTATAGATAATTGCTTTAAGTCGGTTTTGGTACATTGATGCGAAAAGGACGCCAAGTTTAAATTATATGAGGGGCACACATGTTTGACCAATTTCACAAATCTGACACTTTCCACAAAACTAAATGGTAAATCTTCCAGTGCAATCATTTCACCAATTAAATTATCAAATTCCAAATACTTGGCATTTTTGTTGTCCCATTTTATTTTATTTTGTTCATTGTAATCATTTATAGATTAATTGCTTTAAGTCGGTTTTGGTACATTGATGCGAAAAGGACGCCATTTCATTTTCTCGTGTTTCATATTCATTTTTATTCCTTTTATTATATTTTT
This sequence comes from Chrysoperla carnea, assembly GCF_905475395.1. Classification (NCBI taxonomy): domain Eukaryota; kingdom Metazoa; phylum Arthropoda; class Insecta; order Neuroptera; family Chrysopidae; genus Chrysoperla; species Chrysoperla carnea. The sequence continues at coordinate 20,586,472 of NC_058338.1, forward strand.
TATCACACAACTTTTAATTTAACGTTTTCGGCATCATAAATTGCAAAATAAGTACAAACTTCACTAAAATGTGCTTTACTCATATTTTTATATTACTTTTTATATCACAGTTAAATTTGACTGTTGGACAGGGACACGTGTAATTAACCTGAAAGACAGTTTAATAGACTTATGTGTTTTCGATAGACACGCCGTATGACATTCAACATAAATGCAACCGCATGACATCCAACACACATGGAACAGCATGATATTCAACAACGTGAAATTCAACGCAGATGTCAACAATTACAAATAATATTAATTACACCGTGTAAAATTTATTTGATTTAAATAATTTTTGTTTAATAAATTATTCAAATATAAAAAATGGTATCATATAAAATAGATATTTCTGAAATAAAATTATACTTCAATTATTGACAAATATTTTTTATTTAATTGTTCCTCAACAAACGTTTATATCTTTAAAACATCAGGTTGTAAACCAGGATCCCTGTTATTATCCGCTGTGAAAATATTCAATTCATTTTTGATTTTAAATTTATGACAAATACAACAAAACCCAACTTTATTAATTTGTAAATCAAACCAACGACGATGACATAAATTACATACTACATTTTAAAATTAATATCACCTCGATAAAGATATAATTCTTCTTGATCTTGTTTTCGTCGTTTCCGATCATCACCCATTTATGATCGATTACGATCACCCTCTTTACGACCCGACATTCACGAATTCCGAACATTCGTCCCATCACTAGTTACTACACCACTGTCGTCCAGAATGGTGAATGTTGATGGTATGTCTAAAAACACTATTGCCTATATCACCACATATAATGAGTACTTTGCTAAGGAAAAACATGATAATGGTCTCCCCTTTTATAAAAACATGTCTACAAATGTCAGATATACACAAACTAAACGTGCCAATAAAAATATTTAACATTATTGTTTTTATATTCGTGTTACAAGAACTTCTTAACAAAAAAATATCGACAGTTGGCCTAAAAGCTCTTATCAAATGTTCCCAATGGAATCAAGTTATTTTGATAGATGTTGAATAGTTTTTTAAAATATTTATAGTTCAAGTGCTTCAAATAAAGAACATTTTCAAAACAAAGTTCAGGATAGAATCTATATCGTGACCTTGATGGTTTGTAAATTAATGATTTACATTATGAACAAATTTCTTTTATGCGAGGAATCTTGAATTGAAGAATTTAGAAATGGGAAACAATAAAGGGTTTTTACGGCTTACGCCATTATAATGAGCTTTTTTAAGCAAGGTTTCTTGAATTAGGTATCTCACTTTCTTCAGTTAATCTGCCAAATTTACAGCAATGAACACAAAACTTATTATGACGTTAGTCGCACAAACTGTAATTTGTCCAAATTATATTTGTCCATTTCCAAAATCAACATTTCAAATATTATCATATTGCAAAATTTTGTTTTGGAACTTGATAAAACTCGGTGGATGGGGTAATTTTGATCCAAAAAGTATAAAAATCAGGTTAATTTAATACTTGGATGCTTGGATCAAAAACTATTCGACCAGTCAACAAATACTTTTTGGGTCAAAATTACCTTATATACTGAGTTTTATCAAAATTGGAGATACAAAAAATTTCTCGATTTTTTGCAATTTTTTAAGGATCCTTAATAAAATCGAGAAAACCGCAAAAAAAAATTTTGTTTTGGAATTTGATGAAACTGGATGGGATAATTTTGATCCAAAAGTATAAAAAACAGGTTAATAAATCTATGAAATACAAAAAATTTCAACCTACCTGTATAAACAATGACTTTCTGGGAAAACTGAAAATAAAAAGGAAAGCCAATCTTCATACTAAGATATCATTCACCCAAATAAGCTCAATACAATTTTATATTAAATTTTTCTTTATTACTATAAAAATAGTGTCAGTCGTTAAATCAGTGATACAAATCAAATACACAATATTATTTTTTTTAAATTTTCTTTTTGTCACTCATTTTTCAATATTTCAAACATTTTATTCCCAAAACAATCATAATAATTTCATCAGAGTATTATTTTAAAATGTTCGAAAGATTGAAAATTTATACAAATATTGATTAATAGCACCACCTTTCTCGTCTCCTTGCTTTTAGAAAATAAAATAGAAATATCAACCGTGTTTCAAGAGAACTAAAAATATTTCAGAAAGCGTTGTGGAGACAATTTTGAACGAAATTTTTATAAACACGTATACAAGAGAAAATTTGTTTCATAGCTGTGCGAAAAACTGAAAATAATTCCTCTACGGAAATTTAAGCTCAATAAACGTACGCCTAGTATCGTTTTTACAATTATAAATTTCAAAAAAAAGAATCCTTTACCGCCATTTAAACCCTTGCATAATTGTAACCAGTTGGCAAGAAATTATCTCACATATAGGCAAGAATTATCTGGAGCTTTAATGAAATATTCATTTAAAAGCTCACATATTATCACTATTTGCGAAGAATTATATTAGGCCTTCGACAGTAAGTACGTAATCCTTTGTGGCATTTATTTTTTTGCCTGAAACTTTGAAATTTAATACAGTAGAGTCTCGATAATCGAGATTCAATAAAAATCGGATGTGCTTCTGGGATTGTATGGAAAAATTTATTATAATTAAAATAAACATCATTGGAATGTATGTATTTAAACGAGACTGTACCTACAGCAAAAGCACATGTTATTTTGATGCTATTGTGTTTTTAGAATCATAACAATGAATCATATTAGATGTATATACAAACAAGCAATATCATTTTTGAGTGATTGGAAGAGAGCGGTGTGGAAAGTGCGTTGAATGCACGTTTCCGACTATGGAGTGTTCCGATAACCGAAACTCTACTATTTCCACGATAGGTATATTTAACGATGTTTATAAGAATTTCTCAAGATTGTCGTTACTATCACCTTCTAAAATAAAACCAAATCTTCCTGAAACGTCTTGTATAAGGGCTAATTTCGGCTGATTCATAATAGATACATTTATAAATATATTAAAAAAATTATTTTACAATTATACATACAATTAATTAGGCACTAAAATTCGAATTCAGAAAAATTATTTTCAATTCCAAATATTTGCTTATAAATATTTATTATATAATCTGGACAGAATTTAAACATGTAGTAATAATAATATTTGCAATAGAAGAGTTTCAAAATTTTAATTAAAAAGCAATAACTTCTCTTAATTATTGAAATTGGTCCTTTGAAGAGGGCTTTGTCTCATCATTATATTAATTTTAAATTTTGTAAAACGGAAAATATGACTGCCCAGTCTCCCGAAATTTAATTTCTTCCAGTTCTTACTAGAGAAAACGGAAAGTAAATCATTGCTTCTTAACCATTTTTGTGATACTGTGTACACATAATTTTATCACAGAATAACATGGAAAAAATTATGAGTAAAAATATTACATTATTCTGAAAAAATGAGCGTCTAACAACTTCGTACTCACTTTATATAACTTATTTTACATTCAAAAGCTCCATACTTAATTCGGGTGTGTATTAAAATATGTGGATCAAATAAGAAATATGATTGTTAAAAATTCTATTGGAATAACAAATTATTTTGATTTCTAATAATATTTTGAAAATTCTAGTAAGCTTGTTACAAGATTCTTACTTAACCCTTAAAGGATTAGACCTCAATAAGAATAGAACTGTTCTACTTTTTCGCGAATTTTAGCTCTATTTAGATCAAATTAAGACATACACCACTATTAATTGGGCACTAAACACTCGTAGCGGGACTGATCTTTACCAGCTCTTGAAATAGATTTTTAAGAGCTAAATACAATGCCAGACTTGAATTCCCCGATAATCCGCTAAGGGTTAAGCTACACATTTTTATAACGTTTCATGGATAAAATTTTACTTGGTTTGTCTTTTTAATAAAATTTATGAATATTCATAAAAATATTCAAAATCTTTAAAAAATATTATTGTAAAATAAATAATTATTTAAATTATAAAAAATAAAATCCAGTTATTACTATTTTTTAAAATTGTTATTTAGAATATGGTAATAGTATACGTGGGAATAAGTTAGTACTATGTATCTACTGAAAAAGTAATTATTGTTTTCAATTCCATTAATTATTATTTATTTTGCACCGCCGAGTTGTTATAGTGTTTCTAATACCACTACTAATGAAAAGGCTCTCTATGAAAACTCGACATACGAATTCAATTATTTAAACTAGGATTTCTTCGTCTTTTGTCAAAGTTGTTGCTAGCTTATGGGCAGTTTTTAGAAACATACAAACCATAGACAATTTTTCTCCCAATTTCTAGGTTTTCTATAATTCCGTCGAGATTTTTTGTATCTGAATCGGTTTCTAACTAAGATCAATTCAGTTTGTGGAACATTTTTATACTCAAACCGGAGTATACTCTCCGTACCTAATTGAGTATATTTTTTGATTCACAGTCTATTTTCTAATTAAAATGTATTAAAACTATGTCTTTTTATTATTTTAATATTAGAGTTAATCAATCAATTACTTATATTAATTAATTAGGCTGATAAATATATGTATATTTATTTAATTAATAATAACATTAATTCAATGATCATCGTTAAATATATACATACACATGTATTATATTAATACATACCTACATGAAAGTAAGTACACAGACATTTGTTTATTAGGGGTTGAACAAACACTACAATAATTATATTTAAAAGTGAGGTTAGACATTCAAACACAATTTCGGTTAGTCACCAATAGGCTTTTGCCTCCTAAATTTGAAAAATTGGTTTATACGTTACATTAGTGTTTGATTTACACCAAGAAAGTATTATTTTTTTAAAAAAATACATAAAAAATAAAGTATTATTGCGTCTTGAATGACATCAAACCGTGACATCCAATCATTTTTGTCTATGCAAGTTTACATGTTTTTGTATTTGTAAGCTTGCATTGCCTTTCATATGGCGTGACGTAGTAACTTCAAAGTACATCTGATTGGTGTTTGCTGTCACGTGACTGGATTAATATAATTTTAAGGAATTTATTTAAAAAAAGTTATAATAATCCTTATATTTTATACAAATTAATTTTGTGTTTTGTTATCTACATATCATGATTAGAAAATTTTATCCAACAAAATTTATTCTTAGTGGACAAAAGCCTTTTCAAAATTGTATGTGCTTTAACGTAAAATATTTAAAAGAATCTGACGTCTGCAATCAGGTATATTGTGTGTGCGAGGTGTTTTATAACTCCACTGCCTTTAGGGAAAAATTATCTAGCAATATGGATGTTACTCGATTATAATTTACAATATGTAGAAATTTATTTTCCATGCGATAAAAGATTAAACAAGTCAAAGCCGCTGTACCATTCTACTTAACAGATTCACTTAACAGATTCTAAAACATATTTCAAATAGCTTTCGACTTACATAATTCATTTCACATAAATTTTCATAATTTAATAATAATTTTCCAATAAATTTCATTCAAACCCTAATAATGTGTTATCTAATATATAATATTATTATTTATGTACAAGGTAATATAATCAGATGTATTCATTAGTATCTCAAAAGATGGAGAAGCACAAAACAGAACTGACTCGATATAGTAGGTACTGTAGTATAGTATCTCAAATATATACCCTAACTAATATTATAATAATATTAGTAGTAAATTAGTTAAGTTAGCTTTATAATAATACAATATAATCAGTATATATAGTAAGACAAAGACAAAGATAGTAAATATTATATGGTAGATATAGTTGTATGTTTATATATTACGTTGATATGTCATGTAGGCAAATAAATAATATGAGCAAATAGTTTGTTAAGTACATTGTATAATATTGAATTGTAAATATTAGTAGTTAAAATGTGTATATAGATATTACATATTGTATTCAATGATCTATTTATTTTTATATCGAATACTCTAACGTGCCATACTTTAAATTGGCCGAATACACTAGACATACGGATCATAGGTTCCGTTGTGATACCAAAAAAGGTTGGCCCATCCCCGATCAGTACTCCAAGAACAATTTGGAGTTGTTTAAACACAGTAGGAATGCTTTTACGTCAGCAGACTTCAGGTCGGGTGGTCGTCAAAGAAAGGCTGGCTCAGGCTCAAGGTCGGCGAGCCCATCTCCTCATGACAAGAGCTAGACGACAGTCACAGACAGCTAGATGGTAAAACATCGTTTCTTCCTTCTCCCCATTGTGACAGGTCCTGCAATAATCGTCGTACACTGTCAGGCCCAGCCATGCCGCCTAGCAAGTATCCTGTAATAGCCGCAACAATTTTACTTTCAGAGATCCTTTGAAGCGATAAAAGATCTTTGCTTGTACTCAGACCATATCTGCCTTGTAGTACTGCAAATGCGTTCTTCCCTTCGCCTAACATTGGCCTTTTTGAAGATATCTTCATACAGAAGCAACTTGCAGTTTGCAAAAGAACTCCCAGAAGTCTATTGATGCTTGTAACTGGCAGCCTTCTGCCCTTGCCCTGGAATATCTTTGAATCGTCAACCTACCTAGATAAGATTTGCAATTCATTTGTTTCGCCAGGATATTTAAGGACGTTCAGCAGTCCTGTTCCTACGAGTTTAGTTAGACTGAACTGAAGGATTTTAACACTGCTTAGTTGTCAGTGAGGATAGTAATGTAGCTGCACATTAGAGTGTTCAGTTTTATACATTCACATACTTCGTAAACATCTATCACCTCCGGTAATGGTTATCCAGCAGCAATCCGGCAGACGAAATGATAACCGTAAATCTAGATTTGTGGGGAAAACCCACCTACCTCTCTAACTTATATCCGTCGATATAGAATATCACGCCTTTTGATTGAATGAAGTTCTGAAGATAATTTGATAGTGTTCTTAGCTACATTTCCAAACAAAATCTGAGAGGAATTTATCTAAATTTCTCTTGTATACAAAGTTTAAAAAATTAAATTCAGTCCAAATATCGAAAAAATATTCAGTTTTGAAACTTAAATCATGAAGATTTTTTTCTAATTTTATTGATGTGCGAATTTAACCGAGAACAATTAAATGTACTAACCCTAAATGGTCTTTCATCAATATAAATAGATCACTTAATAAATATGTATATATTTAGTTAACTTGGGTATATGGTTGCTTGCATTTCAGTCGTAAGACGACAGATATACACCAGCAATAGTTTACAAACACAGAAGATACTTCGTCTGTAATATGCAATAGTTTTAGCTTTATTTAGAACTATAAGCCTCCCATCGGATATTGTTAGAACTCTCTAAATCTTCGATGTCATCCTATATTCTATATCTAACTAAATATTTTGTATGCTTAAACAATGTTATTATTATTATTATCATTATTATTGTTTTATTGTTTAAATAACAATATAATCCGATGACGATCCAGTAAATAATCATTTATTTATAAAATTGATCTTATATTAACAAATAAACAACCAGAATGTGGATGTTGTCTTTAGAAGATTCATAATCCTTAGGGTATCAATTCCGACGGCAAGTAAAAAATATGTACTTCAATTATAAATGCGAATGTAAAATTCAATAAAATTAATATGTTAGTTCCGAAGTCGCCGTAAAGATTTCGTTTCGTATGGCAGCCCGGCCCGTCAGACCATATAAAATTGTATTAAATGGAACGCAACGCAACATTCGTAGACTTCAGCAATAAAATCACAATTAATTTTTCCATTTTTGCAATGGAACGTGTCACGTTGTTTGTCCGCGATGGACTCCTAAACTACTGAACCGATTTTAAATTTAATTTGCACACCGTGTGCAATTTGATCCAACTTGAAAGACAGGAAATTATTAGTCTATTATTTGACAGTCACAATTATCTGTTAGCTCCAAACGATTCTAACAGATGGCGATATCTGTTGACCGGATTGAGTAAGTATTCAATAGATGGCGCTTATGTTAAAAAATACAAACGTTTCATATAAGCTACCATTTAATAGCATAACCAACACGTGTTGCCGAGGATAAGATATAACCTAAATTTATTTTGTAATCAACGATTTACAGTGAAATTCAATTGTTTTTACTTCAATTTTTGATGTTAACATAGCCGGCCACGTGTTACGGTCTTCATGACTGATGTCTTCTTATTGTTCCCCTTGAATAGTTTACTACAATGTAATATAACAAGAACCTTAGCCACAGCAACGCATGGCCGGGACTGCTAGTATTATATATAATGTTAATATTAATATTTTGGTCCTTTTTCGCTCAGTTCGTCCATAAAAATAAATAAATTTCATTTAAACTATACTGTGTTATCCACAGAATCTTTAAAAATTTATTTTAGATTTCGGTAATATATTCGTAAAATTTAAAAAAAAAATCAAATTTATCTTTATATTTTAGTATAAAGCCATTTGATCTAAGAAGCGGCTGCAAAATTTCCAGGGTATTTGTTAAATTGGTGAAAACCATCACGTTTGTAAAGAATAAGCGCCATGCTTGCCTGGATTCCGTATGACCCTAAAAGAAGGATGAAGCAATTTTTTGCTGCAAAATCCACACACTTACTTGGTTCTCATATGTTATAGTGATCAAATTCATGTCAAATTGAAGTGTTTTTCAAGGAAAAAATAATTGGCTTGATAAAAAATGACCCAATTTGAGGCCATAACGAGCTCGCATGACGCTAAATGGTTTGAACTAAACGCTAAAAGTTCTATATTGAATTTAACCCACCTGGTGGATCAGTGAATCGTGTTTTCCATAAAAAACCTGCGTTCGAAACCCAACCCAGTAAATATATTTGTTAAATTATTTTTAGTAGTAATATTTTCGAGAAGTAAAATTACAGCGAATGGCTAATCAAAATGAATTTTATACAGAGAATCTTGGCACTAAAAATTAGCCTAAACTAGTTTATTAAGAGAAAAGTAATGAATTAAAATTTTTAGAATATAGTGAACTTAAAATATAATAGTGGTTTTTTATTCTAAGCAAGAATTTTTAATAGTTTTATCAATTACATTTTATGGCACACAATTTTGATGGAAAAGGCAGCAGTGTAAAAATCGATAGTACATAATTAACAATAATAAAAATAATGGCGAATAATTAAATATAAATATTAAAGATAAAAAGAAAATTGCACACTTGTTAATGACAACAAAAATGTCTTTCTTAAATAAGTTAAAAAAAATACTAAAACAAAACAAGAGGATGCAGTTTTAAAAACACTTTCTTAAAACTAAATAATTAATGAGTAGACATAATATTTTAATTGGTCGAATTGGATATATAATCTTTGGATCTAAATATTCTAGGTCTAGAGTCAAGCGTAGTATTTGTCGAGGCTGTGATTCCTCTACGAAAATGTTCATGGTCGGCAACTTTTCCTTCAGGGTGGTCAATGATTGGAAAATAATGGAATAGCGTCCTCAATGAATATTCATCAATTTTACCTGTTTTTGAAAGAAAAGTCCCAGGCTAAGAAAATTTAGTTATTAGACACGATCTTCTTGACAGCAGCCTCTCAAAATCCTAGACCTATTGTTAAATTTAAAAAATGTCAAAACTAATTTTGATCGAAAAACTAAACATCCATCTCGATTTCAACAATTAATTCAAAATCTAAACAAAATTGTTAAAAATATCAAAAATAAAATATGTTAGTTTAAACAAACAAAATTATAGCATAGAAAAAATGCCCTTACTTATATTAATTAGAAATACTAGTGATTGAGATTCAATATAGATGTCATGATAGTTCTGTAACGAACAGTATAATATTATTATTTAAGGGAGGGAATTTTTGATATTTTTAAAGCTATGACGGAAGATTTGACTACTTAGTGACTTAAAAGTAAATGTTGTTAAGGCAAAATAGGGCAGTTTATATTAATAGATAAATAAAACTTAAAAAAATTAATACTTTATTTCAAAAGGTCATGGAATGCAGTTTTCAATTTTTTTCACTTCTTCTAGAATCAACGTGGCGATTGTTCAACAATCGGCTTAATATTTTGATTGTTGCACTCGTGAATGATTTTATTAATGCTGTAATATATACTCAATCCTTTTTTCAAGTATGTCATGGATAAAGTAAACGAAGAAAGGATTTCAAATTCAGATCTTTGATTATAGCTGATTTTAAGGAACTAACTTATAACCCGATCATCTTAGTCAAAAAAAGCGGTCAAACTTGGAATCTAACGGAATAAGCTGAGAAAAAAAGTCTCAAGAAAAATTTCTAGATAATTTTATCCTCTACAACTTTTATAACAAATCCAAATAGACTGGCAAAGTAAACGAGATATTCTCAAAAACATTTGAGACAACATTTGCGCAATCAAAATAAAGGTTTGCACAAAAATTCAGCTGATTCCGGTAGATTCCGAGAGAAACCCTAAGATGATTGGAGTATTAAGTGTTTTTAATATTTAATTGTTAATTAAAAACAAGAGTCAAATCTTCCTTTTACTAAAGAGTAATCTATTTTCGTTTATGAATTAAAATTTAAAAAGGCATATGTTCAAAAGGAAAATTCAAAACAATGTATTAGGTCAGCTACAGAATCGTAGAAAAAAATTGGCAATAAAAATGAGAGTTTGGAAACATTAAGCTCTCTTAAACAAATTTATATGACAGAGTACATGCGTTAAGCAATGTATCTAAGTAAGAGGTATTATAGACGTTATATGAAATTTGCAAAAGTATGTCTTACAACTCCAAGCGTCTTACAACCAACTCAACGCATATAACACCCTCTTTCTTAGATGCATTGCTTAACGCATGTATTCTGTCATACTCGTGGTAGTTCTATTCCTTGATGTAAAGTGAACACTATTTTATGTAATTCTTTTGAGTCAAACATAAGTTTCGTGTAAGTAAAATTACATATTTTTAAAAATTGACATAAAAATGACGAAAATGAATCACTCTTTAAAAAATCGATTGAAAGCACCTTATAATAAAAAATAAATTTAAAAAAATAATAACATTGCTAAAAAAATACCTAAAAAAAGAATAATTACAGTGCAAAAAAACACATAAAAATGTCAAATAACAATATAACCAAATTTGAAAATTAATCGATAAATATTAGCAGCAATGATTGATGTCGAATATGTGATAGAATATAACTGACGTCAGAGATCAGTAACCGGGCCCGATAATGTTACATGCAATGGGGATGTAGTTTCAAAATTGATTCCAGTCGTAGTATGATGATGTTCAATTGGTTGATGTTTTTGTTGCGGTGAAGTTTTATTATGATCGTTTTTATTATTGTCACAATCTTCTAAAAAGGAATTCGTTTCGAATGGATTTGTTGATGCGGATGATATTGGTGTTGTATTTATGATTTTTGTTTCATTTGGCGATGACGTGTTACTTCGAATACGTTGATGCAGGTGAAATTGACGTTCGTATCTTTAGAAGTTGCGTTTTGGTTTTTAAAGAAAAATGTAGTTAGGACTTACGTTTACGTCATATTCTATCATATAAGAAGATCTTTTTATCACCTTTCTAATAAATGTATAATGACTAAAAATAAATATAGGCAGCGGAATCTACAGACTAAATTATTTCAGAAGTTGAGGGCGGGAGAGTGTCCGTTAGGATGACCGATCATTAAATCTGATAAGAGTTTTTGGAAAATTTCGAAAATTTTATTATTGTTATGTTTCATAATTTGAACCTAAAATATTCATCTGATGACAAAAGTTTGTAGAAGAAGTTTTACTCAATTTTTAAAAACTATCCATAAATTATCCAATTAGAAGTTACTTGGATGATTCCATGATCACGATTTTTGTACTTTTTGGGTCAATATTACCTTATTTACTGAGTTTTATCGAAATTGGATAACAAAAATTTCTCGATTTTTTGCAATTTTTTTAAGGGGTACCCCTTTGAAAAAATCGAGAAAAACGCAAAAAAAATTTTGTTCTGGAATTTGATGAAACTCAGTCTATGGGGTAATTTTGATCCAAAAAGTATAAAAATCAGGTTAATTTAATGATTGGATGCAGAGTTTCTGAGATATCGCAATATTTGAATCGATTTTAGTCCGTATCTCAAAAACTATTCGACCAGTCGTCAAATGCGCCAGATTTTTGTAATTTTTGGGTCAAAATTACCTTATATACTGAGTTTTATCAAAATTGGAGATACAAAAAATTTCTCGATTTTTTGCAATTTTTTTAAGGGGTACCCCTTTGAAAAAATCGAGAAAAACGCAAAAAAAAATTTTGTTTTGAAATTTGATGAAACTCGGTGGATGGGGTAATTTTGATCCAAAAAGTATAAAAATCAGGTTAATTTAATGGTTTGATGCAGAGTTTCTGAGATATCGCAATATTTGGATCGATTTTAGTCCGTATCTCAAAAACTATTCGACCAGTCGTCAAATGCACCCGATTTTTGTAATTTTTGGGTCAAAATTACCTTATATACTGAGTTTTATCAAAATTGGAGATACAAAAAATTTCTCGATTTTTTGCAATTTTTTTAAGGGGTACCCCTTTGAAAAAATAGAGAAAAACGCAAAAAAAAATTTTGTTTTGAAATTTGATGAAACTCGGTGGATGGGATAATTTTGATCCAAAAAGTATAAAAATCGGGTTAATTTAATGATTGGACCTAGAAAGTTACAATGTCAGCGAGTTTCATAGGCAAAACTTCATTTTCAAAAAATTTAAATCCATAAAATTGTGAACAAAAGGGAGGATAAGTGAGGCTATAACGTGATAGTCTTTTTTTTAATATAATACCTGACTGTATATTTAAAAACTTACTTCATATTTTTTGCTTCTGCTTCTTTTCGTCCATCTACAGCCTCTTGTAAATCACGTCTTAATTGTAGTGTTTCTTGTTCAAGTTCCAAAACTTGAGTTGTACCTTGAATCTCCGAATTATTTTCCAATGACGATACCGTTTCAGCCATAGTCCTTAAAAAAATTAACAATATTTACTTACTTTTAATAATAAAAATAACCACAGTCTATTTACATTTTCCCCTACAAATTTTTATGAACTGAATTGAGAAACACAAAATACCCATAAAATTTCAACTAAAAAGAACAAATTTTTTTTGAAACAATTAAATTTAAGTATGAGAAACATCATTTATTTTTTTCTATCTCACAAGATTTTTCCTCAACTATGTTTGTAAATTAATTGCCTAAATGTTCTTTATAGTCATCGCAAAAGCCGTGGGTGATATTCAGAGTATATATCAACAGTTACGCTAAAAATAGTACTTAAAAGTGTTATAATCTGGTTTCTAAGACGCTTTTGAATTTGCAATTAATCACACTTTAAGCGAGTAAGTAAACCAATATAATCGTGGCACATCAAACTGTGTGAATTTGCGGAAAATTCATACTTGAACTCGCATAACTTATTTTCGTGACTGATTTTAAAGTGTAAAAGTTAAAGAGCGATCGTTTCATTCTGTGCGTTTCCGCTGAATATCACCGTAGGCTATAGCCGATATACCATGCGTTTAATTTATATCTTGACATATATCTCCCATGAGTATGACAGAGTTCATGCGTTAAGCAATGCGTGTAAGAAAGAGGTGTTATATGCTTCTTGAAAGTAATCAGTTCTCTTTAAGCTGTACGATGATTCTACTGCTGCTGTGTGTGCTGTGTAAAATTCAACGAAGATAAATTCAACTCATAGCAAGAAAACATGCCTATAACACCTCTTTCTTTTACGCATTGCTTAATGTATACTACATACGTACTCTCTCATACTCGTGGAAGACGTACCATGCCAAGATGTAAATTAAACATCTAGTATATTTGACATACCCAATTCATACATAACCAAGAATTACTTGTTCGATTTTTACCAATCAGTAATATAATTAATATCTTAAAATTACAACTTTTAGGTAATGTATTAAAATTTTTGTTTTCCGAAACGGTATTTGATTGGAAACAAAACAAAACATAGCATGCAAAAAACAATATTAACATTTGACATTCATAAACAAAATATTATCATGTTTTAATTGGCACGACAATTTATTCAGTTTTTTAAAGCATTAGTAAAAAGTTGCACCCGCTTAGAACTTTTATAACAAACTGCCGCAAATTAAATTATTTTAAAAAATTTGCGTTTATTCCCTTTAATATTTCCCATTGAAGCACATTATTTTGGTTTGAATTTCAAAAAAAATAACGAATTATTTACAGCGACCCACATCGAAGAGGTAAGCGACTTATTAAGTGTAGCAGGTATTAGTTTCTTATAGTAATAGCGACTAGATAAAACCATTATTCAATTACTAATAGTAGTTTTCTAGTATTTCCTAGGTATATTTGCCAAGGCTTACGATTTTGCAGTCAAAATTATGATTGGATGCGAAGATTCTGAGGCGGTTTCATTTTGGAGCCTTTGACCATCGGTTTAACTTTCAAAATTTTATGTTTCGTACCAAAACTAAAGAAATTTACGCTGACCTGTTATTCCTACAATTTTCACTAACTCAAACTTCCTTTTACATACCAATCTGACTTCATTAGGAAAATTGATTTTGACACTCGTCAGCGGCTTATGGCTATTCGTATTCTGCATGGCGAATTTTAGTAATTTTAATAAAAGGGTTAGTATTCATTAATTAGGCTCTCAGAATATTTCTTCTATCAAAATGGCTGTAGGTTACCCGAGTAAATTTTTCGGGCAGACTCTTAGATCAAGAATCTATAATTAAGTTTTAAAAATATTAAGCACAATTTTTACACACAATACAATAAGTCGCTCACCCAATAATTTAGAACAAGAACAATAACAAAAAAATACCCAAAACAAAAACAACCAAAAAAATGAAATATTGTATGACATACGAATTAACGATTTTATCAGAACTGCTTGTTAATGGTGGTGTACAAGAATCAAAAGTTTCGTTACTAATTGGAGTATTTTTAGTCGTCATACTACAATCAACAATTTCATCGTCCCCATCTGGCTCGATTGCTGGAGTACCTTGTACAATATTATCACCAGTTGTTGAATTTAAGAAATTACTTAAAAATCCCCACAATGGTTTCTTTTTATTTTCAAATGATGTCAAATTTATATTACCCAAATTTTTTGTTACGTTTCCTTCAGGAATATCTTCTAATTCAGTTCTAATTAATGTAAACAAAAAATCAGTCAAATAAAATAATAATCAATAATAAAATTTAATGAATAATGAAGGCTCTGATTTTGAGAATGTTTTATGTTGTTATCGTTCTTATTTATGTATAAAAAAAAAAAAAAAAAAAAAAGCCGGGAAAACCATCTTTTCTCGAAATTTTTGAAAAATGACATTTTTGTGAGTATTGCCGAAAAGGATAAACTATGAAAATCAGTAGTGCGAACATAGGTGTTTCATAATTCAGCTTCGAAAACATCTCTTTCGGAATTGACTTCATTGCAAATACAACAACGATAACTTTTTTTTTATTTTCATCCACTGGTTTTCGTAATTATAGTCATAAACATTAAATCATGAAGAATCTTTAGGTCATTTCTCAGCAAATTTTTTTAAGCATCCGATTGGGTAATAGTCGCAAAAAAGCCTTTTCTCAACACCTAAAACCAAAGCTTTTTCGGCTACAATGTATTGAAAAATTATCATTATTTTAACGTTATCTACCATTTGGTGAAGTCCTGCTATTATAACTTGGATCACCTTGTATACTAAAAAAAAGGTAATAATGCTCGCCTTTTTCGCTTTGTATTGACTTTTAAAAAGCTTATAAAAATTTCAACATCTAGCACAAAAAAGGCTTATTTTTCTTGAATATTGAATATTCTATGCCCCCTATTCAAAAACTTCAATTGGGTCTCATGAATTTGGAAACTGACATTATGAAAAGAATATAAGACTAATAAGAATAATATCGATTGATTTTCATGAATTTGGAAATTAAAACTTTGACAAGAATGTAAGAATAAATATCGACTTGATAGTGAAAATTGGTTATTTAATTGGAACTTATTGGTTATTATTTAATTGGAATAAATTGATCTCAAAGACTTGTGCAAGCATTATTGTGACCGAATCTTTCATGGAGTTGTTACAGCTACCTATGGCGCAGGTTCTGTTTTGCACGCAATATTTGATGCAGATTACATGATTGAATTGTTTTGGTAGAGAAGTTGTTTTAATATGATGAAATTATCTTCTGCAGGTTCGAAAAACCGGAAACGTGCCACAATTTTCATTAAAGCAATGGTAAATTTAATTAAGAATCACATAAAATTTCGTATAATGAATTATCAGGACAATTGACAGAAACCCATATAATAGAACCATAGAATTTCAACGGGTTTTCCCTTTCGTACCATAATAAAATTCCATTTAATTCAACAGTCATTTGTAATAATAATAAAATTTAAATACAATTTTGATTATGCTTGAAAAAATAAAAGTAGGTGTACATATGCGGTAAAGTATGATTATCTTAAAAAGTAAAAAAGAAAAAAAGAAAAAGGGACAACACACAAACGACACAGCAGTTGTAGTTGACTATTTGGTAAATATATAAGAACGGTAATATAACTACTATTCATGTCTCTCTTCAGCTATATGTGATGATGGTCTCTTTATTTGCTAAATGAATTTCATCTTGTACAAAACCATATAACAAATCCTGGACTCGAGAGATAATATTATAGAAACCTGCCTTATCTTTACTTAGACCATACAATAATTTTCTCACCGAAATAGATGAGATTCTCAAAATATGTATGTATATGTGTATGCGCTACGATGATGTCCGTATAACATTGCTTGGTGGTCGGATAAAATGCTTTTGTAATAATATATTTTGATATTAAAACAATGTATTTCAAAAGCAATTATAAATAGTTTTAATTTCTTTTAAAATATTGAAAAGCTTATTTCAAAAATAAAATATGATTAAGTTAGGTTAGGTTAGAGTGGCTGTCCTGGGGTGGGACACACTTAGATCATAGGGCCCGTTGTGATACTGTAAAAGGGTTGGCCCATCCCCTGCCACTACTCCATGAACCATTTGGAGCTGTTTAAGAACAGCAGGAGGGCTTTGAATATTTTCGAAGAGGCCAATATCGATTTGGGTATTTGTCCAAATACTTCGTATCCCTTAAATTTTAAAGCAGTGACTGCGTTTGAACCAAATCTTTAAACAGTTCAAAGCTACAATTTTCAAAAATTATACTTAAATATTAGCATATTAATTTAAATAGTTAGAAATATGGTTATTCCACGCCACTGATAGATAAAAAAAATTGATGGCAAGCCGTCGGCGAATGCATCCTATTTGTCACAGAGGCCTAAATGGTCTTAAGAAAGTCGGAGTCTCACGTCAGACTTGTTTGAACCATGTAAGCATTATAAGCAGCATTACTGCAATAAAATGATTTTTCCGTCACGAAAAGTAAAATTGGACACTCATTTGATAAACTGGGTTGCAATAATTCTGAATGTATGATTGACTACATAATGATTCATTTTTAGCGGCCAATCAGAAACAAAAAATATGTTCGCTCAAGAATACGAATTAGTGTTAATCGAGCACCATTGGCTGAAACACTGGAAAATTAAAAAATGTGGCGCTTAAAAATGAGTCATTTTCCCGCTTTTCTCATTTTTATCATCATGGATATATGTTTAAGTAATTGAAGATGATGGCGCATGGAAACTTAAAAATTACTTTTTTATCAAAAGAGGCGTATGGCCAAATTTGTTAAATTTATAATATATCTTGACTAATTTTATTCTGTCTACATTTTTTTAAGTGGTTCATAAAAAAAACTCAGCCTTTTAGCGGAAAAAATCTGTTGTTTATTTATTGACGACTTTGGTGCTTGTTTTTTCATTTCAAAAACAAAAATATAGAATATCTTCTTCCCGGATTACAAATAATTTTATGCTTTGAAAATAATATCTAGATATAAGAAATCCTAAAGAATAACGAACAAAAAACCAGGCCAAAGTAAAACGATATTGATTTCAAGCGCAATCAATACTAAAAAGGGGACTAAATATTCCCTTCAACATTACAAAAAAATGAAGAAAAAAAAGTTATTTTCATTTTTTTTCAACATCAATTTATTCAAGTGGCGTGTATGTAATATAATATTTTTCCGTTGTGAAGAGTAGTAACAGCACTTTTGAAGAGTTATGTAGTATAAAAATTAGAGAATCAGTGCTAGTAACTATTGTAGAGAACTTTTAACAATAGAGTATGGCAGCAGCAACCGCAATACCAGAACTCACTAGTGTAAAATGATAGATATCATCAAAACAGCTTTGTATTTCCTTTTCAAATCACAGATATCAAGTGCATGGGGTACTACTTTTTTTACTTCAAGTAGGAACTGGGGTTGTCCATGAGTTACCCAGTCACAGTGGATTTACTTTTCTTATTAAGCGAGCAAGTCGATATTCAATTTTTAATCCAAAGAATAGATTGTTGAAACCTAAGTTTTCGTGAAATAGATTAATTAAGTTGCCACCGAAATTGTTGAAGTTGTTAACCCGTATGCAGAAATACGAAGTTGATTTGGAGTAACTGTTGATCTGGTTAAAGAAATTAGTAAAGACGGCGGTCCCCTGAGTAAGAATGATCGAGCAGACTCACTCGAAAATGAGATCATAATATATAGTTTGATATGGTCTTTTTAAGATGTATAAATCCTAAAGAGACCATATCAAACTATATATTATGATCTCTTTGTCGAGTGAGTCTACTCGATCATTCTTACTCAGGGGATCGCCGTCTTTACTATGACGAATACTCGACGATTAAGTAAAGCACTGAAACAAAATTTCCTAGATATTTGTTACAATATGACGATTTGTTAGTAGATTGAATTACATAATTATTGAATGAAAAATGACGGTCACAGCGCTGGTCGACGGGGCATATACTAAGGAAAAATAAAAGAACTTATTACAGGTGTTATTAAAATATTTCCTTCCGTCATTCACGCAAAACTGCATATCGTTATTTTCCAACGGTTCCAAAAAAACACCAAATCGCCGGGTAGGGGAAATATTTGGAACGGTATGGCGTCTATTAAAAACCGTTAGGAAAGTATGGCATTAGTTAAAAAAAAAACTTAGCCTGTAGCAAACAAAATAACAACTACCGGCGCCCCGATAACCACCGCTATGGCCAATAGAAAAAACTATCATTTGAATCTATTTTTCAATAATTATAAAATACGGTCTATTAACTGGCCTTCATACTGATTTCGAACAAAATTCAAAAAATTTGTGTCAGTGTCTCGAAGTATATAGTAGTATATAGTATTTTCTTAAGAAAATGTATTGTCATTGTTTCTTGAGCTATCTACACAAAAAGTTATTAATCTATAGTAATAAGAACGAATACTATTATAGTGAAGGGTATGACAATGAACGTTCTATTCCATGATGTGCTTATGTAAACAAAATGGTTGGTAAACGACATCAGAACGGACATAAATGGGGCCTTTCTCTCTGTACAATATGAGAGATATATATGTATATACCCATCTTCTCGACACACACACATCTGCACACATACCCTGGCACATTAAATCGTCTTTGTATCTTCCACCATGTAATAAAATGGATGATGACGATAACTATTTTGAAGGAAAAGTAGATGTAACATAGAAATCTTTTATTATATCCGGTCGATTCTACGTTCTTTTCGCCCTTATGTACTTCTCAAACTTTATTGTTATAAAAATTACAGAGTGTTTAAGATATATGCAATACCAATCTTGAAACACATAAAAGTAAATTACTGGATTGAAGTGAACGCATTTACCTGGCTGTTGATGTTTTCATGACAAGAAAATATTTCTTGAGTCAACTCTATTTCAATACTTATAATTAAAGAAAATAAATCTTTGACTGCTTAAAAATTTTCTTGAACTACTTCCTACCATGTTAAGAATGAACATAGCTACTATATACTTATTTGGTGATTTTATGAACACCTATACCAAAATTTTGTTCGTATCATCAATATTTCTAAGCGTTACAAAGTTGGGCTTAAAATTAGTATACCCTGATAAATATAACATATACACAGGGTATAAAAACATTAGCGGAAAGTTTCAATAGGTAAACTTTTTACTTATCAGAATAAGAAATTCAGAAAATCCGATATCCATTCATTCATTCACTATAACTGGGTTCCGAGGTAAAAACCTAATAGTACTTGACTATCCTATAATTATAAGGATTTTTATTTTACACAACGTTGGGCCACAGTGTTAAAGTTTTAACGTAGAGGCGTGGCGCGGCGGACGCTTGAAATATATATTGAACAGCTGGCAGATAAAAAAAGAGTGATTGTAATCAAATCATCTCTTTTTCGACTTTTGGACCATCGACCGTTTTTAATTTCTGAGGGCATCCAGTGGGACTTCTTCCGAATTCCCGTCTAGTCAGGCCGCTCTTGATTTCATACGAGATACGCTTAATTTCATAATAATGAAATCCAGTGGTCGTGGATCGCGTAAGGGAGATAAAATGACGTACGCGCATGCGCGATCAGATAGTATGTTGATAGGTAACGTAGGCGCGATTATTCGTCAATTCTTATTTTATACGTTATTTTATCTACGTTAATAACGAATAATCATCTGAAACCATTAAATATCTAACCTAAATCATCTTTCCGTTAAAGAAATAGCATATCTATTACTTCTTCAATTAGGTTCTAAAATTTCATTTTTATAAACAACATGGAACACTCGATATTAGAATTATAACAAAACTCGAAAAGAGAAACAATGAACATCGACGGTTATAATTTATTAGAGTAAAAAACACGTATTTTGAATTATTTATTACACTTTAATAAAATTAAGATTATTTTTGTTAAAACGAAAATTAAAAAGTTTTACGCCCATTTGAGCTAAAATAAAAAATTTATGGACAATTTTATTAAAGGTTGTTCAAAATATAATATGTTTTCTTACCTTGAAGTATTAATTTTAAGATTACGTATTTCTTCTTCCAATTTAGATAATCGATCTTTGTCACGTTGCTTTTCCAAATGTGCATCCTTTAATTGAATCTGAAACAAAGAGTAAACATTTTAAAAATGTACTGATAGATTTATTGTATTTATTTAATTTACATGAAAAATTAGGAAAATGTTCTTTTTTAAATAATCATGTGGCATATATTAAATAATTCTTTATATTTAAAATAAGTCTTTATATTTAAAATTGTAATTGCCCATCGAACCGGGTGGGTAGAGTTTCTAAGATATCGCAATATTTGGATCGATTTTAATCCGTATCTAAAAAACAATTCGACCAGTCAACAAATGCACACGATATTTGTACTTTTTGGATCAAAGTTACCTTATATACTGAGTTTTATCGAAATTGGAGATCTAAAAAAATTTTCGATTTTTTGAATTTTTTTAAAGGGGTACCCCCTTTGAAAAAATCGAGAAAAACGGGAAAAAAATTTTTGTTTTGGAATTTGATGAAAATCGGCGGAATGGGGTAATTTTGATCCAAAAAGTATACAAATCAAGTTAATTTAATGATTTGATGCAGAGTTTCTGAGATATCGCAATATTTGGATCGATTTTAGTCCATATCTCAAAAACAATTCGACCAGTCAACAAATGCACACGATGTTTGTACTTTTTGGGTCAAAGTTACCTTATTTAAAAAATTTTCGATTTTTTGCAATTTTTTTAAGGGGTGTTTTGAAAAAATCGAGAGAAAACGGGAAAAAAATTTTTGTTTTAGAATTTAATGAAATTCAGTGGATGGGGTAATTTTGTTAAAAAAATAAACATAAACTTCAAAAAAATGACTTTTTTTGTCTAGAAAACTCGATCGGCGGACAAACTGCATATGTATGTGTATATCTCGCATATCTCAAAATTCGATAGCCGTAGAATGTTAAAATTTTGGATTTGAGTGCGTTTTTATTTCTTTCTTATAGGTACACAGCGTTGTCGAAATTCTTTTCTTTATTCCATTTTCACAAGTTTATAAACGTATGCAGTGTCTTTATCAGATTTTTTTTAATGTGTTTCAATTTTAGTGGCTATTATTATAATATTATCAAAAGGATCCATTCCATAAATTATAATGTTGAAATTCTATCTATATTGATATAAAAATAGAAATTACAAAGTTGAATATTTTTGTAATAAAACCACGTTTCCTCACATTTAAAACAATCAACAATAATTAATATTTTTTTATTGTTTAGGGTGTGTATGTAATGTTACTATTAATATTAAATCCATTGATTATTAAAGCATGAACCTGAAACTTTGCTGGACAATACTCATATAAACGATTACTACACCACCATCATAGGTACAATACAGAGAAGACCTGACAAACAGATACATATATGCAGGCGTACAGAATGTCTTCGTGAATTATTTTTTAAGCAAACACTCCAACAAATTCCTTTAGCTTTCTTCTGAAGTAGGCACCAAAATATGCTATTTGGTTCCGACTTCCAATCTTTACGTAAATTTTGAAGAAAATCCTCGTTTATGCCATGAATATCTTCTCCTGTTAGACTGTTCGCCGGATGAAATATCTATTCCCCATCAACAATTAAGATCAAGTTTTGTACAGATCAAAATTTACATTTAAATCGTTAGCACTTGCGTTATGAGCATTTTGCTCACACTCGATTTAAAACATCTCAAATTTTTTTTTTCTAGAATTAAAAAGCTTGTTAAAAACACAACCTCTGGCTCTCCTATGCTCTCCATATTAATTATCCGAGCTTTAAGGATCCCATAATATTAGATAGAAAAATGGCTTTCTGTGAAACTTTTTCAGGCGATCAAAGGGCGATCAAAGCCACACATATATTATAATAAACATTTTGTGAACGGTTTGAAAAAGTTTCACAGAAAGCCATTTTCCAAGTCATATACTAAACTTTTGATCAGAATGATCCAAAGAGCATTTTAGGATGGGTTAGAAAAAGTTTCATAGAAAGTCATTTTACTATTTAATATTGCGGAGTCCTCCTTTATGTCGAGTTAGAGACGGTCAATCGACTTCAAATTTCCATGGTAATTGTATAATAATAGCCTTGATAAGAATAAAAAAATTTATAATTTTCTGTCACTATGCCCATAACAAGACAACAGCCTTAATCCAACAAGTAAATATCCTAAAATTTTGCAATAAAGTATACTTCTAATTAAATTCTATCTGTTTGCGCATGAATATTTCAAACTTCGAGATAGTTTATGATTCTCAAAGGCTAACCGTACAATTATTCGCAAATTAAGTTTATGCTATTAAATGCCAAAAATGACAGAAACTTGACTTGAATTTCATTCTCACAAAGTTTGATCTGTTTATTTCTTCCAAAATCGAATTCATAAAAGCAGCTAAGAATACTTTACTTACACCACTGGTACAGTTTTGAAAAAAAGAGGAAACCACTTTATACTTATACAACACATACATAGATCAACTCGAACGATGATCAACCACTATACACTCTGGGTGGATTGAATTGTGGGTGGTTTGGTGTATTATATACATATTATTCGAAGTTTGAGGTGAATACAGAAGAAAGAGGAATATTAGTCCACTCTCTCTCTGTAAATCATCAAATGTTAGCCAAGCGTTTGTTCACTGATCATGCTACCACCATCTTCTCCTAGCCCCAAACATGGTAGTCACGTATTGGTTACGTACATACCCATCATCCATCATGGTTCTATGTTAGCGTATATATATGTTTGTGTGGAATAGTAGGAGTAAAGTGATGTTTTCCCCATGGCAGCTAGCATGGAGTTTCTAACTATCTATTTTAACCGAGTGGTTCTAATTAATAGGCATCAGAATTTTCTGAATATTTAAAATTTCTGATGAAAATATCTAAAAACGTCTCACTCATAACGAGGACGCTATAAAATCTCCTCTAAAATTTCGCTTTTAAGTCTGTTTTCGTTTCGATTTATCGATAGACGGGCAGACAGACAGGCATTAAAGAATAAAATTTTGTTCAAGCGAGACCCAACAAGATGGTTACTTATGATAATTGCATATGCTTTGGAAAACAAGAAACTTTCTGGTACAGATACGCCAATTACAATTAAATATTTTTGCTTCTACTATGATCTTGGGAAGTTGACTTCATTTCCTAACGAAAAGTAGTATAAACCAGTCTTTAGCCCATATTTTCTTTAGTCTTTGATGTAGAAGAACGTAAGTTCTTGTACAGACTCCGGACATATTGCGACGTTATCTGTATGCTTAGCGTTATGTAATAAGAAATTTCCAACTTGCAGTTTATAAACAGTTAAATGAAAACGGGTACTTAATTTTTCTTCAAACATTTAGCGCGAAACTAGATATGGCAAAGATATAGTGAGTGAATTTTATTTATCATTGTTTCGCAGAGAAAAATTTCTTTCTGAAAATATTCGCCTGAGAGAAAAAAGTACTGGAAGACTTTAAATTCTATTCTTATTCTTTTTTCGAAATACTGCTTAAGAAGGAAGAGCAATTAAAAATTTTCATTTCCCAAACTTATGGTGAGAATGGGAATTATTGTTACTATATCAGTTATTGAAAGTTTAACAGTAATTTTTCTTCTTAAACGAATATTTTGCCAATCACAAGCTTTAAATTTCGATTAAGCGGCCAAACAAAGTTTTCACGTGAAATTGATACCTATGATTGGTATGCTTCGAGGAAATTGCCCACCTAAATGGTGTTTTCATTATTCTCGAATATGTTATTGAACTACTTTTTATTCTCTAGAGGAATTTTCTTATTTGTCTATTGAGCCAACAGTACCAAACAGAGAATCATCTCTATTTGGTAAAGGGGTATAATTTCTATTTACCATTTTGTATTTCCATAGATCTAAATAGAATGAGCACACATACACACATAGAGAACACATTGTGTCAATATTAGCCAATGTAAGTGGATAGATTCATCAACTATATTGTAGACAGATCGGGTTTCCTTATTCAATATTGTCAACATGTGAGTCGATTTGTTCGTTTAACATCGTTACTATTTCGTTATACATCGGATATATTTATGTATTTACTTACAAAATTATCTACTTATATGTTTTGAGAGCCAAAAAAAAAAAGGAAAAGGAAAAAAATTACGTGTAAAACATTCTATGTATTCTATGTACTTTTTTTCTTTATTTAACAAATTATCTACTTTTTAGTCTTGTTTTAATATAAAAAATATTTATATAACGCATTTACTTGTTGCTGAAGCTTTTTTATCTTCCGTTTATAATTCGAAATAAAATGAGATATTAACTTTGCTGATTTATTTGCTAAACAATTTTATTGATTGTACTCAATATATATTTAGATTTCTAAATATAAGCAGTCTTTTATTAGGCAGTTGGGAGTACGTGGGCGAAGTAATTGTCAATAACGAATTCTAGATTATATTTTTTCTTTGTATATAATAACCGCCGTTTACCGTCATTTTTCAAGATTAACAAACCAAATTTCGATGATCTATTGAAGCTAGAAAACAAGACTTTTAATTTAAAAAGCTAGATAATAGAATGATAGCGATCTATATTACAATCGTAAAAGTGTGGATGGATGTTTGTAACTCTTTCACGCAAAAAATTACCGAACGCATTTGGATGAAATTTGGCACAGAGATAGATTATAGTCTGTCACATAGTAACACAGGCTACAATATCACATAGGCTACTTTTTATAAGGCTTTTCATTTACAAAATGATCATTTTTTGTTTCGGACTGTTTTCAATCAAGTAAAGACATATCTTATATCTTCTATCCTTGTTAAAAAGCGCTGCTTGAAAAAGATAAAATATATTTAACTTTCTTAGGTTGAATAGTTTTTTGACAACTGTCCGAGACAAAGGCAAATCGATGAAAAGGTCTATTTCGGTATAGTGTATGGTTCGCATGGCATAGATTTATTTTATTTTTCATAGAGCAAATTATCGACATGATTTTTTGCATAGGTAGTGATAGTTTAGGGGTCAGAAAATGACATAGGATGATTTTTATACTGGAAAAATACATGATTCCTATGATATGGACTAAGAGCCAGCGCTTGCCAGACATACGTTAAAGTATAAAAGCTGAAATTTTTTTTGCGTATTCTCACTGGTGTAGGGACCAATCTTTGGGGGCTACAAACCTTGACTAACGGTTCCTTCGGTAGGTAGCAGGTAATCAGGGGCGCAGTACCCGAGCTCTCTCACGTTAAAGTATAAAAGCTGAAATTCACACAGAGTGTTTAAATGACCATTTTAAGTCAATATTGAAAAAGACAAATCAATCCGAAGGGGCTAACACTTCCCCAGACGTGGTAGAAGGTCAAATGCAAAAATAGTATCACGTACTGAATGTAAAAGCACAAAATCCTTACAAAAATAAGCGGGGGATGTGCCTCCATTTTAAGGAAAACCGTTTTAGGCTATATCCCCATAGCCGTGCGCTTTAGACCAAAAATGGTAATAAATTTTATTGTAGATAATTAAATTACCTGAATATTTGACCGATATGTCTTCTAATGTTAGTTGGATGGATTGATATGTCTTTTTCAATATTGACTTAAAATGGTCATTTGAACACTCTGTGTGAATTTCAGCTTTTATACTTTCACGTGAGAGAGCTCGGGTACTGCGTCCCTGATTACCTGCTACCTACCGAAGGAACCGTTAGTCAAGGATTGTAGCCCCCAAAGATTGGTCCCTACACCAGTGAGAATACGAAAAAAAAATTTCAGCTTTTATACTTTAACGTATGTCTGGCAGGCGCTGGCTCTTACTCTAATATAACAATACAGGAACCGTGTTTTTTACGGTTTTGTAAAAGTTCGCAAAATAGATTTTTAGCTCATTTTTCTTAAGGCTTTATTAATTTACATAAATCTCTTTTAATCGCGGATAATACCACTCTCTTTTAATCGCGAGTAACACCGCGACGCGCAGGGTTTCGTAAAAAACTATGTTTATTGTTTTGTAAAACCTTGTAAGTGAATCTGATTTTGATTTTCCGTCGGACGTTTAGTTTTGTTACTTTGCAATACGTTTGCTAGTCGTTAAAAAATTATATCTTCTGTCCAAGAATCAAAAATAATATGTTTTTGAATTTTTATTTCATCTCATTGACTTATGAAACAATCTGTATATATAGGCATTATTATTCAATGTGTGCACAATGACAGATTACCATGAGATGGATCACCTTTTTAGAATGACTGATTGTCATTATCGTTCGTACAACACAACTACAACACATATTAAATTAATTTGTTTAAAGTATATTTTTATCAACAGAATCATAAATTTTAGTTGATGTGGTCTAAAATATATATCAGTTTTATTTTTTTGGTAATATTTACTCAAGCACGTACATTACTAATATATCTTAACATTTGATTTGTCTTTGATACTTTTTAGAATATTCGGAATAAAAGATTTTAAAATTAATAGGTAAAACTTTTACAATTTTTAATTTCAATTAAGACAAAGTTTATGGACACTTGGAATACAATTTATACAGGCCAAACCAGAATAATACCATAAATCCGAAATTGGAGAAGTGAAATATAGAGAATTAGTTGACGTAAATGGAAAAGTTTGACAGACAAGAAACTGATATCGTCATAATCAACTTTTTGATATCGAATTCAATTTGGATCAGAAAGACTAAAAAATACAATTGAGAAGCTGGATCGAATAAAAGTGTAAGTTCACAAAATACAGTGTTTCTTTTCTAACTTGACATATAATTCATAACTGGCAGACAGTAGACAAATACTTTAAAATAGCAAAATTTTCTTTATAAAAAGGCAAATATTTTTTGCTTGAAACATTTTTTTTATAAATCGAATAGTTTAGGCAATAATTGATAGCAAAAATACCCTGTAAGTCCCTACAAGAAAATAAATATTATTGCTTTTTGCGCGTAGCTTTATTCAATTTGAATCTGATGTTTATACTTTTTGGATTAAAATTTCCCTATCCACCGAGTTTCCTCAAATTTCAAAACAAAAAATTTTTTTACGTTTTTCTCGATTTTTTCAAAGGGGTACCCCTTAAAAAAATTGCAAAAAATCGAAAAATTTTTTGTATCTCCAATTTTGATAAAACTCAGTATATAAGGTAATTTTGACCCAAAAATTACAAAAATCGGGTGCATTTGACGACTGGTCGAATAGTTTTTGAGATACGGACTAAAATCGATCCAATAATTGGGATATCTCAGAAACTCTGCATTCAATCATTAAATTAACCTGATTTTTATACTTTTTGGATCAAAATTACCCCCTAGACTCAGTTTCATCAAATTCCAAAACAAAATTTTTTTTGCGTTTTTCTCGATTTTTTCAAAGGGGTACCCCTTAAAAAAAATTGCAAAAAATCGAGAAATTTTTGTTATCTCCAATTTTGATAAAACTCAGTATATAAGCTAATTTTGACCCAAAAAATATAAAAATCGAGTGCATTTGACGACTGGTCGAATAGTTTTTGATATGGACTAAAAACGATCCAAATATTGCGATATCTCAGAAACTCTACATCCAATCAATAAATTAACCTGATTTTTATACTTTTTGGATCAAAATTACCCCATAGACTGAGTTTCATCAAATTCCAAAACAAAATTTTTTTTGCGTTTTCTCGATTTTTTCAAAGGGGTACCCCTTAAAAAAATTGCAAAAAATCGAGAAATTTTTGGTATCTCCAATTTTGATAAAACTCAGTATATAAGGTAATTTTGACCCAAAAAATATAAAAATCGAGTGCATTTGACGACTGGTCGAATAGTTTTTGAGATACGGACTAAAATCGATCCAAATATTGCGATATCTCAGAAACTCTACATCCAATCATTAAATTAACCTGATTTTTATACTTTTTGGATCAAAATTACCCCATAGACTGAGTTTCATCAAATTCCAAAACAAAATTTTTTTTGCATTTTTCTCGATTTTTTCAAAGGGGTACCCCTTAAAAAAATTTCAAAAAATAGAGAAATTTATTGTATCTCCAATTTCGATAAAACTCAGTATATAAGGTAATTTTGACCCAAAAATTACAAAAATCGGGTGCATTTGACGACTGGTCGAATAGTTTTTGAGATACGGACTAAAATCGATCCAAATATTGCGATATCTCAGAAACACTGCATCCAATCATTAAATGAACCTGGTTTTTATACTTTTTGGATCAAAATTACCCCATCCACCGAGTTTCACCAAGAAAAGAATGGCAAGAGTTAATTTCTGGCTTCAATTTCCAGCTAAATTTTATATATTTTCGCCATTTATCACAATATGGGCAGAATTTTTTTTTTTTTTTTTGCAAATATATCCAATCACTGTCAAGCTGATATCTTTATATGATATGAAATCAATGATATGTGAGCATGATTCAAACTGTATATGCAACCATTATATAAAATATGCATTCCTAAATAAAGCATTATTTCTATTTGCATTGCTTCACAATTCATAATACAATTGAAATTAAAATATGACCAAATTATATTGTAACCCGAACAAAAACAAGTAAATTGACCCAAAATTAAACACATAAAAACAATATAAATACAAATATTATATTATGTAACCATAATTTGAATGTTTTCCAAATAAATAACAAAATTTACATACATATGGATAACATTAGTAACACATATTTTATGCATACAGAAATATGAATGGATAGTTCGAATCAGAGCAAAATTCAAGAGATCTAAACGGTCAATTCGCATTGTGCGAATCCTACTTATATTATGAATGCGACAGTTTGTATGTTTAGATGTTTGGATGTTTGTTACTCAATCACGCAAAAACGTCTGAATTAATTTAGATAAAAATTGGCATACAAGTTGCTGTTTACCTGGATTAGCAAATTATTTTATCCCGAAAAAAATTTTGGGTTCCTGTAAGATTATCGAAAAACAGGATTTAAAATTTAGTATATTTGTGTCTTATGAAGCATTATTCCGGGAAACAAGGAATAACTTCGGCTACTTTTATTTTAGAAACAGAATTAAGAGTTCCGCATCAAAAAATTAATGAAATTGTGAACAAGGGGGGGGGGAGAGGAGGTGGTAAGCGAAGGCAAGAGAAGTGAAGGCTAAAATGCGTTTTGTTTTTAAGCTTGAAATTTCCCAGCGAAATGAGAGAATTCCTCGTTTTTAAATAGAAAATTTAAGAAAAAAAAAAGATTTGCTTATGAAAAGTTACATAAAGTGTTATTTGTGTTAGTGGATTAAATATCTATCTATCTAAGCTACGATCAGGCGGGATTTTCGCGTAAAAAAAAACCTTGTGTCAACCAGAAGAACATTCTAAATCCCATTTTCAGGCTTCTGCCTCTAAGAAAGCTGATAAATATTTCAGCGTGATTTCCACGTGGTTAATAAGTTGGTAAATTTGCTTAATCTGATTTGGGTTATTAACTTGCATACTTTCGAATAGCAGATCATAACTGAAATACTTCTAAAACGAAAAAAATTTTCTTAGAAAATCAAGTCCTTATTTAATATATTATGCCACGGACAACCCGTATGCCTGCTTTATTCCAATTATAGGTTTTATGATCGAATTCGCCGGCTTATAAGAAAAATATCATCTCAAAAAAATGAAAAAATATCGTTTTATCTGTCTTTCCATGAAAAACTGAAACATATACTGCAAAATATGACTCTTCCTGACATCTATTGGTGTATATCGTAGTTAACGAAATAAAGTACATTGCCGGGACATTCAAATTGTTATTTGTGTACAGTTTTAACGGTTCTTATATTAGTGATAAAATTTGTGTCTTTTTAACTCAAAAAATATCGGCCATCCAAATATTTTGATAACAGAATGAATCTACCATTCAAATTGAATGTAAAACACATTCTCATACAGGTAAATTATTTTATAGTTCATGTGAGGCCAGTCCTGAATAATATGTGTACCTTTAAAATATATATAAGCATATTACTAGAATAGTATTTATTTAGTACAAATAATTACCACCAATAATAATATCTATATATGTGTTCGTTGGTTCGCTTCTATCAACATAAATACAATACGGCCACGGACGATATGGTTTAGTTCTATTAGTGTACGTACAATGAATCCTAAAATTCAACCAATAACAATCAATTCAAAAACAACGACAAAAAATCGACAGCAAAACTGTCGTTTTATGAGTAAAAAGGTGCAATCTTGAATGAAGATGTGTACAGCAAAGACTAACAGCCTCTAAGACTTGTTTTAGTTCGTTTGGAGGTCCTAAATATTTAAATTAATTTGTAAGCCAAATAATTCCTTATGGTGAATCATTAATCACAAAAAAAATAATTTGAGTAACAGTAAATCTGAAGATTTTGAAGTCGTATACCGCACTGCAACTCCTTAAATCGTTGTGTAGTAACATCGAGATGTACTTCAAAAACCAGTAGCAACAGTTGCGCATTGGTCCTAAGATATTAAGAGAGAACAAGAAACACAAAACGTCAATATTGGAATTTTTTGAAGTCTAATAGACAGAGACATTTATGATTGACTACCATAATTAAGATGTTGATTGTGTCGGACCAACGTGTCTATAATTTATTACTAATTATTCAACATCCGTTTCGCCTTCCTTTTAAGGGCACTAAAGTTTTGTTTCCTTCGAAACCGAAATTTAGAATTTTTGCTGAAATCCAGAGACCAATAAATACGTTTCGTCTCAAAATCAAAATTTTAAGAAATTTTTGAACACTTTGTATTTACAAATTCACATTATTTCCAATATGATTATTACATACACAATAATTGTTGTTTATTTTGTTTGTATATTAAATGACATTTTCTATTCAATTCACAACGTTATTAGGTAGTATTTGAACAGGGGCTCAACAAAATCATTATTTTTTTTAAATTATTATACTGCATTTTAAAGAAATTCAGGCATATATAATTGCATAATATACAACAGTTGCAAAAACTATTGTGACACTATTCGAATGCCTCAAATATTCTGTCAGTCTCAAATATGATATCCACTTATTTAAGTTTCATTGCAAGTTTACTACACATTTCAAGATTTTCAAGGACCTCTAGACACCCTGTTAAATTATCCTTAAATCACCACAACAATACGGAAAATATCGAAAATTTAGCAGAGCTGACTGGGTCTTAGTAAATATTCACTTGTTCTGTAAATATTTGTATTATCAATTCACTATTGGACCATATTGTCACCCCATAACGAAGAGTCTACCATTTAGAGGATTGATAAACATATCATGGATGTGTTTTGCCAACCGTTTATGCTAAAACAAAATCATTGACACCATAATACCTAAAAACAAGGGTCAATATGTTTGTAATTGTCAAAATAGAATGCCATTCTTGTCATAAACTTTCTTTTAAGATAAACGAGAGCCAAAAAAAATATAGTCGAAATACGAAAATTGGAGCATGAAAACCGAAAAAGTCGATTTCCATAAATTCGACACTCGAACAACGGTTAAATAGTATATTAAAAATCTAGGGAGCAAAAGTAATCAAGGGAGTATTCTTCACTTGCTCTCCTGGTGTGTATATTATTTTCTGCTCGACGGAGGCTGAATGGGGCAACTTTGTTTAGCACAGCGGGACGAAAATTGACACTTTCCGCCCGAAGGAGAGAAAATCTTTTTTTTCATTACTAAAACTTTAAAACGAAGAGGAAGTTAATGTAATAGGGCCGATTTGGAAAATCTCCAGTTTTACATATTTACGCGGTTTCAAGGCCTTAATACCCCTTTACCTTAATAATCTCGCGAACCAGTAATGACATGTACACGTGACTGGGCTTACTCGACGCGTAATCGCGTATTTAAGAACGTTTTCATAAATAAATTTCAGCAGAGTTAGTTGAGCCGTTTTCTGCATAATTAGCTGAGCCGTTTTTTAATGGTAATAAAAAAAAAAAAAAAAAAAAAAAAAAACTGGGAAAAACTGAATAAACAGAATCTGAAAAATGGATAAAACACATAATTTATTATGCTGGAAAGTTTTTTGTGTGGACCTCGAGGGTCGCACCAAATTCAATTTATCTTCATCAATTATTAATTTTATCTTCAACAATTCTCCGAATTACATATAAACAGAATCATAGAAACTTCACTTCATTATGGACTCACAGCCTATATTCTTGATACAAAAAAATCAAAATAATTCATAAGACACGTACAAACTTATAATTTTACACATTTAAGTAATTCCTTCAACAAAATACCTGTAATGTTTGTGTGTGGTTTTTTTAGTTTACTTTCAGATACCAAAAACGAATAAGAATGAATACCTAATAAACATATTTATGTTATTTTATGACCGATGGCCTCTCTTATTCACTCGCGTTAATGTTCCCTCTCTATTATTTAAACACGCATCAAGAGTTTTTTTAAAAGTTTTTTTGGTTATGTGATTTCGCGAGTGATTCTCTTCTTATCGTTATGTGCTAGCTCACCTCTCTTCACAAAAGCACTTGAGAAAAAAGACCACACAAGATGAACAAAAAATGATGGTTGATTTAAATCCATTCCAACCACTTACTTTCACAGAAAAATATTATTATCACTTAGTATTTTTGTGATGTTTGTATAAAATAAAAAGGATAATATGGAACAAAAAAGTCTTCAAATTTTTTATGTAAATACACTCCCTTCAAGTAATCTTTTTTATGCCTAAATTTCTAAGTTTGTTTTGATTCTAGTCCCAATCATCATCTATTTGCACCATGCATGATGTTTTCAGGGATTACCATACCACCATTATCTTAGATCAATCAAAACTTATGTATATAACTAGCTTCATACCCGCCCGATTCACTGGGCATAAAAGTAAAAGCAACCGCATTATAGTCTTCAACTCTTTTAATCTCACTTATCAACGTTCCATAACACTATCTCTAACGGTTTACAAGATGCAAGATCCAATTAACCTATGTTGCTCATTTACGAACTCGACCTCAGCTTGATATCTCTTTTCTTTTTTGAGTTATCGTGTTGACAGATGGACGGACGGACGGATGGACGGACAAACAACCGAAAATGAACTAATAAGGTGATTTTATGAACACTTATACCAAAATTTTGTTCCTCGCATCAATATTTTTAAGCGTTACACTTAACTTAACTTGGGACTAAACTTAATATATCTTGATATATTTCATAGACACATGGTATAAAAATTTGACGTCGTTCATAACATCATTTGACCTTAAATTAAAGCACTCTATCCGCATAACGGAGTGATCCATGCTTCAAATTCCGGACTGATGTCTCGATTTTTTTTCATATAATATTTACTATGATTTCATCTCCATATCTATTTATTCGTTCCTCAATTGGCGGAGAAATCGGTTCGGAAACTTCAGTGGGTGAACAATTAATCATTACATTCATTAATCATTCAACAATTAATCATTCTCCTACATTTGGCGGTCAAATTTTTATTTTCAAATTTATTTGGTGCCAACTTAGAAGTATATCCTATCCAACAAAAAAAAGAAATTTCGAAATAGGAAAATTATGCGTGGTCATACATAACAAAATATACATGTTGCATTGAAAATCTCCACCATTTTCGTTGCTTCGCGTTTCAAAAAAATTTCCTAACAAAAATAATATTGGTTACTAGTGTATAGGTAATATATTTTTTATGAGAATCAAATTTTAATACAAGTATGTAAATTAAATATAGAGATGATGAATGCAAGCACTTAGAACCAACAAAATTTTCAATGAATGAAGTTTTATAATTGACAATTAACATAATATGTTTTATTACAACTGTTTAAAATTTTACATTTTTGTAACAAAAAATGAATGACATCCGTCAAGCATGTAGGAAATAATTTTCAATATAAATAGTTGTCCCGATGTGCAGAAAACATTTAAAACAAACTTCGATCTCTTTGGTATTCTATTTTAGAGTTGAGATAGAGTTGAGAATGTATGTTATAAAATATGTATATTTAAATTATAGATGTGCATAAAATAACCTAGCTTTAATAGATTTCAAGAATGAGGAGTCCTGGTACCGGAATTAAGCACAAAAGTGATAGCTAGCGAAAAATTTACATCATAGCTGAAAAGAATGGCCCAAAATTAGTGGGTTTCAAAAAAAAAATTCAGTAAGATCGGATCAAATTTGCCTATGCTATCAAAAAAATCAAATTTTTTAACTTTATGACGTCATCAGAATCCAAAAAAATTGATTTTGCTCTATCACATCCAAATTTTATCCAATTTTGATAAACCAAGTATGTAATCCTACTTAATTTGGATCATACTTTTCAAATTTGTGATCAAAATTAACCTTGCTCTAACAGGTTTCAAGTATGTGGAGTCCTGGTCCCTGAATTAAGCACATTAGTGATAGCTAGCGAAAAAATGACATCACATCTGAACAGAATGGCCCAAAATTAGTTGGTTTCAAAAAAAATTCCAATAAGATCGGATCAAATTTGGTTGTGTTATCAAAAAAATATAATTTTTTAACTTTATGACATCATCAGAATCCAAAAAATTTATTTTTGATCTATCATAACCAAATTTTATCCAATTTTGATAAACCATGTATGTAATCCTACTTAATTTGGGTCATACTTTTTAAATTTTTGATCAAAATTAACCTAGCTCTACTAAGTTTCAAGAATGTGGAGTCCAGGTCCCGGAATTAAGCACATAAGTGATAGCTTGCGAAAAATTTACATCATTGCTGAAAAGAATGGTCCAAAATTAGTGGGTTTCAAAAAAAATTCCAATAAGATCGGATCAAATTTGCCTGTGTTATCAAAAAAATCAAATTTTTTAACTTTATGACGTCATCAGAATCCAAAAAATTTATTTTTGATCTATCACATCCAAATATTATCCAATTTTGATAAACCAAGTATGTAATCCTACTAAATTTGGGTCATACTTTTCAAATTTGCAATCAAAATTAACCTAGCTTTAATAGATTTCAAGAATGTGGAGTCCTGGTCTCGGAATTAAACACATAAGTGATAGCTAGCGAAAAATTTACATCATAGCTGTAAGATCGGAACAAGTTCGCCTGTGTTATCAAAAAAAATTTTTAACTTTATCACATATGTTTTTTCCCCAAATATCTTGTATCTAGAAAAGAACACTTTGCCAGCTATAAGTTTTTAAAGCCCTGCTCTTATAACTTGGACCAACCTGTATATGTTTGCCCGAGAATTTGCAAACCATCTATTATACTTTTCATAATTTCGCTATCTTTTTAAAAAATGAACATCGTTTGGCAGTTTCAGACTTTTAAGGGTCCTTTACTTGATCTCCTACACCAAATGATATAAAAAATAGACATTTTATATCTACAATAACAATAAAACTTCAATATGAAGTAAAAAAAAAGCACTAACAAAAAATCCACATCCCTTTATCACAAAGTATATGATTCTTTTACTATGTCATAGCTAAAAGGCTATTATTGTTATTATATTAAACGTATAACATATCCAACATACAATAACAATGAATTATGTACGGCTTTTTGACCATATATTGTATCATGATAGAATACTACACTTTCCTTCTTCCGGTGTTATAAAAGTAGGTATGATGGGGTACAACCTTAAAGTCTTGCCTTTCTTTTTGACTTTTGAATAGAAACACAAAAGGTATCTTATATGTAACCTATTATGTTGGTATTATAAAAGTAATAAATAAAAAAAAAATTTTGATAACAATGCCAAAACTATATTCTTTTTGGCATACAAATATTTATAATTTTTTTTCTTTTACAATAATAAATTTGAAAATAAAACGATTATTTGCCATTTTTTGTTTGGATTTATGTAAACATACCAAAAACATACTTTGAAATGTAATCAGACAGTTGATTTTTATAATAATTTCGATAATAGGTTTTAATACCTTAAGAAATAATTGTCCCGCTATCGTTTCTAACAAATATTATTTGTCTACTATACAAGTTAAATTGAACATAAAAAACACAAAAAGGTTAGTTTCAAAATACGAAAATGCTTTAAGTTGGAAACTTGACAAGCAGTTTAGCAGATAGATATTTACCCGATAAATTAACTTCCTTCTTATTCATTTAAATCTTTCTTTTTTTTTTTTTTTAAAAAACTATTTTCATTCACATTTGAAAAGACTTTTCATGTCTTCAAAAATCGGTCGAGTATATTTTTACTAGTAAATTTTGTAGAGTTCACCAAATCACAAATAATTCAAAATTCAACGTCGAATTCCAAAACCAAAAATACTTCTAATTTATAATTTATAAAATCCATATATCTAGCTTCAACACAAAATCGCTTTCGACAAAATAAGGAGCGAGACCATATCTGGGCTCATTAACTTAAAAATAAAGAGAATCATTTTTTAAAAATTAGCCTTTGCAAATTTTTCAACCGTTAGTACAAAGCGACAGGGAGTGGGCGATATAAATTTTTGAGCAATAGATTCCCAAACTAGAAAGTACAAGTTTTCTAATGAGCTCGATAAGATTTTAGACAACGCATTTTTTTATAAAATGGTGCAAAAGTGAAAATACGTCTAAAATATTGAAAAATTTTTGAATCTGTTTTTTACTCTCGTCTAGGCTGTAAATAAAAGACAAAAAAATTGTTTAACGGTTGTCAAAAATATTGACCTCAAAGGGTGACATACTTTAAAGCTACCTTGAATTTAATATTAATCTAACGGATTATTTATTGAGATCGATGAAATGTTAAGCTTAAAATCGGTCAAACTCTTACTAGTATCAAAAATTGAACAAAAAATTATTATTTCAAATATAATTAAATTTATTTTTACAATCAATTTTTCACCAATCTATTTGATTTACGAAAAACTTATAAAAAACTAATTTAAAATAATCTTCTATTTCTAATCAAAAACCAGAAAGGGGTGACATTTAAATAACTGTGAAATTCAAGGTGTTTCAAAGACGCGACTTTCATAGAAATCCTGTATATTAACGCTCAAAATTGTGCATATATTTGGATTAATGTTAACACACATATTTATGATTGAATACAAACAAATAAATTAACTTAGAGCGTTACTAAAACGTCAAAATTTTTATTACCCTTTTCCAAATTTGATTATTTACATAAGTAATCATAATCACATTTCTTTTTTAATAAAGATGTTAAATAGATCATGAATGTTTAAACATTAAATAATTTGTTTGAAACCAACTTCAAGAAAATGAACCAAAACTATTTTTATGAAACACTATCATTAATCATATTATTTACCAGTTAAAAAATTTCAATTAATTTTAAAAATTGACGCAAAAGAAAATTTTAAACATTTTAAACGCAAATTTCAAAACTTGAAATCTTAATAACTGAAAGATATTAGCAAAAACCGTATAGACCACAAGTCCATGCTGAAATTTTTCTCTCGTTGCGAAAAAAAAAATACTCTCGTTGCAATTCAGCTGTTAAAAATTAATATCAAGAAAATGAAAAGCTTAAAGCAAAAGAAAAATTTAAAAAAAATTACCTCTATTTTTGAAGCCGGTTAAAAATATACAACGATATATTCGCAAATTATTTTTAACAAAATTATCTTGCTACTTAATAATTCGCTCGGTGTTCTAAAAACTAGTAAATTCGTTCATACAAAATAATTACAATAGCAGTATCGTGTGAATACATACTTTTTTAAATGCCTCTGAATACATTTGTAATCCTATTCTCTGATTAGTAAAGGTTGGTTTTTAAGCCCGTAATACATCATCAGCTATTTATTTAAAAAAAAGGTGTGGATTACAAGCCAAATATAAAAATATATAATAGGATTTGAGATGGAATATTTCGCTTTCCGGTTATGAATATATGTTTTATGTGATAAAAATAATATTGGATTAAAAAATATATATTTAATAAAATTGCTAAAAAATATTTTCTCACATTTTTATAAGACGCCATGCATCCTGTAATTTTTTTTGTTTGTTATCAGATGTTTTACACAAAATTAAACGAGTTAATAGGATCTTTTTCTTCATCGGAGATAAATTCAAATTAAACCGTATAGATTTTAAATCGTCTTAAAAATCTAAATTGCAGTACAAAGTAAGGGAATTTTGGATATTATAAGAAGTAATACAAAAAAATAAAAACTAGGGAGATCTTGTATATGAAACGTACACGTCAAGCGATAACTTATTGCCCAAAAAGCCTTAAACAGGCTGGTACCCAAAATTAATCCATTAGTGGTTAATTTTTAAATTATTAACAAGCCTAAAATTCTAAAAAAATTCAAAAAGTCAATTTTCATCCACTTTATGTAACGATTTGATATTTCCCTCTTTCATGTCTCCACAGTTTAGCAAAAAATGTAAAAGACTTCGTCATATGAGAGCGGAGGAAAAGTGGAGAATATTAACAAAATATGCAAAATTGTAAATCTTTGAGCCCTAATTTGAGTGTCAAATTTTTTTAAAGTACGAAAATGATTAATATTCATTTTTACAAAGTATGTTTAACAATGTTGTCATAAGGATATCAAAATATATGTATCCCCTCCTAGCGCTGCTATCTAGCGGATCTTTTTTTAATCTTCAGAGGAAAAAGGCTAATTAATTATCGGCACCCAATAGGCAATTATTCGAGACTAATGTTAAAAGTGTTCTTTTGTATGGATGTCAAACCTGGACAGTCTCGCAAAGCATCACCAGACAACTGCAAGTCTTTATCAACAGTTGTCTCAGACACATCCTCAACATTTATTGGCCCAACACGATTTCCAATGAAAATCTGCTGGACACACTCAGGCGAAACAACAGCATTGCCAAAGAAGCACTTGAATGGAACTCCCAAGGAAAAAGAAGAGTCGGCCGACCTCGTCATACCTGGCAAAGAACCCTGGAGCAAGAAATTACTGAGGAAGGCAAATCCTGGGGAGAAGTCAAGTCCATGGCACAGAATCTAATTCGTTGACGAGCATTTGTTGAGGCCCTACGTCCCCCTCGGGATCATAGAACATAAATATATACCTAATAGGCTACTCTTGCCTTCGATTTAAAAGCTACATCAGCGACATCATAAAAATGGACAACGAGGTTCAAAATATTGAATTCCAGAAAAATCAACAGTAGAGGTCAGAGCGTCTATATTTTGAACATCATTGTAATTTGTGCATAGAGGTAAAAAATAAGGTATGAAAAACAAAAATAAAAGAAAAATTAATGAAAGAAAAGCATAAACAAGTAATTCAAATAAAATGTAGTAATAATAAAATATATATATAAATGTTTGTGAAATAAAGAGAACATTGATAGTGAGTGGGATGGATGAAGGAAAAAATGACATTTCGTTGCTTGCATTTGTGACCTCAAATAGACTAACAACACTTAAAAAAGTCAATCTTGTGAACAAAAAGAGCAAACATTGGATGGAGCATAACAAGCAAGCAAGTTACAGCAGTAAAGCAAAGCATATCCACAAACTCCAACAGCTTGAGCTGAATATTTAAAAATGAGTTGTGTAAATTTGTCCAGAGATAACAATATCAAATGTATATCTTGTGCCTGCACCACACTATATTGATAGTATATATTTATTTGAATAATATGTTCTAAGGTTCTAGCATAGGCTACTACTTTTAGTATTGCTCTAAACGCTGACTGTCTCAATCGACGATGTAATACAAATACACGGGTATGTTCAAGTGCAGCACCATCTCTATGATTGTCAAGGTACGAAGAAATGCATTTTATACCGGATGTATTAACCCTTAAGACTTAGTACATATGAGAATGCGAATGACATCAAGCAGCTAATATGCCAGTCATAAGCAGTGTTAATTCTTTAAAAAAATTATTACCCATATTTAGTAGGATTACATACTTGGTTTATCAAAATTGGCATTAAGGAGAGTAATGAGTTCCTTAGAAATTGTTTTGCTTGGAATCGTAGAGAGAAATCAATACTTTAATTTGATACTCTATCATTAGAATGAATTAAAAAAGTTTATCAATTAGACTACTGACTCTTAAAAGACAGCTAAAAGACTCGATTAAAGCTTCCTTCAACAATTTTGTCTTTACTCTTATATTAAATACTATCAACATACAAATTTTCATCAAAATCGTTAGAGCCGAGCCCGATATATATTAGACGCAACCTAAATACTTACCACCGGCGCATCGTACTCTCGTTACGGCCCTGAATAAAAATTCTTGAAAAATTTAAAATGCAATATTCGATTTTAATTTTCTTAAAATGATGGTAATGTGTTATTTTTTCAATCTCTGTGGGAATTCGCTTAGCTGACGCAGCTCATGCGTTACGACTTTTTTTAATTATATACACCTTAAAATTTGATTCATTCTGTAATATATTTTTATGTGTACATATGTAAGTAAGTATATTGCATATAAAGTACCTCTTTATGTTTAATAGAACGAGATGCCAGATTATAATACCATCCTTATATTTATTTATACTACAGAAATAAATACTATTTTAATTCAATATTTATAAGATATAGAATACATAATTATTTGACAATATGATATTTTTATCTCTATATACAGAATACTCTCTGACACGGCTCATGATTAAACTAACGTGTTTTAATTTTGGGTGAAATACATGCTGTAGAACTAGTAACTAAAAATTCACTATTTTTTATTATGATATACAAAACAGATTTACGGTGCTGAAATCTCCCAGAATGATATATTTTAATCCGTCTATTAATGGAATTTTAGTCAAAGGCCATTTTCCTGAAAGTCGCAAAAATTGTGCACTTGATAAGCGTTAGACATCAAAGTGAGTTAAACTGTCTTAAAATTACTTAAGTATTTAAGCCGGAATTCAGAGCTCATACTTGAAATATCAAGCAAATTGGACTCCACAAGAATTGATAGGAAAAGGGCTTTCTGTGAAACTTTCTATAACCCACCCTAAAATGTTCTTTGGATTACAGCAAAGAACATTTCAAATGCTCTCATGGTCACAAAAATTTTTAACGAGTAGTTTTCGATCTACGGGCAGGGGGTATCGCTCAATTTGTTCTCAATTTCATAGGTTAAAATTTTATTGGTTC
This sequence comes from Chrysoperla carnea, assembly GCF_905475395.1. Taxonomy (NCBI): domain Eukaryota; kingdom Metazoa; phylum Arthropoda; class Insecta; order Neuroptera; family Chrysopidae; genus Chrysoperla; species Chrysoperla carnea. Next base: position 20,628,555 of record NC_058338.1, read on the forward strand.
GGAATCCTATTTTTTTTATATAAAATACAGTTCTTGTTATTTGCTAATAATGTAGCTTTATATTAGTGAAAGAATTTTTTAAATCTGTCCATTAGTTTTTGAGCTTATCCATTAAGAACAAACAAACAAACAAACAAATCAAATGTTTCCTCTTTATAATATAAGTGTAGATTATATTTTATATAGAAAAAAGCCTCTTTGCATTTTCGTATCAAGACGGTGATCTTTAAGTAAACGCGCTATATATTATAATTCGCGAAGTGAAAATTTTAATTTACTTATATTATTACTTCATAAAAAGTTATATACAATAATTTTAACATGAACATAAATACAAAATGAATTTTCATGCATGTTACATTTTATAAATTTTAAATTTTTCACCTTTTATATTAATTGGAGAATTTCTAGTTTCATAACTTAAACAGAAATTACTAGTGCATAATCGTATTCACTCTGTCGAAATTAATAGAAAATATCAGGGTTGGATTTCTACATCTTATTTTTCAACGAATTTGAACAAAATTTTGAAATACTTATAAATACTGCCTCGGATATGAAGTCGGAATTTTATTATCCAGTTTATTTCAGAAAATAATAAAGGGAGATAGCCTTCTTGATTGTAATGGAGAGAGAGTAGATTGCGCTTATATCCTCATCAAAAGTATTAAAATTGTTTTTACGAGTTATTCATTATGCGCATTCATCAAGCGCGTAAATCTTTGAATTTATTTGTAGAGAATTTTTAATGTAGTTGAGCGGGTTAATTCAGAAAACAACAGACATTGTAAACAATTGAAATTGTTGAAAAAAATTGAAAACATTAGTACGCACCGACCGAGGTCTAGACCTTACTCTCCACTCGAGTTTCACGTCCTTATATATATATGTTCTTGACCTAATATTTACAGAGCCACCTTTTTTCTTGTTCTCTCTCAGGTTGTTAGAAATACTTTAAACGCTACGCCTGAATATTATTCAGGCCGCCAGTTGATCGGCGTCGTTTAGTAAAAAACAGGACTGTTAGCTTATACCACGCACAAGATCAGCCATTACAACAATTAAACAAATTATTGTTTGTTGTAGCGGTAGGGTCGAACTCGGTAAATCAATGCTTTAACCAACTAGCCCATTATGGTTGACTCAAAGAGTTGTTTAAAAAATCTCAAATAAAATCCTACCCTGTATTCATAATAATTCTGAATAATAAATATATACCTTTAATACCCATAGAACGGACATAAAGTGTACTTAGTATAATAATATATATTATATAAAACTTCACTCCATAATATGTTATGTATAACTACAAATATACTCGGTAATATGTTCAACATTCTCTTGAAATGTTTATATTTGTTAAACTACAATAGAACGAAGATACCATATACCATATACCATACACGTACATATTATACCATATACCATACAGGGTAATGTGTAGTACCCCAGATACAATGTATTCCTCTGTGTCACAAAAAATGCACGTATTATACCATTCTAAGTTGTATAATGTGTAAATCATGTAATGTTATTCGTAAAGAGCGCGATGAAAACGACATCTGACGGCAACATTAAATCATGCTGTTAGAACATTAGTTAATACGTTAATAAATAATGCATTCACATCAATTAATTCAGTCAATTGTTTGTTTTAAGCTTATGCAGTTTATAACCGAAAAGCGAAAGAAAAAAAGAAATTTTTTATTTTAAAATTAGTTTTCAGTCTGTCAATAAATCGCAAACATTTATTTCATCGAATAGTTCTCTTAAATAACGTAGCACATAGATCTGTTGACTAAAATCGATATGATTCTTGGATCGAAATCATCATTATTCGCGTTTTTTACTTTTTTTTAAATTCATTTACCAAGCTTCCCTCTATTGTTGAATATACTGAAGCTGTTACTTTATATCGCTGAATGCAATAGGGCTCCAAATATATGTGTAAGATCGTACGCCATTTTTATGATAATGTCGAATTGACCAAATATTATTTTAATATTTTTTAACACTATTTTTAAGTTTATTAATTAAAAATTTATTTATTATAGCAACACGAAAGTTTGTGCATTTTAATAGAGTATAATTGATATTATTTTCAAATATCAATAAAACATAATACATGTAGGTTATGTATGTAGTTAATATTTGATTAAAAAAAAAAAAAAAATTATATTTCGTAAAAGTGCATCAATTTTTGTGTAGCGAAGATATAATTAAAAAACAACTTTCTTTTATTTAAAAATTATATTTCAGAACATTTTGTTTATTTGACATTGTCATAAAAATGGCGAAGGATCATAATATATTAATATCAATCAAGATAATATTTCTAGCCTCCATAATAAATATTTTAGAGAAAAAAAAAACATTAGCTAACTTTAAAATAAATTTTAACCATGAAGACTAAAAAACTGCCAGCGTATAGAATATTATTACACACATATTTATGCATGAATATGAAAAGTATACATAGATTTATAAAGTTTAAAGTTATTACAATTTATATGAACAACGCGACTGGATGTAGAAGTAATGTCGGTTGATATTAGGGTTGCCACAAATGATTTCTGCAAAGAATAATATACTCAAATCTTTAGATAAATTCGTAAATAGTAATCGCAAAAAGATAAATCGGGCAAACAAGATTATCGTCACGTTAGTAACGAATTTTTTTTTGTCTAATATATATGTCGCAGCCTATTAGGTTCTTAATAGCCTAGCCATTTTACCAAACTTGCACCCTTCACTTAGCGGTCTGAACGATATTAAATCAAACATCTAAGCAAATGACTTGGACCGATAATATTTTATTACTTCCATAACCTAATGATTTAAATTCAGTTCCACTTTCTGTCCACTATCAGCTAGATAACTCATAAAATGTTTTATTAAACGCTACGGCTGAATATCATTCAGGTTGCTTGTTGAACGGCGCCGTTTAGTAAAAAGGCTTGTCTGTTAACTGAACGGATAGTTACCTTAGCTGGCTATGACATATATACATGCGCTAATATGGAAAATAGCAAAATTTTTACTCCAAAGAAAAAAAAACTAAACATACATACTTGTCAAAATTTCTCCTTGAAAAAATTTCACCTTTTCAATGACCTTCACAAAGAAGCATCAACCTTAACCATATCACATTTTCCAGACTTACATCAAGAAAAAAAGATGAAAACTTATTTACGCTCAATTATTTTAATTTATTATCCAAAGAGAAAATCTGATACACAGGATATTTTTATTGAAAACTGAAAATTTTCGATATCGCTGCATAGAGGCAAATACAAAACCAAATGTTGAAACAATCTTAAATTCAAAATTTATATATAAAATTCACGTTAACGTACAATAGAAAAAGAATTGGACCTAGAATTGATCCTTGTCGAACAGAAAAATTTGTCAATGTTACGAGTTCTGACCGTTAATCTTCGGGACAATATGTCATTGGTACTTGGCATTGAATATTCGGCGCCCTGTACGGCTGTACCCTAGGAATGTGGAAATCCTAGTATGGATGTATACATGTGTAAAAGAGTAATAAAATAGGGTGTAATATAAATACATATATACATATATACATGTATATATAGATACCATATATTATAGTTAGTGTTTTCTCTGATATTTTAACTTCATTATTAGGATTTAATTTATAATTTCTATTTGACTTTCTCTATGTGAGGTTGAAATTGGTTTTATAGTATGTATTTATTTTATAAGAACACAAATATTTGACGATATTTCGTATGTATATGTATAATTTCTTTTTCTCTTTCTCTCTCATATATTATCATATAATAATGTGATCTTTGAACATATTATATAATATAATTGTTCCATAATTTTATTATAATAAAAATTATTGTGTGCATAATTATTCTTTATTCATTATATTCAATTTTTGGTAATGTATAATTGATTGTTTGTTTAATTTGAATTAGACAAAATTTTTAATGTATATAATTTTTTGTTGTTGCTAAAATAGGTATTTAATATTTTACCAATTTCCTATCCATACAATATATTATTTTCCTAAAATTCAATGTTGGAGGATTGTAGAGTACGTTTTCAAACTAGTTCATTTATGTAGTTTTTCTTCTCTTTTTTATGACTTTTACAACTATAGAAAATATAAAAATGGATATTCAAAACATTCCTAGAATTGCTACCATTTTGTAGGTAGATGCAATAGGTTACTAAATTAATGAAAATTAGAACCAGTAACAATTTCTTAGAAAATAACTACAACCGTTCTTTGAAAAATAAATGTAACCTTGATGATTTCAATAAAATCTTTGGTATAATTTTACCAGGTACTTAATATGACGATTTAAAATAGCGATTAAAACAATATGCGTCAAAAATTACTTGTTTTTGTGTTATCTATTTTGCGGATAAAATCCACTTTTCACGAATTTGTAGAGGACAAAAAATATAACCTTTTTTGCGAAATAATGACATTAATTCATAATATCATTTGATCAAGTTATAGACATTAAAAGTTCAATACAATGAGATTTTTTCAGTTTAATAGAAAGAACTGACAAAAGTTTCATTTAACTAAATCCCAACACTAAACAGTCATTAATCCTGATACATTAACTCCATAAAATATTCACTTAAATTAATGTCAGAAAATATAGATGCTTTAAAATAACCATGAAATGAAATAATTTTTGATTAAGAATTATTAATATAACAATTTTTTAACTCACCCGCAAGTCATCAATTTCTCTGGATGAGTTAAGGCTTGGTGAAAAGTATGACTGAAAAAAGGTACATAATTATTTATATTGTTTCATATTTAGGAACAACTATAATACAATACACTAGAGTTTCTCTACCTAGATTTACAAGCTAGGAACTAAGGCATGCAAAACATTTACACTCTATCTGTTAGGCGACCAAAGTTACTAAATAGCTTTTGTAACTTTGACTTAAAAGATAACGTGTAAACATGGTCTTGAAATCTAACTAGAGCCCCTCCAGATGTAGAGTATGCTCTAAGTGTCTCGTAACAACACACATTTTAAACTAAGCGCCAGCACATGCCAATGGGAATGATGGGTATTTTTTTTTTGATTACTTCAAGTGCTTAATTTTTAGTGTAAGGGCAAAAAAGTGAAGTTGGTTTTTGAAACGTTTAAAAGTCCTAATTAAACAAAGAGGAAGACACTTAAAAAGTGACGTCATTGTTGAGTATCGTTATAAAGATTACATAAAAAACTCTGTTTTGCAAGAAAGAGACGGGCAACAATCTTTTAATGCATTTAAAATCCTTTTACTTCAGTTATACATACCCGATTAAAGTTTTTCTCTTCAATCATATGACGAACTTTTGTAATTAAAGCATCCTCACGGACTTTGGCTGCATCGCGTACTTCACGAATCACCTCTGCTAAGCTTCCTGGTTCATAATCTCGATCTCGTCGTGTCCAGGCCGATGCTTGTTGTTTCAATGCATTCAATTCCGATTTTGTTTCATGTAACTCTCTAAATAGTCTTCGATTACTTTCTTTTAAGGCATTTACTTGTTCAATTAAAGTGTATAAAAGTCCATTCTCTTTATTATCAACAGTTAATACTGAACTACGACCTGAACTTCCGTCACTGTCAACAATAATACCAGGTCCTAAACCTGGATCACTGAATCGACGTTTGTTGTCAGAATCTTCAACAATTAAACGATCAATAACCGGTGGTAAACTTGTAAAATCTTGATTATGTAATGAATCATTATTTTTACTCGAACTATAAACGCTATCTGAAATATAAACAAAAAATTTATATACATACACAATAAAAAAAAAACCTATTTGTAAGAAAATATGTTATTCTAGGTTCAAGAAAATATTTACTTTCTATGCTTTAACTAAGTTTTAAAAAATCTAAAACTTATTTTCTTGAATTAATATTAAAACCGTTAACTCAATAAATAAAGACACGTTTACATCAACCCAGTAACTTTTTTTCTGTGTAGGTTTCTACTATAATTTGTGAATCGTTACAAAAATCCGTCATATGTGTTTTATTTCAACACTATGGCACTTTCTTTTAAAAATGATAGCCCTACAATGAATCACGTGTCCATCTCTAAAATTATAATTATCTCGCCATTTACTTTATATATGTGTTATTATACCATGCATATATGTAATATGCAAGGTATGCTAAGTTTAGTCCCAAGTTTGTAACGCCTAAAAATAATTAATGCTATGAAGAAAATTTTGGTATAGGCGTTTATAAAATCACCTAATTAGTCCATTTTCGGTTGTCTGTCCGTCTGTCAGCCAACACGATAACTCAAAAACGAAAAAAGATATCAAGCTGAAATTTTTACAGCGTACTCAGGACGTAAAAAGTGAGAAAAAATAGAAAAAAAGAAGTTAAACAATTTTGGGCACCCAAGAGAGAAAGGAATCTATACCTGTAGACGTAGCCAATTTCGGCTTCATTCTAGGTTGATGACTAATATTTGTATTTGAACCAGCTTGCCAAGGTTGATACATTGGATACACAGGTAACGACATAGTTGGTTCAACACGATAACGAAACGGCATTCCCATTGGATAATTACAAACAGATGGATCGGATACAGCTGGATAAAGTCTTTGATTTGGTATTATTGGTTGCCAATATGGGCTATAATTTGGCGACATTCCATTACAATGTTGTGGTTGCGGCTGTTGTTGTTGTTGTTGTTCATAGACATCACCACTACTTGAATCAATCCAATTTTGTAAATGTGTTTTGGATGACGTTTTTTTGGTACGACTTTTTTTACGTTTTCCCAAAAATGTATTATTTCCGTTTATTTCTTGTTTACGTGACATTTTCTATAATTTTTATAACTGCAATTACAATAAATAATATTAGCCATACATATTTATTTCGTAATCAGATTATAAACAATTATAATTGAGCAATTTTCTTCAATTCAAAGACATCAATCTAACCAGAAAAAATTTCTAGATCAATTATGAGAGCCTTGAAATAAATTATAACTTAACTTGAATATTCATTTAAATCCAATGAACATACAAAAATTTATTAGTCATTGGATCTCAGATAACAAACGAGAAATTACTTCAATTTACAAATGATATTAAATTACTTTTTGCCTAGAAATTGTTTTTGGTCGATTCGACAAAGAATAAATATTTCCATAATTATAAACAATTATTATTGTATATTTAAAATTTATTACCACATACTTGTTTTTATTAAAATTAATATGGAAATTAGTTATCTTCTATGTAATTATATTTCATAATAATCACAAGACTTTGAAAAAATAAGTTTGAAATAATTCGTTCCTTTCAAGTAAAGTACATCAAATGATTTGATTACAAAAATGTTTTTACAATTAGTATAACATCTCCATTAAAAAAAATAAAAGACGTTCTAATACATTTCAAATTATTTTAAAAATAAATGACAAACACAACATTACCATTCACGTTTAGTTGCCAAATAACAGTGTTGCCAAGTTAAAGACTGTAAAACATTTGAATATTTGTTTACGTCAAAAATTGTAACAAGGTTAATGCTACTTATTTAATTATTAATGATGGTTAATTAATTAGTATTCTGTGTCGTAGGTTTCGTAATACATAATTTTTAATGATATAAACAAATCGTATTTACGATATTTTATACTGTTGGTAATAAATTAGCGGGATGTTTTAAAAATAAAATAATATCCAAAACTGCCATAATAGTTTACGAAATATTTGAAAAAACCTATTTTTGTAACCTTTGATCTTGAATAATTTATTTTGCGCACATGATTTTGCAATGGGCTTTTCATAGGCCATTTCATGCATCCAAATAAAGATAATCCAAATGAAAAAACTTCACTTGGGTTTTCTAAGCAGAAAAACCTTTATTTTCTTGGGTTAATACTGAATACACTCTACTAACTCTCTAACTATAGTTTTACTTTTATCGTGAAATTCATACAAGTACTTACCAATTTAAACAGTACAATACTCCATCGTAGTATACTCCAGGGTCCAGCCTCATGTTGCGAAGTTCAATCTTTCAACTTTTCTCCAATAATGATCCGCTTGTAACGGGAAAAAAATAGGATCGTATCTGTACCTTCCCACTTTCACGAGGCATTATTCAAATTTGCTTCCCTTTGGAAGTTATATTGGTCGAGATAATCAATGAAAAATATCATATTTCAAAATTTTTGTAGTTTTTAGAGCTTTTTACCAAAACTACAAAAGATAGAATATTTAGATAACTTTGAATTGTTTGTATATTAACTGATTCTAGTTTATTGCCAGACCTATTCGATGATATTTAAGCGGGTTAAGGCGGAGGTGTAGATTTCTTTCAAAAGTTCCAAAAAATAATTATCTAAAGTTCTAAGGGGAAAAGGTGCATTAAGCTCATACTTCGGCGAATCAATTCTACTTACCTGTACTTATTTTGTAGGAGAAATAAAAAATATTTTCCAATAAGTATTTTGTAAGGAATACAAAACCCATAAAATTTATACATATATAATATAAATTTATTTTATTCATGTACGCTTGTCTTCTAAACAATAAACATTTTGGCTTTTAATTTATACTTTTTTATTAATTACTTATATTAATATAATTTTTTTTATATATAATAAAATATAACTTACATAATAGTAAAAAAATTTTAGACAAATAATATATAATTTTTATAATTGAGTTTATATAATATTTATAAAACTTAGAAATAAAAATGCTTTCATGCAATCTATTTTTGTTTAAAACTTATACGTACTGTAATTAAATAATTCATTTTGTACTTCTATGAAAAGAAATTTAAGAAATATTCCTCAAAAATATTTAAAATAATCCCACCTTTTATTTTTCATTCGTCATCGTTTTAGTAATATTTTGTTTTTATTTGATAATTTAACATAAACGAAAAAGCGCACCTGTCTAAAACTGTAATAATGAGTTATTTTGAAGTTCATTCATTTTGTATAGAGCGACTATTGACCCTAGATTTGACAGAATAGCTAGTCCTGAATTTTAACACATTTGGATCCACATGTATCAGACCTAATGATGAAAAATTACATCCCAATTATATATTAATAATATTATTATTTTATCTGAAATTATCCAAAAATAAAATGCACTTTTGAACTTTATTAATGAACGAAAATATTATTAATAACTATTGTTAAATTGTGAACATAATACAATAAGACTACACGATAATGTATGACTTAATTTGTGGCCAAAGGTGTGGCCTGTCCTGATTATTGAGTTAATCATAGAACACGTTCGAATTTTTTACAACATAAAAGGTTTAATTTTCGCCAAACGAAAGCAGAATCGTGATATTTCTTTAACCGGGTTAGAGTTTTCATTATACTGAGAATCCGCTTATTTTTCAATATAACGCTATTTTAAAAATTAAATAATTCCTGAAAAGAATGAAAAATTAAAAATTAAGACGTAGTCACATTGTATTGATTAATGATTAATTTTATTAAATAATTTGTATTTTATTAAATGAAATAATAATTTGATAAATTATGAAAACAATATATGGAAATGATTTATTAATAGTTTTATATTACTTGCGTTTCTCATAAACTAAAAAACAAAACGTTTTCTATTTTTCATTTACAATTGAATATTTTCTTCGTTTTGAACTGTTAAATAAACATCTTAAAGAGATTCAATTGTAACGTAAATTATTTTGTTATAAAATAAAATTAAAATCAAACAACTATTGAACTATAATTAATATTTAGGTGGGAACATAAAATGCAAAATATAAAGTGATTTCCGGTTTGTAATCCATTTTCTTGAACTGTAGTCGATAACGAAATGTTGTGAGTGATTGGGAGAAATTTGTTTTCCATAGAAACAAACCAATTTTAAAACTATTTTGATTTGCTTCCTGTAATTATTATTTAAAATAATTATCTTTGTTTCTATAACTATTTAGAATTTCTATGGAACGGTTTCATTTAAACTGTATAAAATTAATCTGTGTATATCGTCGTTAAAATATTGTGAAAATATGTGCATTTAGCAAGTAATTTAATAGTTCGAGTAAATATGTCTCAACAGTACACGTAATGGGTACTTTAAACTCTTTAAGTTAATAATTCATCATCGATTATAGCTCAGTTAATGGATAAAAATGTTCCCGAAATCACTCTGTAGCATCCATTTAAAAATAATATTGAGAATCAATTTGTTAATTAATAATTCATTGGCAGTTTGTCGCTATATATTTTGATTATTTCTTAACTGTATTATCTCCGCTAAATCAATTTTTATGAAGTTCACTTTGTCTGGATTTTTACTCCTTGTGAGTTTGTGATATTTAACAAGTGCGTGAATAACAAAGTTTTGTTTTTCTTAAACCAATGATCAAGAAGAATGCTTCCTCCATGTTTGATTATTTTGTATCATTCACATTTTATCAAAAAATTTATTTTTCCTACTGTCAATTGAAATCACTTCAATAAACTTTCAAAAATTTTTCTGAAATTTAATTTATATTGCAAAAATTGTTTTTAACCGTAATTAAATTAATTCATAACAACAAAGAAATCACTTTTGAAAAATTCTTTATAAATATTTCAATCATTTTTCAGTTTTTATTGAACCAGAATGTGGTGTTCCAAAAAATACAGGCAAAAAATTTAATAGATGATAAGGCTCATGATATTAAAAATGGCATTTATTTACTGCTTTTCATGTAATACAATAGAAAAACGATTTCAGTTCAGCTGTAGTTTTAAAACTTCGAAAAATTATTTAGTTAGATGAATTCTTGAATCTATTAAACTTATTTCTGTATTTATCGCAAATCCTGTATATTTGACTCCGTAATATATAGTTGATCTTTCAATTGGATGGATTTTAAACATTGTTTTCTGAAAAACTAACGTGTATTTAACACAAAATTAATTTGTTGGACTTATACGGTTGTATTTTATCGACTATCTTTAATATAGTAAATTAAGCCTACACCTTTAGAAAAAAGTTATACATTTGAAGAAAAAAAAAGAAGTAAAATTTTACATAATATTCATTATCATAGACAGACATTAATTATGATCGTGAGAAATAGAGAGCTTATTATCATAAGCGTAGCCAGGGCGTTTCATCTGCTTACATATCGACTCGGCTGCGCCTATGCTTATTATCTTATCGTCATAAACATAATTTCTTTCCCAATTTTTCAATATAAATCATTTTGAAAATAATGAAACTAAAAAACAAATTTTATGGTCAAACTTCACTCATTTAATTAGAACTTTTTCATAACACTTATAAAACAATCCCATATGCTCGTTCCAACCAAATTTTTAACAAAGAAGAAAAGTTTATTTTTTCTATTAATGAGGTTTGTCTTAAATAACCCCCTCCATTTTCATTTTTAGTGAAATTTAGATAATTGGAAAATATTGAAAATGAAATAAATGTTTAAAATTATTTTTACTTTGTGATTATAATTTCGCAAATATAATAAAAATTATCATTTTGTCCGAAATTATAATTAAAAATTTAAATAATTTCTAGGAAAAACCATACATTAACAAATGAAGAAAATACATACATTAAAAATAAAAACAAAATTAATGTACAATATTTAGGTGTGTCAATCACCGGCGTAGCGTGTTATCCACACGTCGTCACATTACACCACTGATTTCAAGTTAAATATTTACATGTATCACTGAAAGTAATAAGTAAATAAAATTGAATATGCTTTAATAATTTTATAATTAAAATCCTTTCCTCCTCAACTCAAAAATATGTTAACTAAAAACTATAAAATATTTTTTTGATAATATAATTAAACAATACATATTACAATAATTAATATAAAATAAAGTAAAATTGAAAAATCCTTATTTGTATTGATAATTAATAATTATTAATTAAAATGATATGTTAATCTTGGAACGTTTCCTTACACAAAATAAAAAAATTAATTTTTATTGTGTAATCAAAAAACATATATTAGTTAATATTGTTTATTAAATTTATTTTATTTTTTTAATATTTCTATAAAAACAAAAAATCGGTGGTAAATCTTATATACTGATGAGGAGATTAAGATGATTTTATACCAATACTAAAATATCCAAAGATATGAGACCTTGTATATGTTACAGCTACTTTGTAATCAACTAATCAATGAAAACAAGTCTAAATTTAGTTTATTTTTTATGTATTCTCAACATTTTCGTTTTTCTGGCCATTTAAAATGACTAAAGAGAACTAATTTCGCGGATTATTAATTCTGAGATACATAAATTGCAGTCTGCACTAAAAAGCGTGAATCGCCAATTATCGGGTATTTATTTAGTACTATGCAAGATGTTCCGTAATTTACCAAATCATGGAATGGTTACCACAAGCCCATCTTAATTTCTGAGATATTGCGAAGGGCATGCAACAGGCCAAACTGTGTATAGCCACAGCTAGGTCATTCATCTATGTTCGCCTGAATCCTCCATACATGTTATTTGTACCCACAGAAACCTGCAGAGCATCACATTAGCGGTACCCCTTTTACGTTTTATTATTATTATTATGTAGTACTGTGCGTAAAGAGTGTAAATTATCAATATCAAATCTGTATTTTTTGGGATAAAGCCACCTCAATCCATATAAATATCAAATGAAGTAGTTAATATGTCTATGAACAAATGAAAAAGAATTTTATTAAAAAATATCTTATAAATTTAATACAACAATAAAAATTAAAATAAATGTTGCTTATTGCATAACCAAAAAAAAAAAAAAAAAAATTAAAAAGAATAATCGTAATAAACAAAAACTATTTCAGATAGCTCTCCATTTCAAATATCAAATCGTTAAGTTGGATAAAATTGATAATGATACCCTGTAATAATTAATTTTCCCACGATCTTGTAAAAATATTATGTTAATATTTTTATTTAATAAAAAAAATTATGTATAATTGCCTATATGTGGATGATGGAATGGTTAAAATAAGTATGAATTATATTATTGAAAAAATACATCTTAAATAGTCACTTTATTTTGTAATTTTTGCTAATAATCGCTTTCCTTTTTGTGATTTAGTAGTGCACACCAAATAGAATTTGTTGTTTGAACGACTCTCTAAAATATGCCAATTTATGACCGCATTAACAGATAAATGCAGTCTTCTTTTTTAATAATTTTTATTTATAAATTATTATTCTTTCATTTGGTCGGAGGACATTTCAATAATCATTACATAATTATAAAAAATAAATTTGTAAGTAATAATAATATAATTCACTTCTTTTATCCATTTATTCCAAAGAGCAATAATATATTTACTTATTATCATAATAATATAAAATTTTAATTAAGTTTATTCTTTTTAGATGCACTCGTTGGATTAGGTCAAAAATTGTAACATTACCGTTACCGAAATATATCTGCTCTTTTTGAACGGTGTTATTTTGCTGTATAAGTTATTTATATCGCCTTAAGTTTGTACACGGTGTAAAGTAACTTCCTCTAGCTAGAAATCTCTGGCTGATAAGTACCATGGATAATAGAAATAGAATATTATTTCATACTCCACAGTGTGTACCCAGGTCATGTATAAAGAGCAGTCCATATACCTGTGTTCTATTGTGAATATTTGAATTGACGGCATCGTGTCAATTTATCGACTGAACTAGTGCAATTAAAAAGAATAAACCTACAGAATAATATAATAATATTAACACATCATTGGATCAGAATATTCTAATGCATTCAACAACTCATATCCTTGTAACAATATGGTATTATTGACGGGTGCATTCACATCATAATCCTGCTGACTAAGATCCATTAACGATGGTATAGTTCGCCCTTCAGGATCTAACAAGGAAAATGAATTTTTACGTATCAACTCATGACGTTGTTTTTGACATTCTTCATTATCAATTGTTGATGTACGATTTCCAAGTAGCACGGCTATATTTGGCAAACGTTGATTATCTTCAACAACATTGTTGAGGCTATTATCATCCTCATTATTTACGCTATCATCATCCATAGATTGATTTGAAGAATCGTTTATATCAATTGGTTTTGAATCTTTTCCAGAATACTTTCCATTACCCTGTACAAAAATATATGATTTAATAATTATATTTAAATAATAATCGAAGATCAACAAAAATTATATTTTATATTTGAGGTATTGTTCCAAAAATTTTGTTGCGAAAAGTTATTTATTTATACACTGATTGTTTGGAAACGAATGTTGGCTGTATTTTTTGTACAATTCTGATTGCTATTTTCAATTTATTAATATTATATTATTACCCAAAAATTTATAAGGAAGTAACAATTTCTCTTTGCCTGAAACCAAATTTATCAATAAACTTGCATTTAATATTTTTAAAGAATTATGAAGTGCGAGCCAGGAGTAAAGCCAAGCCTTTAAGTTAGGTTTGGAGCCTGACTTTCGCAATTTTGGTGCAGTCAGACTGGCCATTTATATTTCGAATCATAAAAAAATACTGTGAGATCTTTGAGAAGATTGCGACCATATGGGTATATAATCTTAATTGAATTAGTTATGTGTCCTTATTTTAAAAAAAAAATAATAATAACACTCTATGTTCTAAGCACTCTATAACACTCTAATTAGAGAAATGAGGCAGCTCTAAAAAACATTTTCAACTTAAAGCCATATTCTTCTTTTTGAATAATTATCGCACTACATATAATATAAAATTCAATTTGTATCACCTATAGATATAGATCATGTATAAAGATGTACATATAGGTACTGCTGACAAAACATCCACCGTACAAAAAATCCAAATTCGTTAGTGCGTGTAGAAATTTTAATATAGTTAGTAAATAATAACTATTTTAATTTGTTTTTTTTTTCACAACTAGCTAAATATTTTAAAATTTCTACACACATTTCCATCATAATCCAATTTTTTGTACATCGTAGCATTTTTTTTTTCTCAATCAGTAGATAAATATAAAACCATAATATATACTTTGATATCGGTGAAAGAATACCGAATACGAGATATGAAAAATTTAAAGCCATAAATGCTAAAAATGCTAATAACCAGCGAATTTATTAAATCTGATATAAGTTGGCTCCTTTTTGCTTCCGATAAATTGTCACTCTCTGGAAGCTGATTAAAGTTTGAGCCCTATTTTGAAAAAGTCAAAATAAATAATGATGAATGAAAAAAATTCTATTTAACAATTTTCGGTATTTTTCTGAGAGAGCAATGAACATATAATATATCATGTGTAACATGTTCCAATTGGCTGCCTGTTAAATCCGTTTTAGGCATCATTTTCTTTCGTATTTATCGTCTAATATTTTTTGCTGTTACTGTTATATCCAGTATCATTTTTAAGCAAAATACGAACCGACTAGTTGCTATAGTTATCTACTCTTTTTTTTAGGTTCATTTTTTAAAAACGAAGTGTATTAACATCGCAAATTAGAAACCATTGAGTGTCGACAGAATAATGAGCATCCAATCATGTGGGTAACGCAACTTATCTGAATATTTCGACAAGCTCTTGTAAAGTGAAGGCAGACACACTTCGTACACGTTTTATTTGCCTACGTATATTGGAGCGACAGCTAGATTGATTCTTTCTTCTATTCTTTACAAATAGGCTCATGGAGAACAATTTGAAGTTGGAATAATGGTTGGGTTTGATTAATCTAGAATTTCTTTTTATTTTATTTATTTGTGCGTGTTTTTAATTCAGTAGACCTTAATTAGAAGGTGGAATACATAAGTTTAGGTTACCTAGTTATTTTTACCCTTCAAGTGGTTCTGACTCCGTAAGCAGATTACTTGCTAGTAATAGAGGTAATTTCTAAGCCTGAACTTGAATTGTTTTCCACGGTTCTTCAAAATCAAGAAATACTTGTTACAAAGTGATATTTTTATTTTGAAATATTTGACCCATATAGATAAAAAAGATGCAAACACAGATAAACACCTCAAGTGGATTAAAAAATTAAAAATTTGACGTTCCACTACCTTTTAATTATTAATCGTTAATAAAAAGTAACTCGATGTCTATTACTGAAAGTCGAAGAAATTCTACTAATTGTGAAAAACTGCCTCTTTTTTCATCAGAAATTGTAATAAAACACAGCCAATAAACACTTCCTAAAAAATTGAAAAACAAGGGATAGGGGAAAATTAAAAAAAGGAAATAAACAATAATAAAATAACTTTATTCGTTACACAGTAACTTTTAAAATAAATCGTAGGCATTTTTTAATCGACCTCACTAACGAAGATTCTAAGAAAGAAAAACAAAAAGTAGTATAATAATTATTAAAAATTACAATAACATTTTTGCCAATGTTTTTTCTTTTTAAAACAGTTACAAAAATTAGTTTGTTAATTAATAATACATGAATTTTTCCACCTACAATGTTTTTTCATTATACTAAAATGTATAAATAATTATATAAAAAAGAAAGGAAAAAGGAAAACATGAAACAATTTATTTAGAGATGACACGGAATGCAAAATTTAAAATACTCAATGCTGTTTGTTATAGATTGGTTTGTTTTAAGACGATATTATTCTAATTGGAGTGCGGTAAAAAGTGCATATTCATGGTACAAGTTTCTTGCAGCTAAAGGTACCATCACGACGGTTGATCTCATATTACCGCACCGATTATTGTACATGACCGTACTGATAATTTTCTAACATTACCGTAAAAAAAGTTCCCAAATTTTATTAAACGGTTATTATAACGACGCAATTAAAATAATTTGTACCCATACCAAATTATAATTTACCGCAACTTGGAAATTTAATACTCTTTGAAAATGAGACTTGATTTTTTAAGGTAGTTTACTCGTAAGCCAAAGCATCTGATTTACAATTAATATTATAGTAGGTCAATGAAACTCATTAAAACATAGTTGAAAAGGATGGGTTAACATGGGGGTATCTAATGATTCTATTTGTAGGGCCTATACGGAGGACGATGAAACGTACATACATGTTATTTGCACCTGCAGAAACCTGAAGGGTGCCAGAAATAGAATATTTCGACCCGATACTTTCGATCCACCAATCCTGGAAGCAATCAAGGCGGAGAAGCTGTGACCTTTCTGTGTCGCGTTTGGCCGGACACATCCCACTTCAATATAGTAGATCAAACAAGTATAATAAAAAGCATAGTTTCGCGAATTCACAACTTTCAAAGAACTTAAATTTTTTTCCCAAATTGTAAAAAAGTTTGTATGAAATGGTATATAAAGAATTTTTATCTCCGATTGTCACGAGCATACTACCTTAAAGAATTAAAGAACAAAAAAAAAAGAATAAAATGAAAATATATTCGTAATTTTAATCGAAATAAAAATGTATTTATCACAGACATTTATCGTTATACCCTAGAAGTTTACGTTTTTATAGCTCCATATACTAGTTCTTAATATTGAATTTGATTTTATAAAAATTTAGGTTGAATTCAGATGGGTCGATTCTGAAAATACAAGTTGAACAAATTTTTTAGAATTTTTGCTATCTTTTTTGTGAGACATAAATTACCAGAATGCCAGATAAATTAACAAATGTGATAATGTAATTACGGTGTAAAAGACCAAATTTACAACAATAAAAAAATATTATCATGGATTCTTTCGACAGGTACTTATTATGATTAATATCACTGGAATATATTTGAGAAAAATCCCCTTGGGTATTATGTAAAACAAATCCATGACAATACTTTTTAGGAACACTATTTCATATTTTTCTTTGTAACTATAAACTATTTAGTAGCTATAACTTTTCGCAACCACAATTCGACATTTTATTTTTAAAAATTCGCAAAAAAAATATCGTTAGATTTTCCAAATATAAACGAGTTATTTAATATAAAAAAGATTTGAACACATTTTATACGCTTAGCTGAATGTTTTATTTTTCATTTAACTTTTTTCGCCTTTTGTGGAACAATACAAATATATCCAGCGCTGACATCACAACCGCTTACCAATAAATTCATAAGAACACTATCGCTTGGCGGCTGATCTGTTCTAGAATTTGGCCATTCATTATTCTTTTGTTTAGTTTGTGACGCTGATCGAGTTGGCGTATTCGACATTAATTGATTTAACAATTCACTAGACAGTTTCTCTTTCGGTTCATGATTACTTCGACATCGTTTTGACATTGTACCATATTGATTGTTATTGTTTGCATTACTACGCTTTGGAGCACGATCCGTATGTATGCTTGTTGTTTTTGTTTGCTTTATATTTGATATAGGTATTTCCGGAGGCGATTTATTTATCTCAATTAATGGATTATTTTCTTGTAATGTCCAATGATCTGCTGTATCTTTGGAAAAGAATAAAAATAATTAAAAAATTAATAATAAAAACGAATGAATGAACGAATTCCCTACTGAAAAGTTTGATTACAAATGAAACGAATCGGAAATAATCGGAATTAATTCGATGCTTTTTATATTATAATTCTTCTAAAATTTTTAAAAATGCTCCAAAGTTTTGAATCGAAATTAATGAAAATGATTTAGGAAAGTATTTGAGGCCCTTATTTATTCATTCCTATTGAAATTCGTCCAAAATTTTGAATGAAATTTAATAGGTTGATTTCTATTTTCAATAATAAATCTAGTTCCAACCAGTTTATATTTAATTCGGGATAGAAGAATTTCGACTAGTAGATCTTAAAAATTTAGCTAGATGATAAAAGCAAACGGCGAATGTTTTGTAACTTGATCACCCGAGTTCAAAATATTGAAATATATACCTCTTGTATCGCCTCCATATTTAAGTAACAACTCTGACATATTGATTAACCCTCCTCCATGGTCATGCGTTTTATACGTGGTTGATGAACGTTGATTTGTTGAAGTTTTTTGACATAATAATTGCGCTAGACTTGAATTTAACGTTGTATTTGTCATATTTAATGTTTTTTGTGTTAATATTTTATCGTCTGGAGGTAATGCACCCCACATCAAATCCTCTGACATATTTAATAGTGGCAAATCATCACCAACATTCATTGATATATAGGGCGCTTTACTAATAAATTCATTTTCTTCTTCGGATTCCATTTGTAATGTTACAAATGAGCTTATGTGATCATCTTCACTTAATGAATTTCCAGGACTACACAGTGATGGTAGACTATCGCCAGGACTCTGCAACAACAAATATACAATTAATTGTGTTTGTTAACAGCGAAAAATCGTCAGATGGAAGATTTGATTCGGAAAGCAAGGAAAAGGTGTATTAAGGGTGCTAAATCTTTATACGTCATAAATGGCAATGGAAAACGGACATTGTAGGCTCACAGAAAATCTTTCTCGAATTGTAGAAGTTAGTTTAATGTGTCCGAATAGAGACAAAGCAAAAAATAGAGAAAAGTAGGAACAGGGAAAGGAGATTAATTAGAAATTGTCTTAATTATTAATTGATTATTACCTTTGATAAATTTGGAGAAAGTAATTGTGGTGATGTACTCAATTCCGATTTACAAAAATCGAAGTCATCTCGATAAACCATAAACGGATCTGAAATACCACTTGTGCTTGATGTTTTGTTACTTGATTGTGATGAATCCAATGATCCTAAGTCATCCGTGAGTGTCAAAGGGCAGTAAGTATCACTTAATATGTCATCAAACATTTCTGTTGTCAAAAATTCGGGTAATGGTACGCATACATCTCCAGCCGTTGGAGCTAAATGCGTTAAATCGTCTGGATCGTCTTTGAGAACTGTAAAAAATTTAAAAAATATTTAATATATGCTAAAATTATATCAACACTGAATATTTTAGTCTCTCGATCATTCGGAAGTGAGTTTAAACTATTCAAAGTGTCCCTTATCGATTAAATCGAGAATTTTATAAAATTACATAAACGGTCTCTCAGTGAACAAAGATAAATATATTTATTTGAATTCAAACTGTTGTGTTTATCTGATTTTTTTTAAATAGAAATATCTTATGTTGTAAAATTTATTTTTAAATATTGTTGGCTATATGCCCACACCTTTTAAATAATATTTGTTTTCATATTCGGGCCAAGAAGAGCTTTGAACTTTTTAATATGATTTCTTTAACGTATATTTTAAATTTGATATTATATAATATATATTTATCAATCAATTTTTTCAGGTTTTAATGAAAAATACAATTGGCAAAAATTTTCAAGAATTTTCTTTCTATATATAATTAATAATTTGTTCACGGAATTTGAAAAACAACATTAATTATTTTTATTTTCAAGAGTAAATATTTTCAAGTATTACTAATTTATTGTTTAAAAAAAGATAATTCATAATCTTGACAGAAATGAATTCCTCCTTTTATTTATATCTTTGAAATCTCAATATCAGACTTAGTTGAATATATTTTCATCGATAACATGCTTTAAAAAGCTGTGATCAGTTCCGAGAAACTAAAAATTTTATGTTTCCTCATACGTTTGAAGTTTACAATCTTAAATTCGAGTCGAATTTGGCAAAATGTTTCATTTTGCTGTCATTTAGACAGTCCTAAAATGTGTCAAAATTTTATCATTTTAGTGAGATATCGCTCGTTTCTACTTTTGAAGAAGTCTACTTCTGTCAAATTCAATTCTACAATGTGTCACATAAAATCCGAAGGTGTTCAAGTACTTTGAACAGGAACGTATAATAATAATTTCTTTTCATTTCTCAAATCTCCCGATAATTATCATATAAGGTTAGTCTAATAATTTAATCTTTTGGGCAGAACTTTTAACAAGACAAAATAATGAAAATCCACATACGTTTCTGGGCAGAATATTTTAGAACTTTTGATTTTTTTGTCATATAGTTTAAATCTTTGAAAGTGGTTGTATTCAAAAGTATAAAAATTTGAAATTACATATAAATATTTTGGAGTGGAAAAATATTATGTATTATGATCGGCTCGTTTTGGATAACCACGAGGAACGGTCTAATAGCCTCTATCGCTACATCAAAATTAAACTATAATAAGAAAATGTAAAAATTTTTGAACCTGTTTGAATGAACTAAACAAAAATTGACAATAGTAAATAGTTTCCTATTCAATTACATTGTGTGTAAATTAAATATCAAATAAATAATAAAAACGATGCTAGATTACTGCAAATACTACGTTCAGGATATGCAAATGTATTTTGTAGTGAAGCATATCAAGTTTGGATTTATATGTTATAATAAAAAAAAACAATACAGCCATTTAACATAACAACTAAAGTAAAATAACCTTGGCAAATTAAATAATAAAATCGTACATCAAATATTTTCTACTTTTTTTCAAATGTTAAATAAAAAATCCTTTAATCTATGCAAAGATAAAGTGATAATTAGAAAATATTTATTTTATTGGTAGGTACTTATACACAACAACATATGTGTAAATTTTACTGTTTGTAATTTAATGATGTTAAAAAATATTTATTTTCAAATTCTTATAAATGTTTATTCTTGAAAAATTTTCAACTTGGAAATAAACTTTAATTATTCTCGGTTTAAGTATACTTTGAATAATATAATTTGGATTTAAAACACTAAAAATATCTTTAGATATAACTACACCGATTAGCGAATTCAGTTACCTAACTAAGTGGCTCAATTAATCAAGTTTTAAGTAAAAGACCGGCAACTGTCAAGTTGGATAATTAGATTACTAAAAACTTATAGTCCGTGAGCCAGTGACAGATTTATATGACCCAATTCTTCTCAAGCGATAATTAGTGGAATACGTGGCGGGGTGGGGGAGAGGGGGTTAGTGGCGGTAGCTTCCCACGCATGAAGAAAAAAAATTAATTCAATTCCTCCTAACTTACAACTTGTTAAATGGTACTTAACCCTACATCTAGAATAAAAAAACAATCAGCTGACTATAACATATAGTATTATTATACGTCAGCTGATCGCTTGAACATGAAAAAAATCTTTCAATGATTTCTTCTCAACTAAAAATTTAAAAAATTTAGCTGATGATAGCTTATATGCAACTGTGGATAAATATGTATGTCCGCTGGCTGTATCTCAGTGCAAAGACCGTCAGTTTTAGGCTATTACCACTCTTCCTCCTCTCGGAACTGCAACAGACGTTTACGAGGCTTTATTTATACTATTCCCTGATACATTCCACTAATTATCGCTCGAGAGGAAATAATTGATCAAATTTTTACCTGAATCATGTACTATTATTCCATTACGCATTTCAATTGTTTAAAATACGAATTAAAAAAATTTTAGACCTAAATAAAAAGGTAATAGGCAGTATCTAATTTTCAGTAGCAAAACTTTATGTAAAAATTCATGAGAGTACTGAATATATTGGGCATCTTCCAGTTGTACTAAAATCGGAATAAGAATATAATCTTCGATCTAATTTCAAGGACAATGATCAATTTCCAGTATTTATATCCCGCGGAAAATATCATTTTATTGAATAAACCAATATAACTTTTGCTAAAGATTAATTTTCGGTAATAAAATATCTAAATAATTAAAACATCAAATTTCTGACATAAAATGTACTAAAAATTTAATTTTTATGCAAAATCAGACCATAATTAGCAAAAAAATGTAGACTTTATTTTGAATTTTGTGGTAAGAAGAGGTGTATTGCACGCACAGCTTTAAGTCACGAAATGTTATTTTTAAAAAAAACTTAAGTTTAGCATGTGGTAGAGAAAAAAACCAGTTTTGTAAGCCGCATTTATGATAGAAAAAAATTACATCAATTTGTTTATTTAAAAAAACCAGATTGAGTCACTTCAATGGGACTAAACTGTCTACAAAAAGAAGTTGGTCGATCTATTTTCATGACTTAACGCACGTACACTTCAAATAATACAACTGGATTGGATTGAATTTAAGTTATCATTGCCATTTTTAACTCGTGGAGTTTCCGGTTTCTATAGAACATACATCTACAGGTAGAAATGTATTTTAAAGTAATGAATAATTTTATCTTTGTAAATTAATTTAATCCATGTTGACGTTATGAAAAGATAAAGGCAAGTAAAATATTTATTTGTATTTAAACAAAAGGGAGAATCCTACTGTAATATTTGGTTTACCACTGAATTAAGGACCTTTGATGAGAGTTTAAAACAATTTAAATTAAGTGTTAACAGCGATCGAGGATCGGAATTCCCCAATTTTGTGGCTTATCTGAAACCACAATCACGGGAAAGTTTTTGACTATTTTTAAATTTTCGTAATTATAATAAAGCCACAAAAATAGATGGATAAAAATTAATAATTATTGGAAAGAAATTTACTAATTAAGCCAATCATTACTGAAAAGTAAACAAACACTAAATTAAAAATAGTACCCTCAGTATTGGTCAATATTTTCAGCTGACTTAAAATCGAGTCAAACGGTTGGATAACCACAGGATGGCATGGAGTGCGAATAGAATTGGATGCGATAATACTAGCTTTTCTGTTTTAATAATAAAAATTGATATCATTGTATATCATAAGCCCTAAAATTTTGAATAATTAGGTAAATTCATTAATTCTAATCGTAACAGTGAGAATTTTCTTATTGAGAATCACGAGAGACCGTTTAGTTTTTCATTTTTTGAAAATTTATGAATGAAAAACGATTTTAAAAATAGTAAAAATAGTAATCGAAGAAAAACCAGTTACAAATTTTATTTGTATTTATTCAATAAATAAACTGGTTTTTGTATACCTTGAATTACTACCTATTTATAGCATTAAAAAGCATGCTATAATTGATTATATAATAATTATTAAAGTAATATAAAAAAAACAAATTAAAAATGAGTACTTACTGGTAATACCTTCCTCTTCTGAGAACATTAAAAATCCTTTATTCATATCGCTGGTTCTAGGTGCAAATATTTTTGATGTAGCTGTTTGTGGACGCTCCGGTTGTACAAACAAACTTTGAGTTGTACAACGTGGTCTTGAATAATCAATTTTCTTCTCTTGAGAATCTTGATCAGTTTTAATATGAATATTGTCTTTAATGTCAATTTTTTCTTTAAGTTCTTTTTCTAATGCAATTACAGTTGTTGGTGGTTTCGCTAAATCAATCTCTTTAATATCAACTTTACTCTCAATTTGTTGTTGTTTTTGTGACGTAACCGCTAACTGCTGTGATATTGAGTATATTTCTTCTTTACATTCAATTCCACTGTAACAATATATTAATATTCCAAAATATTCCAAGAGAACAACACACAAATATATAATTGTTCTCAATGGAGATAGATAATTGACTAGATTTGAAAAAATAATTAAGGAAACACACTTTGTACTTAAAAAGTTATTTAAAAATAAACAATAGGATAAATATTATGTCTTAAAAATATCACAGCCAATATGTTTACGACTCCTGTGCAACAGATGCATCTACTAAGTTGAGATGCGATGCGTTTACTACTTGAGATGAACTAAATACAAAATTAATTATAGTCAGTATCCCGTATCAGTAAAATTACGTCATAGAAAAAAAACTCACGGGGTTAAATAGTTCAATATTATAAAACTCTTTTTATAAAAATACAATCGGGAAGAGAAATATTATTTATTTTTTTTAAAAACTATTTACTGTTAAATTATTTAATCCTATTTATTTTTGAACTTGTTTTGAGTTCACAAATTTTTGTACGTTAAATTCTTTGTCAAGGATAAATTAATTAAAATTTTTTTTTTCAGTCAAGGTTAACAATTAAATTATAGGTTTTATGTAAATATTTTAAACGATATGTTAAATAAATTATAACTTTAGTTAAATCCATATATTTAGATATAATTTTTTTAAAAACACTTTTAAATTCACACAAGGCACAAAAAAATACCGGTATTTTAAATTGCAATTCTGCAATGCACTCTGACGCGGTTTTTTAAACAGTGATGTTGATGTATGATGGATTTCTTTGCTTGAATTTGTTGCAAGATATATACAAATATATTTATCTCATTCAGAACAACTAATTTATTTTAACTTCTCCCAATTAATGCGATTTGATTTGATTGGATATGTGTGTACTCTGAGTGGCTGAATTCAATGTGGTCTGACTTTTATGTTGGTGTAGTATTAAATGGGATGCCGTCAACGATAATAACTCCGTCGGAGAGAACAACACGACGATGATCAGAGTGAGTATTTTTTTATACATGCAATTAGCTGGTGACACATACAACTCATTGATTCTACAGAGCACATAACAAACACTGCGGATAGACTTACTATTTTAATAAAAAAATATGTTATTACTAAGCTAGGAGCTGAGTTACAACGATAAAAGTCAATTTTATTGTTAAAAGTGAAATCCTAAAGCTGATATCATATCAGTACCTATGTCTTAATCAAATTTTTTAAAGGTGTAAAAATATATAAAATTCCCAAGCTGAACAGTTCAGAGTCACGTAGGATAAATATTATAGTCACAATATAATCAGGTTTTATGTTTAAAATCAAAGTTTAACGATCTGGGTGCGTTAAAAAACGCATTCAATTTTATGATTAAATTATGTCACAATTCAATTTATTAGTGTCTAATCAATTTTTATTGATAATAATAATTTATTGCATTTAGATACTAATTATTACTAGCTCGACCCGTGAGGAATTCCGCAGTGCGGTATCCGTGACCAAAAACAGGCTAGAGAAATAATGTATAAAAATAAAGCCATGTACTCATACAGCAAAAATATCCTCTTAAGAATTTCTTTATTTATAGGCAACCTTATTACAGATATGATATAAAAATTACATAATGAACAAAATTAAATCTTAATATTATTTCTCTAGCCTGTCTTTTCCTAAGCGGTACATTTTTAGACCGTCTATTTTTCGTCATTAGCCAGCACGATTAGCTTGAACATGAAAAGTTAATCATGAAATTCGATAAAGCAATAAGGAAGATTTTGCGTACCCAGGAAAATCCAGGCTAGAAAAATAAGATATTAGATTTTTGATCCCCACTTTCGCGACCAAAGCTGATTTTCGGTACAAAGCTTCTTTAGACATATGAGAAGTCCCGATTTTTACGGATTAAAGTGATCATTGATTCCGTTAGATTTAATGCACTTTTAATAATAAGCAAAAATGTCGAATAATACTGGGATTGCAGGACTTTGTCAAAATTTGACTGTTTATCAGCAAAAACTAATTTCTTTAAATTGATATCTCATCCAAAAAAACTGGAACCTCTCAATTGATTCGACATAGCACTTCGTATTCAGAAACCTGTGTTCCAGAAATCGGTTATGGATACAAAATTGCTTGTATTTGATTTTTTTTAAATAATTTGCATTAGAGTATAGTAAGAAGACGAAATAAATTGAGTACGTCCTTCAAACTATTTCCTCCAATTAAGTTTTTCCAAGTTTTTTCCTTGAATTAGTTTTGCAATGTCTTTGCGATAGTACAGTTAAACCAATTCTAAAAATTATTAAATTTTTATTAGATAAGGCATAAAATAGTAGGGCTTGCAGTCTATCGTCAGAAATCTTTAGACACTCTTTAATGAGTTACTTTCGTTTATTTCCCTGATTGCATTGTCAATGTATAGTGTGAATATGTCTTTATGGTAGATAATTTAATACGTGTAAAATACACATTCTGATATAATATACATATTTTAGTATCCCCACTATAATATTCAATTATTATTTTCATGTTAATATCCCCTTCCTATTTTGAGAAAATAACTACACTTATTTTAAGTCCATGTGCACATAAGCACATAATACACCTTTTCTTCAATATTTATACTGTATAAGTGTATACCATTGTATCCATCGTATCAATTAGCGCAATATTTTGACAGAACATAGTCCGAAAAATGTCTATTTCTACGACTCTTCTGCGTAATTCGTTACATTCCTTTTACAATGTTTACAGCGTATATTACTGCCTGTAGAACGAACTAGCCTTTAGAATTTTCACATTGAATTTTAAAGAAAATATAATGCACTTTTGCACTACTAAGCATACTAATCATTTTATGTATTGATGACTAAATGAAAATGTTCCATTTACCATCTTTACCACTTTGTTAGCAACAAACAATGATTCATTTATTTGTATTGTGCGATGTATTAGACATATTAAACAAAATTAGAGGATAACCTTCAAGTAAGAAGTACTTTTCCTACAAATGTAACAAATATTAGTTTAATTAATGTAATTAATTTTGAGGATATTAAATTTTAATATGATCAATTCCATTATTAGTGACGTTGACATGACAAACCATGAAGTTTATAAAATACGTCATGCAAAATTTTGTCTTTTTTGAACTTTTAAACTCTCAATAGTCCTCTTCACATTGCATCCAAATTTCCGAAACTCTCTAACAAATATAACGGCAATATATGAATGTGACTGTGTAAATGCATATCCATAACTAGTTTTGGATGCAAATAGTACCAAAATGACAAAATTCGTGTACTAGAATTATGTGTCCAAATTCATTACTACTCTTTTAGCTGTTTACTTTACAAATTATTATAACTAATTAGTTTATAAAATTTAGCTAAGCAATCAAAAACAGATTATATGTATAATACAGATTTACAAAATTAAGTTAATAAAATTGTATATAAGTCTTTATTAAACGTTTATATTTGTTTTTGTACAGGTTTTATAAGGAACTTCATTCCTAACGGGAGTCACACGACCGCCATTTTGTTTTTCTTCAAATTTTTACAATCAAAAAAGTTTTTAAGTAAATTAAGTTACCATGTAGAAAACATATATTTTACTCTTGTAGTAAATATGAATATTTTTTAAGCATGTAGCAATCAAACAAATAACCCTCGCCACAAGCGTGTAAAAAATAGCAGTAATAAATATACGCTCTTTTAGAAGCGTGCAAATCAAGATTAATTTGGAAGAGACAAAAAAAAACTTGTGCCTGGGACAAAGATTATATTATTTTCTTGGTTTGGCCTTAGTCTTGATGTTTTCCGTTTGTTTACGTAACATATTTTATGAATGGCTCCGGTACAAAATATTTGTATTTTTGCTGTTAGTTTGCCGAAACAAGTTTAAATTTGAATCTAACCAATTATGCAACATGGAAATAATAATAGTGAATAATCTAGAGCAATAAACTACAATTGAAATATTGTACATAATATTTATTAGCGCCGACATAACCTATTTTATACAATTTAAAAACAGTGAATAGATTCAAACTATAAACTTTTTTTAATTGAATAATGTTTGTTACATTATTTACTTATCATATAAGCACAATTTATCAACCACTTCTGATATAATAAAATTCAAGAGTGCCGCATTTACAACACTTGCGGCTCCGGTTTCAGATTTTTTGCTCCACACAGAAGCCCTTTGACCAAAAATTTGCCAATTTCCTTCCACTTTCTTTCTATTTGTTCATCTTCTTCTTTTCTTTATAGCCCTTGTAAATTTATCTCGGGCTCCACACAAGAGCCCTATGACCAAAAGTTTTTATGTAAAAATAAAAAAAAGTTAAAATTATTTTCTAAATGGTAAATGCGGAATTGAAAAATTGGCATCATACTTAAAATTGATAATATTATTCAGAAGTCTAGACTTCTAGGGTATAATCGATATAACTTTGCATTTTTGTGGGGAACTTAGTCAATAATCGGTAAACAATTAAAAATATATATTTCATGTTTTTTTTTTTAAATAAATACAAACAGCGGATAATGTATTTTTTTTTATATTAAACTTATTGTTGTTATAATATTAATGACTTTAATTACTTTTTTAAACAATGCTATCAATCAAAACCCAACTGTACATTTGAAAAAAAAATTAATTTTATTGATATACCACAATTTTCAAAAACATATTAATCTTTGAAAACAATAGATTGCTTTCATAAATGAGATTTTAACTATACTGGTTCGTTTATCTTACTAATTATAATTTTTAATATTTAGATAATTAGAAAATATTCATTTAATAAAATTAAAAAAATCTTACGAAATTACGAAAAATTCAAAAATCATTTTTCATTTTAAATCAATGCAAGAAATTAATTATCAAATCTAGGTGATATGATAGCTTCCTTCACACGTAATTACGAATAATTGCAATGATTTTATTAATTTTTTGTATTAATTAAAATTATATTTCCAAACAAGTTATAATTCTTTCTATGAAACATTGTTTGAAACTGACCTCGACAAATTTAGCAAGTTCATAATAATAGTGGTGTGTTTATAGAATGCAATTAATAAGGTCAAGATCATTACATGTACATCAATGACACTAAATTCATAAAAATTTAACAACGTTATCAGCAAATTGATATCATTGTTTCCTCAAAATAGGAAAATTTATCTGATGTATATATGAAGTTCGTATGAAATTGTTTAAATCAAATAAACAATTTAAAAAAAAAACCCGACTGCGTTAAATAGAAACTGAAAAGAAAATATTGTCTGTATTTTTAAATAAATAATATTATTATTTCAGAATATAGGCAATATTATTACATAAATGGTGAAATTATTAATAATATAATTATATTTTCACTCACGTCAACTAAATTAGGTTCTTCACTCAACGAATGCTACTTAAATCGTCGATTTAGATATCTAGTGGGTAGTTCCAAAAATCGGGAAAAAATTTTTGCTTGCGATTTCGACGAAACTGTATATATAAGGTAATTTTCACCCAAAAAATACAAAAATCGAGTTAATGTATCGATTGGATGTATAGTTTTTGAGAAAATCGCTCTTTGAGTCCAATTTTGGGTTATATCTCAAAAGCCACACATCCAATCATTAAATAAACCCAATTTATGGATTTTTTGGACCAAAATTATCTTATATAATGAATTTTATCGATATCGAAGGCAAAAATAAATTTCGCGATTTTTGCAATTTTCTTAACGAATGGAAAAGTTGGGTTTATTTATTGATTAGATGCATTGTTTCTGCGAAGATCGCTTTTCGTGTTATCAAATTTTAAGAAATTTATTAGCTGTTAAACTTTTCATCTATTTTTATGCAACCATGATGTGCCACACCGAAGCGTGGCAGGGTACAGCCAGCAAGTGTTGAAAATAAATATTGTTTCGAAAACAATTTTAGTTTTGCTAGCGTATTTGATTAATGAATATAATACGAAAATAAATTTAAAAGCTGATTATAAAAAAATAAATGCAGATAGAAATAAATTTTTAGCATTTGCAATCATAAATATTAATTAAATTTTTGTATCTTTTTGTAAATAAATAAACTAATAACTAATCCGACCTTTCCTGATAATTTATTTTATGGCAATTTTATCAACAATTTTCATATCAAAGATCGTACTAAGCAGTAAAAACTTGATTTATATTTTGTTGAAAGTTGGGAGAATAATATGTACTTTGATAAAAAAAATAATTTTTGTATTTTTTCTTGGCAATGCAGTTATATTTTATTTTTGAATTTTTCAAAAATAAATTGAATATATCTATATATATTTCTGGCATTAGGTTATTAAATTTTGAAATTATCTTTTTCAAAATGAAATTGAGCATATTCATATCCTACCTCAATGTTCGGAAAAATTTTGGTTTCATTTTATTATTGTCGTAAATTTCGAAAAATTGAGGGTACGTCTAGGGTTGCCAACCCTATAGTTTTGGATCGGAGTCTCTTTCGAGGTTTCTTCGAAGAATAATCTCGGATTTTAAAAAGAAAACAATTAATCCCTTATAAATAAATTAAAGTTAAATTTTAAGTAAATATTTATTAAATTTATCAAGTGTAAAGTATACAATAAGTTTAATTATTTTATATCATAATCTAATCAAGCGAATATGTCATTATACATACACCTTGTAGTTGTATACGAATTTAGACTAAAATATGAATTTTGCACAGAAAACAAGGATTTATTAGTGAAAGAAAGGATACAAAAATTTACTTGAGACGAAAACCAATTCCTTGGCGCTAAAAACTAAGGAGCCGAAAATTTCCTCAATGAATTATTTCTCGCCGCAAGTATATGATTTCTTCCTTTAAATAAATATACATGAAAAAAAATTCATGATTCTTTCATTTTTATGGATTACTCTGTACATATTCTTATCAAAATGATACTAGCAATAAATTGAAAATTTTTTCATTTCAAAATAAAGGAGATTATTGATTAGAAATTAGAAGATATATTTCATGTTTAAAAACAAATGATACGCTCGTGTTCAAAATTTTCCTCTAAAACAGTTGTTACTAGTGGGAGTATATTTCCATACAAAAAAAAAAAAAATAGACTCGCGTTTCAAGCGTGTGACATGTACATACTTTCACTTATCAAACCGAATTTAAAGTTATCAAAATAAAAACATTGACTTTTTATGTGATTATTATGTAGAACTGATCGATGAAGCGAATCGATAAAAACAATACGTAGTTTTTATTTTAAATATTTCAAAAAATTTGAGTATATTAGAAAAATTTTTTTTGATATTCATTATATTAAATAATTAACCTACTATTTTCTATTGGCAAATTTTTCTCTAGGGCTTATACATTCAAGGGGACTTACAGAATATTTTTCGGTACACCAGGTATATAGGTCCTAAAAAAATTTGTTAAGTCGAAGTCACTATTGTTATAACTTTATTGCGTGGCATAGACTCTATTGTGTGTCTCTTTATCCAAGTACGCATTGCTCATAGAGGAGGAAGCGAGGCGGTTATACGAATCTTCTACCCATCTCAGTTTCTCTAATAGTAATGAGATAGGTAGAAAAAAAAATGTTGTCTCTCTGTTTTACTCGTATTTTAGGTTTTCGCTAATTAGGTTGTCACTGTCTTACTCGTATTTTAAGTGAGGAGTCCAAGGGACTTCTCTAAGTCACATTTGCCCATGTCTGCATTACATTTTGAAAAGTTGAATGGTAATAAAAAACTATATATATATATATAAACTATATTTATACACGTGTTTTTGAAAACAGATATGAATGCATTATGTTAAATAAATATTCACAAGTATTTTGGCAACAATTCTGTGAAACATCCAATTATGATTTTATATATAACAAACTGATGATTAAATGCCAACAAAAATTGATGAAGTAAACGTTTATACGATAAGTGGTTTTTTTTATTACGAGAACAATCACTAAGTAGAAGGGTAGATCAAAAAATTTTTTATAACAAGTGAAAACAAACAATTAACTGAGTTAATTGTTGAAATACCATGTATAGACAGAAATTTTGAAAAACGATTAGGCTAATTTTATTTTTAAACTTTCAAATTATCGAGTAGTTAAATATTCAACTTAAAATTTAAAAAAAATAAAATTTTTTCCATCTGTCAATTCAGCTAAACATTTGTCGGCATTGTCTTAAAAATACCGAGCGATTTTTTAAATGAAAATATTACAGTTAAAATTTTCATTTTAAATTAAATTAAATAATTTTTGTCAGATGCAAGGTTATTTTTAAACAGCATTTATGCTTTACAAAACTAAACTCTTGATTTCAAGTGTGAGTGAGTTTTTCTTTGAATATTTTAAATGTATTTTTTACTTTTTGTGTTTTGTTAAATATTTACTTTTTATACAAATAATATTTAATAAGTAAATAATAAATAATAAGTCAATAAATTTTACCTTACATATTCAAGCTAAATAGATACTTGAAAAAGGTATTTTCCATTCAAAGTGACAAAATGGAATAATTAATTTATTTAAACTAAAAGTAAGAAATATAATAAAATTTAGGACACGAACGTCAATTTCAAACGCATAAAGAGCTATATTTAATATCATGTAATTCTAAGAAACTTGCACTTAAATCAATGTACCTTTGAAGAAACTTATATTAATATAATCTCTTAATTTAAAGAAACATTATTTTAACATTTAAAATAATTTTTAAAGCCACCCTATATGTTCTGAAATTGAAAAGTATTAGATCCACATGACCAAAATCTGTTGCATAATATTTATCTTTGCCTTTAATACGATTATTAAAAAAAAAATTAATTAACAACACAATGATTAGATACGGATATTTCCGTGGATTTAAAAAATGAGTCATGGAAAACAATCAACAAATTCATACATTCAATGTATGTAAAATTTTTTTTTTTTATCAGTAACAAATAGTTATAATTTAATAAATGAAAATTAGGTACCATCCATTTTAGTACAGAAGCTGTCAGTCAAATTGGGATGTAATATTTATTTACATTTCTCTACAACAATTGCGAGAGAAGCCCCGTTAGATAGAAATAAAATTTTCCGTAATCTCTAACACGTTACATAAGCAGACATGTTTTCTTCAATATTTCGGGGGGAGAAGGCGACATATTCTACGTCACACGTTAAAATATTCATGGTTTTTTCTACAATGCTGGTATGGTATAGACTATTCACACCGTGCATGAGTTTTATTGGAGGTGTTTCTATGGTAACGATACACCAATTTATTAATATAATTGTATGGATGAAAAATTTCTTACCGTGCAGTTTCAGTCTGTCATTTTCTTACAAAAGTATACCAAAATAAATTGTAAAAGTATCAACACAAATATTAATCATTTTTAGGGTTTCGTACCCGAAAGTAAATCAATGGCTGTATCTCAAAAACCGTAATAAGCCGGCTCGCTGAAGAGCGGCAGAATTGAATCTACGTTACCGATCGTCTATAATTAAATAGTTTTATAAAAATTGAGTTTAGAAATTGATTGTGATATCTAGCTTCTATACTAAATAAATATCACTATCATACATATCAAATATTAAATAAACAGCATGATTTTGACACGCATTTATACAAGCCACGCCACATGTGGGGCTGTGGTACCCACTTCAATGATATATACTCTCGTGAATCGTGATGCGTGTACTATTTATAATGATAACTGTTGTATATTGACAAAATAATCTCCATTATTTAAAATTTTGAAGTTGATAACTACAATATCAATTTAATGTTTTAATAAATTTTGAAGAAAAACAAAAATTATTTTTATTAACAAAAAAAAAAGAGAGTGAAAGTAGAGGTTGGTTCACAGTGAAACTTTGTCAAGGAGATAATTCAGGGTAAATGGTGTTTTTACTAGGAAATTATGAAAATAATCTTTGTTTTGTTTTTTCAAACACATATCTAAGAACACTTGGGTTTTGAGATAAATATAACGAGACCCTAAATGTTGAAATCCATTGTGCCGTTTGGAAGATACAAGGTAATAAAGAAATTTACACATGAAAAACATAACCACTCCTTAACAGTCCGGTAAAAACCGTATCAGTTTGCAAAAACCAAGAAAAACGCAAACAAAAATTTTGTTTTGGAATTTGATGAAACTAGGTGGATGGGGTAATTTTGATCCAAAAAGTATAATACAGAGTTTTCGAGATATCGCAATATTCCTTAGTTGAATATTATTAAATGAAATTTAATATTATCTACTGATTATAATTGGCTACTGGTTATCGAATGATAGTCAGTGAATGAACAAATGCATATATTTTTCTCATACCCGCATCTCTTAAATTAGGCCTCAGATCAAAATTTGGAAAAGAGTTTTTTTGTTGCTCTTAATGAGCTTATTTTCGGAAGCTAGGTTTTTGCAGTCAATAACAGAACACGTTGTATACGATTTTTTAATCAAGTGATCAAATCGTTTTTGATGAAAATCAATTAGAAATTGGATGCAATTGAGTTTTTTATTTCGAATAATAATTACAGTATTACTGTAATGATCTATCTTATTTAAAATTTTTTTTAAATGATTTTTTGTAGTCACAATATGTAGATAACTGCATTTTTTATTTTGACACTTTTTTTAAATAGCAATTTATTTGACTATAATATGGTCGTCTGCATGTTGATAAGAAGAAAAAATAATATTTTTAAGATAAAAACGAACCAATGCCTGCATAGTTAATCTATTAATTTCATGCTTAGTATTAATGGCCAAATTAGTATGTTAATTACTATTACCAATAATCTCATATTACGACACATTATTAATTAAACATATGAATTAATATTACTGCGGCTATTACCTCTTTATTAATATGAAATATTGCACGGTCTAATTGAAAATATACGGGGTGGAACTCATTTATAATAAAGTATTTTGAATAATTAAAACCAGAAGAAATGCGATAATGCAAGTTAATCGATATGCAAATGTCGGAGATATGTTGCGATTACAAAATGGATATTGCGTTACACAAATCCATATAGGCAGGTTTTAAACAACTTTCCGTTAATTACACAAATGTGACAGCTTTTATACTTCATAAACATATGTATACTGTGTCTAATTGTAAAACCCCATCCACCAAGTTTCATCAAATTCAAAAACAAAATATTTTTTACCGATTTTTTCAAAGGGGTAAATTGCAAAAAAAATTTTGTGTATCTCCAATTTTGATAAAACTCAGTATATAAGGTAATTTCGACCCAAAAAGTACAAAAATCGGATACATTTGATGACTGGCCGAATAGTTTTTGAGATATGGGCTAAAATCGATACAAATATTGCGATATCTCAAAAACTCTGCATCCAATCATTAAATTATCCTAATTTTTATACTTTTTGGATCAAAATTACCCCATACACCGAGTTTCATCAAATTCCAAAACCAAAATTTTGTCTGATATCTATCTATTATAGACATTGAATAAATAAAAATATTCAAAGCCCTATGTATATGCCTATCCATTAATTTATAATTTGTTTAAAATACTTAAATTAATACGGAAGTCATAGCTTATTTCGAAATATTTATGTTGGGTGCAAGTTACCACTTGATTAGTGTTAGTATTAAATCACTACAAGCCAATACGCACGTAGAAGAATTAATTTAAAGATATCATTCTTTTTACAGAGTGTTCAAAAAAAAAAGTGTCATTTTAAAAGATGGATACTTCTTCTCAAAATACTTTTTTATAATTCAAATATCTATTTCGATTCAAAAGTTTGGGAAAACGTAACAAACATAGAGACACACTTGCCTACGGTAATCCATACTAATATAAAATGGCAATTAGCAATATTATTTGCATTAAAATCTTCGGGCAAATTGTACAGGACGTTGTAATTGGTTTCAGAAATTTCTTAATTTTAAAGACGTACTAAAAAAATCACTTTTTCTTGGGATCATATTTAAATCGTGTATATGCATTCTCATTAATGCCCTTTAAAGCAGGTTTGTGTTTTTAACATATAAATCCTATATTAGAGTATTTTTAAAGGTATGTTTAATTGTGTAACAAGGCTAATTTTCTTAAGACTAATTGAGAAAACTAATATTCATTAGTTCAAAGCATGGCAAAATTTATCCTCTAAAGACTCAACACTCTCAAAATTTTAAACGTCTCATATAATAAGTCTCAAATATTTACATACACTCAT
Organism: Chrysoperla carnea; assembly: GCF_905475395.1. Taxonomy (NCBI): domain Eukaryota; kingdom Metazoa; phylum Arthropoda; class Insecta; order Neuroptera; family Chrysopidae; genus Chrysoperla; species Chrysoperla carnea. Next base: position 20,664,939 of record NC_058338.1, read on the forward strand.
TTTTTTTTTGGGGCAAAATAAGCAGTATTATTTCAATCTCGAAAAATGAGATACCTATCCTAATTTTACGTAAATATAAAGTATATAACAAAAAATTAAAATGTACAGAACATTATTTGTCAAGTCAACATAAATATTTCATCATTAGGGTAGCTTCCCATCCAATCGAATGATGAAATCGGTGTGTAATTTACTTCAATTGGAATTATTATGTTGTTAATCATCACCTATGTAATTTTTTGCACATTATTTCATGATGTAATTTAAATAATTTGTTACCAAAATTGTTGTAATTTTCTACCTCTGTATACTAACGTACTCATAATTTTTCTTCTGAGAAATGTTTCCCAATTTTAACCATTGGTATAATAGCCTTTTAGTATTAATTCAATTACTCTAAAACGAAAAGACTTTAATAACTTAAATAGTAGCTTGCAAAAATAAACATACATTGAAATTTTGTAGGCCAGCTTTCTCAAAAACGTTGCGAAAAATTATTGAGAATTGAGATTCGCCCCAACATTTTATCGATTAAAGGATTACATTAAATGCCCTTCGTTTAAATAATTTTTTTAAGTCGTTTGTCGCCTTACAAATACAATATCCAATAAAAATGACAAAAATCTTTCGTAAAAAAAAGTTAATAGCATTAAAAAATACATTGAAAAGAATTAAGATTAAAATTTTTTTTATTGGATTAAAACACGAATATACAGCATTAAAGGTAAAGTAATACGAATTAAAAAAATTAATGACAATACATTCCAACTTTCTTCTTCTTAACACACGTGACATGGTCTATGTGATTTAATGCACATACACACTTTAATATACAAGGTGTGTAACGGATTCTTGGGCATATTTGGTTTCCAATTGTGATTTGTTAACTGGAATGGAATTTTGGAATATATACTTATGTGTCTATACGTTTATGTGTCTGTAAACTCTCTAGCGATCAATTTAAGTCCGATTTGAATAAAATTTGGTATCAAGGAGGGTCTTGATACCAAGTTCGTAAATGAGAAAATTCGACCGATAAACAAGGATTGGGGGATACATATCTGAGGGAATTCGCTCAGCTAACAGAGCTCCTGCGTTACGAATTTTTTTGGTATCGAAATACCTTAAAGGTCATTTTTAGGAAAATAATAAATCTGTTTACATTTGATGACGGACTATTTCTACAAAAATATTTATGGTTTTAAGGTGAAATATAAAATTCTAGCCCAATTGTAAGTCGATATTCTGATTTAAAAGCCTATTAAATCAGTAGTTGGGATTCCTTCAAACAATCTTATCAAATAATTTTCAACTACGTTTACTTATACGAGAATTATTTCCTTTGTTAATTCGAAATTTGATTTGAATATAGATGCTATTTTCAACGATAAAAAATGTAAAACTGAAAAGACTGATTTAAGTGGATACTAGAATCATGATCCATTTTTAGTGTCCCATCAAGAATAATTGAAAGTGTCCTTACAGAATCACTCTTGTGCCTGCCCGCCCGATTGTCGCAGAAAAAAAATTAGAAAATTGATCCTTATTTGGAGCAGTTTAATGCTCCAATCCCGGATGGGAATTATAAACAAAGTAATCCGAAATGAGAATACGGAATATATCTTTAAACCATCAAAAAATTAAAAAAAGGTGTATTGTATAAGTAAGGTCTTTGACCGAATCAACAATACACGATTTATGATATGACTATATTGTATTACATATTATTGTAAGTGCACTACTAATTTCCTGATGTGCTACATTCAGTCAAACACGTTCTTTGACTAGAGAAGCACAATTGAATCAAGTTTTAACTTTTTTTTTAAATGATTAAAATGGAACAATGGTAACAGATGTTAATCAGTAAATTACACCTTTGATAAATATGAAAATATGTCACATAGTTAGTGGCATGATAAATTTGTTTGAAGAAAAAACTTACCCTTACGTTCTGTTAGCCGCAGTTTATTAGGTATTAGCTCTCCAACTGAGTTTTCGAATAAAAAATTATCAACAATTTGTATGGTTTATTTCAATTCATTATCACAAAAATGAAATTCTTCAAGAAATTATTTTAAAATTATTTACGATGCATTGTGATTTAATTAAAATGAATACCATATTAGAGACACACGGTGTGCCATGTTCATAAAGTACTAAGTCCCTTCCCTATATATATATATTAGAAATGTGAAAGTAAGGATGTTTGTTTGTTACAGCAATATAGCTTATACATCAGAATAACACATGAGCTATAAATTATAAAGATATAGCTATTAAACAAATTTAATTTAATCTGACATTTACTATTTTAAATTTTTATAGAATTCTTAATTTTATGGTTCAAAATAATGATCACAGATGGAGAAACAGTAAATGTCAAACAAATCATGGCCACCTTTTCTGATATACTCAATCAATATCTTTTAGCTGTGTAAAACAATCACTTCAAGTGTTATGGAAGCGGGATAAGTGAGATCAAGAGAGGTGGAGGCTATAAGGCGGTGGTTTTTACTTTTAAGCCCAATGAAGCGGGCAGGTATCAAGCTAGTAATACATATTTTTAATAATTTTTCTTCGGTCCTTTGAAACCTTTAAATTGTTATAAAAAAATATTAAAAGAAAAACAAGTTTTGAAAAAGTTTGTATTTTGTCATTCCTGAAGAAAACCATAGGATCCGTTCATGTTAATCTTTATTTTCACAATAAAATTATTGTTAATACAATGTGTTTTTATTTACTTGAATATGTTTATAAATAAAACTTTGTATAAGCTAAAAGTAATTATTTTGCTTAATCATTAATAAAATAATTTAAAAAAAAATTGACTATTGACATTCAATACTGTTATTTTGAAATTTAATCTTAACATTGGCGTCACTAATAATGACATTCTATGAAAATTATACATTCAAATTGGCGTAAAATGTTTCTCAGCAAATTCTTGATTAATTTTAACTTGAAGAGTGTTTCAACATGTTACAATTCGGAACGGATTATGGATAATTTCTACTTCGTTAATCCGAGTTATACTTTAAAAATTCAAAACAAATTGGTAGCGAAAAAATTAGGTATCGCATTTTAAAAAGTGTCAGTTACTTTTGAGCAATTTAATATTTTCAAAATTTAAGTTCTCATGATTCATGTGGAGTACATAAGCAACGAAATTTTGCGTATCATTAATCAGAAGTATAACTTTAGAAATTTAAAATAAAAATACCAAGGTACAAGGTTTTCCTTATAATTTACAAATGAAAAAAATAAAGTCGTAAATATACATTAAAGACAGTAAATCTAAATATAGTAATTAAGCAAACTAGTTCACAATATTTCAATAATATTTAAAAAGTAAATATTGTCAGTGTATTGATTGGTGATTATCAGAAGGTGTGTCACCATTTATTGGTTTTTCAAATCAATGAATTCATTACTCACAACATAAATCGGTCAAGTATGGTGAGGTATATCTTTTAACGGCGATGATTTATTGATCTTTAATTTATATCTATCAATGGTGAACGGCATTTCTACTTGCACTCACACTATCGCAATCCTTTTTTAAAAGCTCACAAGGTCAAGTGATCTTGCCACATACCCACTCTTAAGAATCGTTTAATTCCTCGAAATAACTAGAGAGTCAAAAATAGTGATATATAAAATCTCCTAGTACAGTACGAATCGGTGCATGTGTACAAACAACTATTCCACCTCAATTTTTTTATAAGTTCAAATTGTCCTAATGTTTTTTTAACAATTTTCCTTAATAAAATTGTATTTACTATGTCTCGGGAAAAAGATCTTAAGGTTGTTTGTACAATTTAAAACACAAAAAGGTCAAAAAGGTCTCTTAATTCTGTAAAACTAATAGTTTCAGAGATATTAATAATATCTCCATTATATGAAAAAAGCATAAAAATTTAAACAAAATTATTATTTTGTTGTTATTAATCCTGAAAATAGATTAACAAAAAAACTAAAAAATTACTTTATCTAAGATATTCATTAATTACATACTATCACAAATTAATGAAAAAATAATAATTAGTTTGTTTTCTAGCGTATTAAGTACGTAAGCTTTAAAGCTCCATGGTTTTTTTTCTAAATAATATTTTAATCAATATCATATAAATAATACCAAATTATTTTATTAATAAATATATTAACGATAATTTATTAGTTGACATGATTGACACTATAATATGCATATTTATCAATATTAGATTTTTTTATCGAGACTTTTTATTTGATTACTTTTATACTTATTAAAATTAGAAAAATTTTATATTTTAAGGACGTTTGGTACATAAATGGAGAAGTGGTGAAAAATATCGATTTTGAATTTTAGATATAAAAATTAGCCAAATATTTTAATTTCATATTCCATTCATACACGCCTTAATATTTTAATATAATTTTTATAAAAACATTCTAATTATTATTAAAAAAATTAAAATGTAGTTTTTCACAAATAACCTTAGAAGCAGTGAGAAAACGGATTGATAGTATGAGGTTATTTGAAGATATTGTAAATTATGCCTTCGGCGACGCAGTATTATTAAACGGTTAAAAAAAATTAAATTGAAAAAAATGATTTGAGGCTAGGTAGTTTTAAAATGGTTAAAATTAAATTAAAAAAAAATTATACGAGCTGGCTAAAATTTTTCATACTTACATTTTGAATATTTGTATGGTATATAAAGACTATTTTATTGCGGGTGGCAATTGGGTACGCATGATTACGTAATTAAATACGGGTAATAAACAAATAAAATTTGATAATGTGAGATGGACTAATATTTTTGATACGTAAAGTACTTAAGTAGTCTCACATTTAAATTAATATCATAACTGTCCACAAAGCGGTAAAAATTATACAACTTATGATTTTATGTTATACTAGCTTGATATCAACCCACTTCACTGGGCTTAAAAGTCCACTCTTACTTATCCGCCTTCCATAACATTGGAAATAAGGATAAGGATTGTTTTACATAGGTAAAATATATTTACAGTTTACAATTTCTTAAATGTAAAATAGTCATAATTCAATAAGTATATCAGAACAGATGGCCATAAATTGTATCTCGTTCACCATTTTTACTGAAACCTTTAATTTAGCTTTAAAATGATGTTCATAGATAGCGCAGTGAAATGTCAGACTAATTTTAATATATTTATTAATATACCTTTATAAATTACAGCTCATGCGTTATTCTGATGTATGAGCTATTCACTAGTTTTTGCGTGAAAGCGTAACAAACAAACAACTTTACTTTCTTCTTTCTTCTTTAATTTCTAAACTAACTTATGGCGCCACCCCTGTTCTGTATTTAATGAAAGAATTGAGTTTTGACTTTTATGGTACAGCTCAGTTCAAGGGTACCAGCTTCATTGAGAAAGAAAATGGCCAGTAAATATATTTTTTTGTGAAGAACATTTATGTTTTTTATAGTTAGCTTCTTTCTATTTTCGATCAGATAAAGTGCTCAAATGTCGACTAGATCGTTTTCTACGAGGGGAAGGAAAAATTTTTGTCAGTCCTGCCTTTATTTATTTATGACCTTGTTCTCTAAAATAAATATAAAAAAATCATTCAATTTTTTCTCGCAGTCTAATAATTAGATTTCGATAGTTTTTTTGCATACAATAATAATTACTTTAAAAAAAATTCAATTTCATAATCACGCATATATTTATTTTAAATAAATTGAACTTAAATCACTATTTTAATTACTTTTTTTGGGTTCTCCAAAAAATTACGTTTTATATTAAGTATTATAATCACGTGTACGTTTGATAGTTTTTTTTTAAGTCAAGGTTGTGTGACTTATTATGAGGCACTTAAAAGTTAATGCATATTTAGTTCTAATTTGCTGATTACCTGTAAACTGGCAGAAATTTTCCGCCGATTTATAATCCAGCATTCTAAGTACACGTTTTCACCATACCAGAATAATATACAAAATTTATAAAGAACTTCGAATTTCAATAACACGTTCCTGTCATACCAGAATAATACAGAGTGTACCTAAAAGGTCTCTGCTATATAAAGCTTGCCTTTAATACAAATTTTGGCATCGTTGTTTTTTTTTTTAACTTTAGAACAGATACCGTCATTTTGAGACAAATTATTTACATCATGTATTATTAGTCTTATGTTAGTCTTTACGCCCATACGATCACAGTCATATTTTAACAAAATGGCAAAAAAATTAGCTTTTTAATGAATCCAATATTGGATTAGGTATTAGGTTTAAATTGATACTGTAAATTAACACATAGATTCAAGGGACAAAAGCACTTTTGACCTCCCTTTATCTTCAGTGTATGCAAAAGTTTTACGGAAAAGTTTTTCAATTTTTAATTCAACCCAAAAAAAAAAAAACTAAAAGTTCAAATGAATAAAAACAACTAGAAAAAGCTGCTATTAATAGTTGATAAAATTAATACAAATAAAATAAAGTTAAAAAAACTAATATCAAAATAAAATGTTTTTCTTACATGATTAGAAAAATAAATTAAAAATAAATAAAACTACCAAGTGCGAGTTTATCAGAGAAGATTTACTCAAGAGAAGTAAATGAATATTTTTTGTCCAAATTAATGAAAGCCATATTTCTACATTTAGGAACAAAATAAAATTTATATAATGGGGTTTATATAATTCATTTTTAGATATGGTGTTATTAAATTAACTCCAAATATGTTATTTAAATGTTTTTGACTAAAAGAATGTATATCCATGACAAATTAATATACATAATAGGTATTTTAATCTTGCATCGTTGTGAAATTTGAATTTCAAAGCACTATAAATAGGCCATTTTTAAAAGTAGAAAATTGAAACTTTTCATTTAATTTATTCTTTTTTTAGATTTATTTCTGAAATTTTCGTATGTCAATAGTGGATGTACGAGCACCAAGGCAATTTTCAATAAAAAGTAGGGGGGGGATATTTTACCGATCTACTTAATAGAAATGCTCATTTTTTTGAAATCTGGCCACCTATTGAACGAGAACCTTTAAAATAGTTTTGGAACTGAACATTACAAAAGGAAAAAAATAAATAAAAATTTGTACACGTGACTCGTGTTGGGTCTCACTGTACATACAGTGTGTATAATATAATGTTGACAAGACAAGGTTGTATATGACGTTTATAGCTGATATTTAGGCGATAAATTTAATATGATTACATTATTACTCAATATCATTATAAAAATTTAAATTTATACAAATATTTATACAAAACAAACCATTTCATAATATTAAAATGATAATATTTTAAACTTAATGATAACAATTGCAGTCAAACCTATTTCAGTTAAAATAGAATAGTTCTTTCTATTTATAATCAATCTTGAATTAAAAATTAGTAATTAATTAACATACTTTGAGATATGGAAATCATAAATATTATATCCTCAGCTGAGGCTTGCCCACTTTGTTGGTAAATTCAAAGACTGTAGGTGCTATGAAGCAAAAATTATATTTCTTTTGCCACAATTCAAATATTGCTGTAAAATACAACTTAAATGGTCAATTTTAGGACGCTTACCATGAATCCAAAAGAATCGGATTCCTGGTCTATGTGTATTTTTTTCAATTTTCTTTAATTAGGATGATTAATAAAAATTTTTATCACGCCGCGTGAAGAATTCTTATTGCACGGGCAGAAAAGTGAAGTTGGTATTCATTGTTGAGTATCGTTATAGAAATCTGTTTTAAAAGAAAGAGGCGGACAAAAATCTTTGAATGCTTGGTATGAATCCATGAGAATCGAGTTTGATTCCTGGTATATTAGTATATTTAATACTAAAAAAGACTCTATCTAGCGATAGAAAAGAGAACTTGTAAACCATACGCACATACAATACACAAGTAAAAGAGAACAGCACATTAAGATGTATATAAGGTGTCTTTTGCCTTTCCATTCAATGAAAAAATCACAAGAGTTGTTTAAGTATGGTTTAAATATTTTTTACTCGAGGGTCTGGCATCTTAGCGTTAAAATCGAATAAGATTAATATTCAAAAATCTAGCATACGAAATTTGAAACTTTTTAATTTATTGTGTGTTTTAATTTTAATTAATTTTTTTTTTTCAACAGCATAGTTTCAAAACGACAACCTTTGACGCAACGTGAATTTTTAGAATCATAATAATCGGAAATTTTTGAGATATTTTATGTGGATATAATCAATATTCATATTGCAACAGGACAATGTTTGCTATGAATTTTTATTCGATAATATAAGAGTTTGTCATAGTTGAATTATTTAAGTCACTTATAGATAAATGTCATACAGTTTGAATCACACCACGGATTCCATTCTACATATGTATATAAATCCGACAGTGATAAGTATATACATGCACGTGTACATTTGATAGAGAACGTCGCAATCTGAATTCTGGTTTCGGAAGAGACATACAATATCTCACAAATGACCCTGAACAAGTATCACTGTATTTATTAATATTTATAACAGTTCAATAAAATTAAAAAAAATTAATACTATAATTACTTTAAAAAAAATTGATTAAATTATACATTGAAGTAATTATTGATATTAAATAAATCAATTTATCGGGTTATCGATTCTTAATCAATCAATTGGGTATCATTAATAATAATAATAAGCCTTGTTTTGATTTTCATAGTTTAGGATAGTAATCGCGTCTTGACGTTGATATTGACATTTTTTCAATTACTATAGTGCAACACGTTGCCTTTAAATGTGATTATAGTTGCATAGATTAAACCTTTAATAAAAAAAATTAAAAGTTTAACCTGACTGGATAAGTATAAACATGTTTTATAGAATTTAGAACTGATTTACGTAAGCAATATTTCATATTTTCGATTTATATTTTATCATTCGTCCCTTTTTTCCAACTAGAGAGAATACTCGTAAAATTCTAAATATGACCCCAATCTAATGTCAATTTAATCAAACGATTTTGTAGGTGCATAGATTCCTTTCAATTTCATTTAATGAAATCAAAACAAAAATAACCTTGACCTTAGTCCGAAATCTGAATTGAAAATTTTAATACATATCGTTAAAATTATATCATTATTTACATTTTTATACCATGTATATATGAAATATATCATAGTATATTAAGTTTAGTCCCAAGTTTGTAACGCTTAAAAATATTGATGGTACGAACGAAATTTTGGTATAAGTGTTCATAAAATCACCTATGCCTGTACGTCTATCCGCTTGTGTACACGATAATCCAAAAAAGAAAATAGATATCAAGCTGAAATTTTTATGGAGTGTTCAGGACATAAATAGTGAGGTCCAGTTCGTAAATGAGCAACATTGGTCAATTGGGTTTTGTAAACCGTTAGAGATAGGACAAAAGTTTAAATATAAAAAAATGTTCCTTATAAAAAATAAACAACTTTTATTTGAAACATTCTTTTGTAATCATCACTGCTTACCCACGAGGGAGCAAACTAGGTGCAAATTTTATAATATGCATTCTATGAAATTATCATTTATATATGTGTGGCTATCTAAGAGTGGATGCAAAATTTGAATCAGTCGTTTGAAGATAAATGCTTTAAAATTCAGTTGCATTATTTAACTCGAACAAATCATTGTAAAATGACATGTGGGTTAGTTCGTTTATAAAATTTTAATTATATGTATGTGATAATAAAATGGTAATTAACTATAAACTTTTGTTGTAAACATGTAATCATTTACATACATTTTTGTTCAATCATATTTTTATAATTAAAAATTATATTCATAAATAACAATAATAGTTTATTTATTATTTATAATGTTTAGTCAAAACCTTATGTGAGCCACACGTGACGTCTATATGCAGACAAAACAGCAGTGGAATCGAATAGCCATTGCTGTAAAAGTTTCAAGATTAATGTATGATTTCAAATTTACAATAAGGTATTCTACTCTATACTTAGGCAAAAGTGGTCGGAAAAAGTTAAAGTTAAAATAACAAAAAATATTTTCTGCCCTCCCTGGCGGAAAGTGTCGACTTTCGTCGTTGCCGCTTACCACCTCTGCCAAGCCGAAAAATAGTATAAACACCACGGGAGCAAAGTAAAGAATGTCTTAGATCTCATGTCCATTATCACTCTCGACTTCGCCTCGGTGGACTGAGATCTGAGACATTCTTTACTTTTGCTCCCTAGATATGTAGTGTTATACACGTGGTTATATACGTGATTATTTCGATAGATATCAAAATAAAGGCATACCTAGTCAAAATAATTCGAGTAATGCGCCTTATTTTTGTATACAGAGGTAACAGCAACATGATATTTTTAAAGAATTGATAAAAGGTTGAGATAAAACTATTTTTTGATCTAAATAAAACTAAAATAAGAAAAAAATTCCTCTTATTACTTTTTTATCAATTATTTGTTTTTTATCTATTGGGTAAATTGATTTCTAGAACATAAACATGGCCTTATTTGGAGGAAGAAATTGCTTGAAAGGTGCAAAAATTGATTAAAGCTCTTAATCGTTTTTCGATTAATTGATACTAATTAAACAATTTTAAAAAGTGGAAAGAGTGGAAAACCTTCAAAGTACCTTTCTGCGCTGTTCGAGTTCGGAAAATACGAAAAACATAAGTTTTCAACAATTAAGTTTTATTGCAAAAAATTTACGACAACCTAACATTAAAGTGACAACAAATAAATAAAAATGTAATAATTAGAATCACATGATTATTCATTAGCATTGTTCTAGTTTTACAAAGGTTGGTAACTCTAAATAAAATGAAGGCTTTAACTAGTAGTGTAGTGGACTATAATTATTTTTCTTACAGAATGTTCGGGAAAAAAGTGCAAATACAAGATATAACAACAAATACAACAACAAGATTTAATCGAAAGTTTAATTTTCAGAACATCACGTTCATTTTCATTTAAGTTTAACTTCAGAGCATAGTATCATTAAGGTCTTTCATTCACCACCCTATTTTGCTATGTGTGTTCATAGGGGAACAATATGTTAATTTTAAATTGATAAATAATAATATAATAATAATTAATAGATAATAATAGTCATGATATGTTCGGATATATATCGAAAAGAATCGGATGCACTATAAGAAAATATAATATTTTCTGATTCAAATTTTAAAAGAATTTTCTTATAATTGTTTTAATTACTATCGGTTTAAATTTTTACAATATTTTTCGGAGCACTCTGTAAAATAATGTATTGCATTATAAAATCAGAACAATTCTTTAGGCGATATATTTATCACCTGATTTGATGTTGTCATAAATATCGACTACTATAAATTAAAATTATTTTATACAAAAATATAACGATATTTTTTTTGTTTATACAAAATCAATTTGTAATTTGCAATTATATATTTAAACCAGCTGTGTTCGTAAGGATCTTGGCTCCGTGTCACAGAAAATAACATTCCATGAATTGTAATGCCAGGTCATTATGACTAATGCGAGTATATCACAATATGTGCTCCAAATCATAGTTGATCGTCGAAAAGGTAGCTTAGCAAAAAAAAAAACCGCATCTCTCTAGCATGTATAGATGAAAAGTGGTAGTTTTGGGGGTGTTTCCCCCATTTTCGAGGGGTTGAGATATAGGTAATGAAATTTTTCGAACTCATCTTTTTCACATGTATAGATCTGAAAAAAGAAATTCTGGGAGCGTTTTTACGATTTTCCGAGGATTAACACTGCTAAAATTGAAGTTTCCCGATATGATTTGAAGAAGTTCTTTATCGAATGTAAAATTCCGCACCTTTCAATCATGTTTAGAAGTGTCTTAGAATTTGTATAGGTTAGTCGATCAGTCAGTAAATAAGTTAGCTTCATTTGTGGCTATACATTGAATTGGATAATGTTTTGAGTTTATTCCATAGGGTCCATTTTACAATCAACAATACTGCCAGTAACGAATATTAATGATCGTTTAATTTTCTTACAAGCAAACAATTAGATGCTTGGGAAGAACATGTAAGATTTCTCTTCCTACAAATATCGTCTATTCACCACCATCATACACCATTGAGATTGAAGTATTTGTTGGCTGCAAAACGAAGGTGGCGCCATAGGTAGGAAATTTAGCAACTTCATACTATATGAATTTTTAAAATAGTATTTGCAACACACAATTGATATAATATTGTTCTGTGTGTTTCACAGACCGGCAAAAATTACATCATTTATGAATTGAATATGAACTATTAAAAAAAATCATATAGTGTGAAGTTGCTGAATGTTACCTAAGGCGCCAGCCCTGCTCGACCAACGAATAAAATAACTAAGCTGTTAATAATAAAACATGTAGAAATACTTCGATGATATTTCACGTGCGATAGTACTCAAATGTTATTCAACTTATTTTTATTTATCTGTTAGATTCAAAATATTATCCTTAACCTCAAAAGACACGAACAAATAATCGTTTTTTATTTTTATTTACTACAAAAAACTCATTTATGGATTTATTTTAATCAAATTTAATGTTTCAAATTGGATTAATTTTTTTGAATTATATATTTTTATTTTATTATTTATCAATCGTACTTAGACACGAAAACATTAATTAAAAATATATTAATCAGTTTGTTTTTCAAATACATATAGATTTATTTAATAGCTTCTTTTTTTCTTCTTTAATTTAATCAAGAAGATATCGGCGCAAAATTGTAAAAAGCTATCGGCCAAGAGTTTGTTTTTATGCCTTTGTGAGAGGTTGGTTATTTGATTACCGAAGTATCCTTAATTGACCTTTGGGGAGACTTTGGTAGTTCTTTAAGCTAGATTGTTTTATAAGACTTTCTATTATAAAATAGAAAATTTATTTATTCTCTTATATAATAATTTTTTACATTGAGATTCAATGAATAAAACAACTTTCTGAAATTCAATATTTTTTGCAAAAGATCTCGCACAAATTATATATAATCTGCATTTCGGTCAAACTTTTTCAAATTTTCGAGAATGATAGCTTAAGTCATTCTGAATAAAAGTTCCCATGGTCACAAGTCATGAAAATGACAAGATTTCAAGTTATCGCTAAATTAAAATTGGAAAATGTATTCATTTATATAAAAAAAAAATTATTGTATTTGTCAAAAAACATGTACGAATATATGGAGCTGAAAATATTGATCTTAACCATTCATCTTATTGATCCACTAAACATTTAACACTGCTTTTTCTTTGAATTTCGTAACATATTCTTCAAAAAAATAATAATTAAAACACCCTTACATTAAGAAACACACGTATGCATGTAGTTATACATATCTGTATATGGATTTGCCTATACACACATAGTCATATATTATATAAATAAGTACATTTTGCAACTTAAATTTAGCTTACATGAAATCCTGTCATTTTCATGACTTGTGACCATGGTAAATTTTCTTTAGAATGAATTAATCCATCATTTGTCAAAATTAGAAAAAGTTTGACCGAAATGCAGATTACATCTAATTTGTGCGAGGTCTTTTACATGTTCTAAGTTTTTTCGTGGTACTTACGTTGTGAATTTTCTCACGGTTACATTCTTTGGCCAAGTTTATTTTCGATTCTTCCGTTTTCAACACGAAAAAGAACATTTATTTTTAATAATGCGCCAATATTTCCCATACTAATTAAACAGAATGATTTATATTCAGAACATTTTTTATTTACGATAAAGTTTTTTTTAAAGTTTATCAATATTATATAATTTTTTTATTAATAAAATGCACCATTTTTATTATGATAACAATTTTATTTTCAAACCTTGAAATTATATTTAATTTAAAATTTAAAAAAAGAAACACTATTTTATCTTCTTCTTTTTATATATTTATCGAAGTAATTTCCTTATTTTAAAAAAGAGGTAGATAATTATTTCGGGGTATAATTTTTAAATAAATCTTCTAGTAACCTATTAATTTCATGATTGCTAATTCTAGAATTAGGGCAACAAAATTACAAGTCAAAATTCTCTGACAATTTCTAGTTTTCCATCTTAAAAATATTTAATTTTTCAATTTTTTTTAATGGGGCACTCAAATTGACATTACGTTTTTACGAAATGAAATATAATCGAAAAAAACATTATTCTTTCTCTTTATAACTTTATGATGAAATTTTCATAATAATTCTAGGTCGTAAAATATTCCCTAACAATCCTGGTTGACAAGGTCTATGGTAACCTAAGAACGATTTTGATAGTATTTACTATACTTGGTTAATTTATAAACTGTCGGGTTAACTGGTTTAAATTTTCTTCTATTGATCTTGAAATTTTTTTTACATTATAGAATTTAATTATGCGTTAAAAATTAATTTATCATTTAATTATTTTTTTATTATATTTTTTTAAGATAAATATTTACATAAGTTTTATTTTGATATTCACATTATTTTAAATTTATCATAATGGGGAAAAAAGTTGAAGGACACACTGAAAAAAATGGCAATTGAAAAAAAAAAATTCTTCACCTACCTTATCACATAATGTACACAAACAACACTTTGCGGTTTATGAGACTTATCATGCAGGACAGTTGCTTGACTTACGACCCACACGTAACCGCCACATTTTGCCAGGAATCGGTAGCGCGATGTTTCACATTGTCCTTTGGAAAACACTGGAAACAGAAAAAAAAAACGTATAAACATTTTCTTGCTTTTATGCTTAGAATTAGAAAAAAATAATGCCCAATTCACTGGAATTTTCAATAATTTAAAAAAAACAAAAAAATCGAAAAATTTGTAGCCAATATTTTCGATCCATTTCTATTTGCAGCTTTTTGTCAAAATGATTACAACTCCTATTTATCAGTAAAACGAACTTTTTAAAGCAAGTATTATATACTTATTGGCAAGATAATAATTTTTGCCGGAAAAGTTATCTTACGTTTCGCAAACTTTCATCTGCATCTTTTATAGATTAATGTAAGTCAGTTTGTAAAAAGCAAGGGAACAATTAGAGGAAAAAAATATAATTGTTAAGGTTTTATAATACTGAGCATATCACATGTCCGATTATCGAGAAATAGTAAGTTTCAAATGTATAGTTAAATTTTTTTCATTACTCCGAGGATACGATACAGAAGGAAGAGGGTTATTCTTAATGAGGGACGTAGGGTAAAGAATATTAAAATATGTAAACCATTACGTGCTTTACACTTATTTCCAAATCACTAGGGGCGGATTAATCAGTAGGTAGAGTAGACAACTGTCAAGCTTTTTTTCGATGTATGTTGACAGTTGATGAAATTCTTCATATTCCACAGAACCATCTAGTATCAAGTAGTGGAATTAATAATATGGATGCGTTATGTGATCTTCAGACGGCTGAGAAAGGGAGAATTGCATTGTCTAGGGACCTCAACATTGTTCATCTGACCCTACAAATCACTAATTTTGCTCCCTAAATCTTTTAGACATTTTATGAATAACTCGCAATTTTTATTTTGAAAATATTCAGAGGTAATTGTTTCTAAATAGCATGAAAACTATTTTTTGAAAACAGCGGATACAATAAATTTATTTTAAATTAATTATTTATACATTAGATTCATAAACTAAACGATTGATTATTTTCAATGTCAAAAGAAAATGTTATTTGCCATCTTTGAGAAAATAGTTATGATTAAAATTGTTATTTTAAACATAAAATTGAATATTATGGTAACTACCACAAATTTATAGAAGAATAATCACATGATTTACAAAATATTTTGGTAATATGCCAAAATTTTATAAAAATAAATTGTTATGTATCAATTGTCATATGTGTGTACGTACAACAGTGTAATAAAAATTATGAATAATAAAAAATGTACGGGCATTTTTGATAATTGATTGTTTAGTTGACATTGTTATTAAAAAGGCAGTAATTATAGAAATGTTACAATTTTAGTTTAGTTTAGCCGTTGAACATTCCTTCTAAAGACTATGAATAAAATAAATTTAACATTGATAATTTCCCGTTTCCAGTAAAAGCGTACTTTTTAGGCTTATTTTGCAATTCACTAGTTCTAAAATTAAGAACATTATATTCATTTTTTTCAAAAATTAGTAGAATATTTTAATTGTAAATAACAATTATATAGCATATTATATAGAATCTTTACAATAATATAGCTCTTAGATAAGAATAACACATAGGATAAAATTTATAAAGATAGTGGTTACCCGTCCGCTTCGCTGGCCAATTTCGAAAACTACTTAATGGATTTTAATGAAACTTTACAATAATAATATAGCTCATGCATCAGAATAACACATAGGCTATAATTTATAGAGGTACTGGTAAAAGACTAAATAGTTTTGATTCTAATAAAAAGTATTTCGAGTTAAGTGAGAGTAAGGGAAGTGAATATAAATATTATCGAAGATAATAAATGAGAACTCTAGGATATGTCGAAATAAATTTCGATTTTTGCCCCAATTCCTAGATCAGTTTTTTGTATTTTTAAAATACGTATTTTCGACTACCAAGTAGTCATCATCAGTAAGAATTAGCTAGTGAATGTTACTCTTTGCTGATTTGGTGGCGGACTGCACATGCATTCTTACTGATGATGACTACTTGGTAGTCGAAAATACGTATTTTAAAAATACAAAAAACTGATCTAGGAATTGGGGCAAAAATGGAAATTTATAAGGGAAGTGAAGGCTATTAAAGTCTGGTGAGGTGACATTTACTTTTAAAATTAAAACTGCCCAGCTTATTTAATGGTGATTGATGTGTAAGAACAATTTAATAATTCATGAATGTTTATTGAAGTAACAAAATATTAAAATATGATAAAATGCATCGAAAATTCAAAAGTATCAAAACAAATATGAATAACGACAAAATAATAAAGATAAAAGCGATTCAGAAATATGGTCAAGAATACAGTTGCAATTTGATCTATTTGTTTGTTATCTTTTAGAAATTAACCTGACGAGAAAGGCATTCTATTGAAATGTCTTCCAAGTTATTCAAAACTATGTATTGTTGTTATTAACAATTATCATTGCGTATTTGTTACCTAAACAAAATCAATTAATCAAGGATAGAAGGTTTTAAATAACATACATTATTCGTACTACGTAGGTAGCTATTTATTTTGATTTGCAAATTATTTTATTATTGATTTGAATTCATGTCAAATTTAGGTTATTTAACCTTGATCTGTTCTAATTATAGATCAAAAATCAACAATATTAAATTATATTTACTTCACGTCAAGAACTAAAACAACACATGTGATTGTTGTAATCACGCCAAATTATCTTATGTAATTCACAACTTTACACATTTACCTTCTTTTGTTTTTTTTTTCGTGTCTATTTACAAGCTAGATAATAAATTGAAAATTAAATTCAGTGTTGTCAATTTTGATTAAACAAATACAGTGTGTCCCCGGATAGAGGTAACTATACTTGTAAATTTTCTTATTTTGCATTTTAAGAAAAAAAGTCATTCTTTATAAGAAGTTTTGCTTATTATGAAAAGTATGTAGGAATATTTAAAACTTCTTAATAATGTACAGGTAGCCAAATTTCAAGAAGATCTTTCCAACTTTGACAATTCCATTCTTAGTTAATGTTATCCAAGAAAATAAATTTTCTTTTTAATTTTCTAAATTATACCAAAAGAAAAATACGCTCTCGAATAGTACATGTTAATTGATTTATTATTATTTTCTGTTACGTTTTTTTATAATTACAGCTTTTGTTCAAATAAAAAATAATGCTATAATTAAAGTGCACGGATCTTCTTGATATATTGTATAGATTCATAATTGTTAATTGCGAGTAACTTTTCTTAGTAACATTTCGTCAATTTATAAAAAAGAAGGGTAGTTTACCAAAAAGAAAAATAGTGATTTCAATTTTTTGGCTACCCTGTACATTATTAAGAAGTTTAAATATTCCTACATACTTTTCAGAATAAGCAAAATTTCTTATAGAGAATGACTTTTTTTCTTAAGATGCAAAATAAGAAAATTTACAAGTATAGTTACTTCTATCCGGGGACACACTATATATCATTTTGTGTCCATGTGCATTTCAAGCCTTGGAAAAGGCGTATTATTTACAGAAGGCAGACATTGGTTAAAATATCTCACTATTTAGGATGATGATATTCATACCTTTCACAACAATAAGAAAATATTTTATTCAGCACATATTGAGAAACTTTCCAGTTTGGAGATAAGTTTAAAAATCTCAAAATAAAAATAAAACATTTGTAATAGTAAATATTTTGTTATTTTAAATAAAACAAATAAGATTCAAATTATAACAATGTTTGAAAATAATCGGAAAATTTTAATTTATCTAAAAAAATGTCATTAAATGCACATGTTTATACATGAACTCATTTTTTTTAGTGCTATATTATTAATCTCAGACTTTTTTCCCAATTATAAGATTTTTTCTCAATTCAATGATATATACATTTATATATTATTGGATAAAATGATCTTTTCAAAATTTGATTTATACTTTCGTAACGTAACGAAGTATATTCGTAAATACTCGACTTGCAATGTGATGACGACCTACCGCTTAAAAAATTGCAAGAAAATTGAGAAAATTTGTTTATCTCCAATTTGGATAAAACTCAGTATATAACGTAATTTTGACCCAAAAAGTACAAAAATCGGGTGCATTTGATGACTGGCAGAATAGCTTTTGAGATACAGACTAAAATCGATCCAAATATTGCGATATTTCAGAAACTCTGCATCCAATCATTAAAATAACTCGATTTTTATACTTTTTGAGTCAAAATTACCCCATACACCGAGTTTCATCAAATTCCAAAATAAAATATTTTTTTACGATTTTCTCGATTTTATCAAAGGGGTTCCCCTTAAAAAAATTGCAAAAAATCGAGAAATTTTTTGTATCTCCAATTTGGATAAAACTCAGTATATAAGGTAATTTTGACCCAAAAAGTTCAAAAATCGGGTGCATTTGATGGCTGGCCGAATAGTTTTTGAGATACAGACTAAAATCCATCCAAATTTTGCGATATCTCAGAAACTCTGCATCCAATCATTAAAATAACCCGATTTTTATACTTTTTGGGTCAAAATTACCCCATACACCGAGTTTCATCAAATTCCAAAATAAAATCTTTTTTTACGATTTTCTCGATTTTATCAAAGGGGTACCCCTTAAAAAAATTGCAAAAAATCGAGAAATTTTTTGTATCTCCAATTTGGATAAAACTCAGTATATAAGGTAATTTTGACCCAAAAAGTTCAAAAATCGGGTGCATTTGATGACTGACCGAATAGTTTTTGAGATACAGACTAAAATCGATCCAAATATTGCGATATCTCAGAAACTCTGCATCCAATCATTAAAATAACTCGATTTTTATACTTTTTGAGTCAAAATTACCCCATACACCGAGTTTCATCAAATTCCAAAATAAAATCTTTTTTTACGATTTTCTCGATTTTATCAAAGGGTACCCCTTAAAAAAATTGCAAAAAATCGAGAAATTTTTTGTATCTCCAATTTGGATAAAACTCAGTATATAAGGTAATTTTGACCCAAAAAGTACAAAAATCGGGTGCATTTGATGACTGACCGAATAGTTTTTGAGATACAGACTAAAATCGATCCAAATTTTGCGATATCTCAAAACTCTCCATCCAATCATTAAAATAACCCGATTTTTATACTTTTTGGGTCAAAATTACCCCATACACCGAGTTTCATCAAATTCCAAAACAAAAATTTGATAAGTGTAAATAGAATAACACGGTGGTATGTGTGGATAAATATGTCAAAACTCTCCCTTTTACGGGCTTGCATATATCTCAACAATGTCAAACATTTCTTCGCAAACATTTTTGACGAAATAATTTTGCTTTTGTTTTTAAATTAATTTAATATTCAAACAAAAATACTTACAACTTTTGAAACTTGAGCTAATTACATCATTATCTAATGCATGATGATAATCGTAGACAGATTTGCCAACCAAATCATCTGGATCAAATCCGAGAACGTCTAACATTCTGAAAAAAAAAATTGAAAAAAATATTAATATGGAAATTACTCTTCAAAGGCTATTTTCAAATATTTTATGACAATAACATCTTTAAAAAATTTTTACATTAAAAATGTAATTAATTTTCCCATAGACATATTTCGGTATTGAAAAGACACTTAATTAATATTTTTACAAAAAAGTTTTTTTGGAAATGAAGTTCGCAAATTTTCAAGCATATAATTATTTGCTCTGAACTGTTATTTATCGAGATATGATAATTATCAAGATTAATTATCGATGATAATTATCAGGGAGTCATGGTATATTGTCTTTACGGAGCTCTAACTGCAATATGAAATTAAGTATAAAAAACTGCAAAAGACGTAAATCATTATAAAACAATTCAATCAATAGTCTGAGAGCCAGTCAAAGATTTGAGTTAGTCATTTCACTACAGCTAGAATTTTATATATACGAATATATTCTTTCTATGATGTCGTTATGAAACCTAGTGAACGTTAGTTGGCTCAATAGCGGTGGATTGGAGAATTAAAACAAGTAGGCTTTTTGTACATCAAAAGATAAGAAAATTGAAATGAAATTACTTTGAAAATTAATAAATTGTATAAGAATTCCATACACAATACAAAAACAATCGTAATTTGACTGTAATGTTGGGGATTATTCGTCAGCTGCTAACTTTTAGAGTACTCAATATCATAATATTATTATCTACATTTGTTAATAAATGGAAATTGTTTTTGTGAAAAGTAAGCAGATAACCACACCGTTATAGAGCACATTAGAGCACAGTTGAGAAGGGTAGTGGGACTCTTGACAGGACACTGTCGGTTGAACTACCACCTTTACAACATGTAAGGCTTGTATAGAGGACGATGAAACATCCATGCATGTCGTTTGTACCCTCAGAAATTTACAGGACGTCAGATTTAGAATGTTTGAAATAGAACCCTACAGAAATAGAACTCGACAGAACATTATAGCTTAATCTGTTTAAAATAATATCCTTTACCTCGTCTTCGGGTGACTGGTTGTTTTCAAAAAGGGCACAGAGGATCCCGTGGTCTAGATTCTAGGAACCTATTCACGATACCCCTCTTAATTATTATTATTATTATAAATATTACATCAATTTTCAGCTGACGCACAATCAACCATTGTTTTTTGTTTAATGTGAATGAAAAGTTGTCAATTCCCAAAAACCAATGGGACTATATCTGAAGTTCACAAGGCTTTTTTTAGGTGGCTTTAGGGTCAAAAATCTATCGCATACGTTTGCTATACATCTTGTAATGTGAAGAATATATAATTTACTTACATTTCATCAGCATATGTAAATTTCATATCTAAGCTGTGTTTACTAAGAAAGGTCTTTTTATCTAATGGTACTTCAATATTTGATGGATGAGGTATTGGTTGTCCAATTGCTATCAAACATTTTTGTTGATTGTTGTTACTATTGTTGCTATTTTTATTGTTATTTTGTTCATTATCTTCATCTTTTGTTGGTTTCTTAATTTCTGTTTCTAATGATAGTATATGGCCAGTAAAATGAATTACCTAAAACATTATAAATATAAACTGGATTAAATTCTGAAACTAATTAAAAATTATTTAAGACTGTAAAGGAGATAATCGGGCATAAGAAATTATGAAATTTTAATTTGAAAAATATTTCAAACTTAACGATATCAAAATTTTTTTTGTTAAAAATTTACCAAAGTGTCATGAAAAAGTTGGGTTAGAGACGCTTGAATAGGGTCTCTATTCCAAAATATTTGCGAGGCTTTTTATTTATCTTATTAAAAACTTGATCAAAAACAAAAATTAGAAAAAAGTACTATCTAGTACATGTTTGAATAGTTTTTGAGAGGTCGCCTAAAATCTTGTACGAAAACCTGTTATTTCAGTGCGATTTTAAAGATGCCTGTAAAAATATTCATTTAATCATCAAATGAGATTGATTTATATGTTCTTGGAGTTTTAAATACCCTAAACCCTTGTACACGATTTTTGCCGATAGGCCAGAAACTACTCTTAAAATTGTCAAATGATTAATTGGATTTTTGATAAAACCTATACAAAATTTTAAAGAATTACATTTTCGCTACAAACTATCCGACTTTTTAAATGCGTTGACTTCCATGCTTTTTTTGTTAGGTCATTTGTTCCAAAAACTTCCCTCTGAATCCGGGCTAGGATAATTAAAATATTCGTCAAAATAAAAATAAGAATTTGCTCTTTAATTGTATGATTACGCCCTTAAGGTTATATAATTTAAAGTATCATAGAATCATTTTACTAATTTGTTTTAAATTTAAATTATGAATGAAAAACTCCATGTTTTTAATTGAAGGAATTCCAAAAATCGGGCAAACAAATAACACATGATTTCTCTTGTAATGTCAATGGAATGGATTGCCATTGGGACATTGTAAGTAAGTGTAGCAAAATTAGGTTTCATTGCTATAGAATAGAATTTTAATAATGGATTTTATTTTTAATCGATACGTATTCTTAGTTTAGAAATATTTATTTTAAAGAAAATATTTAAATCCAATTCCAAAAAATTTAATTTTACCGAACTCGATTTTATTCGAGACTGGATTTGTTCAATGACCGAAACTTATTGATGCACAGAATGATTTCGACGTGAATTCGATACCCATAACGCTTGTTGTCCGGGACACTATTAATCTTTATCGCAAAATTATCATTAAACATACGTTTTAAATTAACGCTAGGAGGATTGTTAAAATAACGCTGTGCATTTATAAGATAATTCAAAAATTCTTTATTTCAAATAAATCTTGTGCTATTTTTTACGAATTTTGACATATTTTCAACTATTATAGATAGATCTCTCAAAAATAGATTAGCTCAACATATCTTGATAGTTTTTGACTCAATTTTATATTTACCTTGTATGTAGCAGATTTTAAATTAACATTGCGTCCTTTACTTGTAATCGTACATTTTAATCGTAAGAAAAATGATCTTGTTTGTATTACAGTTTGTTGTTCGTTATTGCCTTTTGTTGTTAATATACTTCGAACCTCGTCATGATCACATGCATGGCTATACTCATATATATTTTGTCCCATGAGATCCACCTAAAAATAAAAATAATATTATAAATTTATGTTAGAGAATTAGTGAAGCTTGTTAGGGTCGTTATAGTATTGCAAATACTGAAATTGCTATTCCTTTATAGGACGACGTCCTTATTAGAATTGTCCTTCTTACTGTTATTTTATTAATGAATTTCATATCACGTAAACTATCTATAGTATCATTAAGTTAGTTTAATTTTGGCGGTTTTTGAAAAAATTTACCTTTAATAATGTAATTCATCAAAAAGCGTCTCAAACATTAGATCAGAGGGTAGTGGCAAGGTGTAACATATTCTGCGTCGGAAGAGAGTCTTTTCTAAAGAGGAAATTTGTGAGAGTAGTGATAGGACAATATGACTCATTTGTCTCGGAGGAGGCTGATAAGAAGTTTTGACTATAAAGTGGTACGGTAGGAGTGGCAATATGAGGGGTAAGAGTGGTAGTGGTAGGAGTGGCAATATGACTCTTGTCTCGGAGGAGGCTGATAAGAATTTTTGACAATTAAGTGAGAGGAATTAAATTTCGATTTTGTCTCAATTTTCTAGATCAATTTTTTTTTATTATATAAATACGTATTTCGACTACCAACTAGTCATTATGAATTAGCTTATCGTAATTCTTACGGTCTACACCGTTGCCAAATTAGTAACGTGTAACATACGCAATAAGAGTAATTAAATTTGGCTAATTAATACTGATGAAGACTACTTGGTAGTCGAAATACGTATTTATATAATACAATATCTATTAGAAGGTAAGAGGAAATTCGTGATTTGCGCTCACAATATCCGTGTATCGTTGATATTAAAAGCATTCAATACAGAATGATTATTTTAGAAATTATAAAAACAACAGTTTTAATTTTGATATGCCAAAATGAGATATTTTGTAAATAACCTTGCTACTTTTTATCCAATGCAGTTAATTATTTTATATTTGCATATAATTCGTTTTATTTGCAAATCATATGTTAATTTTTTACAGTTTTACCAATATTTATTTAATAACTGTTAAATAGGAAATTATCTAAAAACTGATTTCACTAATTAAAAGAAACTCAATACTAAGAAAAAAAATTTATGTAAATAAATATTTATTTTTTATTTCATAAAATTTAAGAAAGAGTAGCCTTTAGCCCATGACCTCATTTTTTAATCAAATAGTGTCTAAAATAAAAACAAAAAATTATTAACTTTTGTTATCATAAAAGTGAGTGATTGATATTGATCCATACATTTGAGACGGTCATAGGCTTAAATCTGTGAATAGACTACATTCCCATGATGGGTGAAACAACCCACAAGGAATCATGCTGAAAAAAATGATCCTATATGTAAAAGTAAGTTTACGTGCCATGGCTTCAGTTTTGCTCGGTACATATGAGAATATGAATATCACAACCCTTGGTGTCTCACCCCTGCAACAGTAAATATGTACGTCGTTGGTGGATACTAGCTCTTCATAAGTTTTCGAAGCGAATTACATAAATTGTCAATTTACGAAGCTCTACGTGATTTAGAGTAAGTAGGAAATATGACAATTTTCTGTGTTTTAGAAGTGCTATACCAAACGAAAGTATAGAAATATATACAGTGAGGTTTATTATAATTAATAATATTATAAAATAATGATAATTGCGTTACCTGTGATATGCCGAGAAATTCACTAACATTTTCTGATAGGTACACAATGTCTCCTTCATCTGATATAACAATCATGAATCCGTCTAATGCTTTTAAAAACACTGATTCATCATCTGCTTCTGATAATTCTTTTGGCGGTTCAATTTTCGGTACTGAAATTTAAATAAATATATTAAATTCAAAATACTATATAATGATGTTGTAATAATAATGGTTTGATTAGCAATGCAGGTCAATTGGGTCATGGTAGGAACCATCTTTAAAACCGTAACAAACAGAACAAAAATATAGATAAAAAAATGTCCTTAAATAAAAATAAACTTTTGTTCGGAACGTTTTTTCATAAATATATCTGTTTTCTCTTGAAGGTCCAAATTAGGGGAAAACTTAAATTTCCATTTTGTCAAAAGAGAGCTAAAAATTTGTAGGTAGCTTCAAATAATGATTATCTATTGATTCTAATTTCATACTAAACCCACCTGACAATATTAAGGAAGTTAAAGGGGTCAATTTCAACACTGCCTACATAGGGTATTTCAACAATTAACTTGGTCAATTGTTTATATTTTTATTGAAAACAAATTTTTATTATAAAACTAATTACCATAGCTCGCTTAAAAAGTGTGTTTATATCAATCGCCAATTAATTTAAATAATAGTTTTATACCGTGTATATATGTAATATATATCAAGGTATACTAGGTTTAGTCCCAAGTTTGTAACGCCTAAAAATATTGATGCTACGAACAAAATTTTGATATAGCTGTTTATAAAATCACCGAATTAGTTCATTTCCGCTTTTCCGTCCGTCTGCTTGTCTAGTCTCGATAACTTACATTTATCTTAACATTTTAAGTTAATGTCATTGTTTATCCGTGAGGGTGCAAATTAGGACAAAACTATGGTGTTCAAAGCCATAAGAGATAGACTTGAAAATTTGCAGTATTGCAAGTACTGGTATTCAACACTTTATTATTAGGGTATTTCAACAATTATCTCAGTCAATTGTTTGTTTTCACTTGTTTTTGTATAAATGTAATTTAATTAAGTAAAATTCATGATTAAATTAAATTAAACCTATACGCATTTAGATCAATCATTGATAAATAACAATTTATTAATGGCTATTTGTGTATTTTTTTGAATTATTAAATGACTTCCCATTCTCATTAAGTATCTATATCTATGGAAGAATATTGTGCGTCAAAAAATCATTTTGGCGCATTAGCTTGCAAAGAGGAACAGATTTAAATTGACGTAGAATAATCATCCTATAAAAATGAATTTAGTAAAGTTGGGAATTTTTGGAATAATTTTTGTTTGTTTGATGCAATTAATTTCGGCGAAGGTGAGTGTGTAGATTTTATTTCTATTAAGTGAATATTCTGAATGAAAAATCGATGTAACAACTAACACAGCTAATTATTTTAATACCCTACATAATGAATCTTTTTAACAAAAAAAAATGTTTTACAAAATAGGGGTGGACTCTTTCAGTAGATCGAATAGAATATGAAAATTATCGTGAAGATGTTGTGACAAATATAAGAAGTGAAATGAATAAAATTAGTCGAACAGAATCAGCACCAACAATACATTTTACGTTGCTGAGGAATATGACTAACGTCGTTGTAAGTATTCCAAAATTTAATATTTAAAAATCGCGTGTCAGTGTCAACCGATTTCAATTAAATTTTGTAGATGAGTATTTTTTGGCACAACTTAAAAGATAGAATAGAATTTATCTCGATAAGTGAACGTCAATTTTTTTAAATTACGAATTTAAGGTTTTTGAATTTTAAGTTTTATAAATGGCAATGGCGAGGAGAACTATACTATTTCCTTCAAACAATCTTATTTTTATTTTGTGTAAGTATCCTTTCGATGGCGCTGTGTTTCAATTTCAAATATTTTTTCAATGAGCCAATTTAGTCCATGTGACTCACATACATGCACTCACATACGGACGGACGGACAACCGGAAATGAACTCGTTAGTTGATTTTATAACACCATTACCAAAATTTTGTTGGTAGCATCAATATTTTCAAGCGTTACAAACTTGGGACTAAACTTAGTATACCTTGGTATATATATATTACATGGTATAAAAACATAGCGGTAACAGCATGGCTTTTCAATAATAAAGGCGCTCAAACATTAAAAAATATCAATGATTGCGTTTGGCTGAACTGATCGCTCAGTTTGTATCGTCATCTCATGTTTCTTAAAGAAAAAATAGATTTCCATGGATGGAATGCCGATACTGAGCAAGCAATACTGAGCTGTCCTGAATATCTGTTCAGCTTAAAGCAGCTAATATCTTAAATTTTACTACCTAAACTAGCAGATATCCACCCGCTTTGCTGGGTAATTTCTTTTTAAAAAACAAAGACTATCATGTTATAGCGCTCACTTATTCTCCCTTTCACAATTTTATGAATTTTAATTTTTTGGTGGGGAATTCTAATTTTTTTTCCTATGGTACTTTCTATAGGTGCAATTATTAAATTAATCTGATTTTTATACTTTTTGTTTATTTGCGTTTTTCTCGATTTTTTTAAATGGATAATTTTGGGGTTGGGATTTTTTTTTTAGATCTCTGTGGGGCTATACCGTATAAATGGAGTTCAAAAAACAAAATTACCATTTAATATCACTGGTGACTTGTGTAATTTTATCCAAAAAGATTTTCTAGTAGTGAAAGATATTAAAAAACTTGGATTAACTAACTGTCCTTTGGCAGCAAAAGAATGGGTTTTTGAAAAGGTTCAACTTGATGTAAATAATTTACCAAATTTAAGGTTAATTGGACGTTTCATTATAAGAATTGTATTTTTCTATGAGAACAAACCATTAGCGTCTACAAATGTTTACATAACAACACGTGAAGGAGAAAAATCATCATCGAAAAATCGTGGTTCATCGAAATTGGAATGATGCTTTGTAAATATATTAAAATATATTCTATGGAATAAAATTACTTGAAACAGTTGTGTCATTTCAATCCATACTCCCTCTCCTTAATTTTTCTGTCTTCTAATAAAAGGGTAAAATACACGAAAATCCTGTCCAATAACAGCAAAGAACAAGAAAATTATTTATGAGAAGCCAATTGGGGATACCTCAGCCATAGACATCCGGATAGAAGGGGGGGGGGGGTGGAATCTTTAGCTCAATCTAATCCAACCTATCGTCTTCAAAGATTTTGATTTCAAATAAGAGTGATATTTTCAGATATAAAATATCGAATTTATCTCTACGGAATCCTACAAATATTTTAATAATACACTATTCAATAAAATTAAGTAAAAACTTGTAAATCATTTAAATCCATAAAAATTCTATAGACAAATTACATAATGGAAGGCGCGGATAGAAGTGTTTTTGTAAATAAATAAAAAATAAATGATTTTAATTAAAAAATAGAATTAGTCATACGCTTTGGGAATTTAGAGATATACGAAAAAAAATTTGCAATGAACAACAATAAAATTTTTTTCTGTAATTTCAAATATTTACTCAGTTACTATGCCAGAAGTAAGTAAATTTATATTTAGACAAACAAAACGTTATTTATAAAATATTAGTTTTGAAAATAGTGAAAAAAAATTTGGTGGCAACAATTAGTCACACATTATTAAATGGAAAAATCGTGTACATATTACATCAAGTATAAAGTTTCCCTGTTTAAAGATTTCATTTAAATCTTATTGTATACAAAAATTTTAACAACTTAAAGCTTTGTTGACCAAAATTTAGCCCGAAAAATAGGTCGGAATCTGATCTGTAAGGATTTTTTCAAATAATCGTTCTAGCTTATTTTGTAAATTTGCATTCGTGCTTACGTCGAAAAGCAACGATTTAACCAAGGATTCAAAAAATTGATTGAATGAAGTCCATATTTCTAAAAAGTTTCTTGATAAAAGAATGATTGAAGAAAAGCTTTGGTCTTACTTGATCGTCTTATAGGTAGGAATTATATGAAAATCATGAAAAGCCAATAGAGTGAAGAGTCCTACAGCTAGACAGGCTAAGTGTTAAATTAGAAACGCGGGGCAAACAAAAGTTTGTTTCAAACAAAAGTTGTTTATTTTTCTCTAAGGAATATTTTTTACATTTAAACTTTTGTTCTATCACACGGTATACAAGATGGGTTCTACGGACTCAAGACCATAACCTACGTTGCTCATTTACGAACACGACCACCTTATTTACGTTCTGGCACACTATGAATATTTTAGCATGATATCTTTTTTCGTTTTTGAGTTATCGTTTCCTCATACGGACGGACAGACAACCGAAAATGGACTAATTAGGTGATTTTATGAACCATTATACCAAAATTTTGTTCAGCATCAATATTTTTAACCGTTAAAAACTTGGATCTAAATTCAATATACCTTGATACATTTCATATATTACATGGTATAAATAACAGCTACTACCTTGACAGTGTGTGTGGAAATGTAAGAGAGAAGTTTCACTGAAAGAAAAAATAAAATACTTACAAATTTTGACTAAATCTCGAATTTTCAAGTAGGATATAGCAAGTCGCATAACAGATGCTTTATCCAACTGTGAAACGGCTTCTTTTGATAATGGTAAGGCATTTGCAAGTTCGGAAAATATTTCAGTTTCACGTGAACGACGGCATCTTGCGGCATCCCGTGATTTTTCTTTGCGTTTTTCATTATTCCTGTGAACAAAGTAAATAGATATTAGTAAAAAGGTATATATAACAAATCAAAGTATTCACTCACAACTATTGTACATATTGTATTGTTCAGTAATGCTATTTAACTCAAAAAGAAGATGTAATTATGATTAACTAAACATTCCTTTTTTGAAACTTTCTATTTTAGATTTAAAAACTTGTTACCCCACGTAAAATAATATGATTTATTTTAAACATTCAACTTTTTAATGTCAATTATTCAAATTCAAACTAGATATAAATATTTATAGGATAAATGTATGGAGTGTAGAGGTAAACGAGCACAATATTCTATGGCTGCTTGATGGAAAAGTTTCCAATAATAGCTGTGTGGCTACAGTGGCGCTAGTGTAGCAAAAAATATTTGATTAGAACTTCCCTATCCTTCTCTAACAATTTGTTTCTTTCTTTATCTTTCTCTTATTACTTCGAGCTCTTTTTTTATATATAATTTTCTACAGCAGCTCCATCCTTATTTTCTGCTTTTCTGAACTTCTTTTATATACGGAGATAGTGCTCCTTATCACTACCTTCCATAGAGAAATAGTCATAGTGTAGAAGGTGAACCGAAGTCAGATAATGATGCTCAAGTTTGTACGTATAATGTATTAGTGTCATCTGTTGAACAAAATTAAAACATATTTGGTAAACTTAAAACAAATGAACGTATATGTCAAAAAATATGTTTAATTTAAAACAAGCAAATAATCTCAATAAAAAAGTAAATGAGGTGTTTTTAATAAGTTAAATAAGATGCTTTTAAGAATAAAAGTGCATATAAAAGTCCAAAATTATGTAATTAGTCGTATGTCACAATACAATTTAAATTTAACCCTTAAATACACTTAAATATTTTGATTAAAGTGTAAATTAAAGGTTGAAAGGTTGAGGAACATATCTAAGAACACTCCCCATTAAATTACCTTTTAAACGAAACAAAAAAATCTAAATCGGTTCATCCGTTTAGGCGCTTCGATGCCACAGGCAGACACACATAGCGGTCAAACTTAGAACACTCTTTTTCTTGGTTAAATTTTTTTTTTTTTTAAATTGATCACATAAAATTATTAATCAAATTTCATAATCAATTTTATTCAAAATAAATTTAATTTTAGAGATCCAATTGGAATTAAATATCAATTAATTTAAAATATTAGAGAGGTAATTGAATGTGTGGTATGTGAAAAAAAAATTAAATAGGTTATAATCTATTTTAATTTCTATTGGTACAATTTTAATATTTCAATTGGATAAAAAATATATTTTATAAATCTCTCAAACGTTCGATGATGAATAAATAAACATACTTTATTTAAATATCAGTACAGAATGTATCAGTGTTATGAGCTGGCATAACAAATGAATGTAAACCTTGCCAAGTCTGTTGACGTCAAAACATACTGTTCTTAAAACAGCTCCAAATTGTTCACGGAGCAGTGACTGGGGATGGGCCAACTCTTTTACGGTATTACATTTTACTCTATGGTCAAAGGTTTTCCCACCCCAGGACAGCCATTCTAACCTAGATTAACTTAACCTAAATACACAATACATAATATTTTATTTCTTGAAAAATTTATATTTAATAGTAAATGTATAAGTACTTCAAATCAAATATAGTATGTTATACTATAACTTGAAGAAAATTCAGATTGCAACATCTGAAACATCCTGTATTTATATTTGTTTTATATCAACAACATAGAAAATTATCCACACACTTTTTTATAAACATTTGGATAAAATCTAAAATTAAAGTGTTGAATAAAAAATTCAATATTTACGTAAAATTAATTTTATTTTAATTTAAAACGTTTTTTGACGTAAAAATTGCTTTTCGTTTTTTCCTCTTTATTTGACATTTTATATCTTCGTTTAATAATTTTTCAATGACTAATTAATTTATTCGTAAAATACCATCTGCGTTCGGACAAGCGGAAAGTTTTCCAGTTGACATTCATATTATTTGTGGCTCTTCTTTCAACCTGATGAAAGTGAAGTGGCTAAAACTGACTTCAGTTATTTATTTGGAAGGAAAGAAACAAAGTTTTTATTTAAGGGTTTCCTTTATGTCGGCCAGTAAACAGTTTTAATTGAAGGGAAATAAAAGTAAAATCAATTTTTGTTGACTTTGACATATATAAATTATACAAATTATGCTTTATTGAGTAACAAACATCCATGTTTTTTTAGTAAGTATATTGCAAAAACGCGGAAAATTGTATATTTTTCCGAAATCATTATTTTCTTTTTCTGTGCATAAGAAAGTTTTTATTCTATAAGTCAAAAGCTACAATTTGGCAAAGGGCCTTGTTGCTTTTTCTAATTCTGAAAATCAGTGATATTTCATCTATTTTGATTTGAGTGGAGTAATTTCAAGTTTATAGAACTTTGATGCCATCTCAAAATTAAATATAAAGTTTTGCACAGTAATAACAATTTTATAAAAAATAAATTAACTTAATTAAAAATAATTAATAAAAATTGATAAAATTATTTATTAGAATTTTATAATAAAAAATAATTGGTTTGACATTAAAACTGCAATTATCCATGTTAAAACTTTTTTTCTTCTAAATAACTTCATACATCAATATTATTGACAACGATAAATTTTACTTATCAAAATAAAATTATAATTAATTGATTTGGTGACAAATAGATTCATTGTTTGTTTATTTTTGAAAATTTAATACAATCTAATTAATTGAATTAAGTTTTTATCCAAGAAGTAAAGTAAAGAGATATTTTAAAATATAAGGACCCGTTGTCCTTGTGACGCATTGGGAAATGGGTCTAGGGGATGCTAAAGTCGTGAAAAATGTCACTATTAGGCGCAAAACTAGATTATACCACTCATTATAGTATGTATTACATGGGAATATCAGTTTCAGTTATGTATACATGACATCACACTCGAGTAATATATACAAGACTGTGGGTAACGCATACGTAAAAAAACAAACGATTTGGTGATCAACACTATCTGTACATGGTATTTCAACAATTAACTCAATCAATTGTTTGTTTTCACTTGTTAATAATCAATTTAAAATATAACGAAAATTACAATATTTCGTTGACATATATAACTAGAAAATTTTATGCTCATTACAGTTCTTATATTTACGACACACTATCGTAAGCGAGTTATTATAAAACAAAGAGTGGTAGATACGATCTTTGAGATTCATTCTAGTAACTTTCTGATTCTATAAACGATTGTACCTTTTCTATATACTTAAGTCTATAATTTAAAAAAATTTCCATGAGTTTATAAATTAGTCTCGGTATTCCGAACACTCAACACGGTAAGAAATTTTTTGTGGATATCATTATACCAGAAGCGGTGTGAATGTCATACTGATTTGACCATTGTGGGAATAGTAATATTAGCAATAGTTATGGCAGACGAGTCAATGCAGTATGGGCGTCAGGTTCATTCTGGTTGACGATATCACAATACTTCTGAAGGATAGTCCTAAGCAATACTGTTGAGTATCTGTCTCTATATCATACCAGAATTGTAGTAGACGCTATACATTTCTTATCGTGTAGTTTGATACGCCCAGTAATCCATTCACGTTTCGTCCGCATCATTATGAAATCCCAGTAATCCGAACCAATCAAGTAATAATTCTCCCTGGGTTTTAATGAGTCTAGATTAGTGAGACTCTACTAATTAGTGAGACTTGTAAACAAAAAATTCAAAAATGTTTACTACAAAAACGTAACGAGGGTAAATTCTAGAAAAATATATTTGCTTTGTCTTAATAAACTGAGAAAACCGTGAAATTTCAAATCTTGTGTCCTTTCCCGTAGAACAAACCTTTTAAATACATTGAGCCCGCGGTAATCCGACAAACGTTTTGCAAAATGGTGTCGAATTATCGAATTTGTCAGAATATAGAGTACTGACCACAAACTCCCAGTATGCCGAAACTTTTTTAAAAATACCTTGTAATCCGACAAATTACATATCAAAGTGATAAGATATCAATTATTTTCTAACTGGTTTGCAACTATGTAGTTGTAAATTCGTTGTGAAATTAATTTCATTGGGGTGAAATAAATAACTTTCTATAAGAAAATCTGAATGTTTTTGTCAGATTTTTCAAGCATGTCACTTACCCGAAATGATATACTTTTATGTGAGTTATGTGAAAATGAACCAACTGTAACGTGGACGGAAAACGTGACTTGAATATACACCAATTTTATTATAAAATGTTATTTTTGCTTCAATTACAAAGAATTATTACATAATTCGAAAATATCATGTAATCACAATGCTTTAACCAGAAGTAAATATTTACAACGTATGATAAATATGTAATAATTAATTATTTGCTTGAAGTAATCTTAAATCTAAAATGTTTCAGACATAGATCCATTGTCGTCCGGATTTTGTGTAGAATGGACCGGTTTTCATCTTTTCATTTTCCTTACAATTTGAGCCTCTGTTTGGTTTTTGATTATGCCATTTTTATGACTGCAAAACATACATAGCGGTCAAACTTATAATCCCCTATTTTTGCGCCGCTGGTTAATACCTACTTGACTATCTATGTAGCGAGTATGGCAAGCTGTATGTAATCACAAACTATTTCGCCGCTTTTTTAAAAACCCATTAGAAAATGAATTCGCTCAGTGTAATCCTCCTTTACTGTGAAAGGAGTTCATAGAAATCATTCAACAAGTGCCTCACGACAGGAATAATTAAGCTTTAGACTGCCGACTATGACATTAATTAATAAACTTTATTGATATGCCAATTGGCTAATCAAAATATGACTTGTAAAGTAAGAGTATGACATGCATTTTAGTCATTGCTATATGTAGTTCTGATAGCTTAGTCAGTAGCGGCCTGGCTACACAGTTTGTTTATTTTAGTGATTACTTAGTTCGAATTCAGGAAGAGTCACTTTTTTTTTTAAAATTTATTCTTATATGAAACTTGAGATTGTCGACTATAGAGGAGTAGGATGTATTCTAAAGTTTTTAGCCCTTCCGTTCAAAAATAGGACACTATTACAGAAAACGGAGATATTATCGTAAACGATAGTCACCCAATGATTTCTTTGTGCAAAGATATTATATAAATATAGTCAATTTGAGGAGTGAAATTAAATAATTTTGAGCAGCAAAATGAAAATTAATTTAAATCTTGAAAACTTTGATTAAGTCACAGTTGGTATCGGCAGCCGACAGCCTAAAGCTAAAATTGTGCGGCGAGACGGATGTCTCATTCATGTCCACAACTATAAATACTGTTGTTTGCATTAAATCTAAGTTCAGAAAAATTTTATTGAATGCCGGAGTTCCATCCTAAGTCTTCATTTAAGTTTACCATCTTAGATTGACCAAGAGATGGTCACTCTGTCTTAAATTATCATCCTCTTTCTCCTTCGCTTAATAAGATTCAATGTAGTGGAGGATGTTCTTAGACATATTGATGTTTATAAAATAATTACTCTTGTGTAAATTTTCTAAGCTATGTTTTAACGTCAAATCGTCTTGTGCTATTTTATTAAGAATGAATAAAATTTACATAATTAATCGAAGCAATGCGATAACTAGATTTCATCGTCAGCATCATTGCAAATACATAACCGACGTAATAGTTCAATATTTTAAACGGATTGATTACGATAGTTCTTCATGAACAATCATTTCACATAGAAGACTATGAAAGTCGTGTTTATAGGCTGTAAACTTTAAACGTTAATTGATATATTTTCTTTATAAGTAGAATTACGTTCAAGATGTATAAGGAAAAGGTGTGATAATATTGCGTCAACAGTAAACCATATGTGCTACATGAATGAAATATTAATTTTAAATTATCATCAGATGTGTTTTTATGAAGACTGCATATTTATTTTTTGTTTTAAGTCATACAATTACTTCATCTTGATGAGCTAGACGTAATTAGTATATTTGTTTTTACTTTAAGGAGGTTACATTTCAAAGTACACAAAAAGGTCGTTGCATATAGGAGGAGGTGGAGGATAGTGAAAAAATGATTAATACATACTTGAAAATGAGTACTTGATAAAATTAATAATTAATAAACAATACAATATTTTGCCCGACAAAAATACTGTACCGATGAGCTGGTCTACCAACTTGAACATTAACATGCTCCTTTGAAAACACCTCTGATAAAAATTCTGATTCAAATTTTTCAATTCATTCTGATTGAACTCCAATTCAATCCATTAGAACCTAATATGAAATTTCCAATTCGATCCCATTCATGAATTGGAATCAATTACATAATTCCGATTAATTCCATTAAATTGAATCGAAATTCAATCGAAATGTCGTGAAGAGAAAGTTTGGCAGACTCGCCAAAAGGAAGCCACTCACGAAGTTTCAAATATGCGTTTATCATTTAACAAAGAATTCTGTATCGCGGACTTAAAATATTTAATCTGATTAAAATCTCATGATAAAATATTAAAAGTAAGTTCGTTAATAAATCACAAATTAACCTTTAAATATGTTTTTTTGGAACTTCTTTATTACCAAATTTTTGTTTCACTGTGCCCCAGATGTGGGCTACAATCAAACAAGGATCGGAGCACAGTACGTAGTATGTGTGTAGAGTGCGCCAAATATTATTTTCGTCCGGAGCGGCTTAACAGCTAGATCGAGCCCTGTATGTTTCTACGCACCAT
Source organism: Chrysoperla carnea (assembly GCF_905475395.1). Lineage (NCBI taxonomy): Eukaryota > Metazoa > Arthropoda > Insecta > Neuroptera > Chrysopidae > Chrysoperla > Chrysoperla carnea. The sequence goes on from NC_058338.1 coordinate 20,701,109, forward strand.
TCCGAATCTAACGAGCTATCACACGTATTTTTACGACCAGTATTACTATATTTCACCAATTTGAACTTGTTGACCTAGTGACTAGATAAAAATGTAAATATCGCTTATAACGACTGTTGACTAGATCGACCATAATTTGGTTTCTTCAATGTCGCTATAACCGATTTTGATTTGTATTTGATAATAGATGTGATCGAAAATAAAATATTAAATAAGAGAATACTACTTACATAAAATCTTCAACATCTACCACATTAACAAATTGACATGATGTATGCGTTTCACCGTCATAATAACCAAAACAATTTTTATATTTCCATGGTCGTATACGTTGGCATGGTAAATCGCTAAGACCATCAGTTAAACGACCACGTACAATTGGTCTATTAAATGGTATATTATCATCGATACACAAAGGCGATCGTAAACTATTTTCACTGATAATTGATGTATTTAATACACTATTGTTATTGTTATTACAATGTATCACTGCAGGTACAACATTAATTGATTCTTGTATTATTAAGTCATTTTGATTAATTAACAACGGTTGTTGAGGCACTGTTACTTGTGTTACAGGTAAATTAATTAACGTTGTTTGTAAATTGTGCATTTTAAAATTAAAGTCGATTCCTTGTCAATTTCACATACAATTCTAATTGACAAAAAAAAAATTAAGTAATAAGGTTGTCTTATCTATGTTAAGATAGCGAAGACGTGATTTTTGGGTTGGAATAATATACATTGTTTGTTTTAAATAAGTATTACGAATTTGTCTTAAATAAGCTGAAAAGCGGAGTGTGCGATTTTGAAAACGCAGTAAAACAAAAATTCTTCAATTTTTCGAAATTATTGCTTTACAATCTTAAACTGCATTAAAGAGCATTTTACTAAATTATTCAGGAAAAAGCGCCATTGGGGAATCATTAAGAATATCTTATATTAGAAAACTGCCTTCGGGAATGATATCCGTTACCATCACTAATCGATTTAATTTTTCTAAAAATAAATAACGATAATTTTATTATTTTAATCATAATTTATTATTTCAGTTTACTCTCAAAAAGTCGTAAAAATGTAAACTGAATTAACTACTAATGCAGACTGCAGATGAATAAAATAAAATAAAGCAAAAAAACTCGTTTTTATACCATGTATATATGAAATATATCAAGGTATACTAAGTTTAGTCCCAAGTTTGTAACGATTAAAAATTTTGATGCTTTCAACAAAATGTTGGTATAGGTGTATAAAATCAACTATAATTAGTCCATTTTCGGTTGTCTGTGTGTCGACTGCCCATCTTTCATCACAATAACTCAAAAACGAAAAGGGATATCAAGCTGAAATTTTTATTGCGTACTTAGAACGTAAAAGTGAGATCGGGTTCGTAAATGATCAACATAGGTCAATTGGGTCTTATTGTAAAACATTAGAGATAAAACAAAAGTTTAAATGTAAAAAATGTTCCTTATAAAAAATAAATAACTTTTGTTTGAAACATTTTTTCGTAAACATCACTGCTTACCCGTGAGAGTGCAAATTATGCGCAAATTGTATAGTATGTATTATATGGAAATATCAGTTATATATGTGTGACAAGTATGTATGTGTAATGTGACAGAGTAATCAACACTGTCTATACATGGTATTTAAACAATTAACTCAGTCAACTGTTTGTTTTCACTTGTTAAAGTAATAAAATAAAATTTTAATGAATTTACATAAATTATTTATATTCTATTGTGATAGACTGAATGACCCTGTGTACACAGAATAAAAATAAAATAGCGTAATGATTGATTTGAATGTAATTCATTTTCATTTCCATGCTTTGTGCTCAAGGCTGCCTTGACCAATAGACAGTTTGATGTATCTTTTAGGCCTTTAATTCAGAGGTAAGAATATAATCATTAATTTTTGATTTTATTGGAATTTGCAGTTTGAAGAACAGTATGTCAGCAAAAATACGTCTAGATGTTAGCAGTAATAATACAAAGAGGTCAGTAATAGGTCAACCTAATGTCAAAAGAAGAAATATATTCCATTTCGAAGGAAATTTCACCATCATTTGTAATGCTGGTAAAAATTTTCGATGATTCTTATAACATTTTTCGATAATTCTTAGAAAGACGAATCAAATGAACTAGAAAAATTGAGAAATTTTCTTTAGGGTTGGTATTTGATGATTTTTATAATTTACGTTTGTTAAACAGGTGAATCGATGGTTGTTTTTTTGAAATTGTAACTAAACACAGCTTATTTGGACGACACAGCGTAAGGGAAAGACAGTTTTTATCGTCTTATCAATTTCGATTTAACGAGGTTCTAGTTGTCAAGATTCTACTGTATATCAGTCGAGCAAAACATATTCAGAAAATGGCTAAAAATGATATTTTTAAAACGACAAAGTTAGTGAAAAAAACCATCATGTTTGAATAAAGCTAAAACGTGTAATTAATTTGATAAAAATAAATAAATTAAAGCCCTGTAAACGGATAGTTTTTCTCATTTATTTAATCGGTAATAATTTCTTTGTGCTGAATGGCAAAATGGGTTTTTTTACTTCCCTTTATAGACAATTATATACACCTGTTTAAAAATCAACAAACTGAAATAAGATAACTCCCATTGTATGCAAGCAATTGATTCTCAATATAGTCGCATTGTGTTCAGAATATTATAATGTTTTGTTTATAGTTTTATTATTGATATTGATATCTTATAGTAACAAAGTGCATATTATGCTGGTACATGGTACGAAATTTTTGGTGGATATTACTATGCCAGTATAGGTGTGAACGTCATACTTTATACTGTATTGAAGGAATAGTAACAATAGCAATAGTTATGGCGGACGAGTCAATACAGTATGGGCGTCAGGCCCACAATGGTTGGCGATATTTGTTTGGCCTTCTTTCAAGTCAAAACGAAGCAAAAGATTTGCGTGATAGTAGTACCAAGTGTTGCAAAACTTGGTGGCCATTGACATAACTGAACATATTACGAGTACAGACATTTCGAAAAAAACTTCGAACTGAGTAGCAAGCAACATCCAAAATCCATCATAACATTTTAGATGTTGCTTGTTTCTGATTATTATTATACAACTTTCTCTGAGTGCAGATTTGTTTGGAATTTGTTACTTCATCGAGTCCGAATTAGGCATGATACTCTTTTTTCAAATGTGTAACGGAATTTGTGCGCATAATTCTCTAATTGCAGTCGCGTGAAATTGGGAAAATATTTGGAGTGCTTCGTCATGATATACTGACCTCACTTGCATTACCGTGTTACGGAATTTGGCACTTATATTAGCTCAATTTTTTTTCAGTTTAAATCACAAACGGCTTGGAACGTTTAACCTTTCTAAAGATAACTTTACCTAACCTAAAATTTATTCGAATTCATCCTGATTCAACTTGATACTCAAACCACCCAAATTCTAAAATATTTCCTTCTGGATTCATTAAAAAAAATTATGTAATAACTTTTTCACAAATTATATGGTTTAAAAATTTACAAACAAAGCACCAATTGATGTATATATAACTACTAAAACAAACAATGTAAATTACACTACAATAATTTTAAGATTTATTTACACCAAGATGGATCACCAAATTTTAAACAAAACATTAGACACCTGTATTCAATGAGAAACAACAAACTTGAAGGAGTGTTCATGATCACTAAATAATGTTCATATAAAATTAAATTATAACTAATACTTCGTACTTAATAATAGCTGATAAAAAAGCTATATTTTGTAAATTTAAAAATTTTATTATGTATTAGACATTGGGTAGTTGAAATTGTAAGGTAATTGTACTGATAATAAATAAATCAATTATAAATCATGAAAAAAACTGCGACAAAGATGATTACGTTGTTTAAAAGTAACTAAATGAATCGATTTGTTTATGGTTCTGTAAATTTTGACATTTACTTATGCTTATGTTGTCGACCTATTAGCTCAGCGTAACCAATTTCGTCCGCGATATGCTTAGGGTAGCGGGTTCCCGCCGTCGCAACAAAATTAATTTAATTTATAGTTGTGATAGTCTGATGTAGTACATGGTATATGCATGAAGGAGGTGCACTCAGCGTCTGAAATTGAGAAGCTGATAAATGAAATTATCAGCGGAAAGGTGGTAAAACACATATATGGTATCACAATGGGCTCTATAGCCTATAAGTGTGTCTTTCGTGGACAGCCAATATAACCTAACATAACTTATGCTTACGTTACTATAATTTAAAACGCTCAAATCTTTCAATCCAAGAAAAAAACCTCTGAACACGTAATAGATTTTGATCTTTTGTACAATATTATCATACACTGATCAAACCAATTTGTCTTTAAACAAAAAAGTTTGGTTAAGAACTTTTACCTTAATATAATACGATTCGTTTGATCAATATGCATTTGATCGCGTTATATTCTTTTTCCATGACGTTTGAAGATATTTATTTTCTGTTATAATATAGAAGAATAGCGATGGAATCGGAAGCTCATATTGGTTCAACAATACAGTGAACGCACTTTACTTTGAAAACGACTATAGAAAAAGCCTATGGTGAATTTTAAAAGATTTGGGATATGTTAAAGAGAACGAAATTCTGGTCGATAACACTTTTCAGATTTTTTTAAATGGATTTTAAGATTTTTCAAAAATGGATTTTATATTAGGATTCGAAATATCTGAAGATCCATTGTCATTGTTTTCTAATCTGTTTATGAGTGATCTTTTTTCGAAGTATCTTATTTTAAAAAAATTTTTGCAAAATGATCACAACCGTAATTGTGACAGGATAGGGATGGAAATGAAAAGTTATTTCGGTAAATCGTTAACGTTATTGTCATTAACTCTAGAGTACAGGGTCTTAAAAAAGTACCGGAACATCAGAATAATTTGTGTAAAAGCTATATATATATGCTCACGATAAGAAATGCATGGCGTTTACATGGCAAATATGCACCAGAAGTTTTGTGGGTTTCGCCAACTAGTATGGACCCGACGCCCATACTCGTCCACCGTAACTATTGCTAATGTTACTATTCTCTCAATACAGTATACAATATGACAATTTCACCGATACAGTATGGCATTCTTACCGATACTGACATAGTGATACCCACAATAAATTTCTTAGCTTGTAGAAAAAAATAAATGTCATGATGGGTATCTTATCACAAAATTTTTATAATTTTTAAAAGAATTCGTTTATACATATTATTTTAAAATAACTATCTATATCTATTATAATCTAATGATTAAGTAATTTCAGAGATAATTCCAGGTATCGCTTTATACATATAGTAGAAGCCAGCGATAGTTTGTATAGAAACTAAAAGTAAGTACAGTACATTGTCGTGTGTAACCTTCAAATAAAAAGGAATCGATCATTTTCAATTTGGATTAAGATAAGGTAATTACAATATTTATACTGAACTATACTTTAAAGTATTATAATAATACAATTTAGTAATGATATAATTAATGCAGGATTTAATATAAAAGTAGTAGCAAATTTAAATTAATCCAATTTTATTGTCACTAATGACAATTTTAATTAGTAAAAACAATAGTATAAAACTTAATAAAATTTCGGAGAAGCAAAGAAAGGACACTGGGAAAATTTTTACGTAAAATTAATGATACACCAGGACCTATATAGCTTACGATCTCTTATTTAAAAGTACCGGCACCGGTGTTTGAAAAGTACCGGAACAGCAGAATGATTTTATCCCCTGGATCAGAACGCTTTAGAACTGTTATATGAACTAATTTTTTTAAACATTTATTTTTCGAGTTTAGCCGCTTTTCCGAAACATTTATAACGTCTGGTATATAGAAATGTACGTGATATATTATTGCTAATCACTTGTTAAGAAATCCCCAAATGGCAATAGCCTGCACCGTTAAGGCTACTATACACAGTCAATCAAGATTAGCAATCATCGTGATTGCATTTTCCAAATACAATCAATCTTAAATGTCAATCAGTATCTTCATGATTGTGATTCATTTTTTTACTCTAAAATAATTATATTCAAATTCATACACTTCAATCATAAATATACCATTCATTGGCGGACCCATTCGACGAATTGGTCGTCTAGCTTAATGTATAAAAAATATAATAATACATCACAGCTGCATGTGTAATCAGTCAGTCATCGCAGTTATCTACTCTTTATGTCAATGAGCATAGATATAATATAATTCAGTATAATAAAAACTCCGTTTTAAATCGTTAGATAATACACTTTAGTTCCATTTAGTAAATGTGTAATAGATATAAGTTAATTGGAGAGTTCAGATTTTCAAAGTCCAATGGAAGAGAAAAGTTAACAAGAAATTACGTAAGTTGCTTCGACGTACATTCTAGCGCATGCTGGATGGTCTACCAAGCATATGGAAAGGTACAATTTTTTCCTACATTTACAATTATGATTTTCAGATTTCATAACCAAATTTTTTTAAATTTTAATAAGAATGCGAATCAAATAGAAATTCTATTTTAGTATGAATAAATTTATTACATTTGAAAAAGTATTATTAATAATTGAAAAATATAAATAAATTAATGAATTCAATACGTGACTAGATTCGAATAAGTTGAATAAATAATTCATATAAAATTGAGTCCGAATGAATTATTAACATATTGTGTTGACTGCAAAGATTTATCTCGTTCAACACTGACAAATTGTATCACTAAAATTAGAATTATCATCAATATTTATTCATCTACATGCGTAATGCAATACAATTGGATCGTATTAAATGTTAAATATGAAACGTCGTTCAATGTTCACGAATTGCTAATTTTTTAAGACTTTTTTTTAATCGATTATCATAAGAACAATAATATCTATCATTCGAGTAGACACTCTTGAATTTAGAAAACATTATCTAAGCCACTGTGTAGCAATTACACGGTAAGAAATTTTTTGTAGATATCACTTTGTCGGCATCAGTGTGAACGCCATACTGATGAAAATCGTTGAAAGAACAGTAACTAGTTTGCGATACCCACAATACTTCTGGTGGATAGTCCTATTTAATACTGTAATATTACTTATGCTAGCACATAGACGCTACAGTATGTGACTTTATACTATACCAGCATTGTAGTAAACGCCATACATTTCTTATCGTGTATCTCGAAAATTTAAAAGAAATGTGTACCTAAACACTGTTATTGGTCTTACATAATATATTGACTGATTTCTGGAATAAACAGAAGCAGAACAGATGCCAGTGGGTATGATCCCAGCGTGTGAACTAATAGAAAACATCATTATTCCCGTTTGAGATTTTCTAGAAGTTAAATATACAGAACACTGCCCATAAAATCGTTGTAGTACGGTAATATCATACATGGAGGTTTGTTTTAAGCCGAATTACGAGGAAAATTTATTAATATGCGGGGGAAAACACTTTAAGGAATGTAAAGAGAAGAAGTTTTGGCCGAAGGTTGTGGTGATAGCCGATGACTCAGTTCTGGCTGGCCAGAAATCGATTTTAGTTTGGACACTTTTTTTTAAACATTTGGTAGAAAGTTTCAAATAAGAATTGTTATAAATATTGCCCTCAAAAATTTGATCCATTAATAGTTTTTATGTAAAAATTGAAATCTTTTGGCAGCTTTTTGTCTGAAGCAAACAAGTGAAATGTAGTTAATATATTTATATTCTAGTGAATTATGTATATCCTTTTATACCAGACTTTACTTATTTCACAATAGATTAAATATTTGAATATCTTACTATTAGTGATGAAAAAGCAGATCCGATGCGGTGGTCTCAATGAACACTGTAATATTAACTGACCTTTCTTAAAATGATTATAATTATTTTCATAATTAAGTTATCTTTCCAGAACTACTTGTTAACAGCGGTCAATTCGCTAAATTAATTGTTTAGAATGAACATCTACAAATCAAGTCTTAAGTACAAATGTTTTTTCAATTTTGATTTTCAGATAATTTTTATTTATTGCACACTCAGTCCCGGATCTCATTGGAATAGCTATAGAAAAGCAAGGAGTGTGCAATACCAAAATTAAAAAAATGGGAAGTTTTAAAAAAAATTATTGTTTTCGTCATTCTTGACAGAAGCGAAGCTTCTTACGAATTGTATTGATTGCAAGTATCGATTTATCTAATCTATGAAAAATACAAGTAATTGAAAAGCAAATATATAAATGAGAATGTAATATTCTTTAAAATCGATAAAATCGGTCATTTTAGTATTTCATAAGGGCATGATACAAATTTTTAAAATATAATGGACGGAATTTTTTTTCGGAAAATTAAATAACAATTTAAGGTTATAAAAAGTTATTTTTATTTTTAAAACAAACATCAATAATAAATAACATTTACGTTAACACTCTTTTAATATTTTATCAATAATGAAACATTTCATAAAATTTATCTTTTTGTACTTATGAAATAAATAGTGATTAGATAATATTAAATTTGCAAATTAAAAATATCATAAACACATCATACAAATGTGATTCTCTTTGTATTTGAAATTTGGAAATTAATCCAAATAAACTACTGTTCATTTAAAAGAAACTGATTTTGTTAACGGCGACAGTTTTACTATGCTTCGTACTTTTGGAAAAAATAAAGTACCTAAAACAGTGTCTGTTAACGATTCTGTGGGATAAGAATGTATGGAGAATAGCCGAAAACTTGTTTTAAGTAAAATTTTTGACATTGGGACAGGAACATTTGACATTATTAACGACATTATAAACATTATTACAACTTTGTTATCGGTCTAGATAAAATCGTAAAGATTTTTCTACTTTAAATAGAATATATCATCAATTGACACAATTAAATTTCTGTATATTATCAACGTGAAAGTAAGGTTCTTTGTTTATTTGTTACGCTTTCACGCAAAAATTACTGAATGGATTTAAATGAAACTTTACAATAATATATCTCATAAATTTGTCTCTGCCATTTTACTGTGCCATCTATGAGCATTATATTAAAACTTAATTAAAGATTTTGGAAAAACGGTGACGAGATACAATTAATGGCCATCTATTATGATATAATTAATGAATTATGACTTTAACGAATTTTTATTTTACATTTAAAAAAGAAATGGAAAACTGTACATATATTTTACCTGTGTAAAACAATCCCTATTCCTATTTCCAGTATAATCGAAGAGAGATAAATGAGAGCAAGGGAGGTGAAGGATATAACGCGAAAGTCTTTAGGTACTTTTAAGCCCAGCGAAGTATAAGCTTGATATGATTATCGGTATAACTCGAAATCAAACACTAAAAAGTTGACTGCGTTGTTTTGAATTGTTGTAATTTTAAGTTTTATAAACCAATAATATTTATGAACCGTATGTCTTTTTGGTAAGTTTGCAAAAATCACTTAAGCTAAACTACTGGTATATTGGGATATTTACAATGTTTTGCAAATTAATTAATTGACTGAAGTCATTTAAATTGCAATTGGAATAAAATACCATTCAAGGATTAATTTAAAAATATGTTTATATTGTAACATAATTCATACATATCGACCTAATTAAATGCAATGGAAATGGTTTTAAAATAATAACTTTCAAAATTGCTCTTAATTAAAATATCAGAATTATAGTTATCACAATATTAAAATTGGAAAATATGACAACTCATAATTTATCATATTAAAAATAATAATTCAGACACAGCAGTTATAATATACACATGTTGATGCTTAACATAAAAACTTTTTAACAAGAAAATTTAAAACGGATTCAAAAAATTGATTAATAATTATTTATTGTCAGTTTATTTATTGTTAGTTATCTACTTAAGCCATTTTCGTTTATCTGTCCGTCTGTCCGCCCGTCAGTACGATAGTTCAAAAACGAAAAGAGATATCGAGCTGAAATTTTTATAGCGTACTCAGGAAGTAAAAAGTGAGTTTTAGCTTCATATAGTGAGCCTATTGATTCTAATTTAATATTTAAGTCCTTATTAATTAATAAAAAAGCGAAAAAATAGAACTTATATGATTTATAAAAATAAATACCTACAAGCATTGACATTCTACACTGTCTATATAGGGTATTTTAACAATTAATTCAGTCAATTGTTATAATATTTTTGCTATTGAATCCTTAGCAGTTTTTAATTAAAAGATTAACGGTTTGAATTGAATTTCTTCTTATTATTGAAGTCGGTTAGTGAATGTAATCATTTTTAAAATCATTAAAATACAAATTATTTAAATATTAAAATTTATTGAATTTGTTCTGCGTAGAGGAAATTGTCTTACATCACTTTAAATGAAAGTTTAATTAATTTTAAAACACGCAAAGAACAAATCTTAAAGGTGAAGTTTTATACGACGCACCGTAATGTACTTTGGATCAGGCAACGTGTTGTACCACGGGTACATGACACTCAGTAAATGACGGATACTCAGTAAATTTTACAAATAAGTGCATCAGGTTAGCGTAGTACAAAAGGTGGGGAATAAAATTCCAAATTAAAGCTGTTACTGAACGCTCAGAGAAGAGGACGCCTTATGAGAATCCTGGAGTCTTTTCAATGTTTGAAAACAGTAAAAACCATAGTGTTTAAACTTTAATTTAAATAGTTTTTTTTTTTAATTTCCACCGACTAGTTTTGTAGAAATCTATGAAAACATATCATTCATCTACCGTTTTCCCATAAGACCAATGCATAATATGCCTACTTTTGAAGTCATTTATTTATTAAAATAATCAGGCAGCCCCTCCTAAAATTTTCAGAATTGATTTAAACTTAGTCCAACTTCATATAAAAAAAATCAAAGATTTTTTCCAAAATTGTTCTGGCGCTTGTACATCCTTAAACAGTGAATATTTCCATTAACATATTTTAAAGAATGGCTCTCCCCTATTTGTAAAATGCATCCAGGTGCACATGTCGAAATGCAAAGCGCGTTAAGCATTTGGAGGACAAGCTGTATTGTATTACCGATGTCCCTTTTACGATTTAATTCATTCATGCATTTTTCAACCTTATTAAGAAACCAGATCCATTACTGCCCAAATTAAATATTGCTTTTAAGTTCGATGACTTGTATTATTACAGACAATATACATTAATTATTACTAGACTATTAATATATTAATTACCAAGCATAAAATATATTATTTAAAAATTAATCTTTGATATTATGTAAAAAGTAATTTGTAAATTGATTTTTAATATGACTGAAAATATCCAAAAGCAAAACTTTAGGCGGTGATTTTATTTCAAAATTAAATATTTCATTATATTTTCAATTCTTAAGAAGCTGTTTATTGTTATTTTATTTTGATTCGGTTGTCTGTCCGTCTGTCTGCCAACACGATAACTCAAAAACGAAAAAAGACATAAAGCTGAAATTTTCTCTCTTTTGGTCTTGGCCATTTTGTAAACCGTTAGAGATAGAACAAAAGTTTGAATGTAAAAAATATTCCTTATAAAAAAAATAACCAACTTTTGTTTGAAACATTTTTTCGTAATCATCACTGTTTACCCGTGAGGGCGCAAATTAAGCGTAAATTGTATAGTGTGTATTATATGGGGATATCAGTTAAGTATGTGTGACATGTATGCATGTGTAATGTGATATAGTAATCAACAATGTCTATGCATAGTATTTCAACAATTACCTCAGTCAATTGTTTGTTTTCACTTGTTTTAAAAGTAATTTTTTGATTTCATTACAAATTTAGTTTAGAGGTACTAAAATAATTCATTTCTTCTCATTAATACTAACTGCAAATAAATATTGACACCGGAAAATGAAATCTGATGAAATAAAATTTATAATTATCGAAGTAGATTTAATACAAATACCAGGAAAACTATCTGAGTAAAGGGTTCAAATTATGAAAAAAATGCACACACTTTTAAAAGAAAGCTGACATTGTTTTAAAAAACATTGCCATTGAATGGACATTATTTCTTTGTAATGAATAGATATTTGCAAATACAGTCATATTAACAACACCTTTTCCAACAAGTTATAAACGGAAGAAATGTTAGCAAAATATAATATTATATAGCAAAAAAATAATTATTATTCATTCATTGTCAGCAATATTCTGTTATGGTAAATTTTTAAATTATGCGTTGATTAATTAAAGATGATAAAGCATTTTTCCTGCATATGATTTAGAATAGCAAAGAATTCTTAAAAATTGAAATTGCTTATCAACTTAACTGTTAATCTTTTAAACTATAAGTTAATTTTTTGCCCGCTTTACTGGGCAATTTTTCCTTTTTAAAACAAAGACTATCATGTTATAGCCCTCACCTATCCTCTCGATTTTCTCGTTTTTTTCAAAGAGGTCCCTTAAAAAAATTGCAAAAAATCGAAAAATTTTTTTTAACTTCAATTTCGATAAAACTTAGTTTATAAGGTAATTTTGACCCAAAAATTACAAAAATCGGGTGCATTTGATGACTGGTCGAATAGTTTTTGAGATACGGACTAAAATCGATCCAAATATTGCGATACCACAGAAATTCTGCATCCAATCATTAAATTAACCTGATTTTTATACTTTTTGGATCAAAATTACCCCATCCACTGAGTTTCATCAAATTCCAAAACCAAAATTTTTTTCCCCAATTTTCTCGATTTTTTCAAAGGGGTACCCCTTAAAAAAATTGCAAAAAATCGAAAAATTTTTTTTAACTCCAATTTCGATAAAACTCAGTTTATAAGGTAATTTTGACCCAAAAATTACAAAAATCGGGTTCATTTGATGACTGGTCGAATAGTTTTTGAGATACGGACTAAAATCGATCCAAATATTACGATATCTCAGAAACTCTGTCTCCAATCATTAAATTAACCCGATTTTTATACTTTTTGGATCAAAATTATCACATCCACCAAGTTTCATCAAATTCCAAAACAAAATTTTTTTTTCGATTTTCTCGATTTTTTCAAAGGGGTACCCCTTAAAAAAATTGCAAAAAATCGAAAAATTTTTTTAAACTCCAATTTCGATAAAACTCCGTATATAAGGTAATTTTGACCCAAAAATTACAAAAATCGGGTGCATTTGATGACTGGTCGAATAGTTTTTGAGATACGTACCAAAATCGATCCAAATATTGCGATATCTCATAAACTCTGCATCCAATCATTAAATTAACCTGATTTTTATACTTTTTGGATCAAAATTATCACATCCACCGAGTTTCATCAAATTCCAAAACAAAATTTTTTTCCCCGATTTTCTCGATTTTGTACCTCTTAAAAAAATTGCCAAAAATCGAAAAAAAATTTTAACTCCAATTTCGATAAAACTCAGTATATAAGGTAATTTTGACCCACCCAAAGTACAAAAATCTCAAATAAAGTATAACAAATATTCTCAAATAAAGTATAACAAGGAGTAGGCTAATATTTTTTTCTGGCAACGCTGTCTGAATGCTTCACCAATCTTCACATTTAATATGTAATTACCTGAAGGTAAAAACACATTTATTGTAAAAAAAATTTCATAAGATCAGATTGAAGGTATATGATTTACGATTATGATTATTAAATATTTTAAAAATAAAAAGTTGATTTGCTTGTTTATTTTGTTTCTGAGAAATCAAACACGAATATAGTCAGACATTGAACGACGACGCCACCAGTTTACAACATTGGATCAGAGATCTCTTTCTAATGAACATATACATGTGTATATCTGTGCATATTTTTAAAATAAAAATACCTAAATCTATAAGAACAATAATTTAATGAGTGAGTGAATCTAAATATGCTTGCTACCATTATAGCTGTTGGACCATATTTGTTAATTTGTACCGTCAGCACTGACATGAAAAATTGCATGTCATTTGTGTAAACGTTTTTTACGTATAGTACCATTTTATTGTTCTGTAAAATACAAATATTTTCCACTTTACTAGACATCTCTAACTTAATTTTTCCCGGAGATATGATCATTTGAAGCTAGATGTCGATACTCGAATTAGTCGCATTTACTGTAGATTTTATTTCAAATATTTGGATATTTATTTCAATAACTCTATCTAATATTTATTAGATCTCAACTCGAAATCAAGAAAAATTCATCCTCATAGGTATGAGTTTTTATACCATATATATATACATATGAAATATATCAAGGTATACTAAAATATACTTAAAAATATTGATGCTACAAACAAAATTTTGGTATAGGTGTTCATAAAATCACCTAATTAGTCCATTTTTGGAAAGTGATATTATAACGTGTTCAGGACGTAAAAAGTGAAGTCGCTTACGTAAATGAACAACATAGGTCATTTGGTTTTGAGTCCGTAGGAGCCATCTAGTAAATCGTTAGAGATAGAACAAAAATTTAAATGCAAAAATGTTCCTTATAAAAAAATAAACAACTTTTGTTTGAAGCAATTTTTCGTAAACATTATTGTTTACCCATGAGGGAGCAAATTAAGTTAAGAAATATTGTATAATATGTATATACAGCTAGCTATTGTATATGATATTTAAACAGTTAACTCAGTCAATTGTTTGTTTTCACTTGTTTTAATGTTGTTTTAAATAAACTTGTTTTACAATGAGGAAAATTATGTAAAGCAAAACAAAAGCCAAGACATAACCTATCAAATTAAAGTATACAACTTCTGAAACTGTATGAATGAATGCAAAATTTCATGGAAGCTCATGCATAATTTATATTTATATAGTTTATCTGCATATTTTAATGCAAACAACGCAAATAATTTTTCCGATAAACTGATTTAATTAAAAGAAGTAAAGAATACACAGAATTATAAATATTAAAGATCGTGTCAAATATTTTATGAATGGATTTTTCTGTACCTGTATATTTAAATATCAAAATCAAATAGGTATAAAATTTCTTTCTAATTGGAATAAAATATTGTATAATACTATATCTTTAAAAAAAATTAGCTCAACATTAAAACAATACCAAAAATGACTAATACCAACTTCTTAGATGAATTCAGCAGAAAAAGCATTCTTGAACTCACCCATTCTGACTATATTTTTTTTAAACAATCACAAAAAGGAAATTGAATAAAGATAAACAGTGTAACCGGTAAAAAATATTTATAATAATAGTATAAATGTAACCTTGAAATAACTTTCATGATTCGGTGGTGATACCCATTTATTTTAATTGACATTAAATAAATTTTAATTTAAAAATTTGTCAATTAATTTGGTGTTAATGTTGTCATTTATAAATATCATTTATTGTCAATTCAATGTCTACATCAGTGATTCTTAACTATCGCCTCGACATTTTGTTTTATCCTGAGATTTTTACATGTATCTACTAAAATATAGTGTATACTTAGATTTTAGTAGATCTTAGATCGTGAATGTGTTAACAAAACAATTTATTCTGTTAAGGATGTACGAGCGCTAGGGCAACTTTGGATATAAGGCTTGATTCTTTTTATATGATGTTGGACTAAGTCTAAATCAATTCTGATTCTAATTTTAATTCATATAGATTTTCTGTTTATATCAGCCAACCGACTTATTGCCTTATATGCAAATTGATTATGGGAAGTCAAAAGAGATGAACGTGGAAGACATTTTAAAACAAGGTTATTTTAACTTAAATTTAGTAATTTACTAGAAATATTGTTTCAATGGCGTTAATTCTTACGCAATATTATGCAAAAAGATGTAATATAATTTTACAATATTACAATAATTTTATGTGTGATTTAACTGGAAAATATTTTAATTTCTATGAACTTTAGTACACATCAAATTAAATAAACTGAACCATTCTGAAACGTTATATGATCAGGAACTTCTTTCATTCCTCCCTCAGTATTTTAAAAATTAAATATTCGTACGTTAGTACATAATTATGTTTCTTAGGCTATTGAACACTTGAGTTTCATTAAAATTCGTTTGTTTATCATAAGAATAATCAATTTTATCATAAAGATTTTGAAATTTCACCCTTTTTACTAAATAAATTGTACCACTAACATGCTTTAAAAAGGCTTAAATTTTCAAAAAGATGATATTTTTTATTTCAGGAGTCTACTTATGTAAGCTAAACGAGGGGTGGGGTGAAAATTAAATCAATATGATCATAAATTCGAGATCAGCGACTTTAAAACTCTTTTACATGTCTTGAAAAGGTTTAAAATTTCAAAGATACGTATTGTTTATTTCGGAGGTCTACTTTGGTCTACTTATGTGGGCTTAAGAGGAAGAGGATTACAAATTAAAAATTTTGACTGAAAATTCTAGATCAGCGACCCAAAAAATCGTCATTAAAAGTTTTAATTAGCAAAAAATGGTCTTTTTCATTTTGAGAGTCTTTCTTAGTTTTTTTTTTTTACCCGTCCATTCTTTTCTATCAAGATTGTACTTATATACCTTAATAAAGTGATAAAAAAATCCAAATGTTTATTTGCACTTTGTACTTTCTATGGAATTGATAGTAATTTAACATAAAGTGGAAATACACTTTACAAATTATTACACAAAAACGGTGTACAAAATTATAGCGTAAATTACTCAAAATATTTTCTATAACATTAACATGTAAAGAATTGAAAATTAGTCATAACAGCCTACTTTACAGCCTCCTTTTTCACTGGAAGCGCTGGTATCGATTTTATTGTCGGCTACCAATACTACGCACACAACGAATAGGTACAACACTCTAAAATATTATCATTTGTGAGATAAATATTAAATTTATAAACAAACCTTGTACAAAATTATATATTTAAAATCATATAATTGACTTTCTCACCTGAAACAAATAAAAAATGTATATTAATAATCTTATTTTAACATTTTTAAATATTATAATAATAACTATATTAATGATAAAATTTAATTTTATTCAATTTTTATATCTTAAACTATAATTATGTCTATGGTTAGTAATTATAGATTTTTCTGTGAATTTATATTAACATTTTCCAAAGAATTTTTAATAGATCTGGAAAGGAACGCCACAAACATCTATACACAAAGTACAATTTGTATACAGAGCATGCATGAATGGAATTAATGTACATTTATCCAATTGTATAATGGATATACTTCAAATACACACGTCGGGGGAGGGTGGGGTGTGTGTCTTCAAAGAAACGAGACGTCCGTAATTCGTTGTCGATTTCATTTTAATTTTCGTCTAAGCTAATAGTTTTTATACCATGTATATATGAAATATACATAGTATGTTAAGTTTAGTTCCAAGTTTGTAACGCTTAAAAATATTGATGTTACGAAAAAAAAATTGGTATAGGTGTTCATAGAATCATCTAATTAGTCCATTTTCAGTTGTCTGTCCATCCGTCTGTGAACAAGATAACTCAAAAACGAAAAAAGATATCAAGCCGAAATTTTTATAGCGCACTCAGGACGTAAAAATTGAGTTCGTAAATGAGCAAGATATAGGTAAATTGGGTCTTGAGTTCGTAGGACCCATCGTGTAAACCGTTAGAGATAGAACAAAAGTTTAATGGTAAAAAATGGACTGAAAAATTTGCATAATGTATTTTATAGATAGCCCCTAAAATTTAAAGGCTTAATATCAAATGAAAATATTTATAAAGATAGTAGTTGAAATTTTAATTTATGATGGTGACCTTGAAAATAAAAGGAAAAATGTCTGATACAATTATTATTAAAACATACAAGAAAATTCATTAATTTTGACCTTGAATTTATACTTTATGAACATCTTCTGAGTGAATAGTACGAGAGCGAGTGGTGATTTTCAGCTGTAATGTTGAATAACCGTTTTGTGATGGTCTAGTACAGTATACCGCAACCGATAATTACTACACTTTATATTCTTAGACTACTACTAAGTACATAGACTGAGCATCATCGCCTATCTTTCCGTGCAGTGAGAGATGTGCCAACATCTGAGGTAATTGCTTGCGTCAGCTAGGGACAACCGATTTATATTTTTTTTGGTTTCATTTGAAAGGTAATTTAACGGAGAGTGTTTTTAGCTATGTTTCAAGACCTTCGGTTCCGTACCCGAAAAAACTAAAAAATAAGCGATTATGATTTATAATTTTAACATATAAATACTTACTATGGAAATGAATGGTCAAATAAACCTGTCTCAATTCATTTCGATAAGTGAAATGGTAAAATAATTAAATAATTCAAAACAATAATTCAAAAGAACAAAGTCAACTCAAATATTTCAATTTCAATTAAAATATATTCAAAAATTTGTCCCAAAAAATGATAGCTCTCTAAGTATCCTTTTCATCCCATATGATGTCCTTGAGCATCACTTTGATAGTGATTTAATAAGGAGTGTTATAAGTTTAAAGTGTTTATCTGTGCGTCTGTGTGTTTCTCAGTGGCATCGTAGCCCCTAAACGGTCGAACCGAATTGATTGAGAATAAAAAATGGCTACAAAAATGTTTTTCATTCTTTCATAATCTTCGTTTGAAAAATGCATACAATTTAGGCTACAAGACCAGAATTCCTTCTCAAGAAAAACATTTTATTTAAAAAAAAAAATGCTTAAAAACTGCAAACATTTATATCGTGAACAAAATTTGTTCAGAAGAATCGATCATCACGTGGTGATACATATGCTTATATATTCATTGTGGGGGGAAAATGACAAACACACACTGTTTATACCAGTCAGTCAACTTATGTTCAGCATAGTAATTACTCTACAACCAGTAGCTGTCATAACATAATAGAATTGATTTATATTACGCTGCCCTCAATATAATGTCGATTCCAAGAAGAAAGAACGTCATAAGAATAATTATTCTATCAATGAATATTACGTCTGATTACCGGTTAATTTTTATTTCGGAGATACAATTAAATCAAGTTTTTCATATGCAAATGGCACGTAGACAATGATTATATGATAGGCTTTTTTTTATGGGAGAGAGAGAGTTTAATTTAGCATCACACTTTGTTAAGAATGTTTTATTACTTTACAAAATTATGATATTTACTTCCTTGTTCATAGTAAAGGATGTATTGTAATCGAGAATTTATTGTAAAACGAGTTTTCAAAAGATGTGCTGTAAAACGATTTTTCAAAAGTATTCCTTAAGAATGATCCAGGTACAAATTTGAGATCCACAGTTTTTCCAAAACGTTTCTAATATTAGTAATGGGACGACATATTAAAAATCTGCCAAAAAAAATCCAAAATTGGTTTACCAACAAATATGGTTATCGCGTTCATAGACTGACGGACAAACGGACAACCGAAAATGGGCTAATTAGGTGATTTTATGAACACCTATACCATAATTTTGTTCGTAGTATCATTATTTTTAAGCTTTCCGAAATTTTGACTAAACTTAGCATACCTTGACATATATTACATATATACAGGGTATAATAATTATTACAGTTTTAAAATTATTTAATATTAGTATAAAATTAAAGTACAAATTAGATACGTGCGATCACATTGATTCACATGTCAATATAATCACGAGTTCAGAAAATCTTATGATTTTAGTATGAATTATGTAAAATAAATTTTGGCAATAAAATGAAGCATGCAATATTCTTTGTAATTCAATCAAAAAATAACTGAATTTAAAAATATATTTTTATGTAACTTACAATCAAATTTTACATTTTCATACCTATGAATACGCCAAGCACGGATGAAGTTAATTTTCATTGGGAGCAACCTTTTCCTGAGTGCACTGTGCGTTACTAATTAAAAATTTTATACTTTTAATTTTTGTTTCTTTGCCTGGTGTATCTTACTCAAGTCAAATTGATTCGATTGTTATTTGTTTCGAAATTTTATTTCAGCTGAAAATGGTTTGCAAAAAAACAAAAGAGATTGCAATTTCAAATCAGAACCATCACAACCTGTAGTCCTGGCATTCAAGGGATTTCCGTTGAGTGCAATAAGTAAACGAAAAATCATCATTTTTGCAAACATCGTCTTCCAAGAGCTTCGAGTCTTCTCAGGTGTTAGGATTTTGGGCTTGACATTTTAAATTTATTACAATCAACTCAATTGTAACTTTTTATTTACTTTAATCGACAACGCAACGGCCCCGAGGGTCAGGATTGCTGGGGCTTATTTGTCAATTATAAGGAGTTTAATATTCTCTACTGTTACGAAAACACTCTTACTTATACTGACAACCTTCACAGTGTTCATTACTAAGCAAAAAATTCAATATGGTTTTCATAACATTAAGAAAATTAATTATTTACATATTTTATTTTTCATCTTAGTCTGTGGGTGAATTGCACGCAAACTTATCAATAAATTTAGAACAATTGTTTATTTTTTAAATATCATAAATTAACGTGAAAATGTATTTTTAAATATTTTGAATTAGCTTCACGGAAATTAACGTAATGAACATTGTAATTTAGAGTTTTGGAGGTTTATACATTTGACGTTTTCAAACTAAGCTACTATACAAACAAGATTACAGGACAGTACCTACACAATGCTATACTGTATCTATGTGAACGCCATACTCTATACTCTATTGAGGGAATAGTAACATTAGCTATAGTTATGGCGACGAGTCAATGCAGCATGGGCGTTAGGTCTATGTTGGTTGACAATATCCAGTACTCACAATACTTCTGGTGGATAGTCCTATTCAATACTGTAATATTACTTATAATAACATAGATACAATATGTATCTGTCTCTGTACCATACCAGTGTACTCACAAGACTGGGGCAGAAATGATCGACTGTTCTAATTGAAACGTTTAATCTTCTGTAACTTATAAAGGTTGCCTCAAAATATTTGTTTTATCTCTTTAAACAAGCTAAACCATAATCAAAACACTTGAAGAATAACTTCGAACTTAGACTATTTGCTGATTATAATAATACCATTATTATTTCGATATTAAAATTGCAACGGACCTTGCACATTAAAATCAACACCCCCACTTTTATTCTGATGTATTTTATAGTCATAGGAAGAATCAAATCATAGGACGAATAATTCGCCCTTTTGCCGTGCATACTTAATGCAAATTTAAGACTTTTATGGTTGGTCTCATGGATGAAGTTGTCAGAACTCAACTAAAATGAACTGGGACCACACGGGAAGCACCAGCTTTCAAATAGATAAAGAATCATCAAAATCGATTCACCCAGTCGAAAGGTAACACACATTAAAAAAAATACAGTCAAATTGATAACCTCCTCCTTTTTTGTTTGAAGTTGGTTAAAAATAAACACAGATTGAATAAAGATTACTGTAAAATAATCGGGAAATTTTACTTCATTGTTTTCGAATACGATGAATGCTAACAAAAAATACTTCCCCAAGGTTAGTCAAGATAAAGTTTGTAAAGATTGTTCTTGTATTAAAATCTAATTAACAATTCGATCACATCAAAGTGAAATAAAAATGTTGTTTTTTTAAAGGATTGATAACTTTTATTGATTTTTATGGAATCAATAAACAATATTATTTATTATTCAATATGCACTAATTTTTGTGGTGAAATCCCATCATTCAATATTCTATCAATATACCAAAATAATTTATTCAGATGATTTTTTTCTGAAATTTCCCAGTACTGTTATTATTATAAAAAACAATAAACTGAAATCCGAACATGTTTGAATATTAACGCGTATATATCGATTTTAACGTTCATAATTATTGGTCCCTTATGGGACCAACGATTGGTATGCGAAGATAAAATTTCAATTGCTTATTTTTTACATTTTTACCGTTCACTGTGAAAAGAGTGCCTAGATATCTACTTTTATTTGATCTGAAATTTCATCACATTGGGTAAAATTTTCTTTTATAGTTTATGAAAATTTCTCAGTTTTTCCTGAATTTTGTATACTTTTTTCCATGCATATTAGCAATTTAATTAAATTAATCTACGCCCGTGAGGGATAAGCACTACTTATCCACTCATTGTGGGATAAATAGTTTATTACCGCATGAATTAGCCAAATTACCTACTGTCAAAATTTAAACTAAAACTAAGATACCATAGTAACTTTCTATTTTCTAGTTTTCTCAATAAATAATGACAAATTATAATTACGATTAAAGTAAAGGTTTGTACGATTTTCGAATGATAAGGCATTATTAACGTATTCTGACGATTGCCAGAACTCGTTTTACGCATCCATTGTGAAAATTTCGCATGCGTTCTTGAATGATGCTCCCATTTCACTTGTATCGTAAATAACTAATTTATCATCATAACACACCTTTTCATTAAAAATTAAAATAATAATAGACCTTGGAAAAATACCAAAATATATGTCATATGTAAATTACTAAAACTGGTTACAATTTTTATAGGCTTTTAATAATGGTCTATAAAAATTTATCTAATTAAATTAAGAAATGTAATTGATGTCATTTCTCAAAGTTTGTGTAATGTACACTCAAAACAAGTTGGACCCAGAGAGTTCGATATTTCTTTATAAGAAACAATGGCCAACAAGATGTCTTTATGATGAGTCAAAAACCTGATGTGCATCATTAAATATACACCTTTTTAGATCATTAATATGCACTGTTCATCATATTAATTTAATTATTATTAAAATTGTGGTTAAAAAAATTATAAATTATGACTGCAAGTAACTTCTACAATAAATAATGTATAAAATTTGATTTATGCATAAAACATATTTGTATGGATGTAACTTAAAATTAACTAAACGAATTTCGATGAAATTTATATATTGCATCCATGTAAAGTTCAGTTTTACTTCTTTGTATTAACTCCTGGTTGGATTTACATAAAATAACGTTATAAATTATTGGTCTGTAAGAGTAAGAATATATGATTATGTAATGTTTTACCCGATTGCTAAGCAAACAAAGATAATAAAAAATTAAAGATTCGTTAATTCAATTTAACCATCAAAAATTGTGTATACTTAATTTTTTTGAGACTCGAAGAACATTTGCCATTTAATGTACTTATTTTTAGACTCCAAGAAGTCTGATAATTGGCAATCAGAGTCTGGATAGTTTAATACGCATAGCGTAAGCTTTTTGGTCCTTTTTTAAAATTTACTATTCCCCGTACCGTATAAGAAATCATTAAAACTTGTTAGGACTGAAAGTGAATAAAAAAGCATTAATCAATTTTATTATTCCATTAATTCGAAATTTATTAAACTAGCTTTTAGTAAAAAGTATTAATATGATTTAAATATGATTAAAATAGACGTTAATCACAATAACAACTTAACCGACCAATTATAAATAGTTTCACAACTAATTAAGTTCTACTATCAGTTATTAACTGATTCACTATAAACAATAAACTGTAGGTACCAGTCACAATTACATCTCTCAGACCGTCAAGGTGAATGTCGCTCGGTACAATCATATTCAATCATAGGGGAAATAGAGTAGACTTAGGCAAGATAAAATGATAATAATTTCAAAGCATACAAATGTAAAAAAAAGTGTTTTGGATACTAGTAGTCGGATAAAGGAATACATAAAATAGCCATTCTTAAGGAGCCTTCAATAACAGCTCCGATTTTGATCATTTTTTTTAAATGATTGTCTTTATATATTGCCTGTATATAATTTAAAATCAGAAACATTTCAGAGAGGGGAAATAATCTGGAAAGGGAATAGGCAATGTCGCGACTGATATATTGACGTCTAGCCTAAACTGCTAATGGTAGAAGTTTGAAATTTCAAGAAGATATTGATTTTATATTGTAGACGTCACATAAGAAAGAATTTTTCGAAATTCATCTCCTAAAAGTGTGAAATAGGGGATGAAAATTTTCTCATTTGGTGACTTCGACTTAAAATAACTCGCCCATGCCTGTTTTAAAATTACAGTAAAGATATGGACCACGTCTCCCATATCTAAATTGATTATATTACAAGCGTTATAAAAGCAATAAAATGTACCCTTACAAACAAACATACATAATAAAATAATAAAACCACAACAAATGAATTCAGTCCGGATGTAATATTCATTACGTATTCATATCAACTGCTCAATTCGCATTGCTAATTTGCTTGTATGTTATTACGACAATAATATTGTTCATACATTATCATTATTTAAAAACAATAATCGTATACATCTTTTGAATATTATTTTGCTAATTGACACTTGGATACCGCATGACTTAATAGTTTTAGTTTTATTCATCCTACAAGGCGATTTATCACCTTACCTTCTATGAGTAATCCGTTCAGTATAGTCAATAACAGGCATGGGGCAGTTCTTTTAAGTCGAAGTCACCATTGTTATAACTTTATTGTGTGCTATAAACTTTATTATTTGTCTCTTTATCCAAGTCTCCATTGCTCATAGAGGATTAAGCGAGCCAGTTATACGACTGTTCTACCTATCTCAGTTTCGCTAATAGTAATGATAGGTAGAAAAAAAAAATGTTGTCTCTCTATCTTACTCGTATTTTTGGTTGTCACTGGTAAGGTTATCACTGTCTTACTCGTATGTTAGTTACAGAAGTCTGAGGGACTTCTCTAAGGTACGTTTGCGATTGCCTGGTCAATAGTTTACCCTACATACCTGGGTTGTAAAAAGTAAGAAAACTAACCCATAAAAACCAAGTTTTTATTATACCCCCTTTCTTTGTAAAAATTTCGAAAAATTTAAAATAAAATTAATTTTAATTCATTTACTTTTTTTAACGTCGCCACGAGTTTACCTGCAGTTTTCTCGATTCAAATTTTTTTCGGATGGCAAGCAGACTACGAGTTAAAAGAAACCGTTTAAAATTTTACCTAATACCTAGTACTCACGCAAATAATTTTATCAAACGAATGAGTAGATGTAGAAAAAACATTTAATAAAAATCGAAAATTCGGAAAAAATAAAATTTGATGGTTTTTCCACTGTCAATATTTAAGAACGAGTAGTCTATTTTGACTTACTGTGAGTAATGTTTTCCCCCTCACCAATAAAACATTTAGCGGCATCAGAAACATCGCCTAGCAACCTATCTTTATTCCTACTATTCGGTTCTATCTTCGGATGATCTAACCAAATTTTACCAACCTTTTTAATACAAAGGTTTAATGAACCATTATAATAAATAATTTATATTTTCATACATTCTTTGAAAATTGTAAAGGGCATTCATTGTAAATACTTTTGTCACACACATTACAAGAAACGTATATCATTTGTTTTATAGGCGGCTACTTTGTATTTATTAAATAACTTAGCACTTTGTCTATATTAGATATTTATCAAATACTAATAAGTAATATTACTTATTAATTCGATGAATCGTAGATTTTTGTCTAGATTTAAAGCTCCTGAGAATTAGATGATGAGTAAGTAACTTTGGTTCATTGTAGACAAAAATAATTGATTATAGTATTAACCAATCAACGTAGTATTTAATCGGTACAAAGATTTATGTTGCTTTTATGGGCGTATTTGATGACATAAATTACTATAAATATAAAATAAGTATATTTTAGAAATCTTTTTAAGAAATTGAAAAATATTGTAGAAGTATATTTACAAGAAAGAGTTGTTATTTGTACAACGTGGTACATAAAAATCTGAATGTTTTTGGATTTCTTATAAAAACTCTTTTATCTCAATTATTGAACTTTTCAATAATGGAAAATTCTTAAAATGACTTCAAAAATATCACTCATATTGTTATATTGCTGTGTACGTTCGTAAGTACGTAGGAAGGGTGAATTTGTTTAATTCAATTTAGATACATTTCTTCGTGATTGAAATTAAGAACACCGAAAAAATTCGATGTGAAACCTTGTAGAAAAAAACTTTCAATCTTCAGTTCAATAAATTGTAAGAAATTGCATACAAAACGATTCTTTGTTTTTATTCAACATTCCATATACTTCAAGTTCAAGGTAGCATACAAGCTGTGTTTTTAACCATGACAAATGTTTTCCTTGTAAATAATCTTCTTCTTTGACGTCAACAAATTACAAGAGCAAAGTTTGAAAAACCGAACTCTTTGTAAATATTTGTAAAATTACGGTATTTCAAGGAAGAAGTATCAAATAAATAAATAAAAAAATCCCCATTTCTTTTAGTGGTGCATTTCATTAATAACACTACAATAAATACTGTAATTTCATTAAAACATAATATCACAATATTTTACTACCTTGCCTCAAGGCATATTTATGAAGAAACAGACAGATCTATAGTAAAAACAAAACTCATGAGCAGCAGAGTTCCGTCAATAAGGTCATATTTCCCCTCACTGGATGCTGCTTTTTAGTTGATGTTTTCTGGAATGGGATTTTTGTGTTTTCATCTTGTTGAACACATGTTATATTTACATAAAAGGGCTAGGACCGGCTCGTCAATAAATGGGGACATAAAAATGGAGAGTTGACAACAAAAGACACTTTCTGGTACTAATTCAACCTACATTCAAATTTTAAACCCTGTAGCTTAATTTGGAAAGATAATGGAGGCGCACAAAGATTTGGGGGAAGGAAACACTACCCAAAAACTTCGATACAGTCCACAATTATATGTATCCGGGGAAATATGACTAAAAATTTCTGAATTCTACATAGTTTATTATCATTTGGAAAGCGATTATAATTTTATAACAGCTTTTATTGACCCCAAAGTGTATATTACTCAGTATTCCTGTTTATCCCCATTTGTATTCTTCCGCTTTTAACAAGAAAGTAATTTTATTTCAAGTTTTTTTTTTTGAAACTAAAATAATATTCCGTTCCTCTCTAAGTCAATCTGATTTGAGCATTAGTAAATAAGTTAACGGAACGTATGGTGTGTTGACCTTTAAACTGTTCTAAAGTAAAAGGATTTCCCCCCATAAATTTATAAATTATGTCTAATTAGCTATCACCATAATAAACTATAAAATGGTAATAAAAGTCATATCTAATATCAATGAAGCTTTTAAATATTTTTATTGCCTCTTTTATTCTTCGTAAATTTCAGACAATGAAAAATCATTCTTATAAATTTTAAAATAAACAGTCTCTCTTGAAATAAACCAATCGTACACTCATGTTACTTGATTTTAAAAAACTATGACGTAATAGAATCTCCTGGAAGATATATTGAAGCTGAGATATTACTTACATGTAAAATCATAATTTATTTTTGCATTTTTAAGTGTTTGTTTATACGAAATCATGAACTAAATTACTAAAAATTAGATAATTGTTTGTTAAATTAATATTAAGTTTGTTTCTCAGAAACTTAAATTTTGGACAGAAAATTCCACTGAACTTCTTCTTTTTTAATTAAAATAATAAAATGTATTTTTAATAGTTAGCACAGATACCATGAGATTTGTGCGTAGAGTAAATAATTCAGATTTTCTCGACGTACAATTCTGATATTGAATGGAGCACCGAAATTTAACGGGGATGAAGATGAAGATAGTTCCATTTTTGACATAATAAAGGGTTTTTCATTTAAAGTGGCAGAACTTTAAATACGAATTAATCAACTTAATGTAAGTCGCAACTTCAATCTGTAAGTAACAATCAAGTGTTATAAAAAAATTCTGAAATATCCATCAGCAACGAAAGCTGATTATGATGGCACCCGATATAAGTACTATATGTTTTGAAGTTACATTACAAAAGACATTTTGCGACCAATCTATATCAATCATAATTAAAAAAAACTAACTAAACCAAGAAGCAATTACCCAAGACTAGTGCAGGAAATAACATTTTTTTTTTGGTAGAAATGTTATACCAATTAAATGTATTTAACATTTCCATGACGCGAAGTTCAGAAACATATGATTAATTGTATTCGTTTAAAAATAATAATCAGGTCGGAGTATATAGAATTACACAGATGAGACATAATAAACCAATATTATATTTCATAGAATTTGGCCTCAATTAACAAACATTTTTATCACCATTTTAACAGTTTACATACTTACAGAAGATAACAAAATTTAAAATATGCTTAACCAACATATTATAGGACTAGACGAAATTTCGACAAAAAAAAACCTTCATTTATTTTGTTTATTCTGTTTAGTTTCCAAAAATTGAAATATTTGTATCTTGGATAGAAAGATGATGCCAGATCAAAGTGCCTCATTTCGTTTTTTTATCCTCTAGGGAGGGGGGGAGGTCTAAGTGACTAAAATAAGGTTTATGTCTTACCGAAATGTCATTAAATTCCTGAGATTATTGCGTAACCAACATGTCAAAAAAGCCATGTTTAATTTTTTCGAAAGGGTTTTATCAAATCGTCCATGTATACTGAATGAACTCCAAGAACCCAGCATCGAAAAACAATGGCCATGTAAGTTGTTAGCGAGAAAAGGGCGGAAATAAGAACCTTATTTTATAAAAAAAATGTTTTCTATATTTTAGAAGAATTCTGCCAATCAAAAGTACGAAACTATGCATCACTAAAATCTCAAATAAATGCATAACTAAAACAGCAGAGTGTTTTCAAAGTTTTCACGATTTATTCCATATTGATTGGTTATAAATACGACGGTGTTTCTAAAAACATAAATAACTATTCGAAACTGCAAGAAACTATATGTGTAGCGGTTGAACTGGGTATATAAATATCTTTCTTCAACACAAAAAACACATAATCTATTTTATATCATTCACAACTCTAGTTTGTAAGTCAATATGTAGAAATTCCCTCATTGAATCATATGTTCTAAGATATAATGTTTAAGCTAACCTCTCCAATTCATATTTAAATCAGTAGAACTAAGCTCAGTATTTTGGAAACGTGAATATTTTATAACAAAGAAAATAATATAATTATTTTGTTAATTGATATGAATTATATGATTAAAATAAATTAAACAAATTTAAAAAAAAAATATTTTTGACAAATTGTATTTAAAATATTAAACATGTAGCAGTCAATCATTTTTCAAAGAATGATAAGGTCAGACATTTAAAGAATAAATAAAATTATTTGACCTGATTCCAATATAATTTCAAAAACTTTCTGTATATGTATCTCTGCGTCACAAAATCTGCACTAGTTGATTATCCATTTTTATTAATTCAGTAAAAATTTTAAGGTCTCTAAGGTTTAAAATAGTTATGGCATGTATATATCACATGTATATCCCCAAATATATTTTAGAGAAAAAAGTATGGCACCTTTTTTACATTTGCTCGGTGAAGATTTTGTGAAGTAGAGTGTACGTACGCAGAAGGAAGATTCTGGAGGCAAATTGAATATTTCAATTGAAAATAGTTTTTAAAGCCAGGACAGTCAGCTAGTAATGGGCATAAAACTTGCAAATAAGTAAATAACACTTCAAGGTAGTTTTAAACGCAACTTATATGTTATTTAAATTGATTTACACTAATTAAAAAAATTAAAAATGTCCTTGAAGAAGTCAATTACAACGAATGCATTAAACGAAAAATATATTAGATAAAATAATATACATATTATTTAAATAATATTGTAGTTTATTGGAATAGAAAAATGTTGTTAAAAGTTTTATTTTTAAATAATTCTTTTTTTTATCAAATCTGTGATCATTATTAGTAATATTATTAATTGTTTTATTCTAGTTATTATGAAATGGTAATTAATTACTTATCTATTTTTAATATGTTTATAAATTTGAATAAATCATCTCATAGAAACGCCACACAACCTCAGTATATTATAGTTTTCACGACAAACTGCTTCAGAGGAGGCAGTATTTAAAATAACGCTCGCCAGTGCTGGATTACCCATTATGCCGGACTAGGCCATGGCCTAGGGTCCCCGACGGGCAGGGGCCCCCACGAAAATATGATATGATTATTTTTGAACAAATAAAGTGCTATTCTACTTCAATAAAGCTGAATTTTGTTCATTTTATTTCGTTTATAACCTTGGAATGATATGAATAGGCTGTACGAATGCTATGAATACACAAATAACGATTAATTTTACAATTATTCAAAATTTTATTGGCCTAGGGCCCCCCCGGCGATGGGCTTAATTCGGCACTGACGCTCGTCATCTGTTAGTCATGAATAACACACGTAATATGTGGATGTGCTTGAATTTTTCGAAATTTGAGAGCAATTTACAAAATTAGGAAAATTAGTAAAACAACGAGTCAATGATATCCTAATGTTTACGGTTGTTCAGAAATTTTGATTTAAATCTACTTTGCATGGCAAGATTCATTTACATGGGGAAAAATATAAAAACGATAAACAAACGTTTCATTTCGGAAAAATAAGATCAATTTTTTAGATATCGAATTACTCTTTTCATTTTTGACAAGGTTTTTAATACTTTACCTTCTTGATAAAATATTAAAGTTTTGAAAATTAGGGAAATGTTGAATTATGCTAAAAATAGAAATAATTTTCGGCGTTGCTGCGTATCGACCGCAAAATTCCTTCATTGTCTAGAAACAGAATCTTTTCAGGAAATTGAACTTTGTTTTCCTTGATTTAATCTTAAAACACTATACAGTTATCTTTCCAGGAAATACTCCGTTATATTTGTATTAATACTAAGAAAACTCTATGTAAATAATTTATTCTATAAATTTCGAAATATCAACACTTATAGAATGCATCTGAAGAGGTGTCAATTATTATATTCCCAGACAAATAAAACATAAATAGTTTCATGATAATATTAATATTTTGTAATTTTTTAATAAAAAAAAAATTATAATTGTCAAGACCGAACTAAATAAGATTAAGTAAATAAATATAATTGATTGAAACAGTACAAAGTGTATTATTATTTGTACAATACTACAAATGAAACCTGTTGAATGAGTAACAATACAATCACGTGCTTTTAATAACTTATTATATATAAAGGGATTCTTCTTAATCGACGTACTTTTACTGACTATTAGCATAGGACCATTACAAAATGATAAGTTCTGAAATATACTGGTTGTTTAATTAACATCTTGGCATAGTACATCTCCCACGAGTATGGGTAAATACGTATGTGTACATTAAGCAATGTAAATAAGAAAGATTTGTTATAGGCATGTTTTCTTGCTATGTGTTGAATGTAGCTACGAAAAATATCCTACAGATTAAAGGAAACCGAAGCTACAACACTTGTAAGAAACATATGATACCTAAAACAAATCTTTCTTACAGGCATTGCTTAACGCATGTACTCTGTCATACTGGTGGAAGAAGCCTATGCCAAGATGTAAGTTAAACGCATGGTATAATAGCTTGCGACCTCTGAACAAGCGCATCGCAAATTATTGAAATATGTATGATATACTAATTTAAGTTTGTAACGCTTAAAAATAACTCGAATAAAAACGAAAAGAGATTTCAACCTGGAATTTTTATAGCGTATTCAGGACATAGGTGAACTGGATCTCATAAACCGTTAGAGATATGCATTGCTTCAACGGATTAACTTAAACTTGACCAAAGAGTATAATGACCACACCAATGAGTTATATTTAAGACAGCTACTATTGAACCTGTCGCTGTAATCATTCTATACGCAGGTTATCTATTACAATGATTACTTCATTGTTCGTATTAAACAATGGACGGAGAACGTACATTACATTTAATATAATAATAAAGACTGATTATATTTACAATAGCGCGTGTTTATTTAACTTAAATTTGTTATTTACTATGATACAAGTACTGTAGCTATAGCTTATGTGTTCACTGAGATTATTCATTTATTTATAAATAAACATATAACATTATACTTCATATCAAAAGTATGTGGTCAATTTATTGATGTTTTATGCAGGTTTGATACAACTAAAAAATATTCCGAATCAGTCTGACATTTTAATTTTCTTATATACAACTTTTTTTTTATAAACTAGACATGCATGGAAATAGTAATTTTCGTCTCTTGAAGTTTTCGGGAAATTCGTTATATAATCAGGCCAAACTCGTTATTCGGGGGTTTCTGGGGTCACTGAACACGAATATCGCGACAGAATCGGGCACCAGGTGCCTGGTGGCAGGGTATTTAGGGTACCCGAGATACTCTGGGCACTAGGTACCACGGAGACCAATTCTGCGCGAAATTTGTGTTTAGCGACTTCAAAAACCCCCCAAATAACGACTTTGGGCTGATTATATAACAAATTTTCCCAAAATTCCAGGAGACGATGGGAATACTGTTTTGCTTGGGTCCCAGGTACCTCGGAGACAAATTCTGAGTAACAAGTTTGAAATCATTTTCATTTTGTAACAATTGATGTCTAATTTTTGGGTACAAGTGTAATATTAATAATAATAAATAAAATATACTGTTGTATTTCAAGTTACATATATTGTTAGTAAATATATGGAAAGGAATGTGCGTGTGTTTAGTATTTAGGTATTTACAGCCTTCAAATTATGAGCATTTATACGAGTATGACCTCTGTATTAGTAAATAATGTGGAGAATATATGCTATTCTACCTAAAAAAATGATGTAGTTTTCTTCAGATCTTCATGTTTTAAGATATAATTTTTGTGTGTCAATTCGTTACACCGTCAGAAAATTTTGTGAACTAAATTGATTTATTTTTTACTTGCATTTTAAATTAACCGTAAATATACAATTCGGTTAATAGTGATGAAAATGATTCCAAACTTGTTACTCGGGGATTTTTGAGGTTGCTGAACCCGAATATAGCGACAGAATCAGGCACCAGATACCTAGTGTCCGGGGTACTTTGGAGATCAATTCTGTGGCGATATTCGTGCTCAGCGACCCCAAAAGCAGCCGGGTTAGAAGGAATCATTTCCATCACTATTAACCGAATTGTGAATTTAGGATATTTAAAACATATCTTCATATATTATAATTTTGAATACATAGAAATATATTATTTATTTTTAAAACTATTTTTATCGTATTTCATAATCTTAGAATACTTCAAGATATCTCTTCATGAAATTAAAAATGTCTGTGCCCTGCGGGTTTTAAACTAAAATATTAAGGTATTTTACTTACTAATGCTTATAAAAATAACCAAATTTCAAACTGTTTTCTAATAATTGTACAAAGAAAAGGTGGTTGGTTTTCATCATAATTTCTTTTTGATTTTTTAGTAGCATTTTTGACCGCTATGTGTGTGTCTGTCTGTGTACTGTCTATTACACAGGCAAATTTCATCCGATCTTCTCTGAATTTTTTATGAAACCACTAATTTTAGGTCATTTTTTTCAGCTGTGATATCAGTTTTTGGCTATAAGAGCTGGGTCAATTTTGATCACAAATTTAAAAAGAATGACCCAAATTAAGTAGGATACATACTTGGTTTATCAAAATTGGATAAAATTTGGATGTGATAGAGCAAAATTAAAATTTTTGGATTTTGATGACGTCATAAAGTTAAAAAATTCGATTTTTTTTATAACACAGGCAAATTAGATCCGATCTTATTGGAATTTTTTTTGAAATCCACTAATTTAGGGTCATTCTTTTCAGCTGTGATATCAGTTTTTGGCTAGCTATCAATTATATGCTTCATTCCGAGACCAGGACTCCACATTCTTGAAATCTATTAGGGCTAGGTTAATTTTGATCTCAAATTTGAAAAGAATGACCCAAATTTAGTAGAATTACATACTTGGTTTATCAAAATTGGATAAAATTTGGATGTGATAGAGCAAAAATAAATTTCTTGGATTTCGATGACGTCATAAAGTTAAAAAATTCGATTTTTTTGATAAAACAGGTAAATTTGATCCGATCTTATTGGAATTTTTTTTGAAACCCATTAATTTTGGGTCATCCTTTTCAGCTGTGATGTTAGTTTTTTGCTAGCTATCACTTATGTGCTTATTTCCATGACCTGGACTCCACATTCTTGAAACCTATTAGAGCTAGGTAAATTTTGATCACAAATTTGAAAAGTATGACCCAAATTTAGGAGAATTCCATACTTGGTTTATCAAAATTGGATAAAATTTGGATGTGATAGAACAAAATTAAATTTTTTGGATTCTGATGACGTAATAAAGTTCAAAAATTCGACTTTTTTTATAACTCGACCAAATTTGATCCGATCTTATAGGAATTTTTTTTGAAACCCACTAATTTTATAACAGAAGTTATGTGACATGTCTCTTAATATAATTGCTCCCATTACTCCCATCCTATTTTGAATGTTATAATTTAAAATAATAGTAATTTAAAATTAATATTTTCGTAAACTTTTACTAAAGATGAGAGGTTGGCACTTTAGTAGGTATTACTTTAACTATTGAAGCATATGATTGCGTAAAAAAAATAGCGCGTTACCGCACCACAACTTTTTTAGGGCCATTTTACAAAAGTCCTGTTTTTTGCATTCAGCTGCGGTTTGCAAAAAGTATACATTCGATCTTGCTGAAATTGTGTGTGATACTTCATGGGCACAAAAGCTACAATCCATTTCAATCTCAGCTTTGAATCTTTAAAACAACAAGAGCTATGAAGTTTTGAATTTTCGAGCAAAATCGATGGTTTTTTGCAATTTGTGGGGACATCGATGGACCAATCGGGTTCATTCGCAGCTCATTTTTTTCGCCTTTTTACGGCGCCTAAGTTTATTAAACGCTTTTTTATTTTTAACTCAATCCGACGGTGTCTGACGCGAAAGACCGGATTAGGCCACTTTACCATTTTTTTTGGACCCCTTCCGACCGTCAAAAAATGTTAGATTTTAGTTTCTTCATTTTGTATCATAATGATCTACTAAATTCAATTTTTTTCTCCGAACTCAGAATTAAAATATTCAAAAAGCTAATTTGATCACACTACAGATGTAATTTTTAGTTACATTCAAAAACTTAAGTATCTAACACACAATTATAAGAAGACAACTAAAATAAAATCTTTTTCCTGGCAATGTACGTAAAATGTGAATGACCTATAAATATATATGACACATTTGCATAGTTTTTATTAAAATTAAGTGAAACAAAAAACAATATTCGAACTGATCAATTAGCATTCATATAATACATTATATTGTTTATATTCGTGTATTACATCATAGAACCTTGAGTATGGTAATAGAGGAATTAAATATATATAATTAACACAATCGTACATATGTACAAATGACAAAAAAATTAAACTAAGCAGAATTAGAAAAAAGACAGTAAGAAACTATTATATGAGCTGTTTCAGGGAAACCCGGTAAGAACGAGGTACCTTTATATATTATATATAAATACATATAATGTATTAATTTACAGGAGCTGTGAAATAAATTAACAACACTTGAGCGTAGTTAAATGAAAAATAACCAAGCAAAAAAAATTTGGAATTTGATGAAACTCGGTGGATGGGATAATTTTGATCCAAAAAGTATAAAAATCGGTTAATTTAATGATTGGATGCAGAGTTTCTGAGATATCGCAATATTTGGATCGATTTTAGTCCGTATCTCAAAAAATATTCGATTAGTCATCAAATGTACCCGATTTTTGTAATTTTTGGTTCAAAATTACCTTATATACTGAGTTTTATCAAAATTGGAGATACAAAAAATTTCTCGATTTTTTGCAATTTTTTTAAGGGGTACCCCTTTGAAAAAATCGAGAAAATCGAAAAAAAAATGTTGTTTAGAAATTTGATGAAACTCGGTGGATGGGGTAATTTTGATCCAAAAAGTATAAAAATCGGGTTAATTTAATGATTGGATGCAGAGTTTCTGAGATATCGCAAAATTTGGATCGATTTTAGTCCGTATCTCAAAAACTATTCGACCAGTCATCAAATGCACCCGATTTTTGTAATTTTTGGGTCAAAATTACCTTATATACTGAGTTTTATCCAAATTGGAGATACAAAAAATTTCTCGATTTTTTGCAATTTTTTTAAGGGGTACCCCTTTGAAAAAATCGAGAAAATCGAAAAAAAATTTTGGAAATTGATAAAACTCGGTGGATGCGGTAATTTTGATCTAAAAAGTATAAAAATCAGTTGAATTTCATGATTAGACCTACAGAAAGTTACAATATCAGCGAATATGATGGGCAAAAAAAATTAAAATTCATAAAATTGTGAACAAAAGGGAGGATAAGTGAGGGCTATAACGTGATAGTCTTCGTTTTTAAAAGAGAAATTGCTCAGCAAAGCAGGCATGTATTTGCTAGTATAATGCAAGTAATTAAATTAAAAAACAAATACAAAAATACAAAAATAAAAACTAAAAAAATGTGGAAACATCTTCAAATTTTCTTATCAAACTAAAAATTCAAATTTGAATTGGTAACAAAAACTGGGTTAACATTTAAAAATAACTAAAAATAGTTATGTTAAAAATCATCAATCAATCTTGAACCTTATCAAAACTACTAACATTATTTAAACTGAGACGCCGCAAGTTCATTATAAACACAGGTATATGAGTAATTAATAAGTAATTAACGAGTGTTAATTGTTGTTTTTAATATCATTTATTAGATTATTAGTAATATTTCTTGTAAATGAATAAGTTCAAGTGTTTCGATATAATTATATACAAAATATCAAAATGTCCTCAAGCAAATGATATGTAAAGTAAAACCCATATTGTATGATAAAAACTGATAATACAAACTATATTTAACTTAATTCTTAGACATTAACTAGTTGCATTCAAATATATTTAAGCAGAGGGCAGCTTATTCACTTTTTTGCTTCAAAATGGCACTCTCCGGTTGATTATTTAATAAAAAAAAAAAGAGTGTGTGTACTTATGTACACGCGTTAGAAGTTATACTTCTTTCATTCAAAATTAATTATTCATATGAATACTATATTTCACAACCATCGACTTGAACTGGCTCAGGGATATAAGTACTATGTAGTGTATAGTATGAACACTCAGTACTGTAACTATATTCAGTGTTGAAAATATATTTTTTTATTATTTCAATTCTGTGGCTAACTTCATCATGTCGTTCGTGCGCGCGCAGCTCACAAATTCACTCTCATCCAAACGCGCCAAAAGAAGTATAACTTCAAAAACTTTTAACAAAAACAAAACCAACTTCAGAAGAAAAACTTTCCAAAACAAATTAATATGCACTAAAAGATAAAAAAATTATTGTTATTATTGGAGTCGGTGTCAACCAAGGAAACAACGTACTGTGGCAGAACAGTTTGCTACATTAGCTTGGCTGACACCGACTCCAAAAATAACAATAATTTTAACTGCATTATATTATCGTTATTTTTTTATTTTTAAGTGCATATTAATTTGTTTTGGAAAAGTTTTTCTTTTGAAGTAAGCTTTCTTTTTGTAAAAGTTTTTCTTATTTTGTTACTTTTAGTGCACGTTTTCAAAAACATAAACTAGAAAGGGAACACTGTATCCTCTAGAATGGAGTAATGAATGATAATAATTTTTAAGATTCTGATCCGAAAACTAAAAAATGAAAAGTTTTCGAATGAGCTGTTTAGATGATTCAGATCCAATCATTTTTCACGAATATAGGAACTACAAAAATGAAAATTATACATAGTTTCTGGTAACTAATACTTATCACTTTTTTAAAAACTTAACCTGTAATTTAGCCTCTATAAAATATTTCGAGGTTAAACTGAATGCTACTGATATTTTACTAAACGTTTGTATATAAACATCAACATCGTTTTTTAAATTTTTATTATTTATAAAATGTTTCAGTAAATATTTACATGAAAAATTCATTTGTCATGTTATTTGTAAATAAATATTTCATTTTATTGTTTGTAATATTTTCTGTGACATAAAATTCCTTGAGGAAGGCACTTTATGTCTATAAGTAAACACACGCACACAAAATAAATATTATATAACAGGTAACTATTATATAATAATTAATTACGAATTATATAAGAGGTAATTTTTTTTATTTAAATCATATCGTAACTGGCTCACATGTTTATTCCTGAAACAACGCATCGTACAGGGTATAACATACAGGATGTTTCTTAATAAACATAGAAAATTTAAGAGCAGTTTCTTGACGCAATTTAATTTAAACAAGTGAGAACAAACAATTGACTGAGTTAATTGTTGAAATACCATGTATAGACAGTGTTGATAACGCAATCGTTTGTTTTTTGATGCGTAAATAAAGAAAGATATCCACTCTTAAATAGCCAAACACACATAACTGATATTCCCATATTAATATACACTTTGCACCTAATTAGCGCCCTCGTGGGTAAACAGTGATGTTTACAAGAAAATGTTTCAAACAAAAGTTGTTTATTTTTTTATAAGAAACATTTTTTACAGTTTTTTACAACTTTTGTTCTATCTCTAACGGTTTACAAGATGGGTCCTACGGACCCAAGACCCAATTGACCTATGATGCTCATTTACGAACTTGACCTCACTTTTTACGTCCTGAGTATGCTGTAAAAATTTCAGCTCGTTATCTTTTTTCGTTTTTGAGTTATCGTGTCCACAGACGGACGGACGGACGGACAACCGGAAATGGACTGATTAGGTGATTTTATGAACACCTATGAAAAAATTTTTTTCCTAGCATCATTATTTTTAAGCGTTACAAACTTGGGACTAAACTTAATATACTATGCATATTTCATATATACATGGTATAAAAACTAGATTAGTCGTGAATTAGTTGTGAAAAGACCGATTTTATCTTTTTATTTTGGGTGTTTTTCGAGACACTTATACGAAAACCCTAAAATCATTCTATGGAGGCGTAACAGGTGCTTAGGTAACTTGATGCACATGGCGATTTGCTTCCTTACATATATATACCATATATTTCTACAAAAAATGAATATGTAATATAATTTTTTTAAACTTTAGCAATTGAATAATTATAACATTGAGGTACTAAGGTTGCATGACCAATCTAGTATGAAACCTTTTAGGAGCCTCATTTTTTTTTTCGTTTTATGCTGTATATTGATTGCTTTGCATCATTAGTGATTTTTCCAATAGAGATCACAAAAAATTTCCACTAAAAGCTATTACATTGATATTGAGGTATGATTTATAATTTGGGCTGTAAGAATGACTCTAATATCTAAAATTTTACTACCTACTTTGTACCCCCAAAAAATACAAAACTTAAATAACGCATATTCTTTATAAATCAAACTCCTACAATTGTTTCGAAAGGTTAACATTTCGAAGAACTGCTCTAACTGTTACTCTTTTATAAGCAACCATTTAAAGTTTACAACTATCAACAGAGCTATGCTCTTAAGTAACAAGTGCTGAAGCCTAGGGTCGCTTTACATAAACTAGTTTATCTTTCGCGATAATGATAAGATAAAAATTATGATTTTTAAATATTATTACTTAATGCGCAACTGTATATGAAAAGTACAAAGTTGAAGTAGAACTGGTCAGTTTTGGACAGTGAATAATCACAGTTTTAATAATGAATCATCGTCGTATATATATGGTGACCCATAATGACCGCCACCGTCAATAAAAATTCAAAATTTTTCAACTTAACATACCATTAACTAGATAAATTGTTGAGTTTTACT
This sequence comes from Chrysoperla carnea, assembly GCF_905475395.1. Classification (NCBI taxonomy): domain Eukaryota; kingdom Metazoa; phylum Arthropoda; class Insecta; order Neuroptera; family Chrysopidae; genus Chrysoperla; species Chrysoperla carnea. The sequence continues at coordinate 20,740,529 of NC_058338.1, forward strand.
AATAAATAATAATTATTTCATTAATAGGTGTGACTACTCTATGTAAGAGATACTTCAGGTTTCATTTTTTACACACAGATTTGTATAAAGCAAAGGTATCAAGTACGAGATGCCAAGCTTGAAAATTTGAGCTGAGAAATTAAGTATAGGAATTCGAGTAATCACTGTGAGAATCACTTTTCTCTGTTCCAGTCCATTCCCATTCCTCAACCAAATCTAAAGAACCTAGCCTTGTATTTCCTGCTTTTTTTTTCAAGCCGCGATCAAGACAAATATATCAGTCTTGGTTTGCCAGTCCTATCCCAAGCACCAGCTAATCTAACCAAGGTAATGTAATAAATTAAGCTTGGAAAAACTTCGAACAAGATTAATAAATCAAGTTTTGGTTTACCGGCCCTTGCGAAATCTCAGCCAATAGAATAAATTAAGTCAATGTAATAAAATAAACTTGGAAAATTTTTATCCAAGCTTTGATCAAGGCTAGTAAATATGAAGTCACGATTTGCCAGCCCTAAGGCAACATCTGACACTCAAGCTTGGACGAAGACCTCGCATCCATACGGCAAAGTGTTACCATCTATTATTGCATAGTGATACTGGGTAATATCAGCTCGGTTGTTATTGTTTAAAGCTGAGTCATAATTAATAAAAAGCTCAATAATAAATAGTACCTAATCCACGTAATTATTTTTGTTTATTATTTTTTGATACCATTGTTATAAATTATTATAATAAAGTGAGTAAAGCCACATTTTTAACTTGATTTGATAACAATACTTTTACATATCTATTGTTGAAAAATACATATAGTGGGTTTCAGAATTGCACGGCACTATTTTAGGAATGTTTTCTTTAGCAACAAAATATACAAAAAAATATGTACATAAACAGACCCAAATTATTGCATTACTTAAATACAAGATAACATACAGAATAAATATTCCTGCAATTTCAAAGATCCAATTCCCAAGCTTTTCTTGCGCGTCAAGAGACGTAGAATAAACCATAGACTTCATCCAGCATCAGACAAAGTAAGAACGACGAAAAATCGGTGGATCGCGCTGACATTATAACAGTTCCAAAGACATGGTGTTTATGAACTTATTTGTTTATTTTGTGTTAAAGTACCTGCGTCTAAGATGGAGCGATTCCTAAGATAACCCACTTTCAAAATCTGACAAAAAACCTAAGAAGATCCACATTAATAGGTTTTTTAAAATGACTATTTTTTTAAAGAAGTTTAATTTATCAGTAGAAAACACGGCGAATTTTAAAATTGTGTATTATAACATGGGTTGGTATCCTAAATTCAAAATTGAAAAACTCCTCTTTTAGCTCCACCAGGAACTTGAAGAGAATTTTATATATAATTACTTAGTATGATGCCATATTTTTCGACTGTTCCAAAGGCCCACTATGTCACCACAAATGTGCCGCCTTTATGGATTTATTGTGGCTCTTTGAAACCGTCGGGAAAATATAACATGATGATTTTAGTGGTGCCCAGGGCGGACAAAAGAGAGACGCCGAAGGAAAAAATATATCACATATTCTCCAAGCGACGGGGTGTGTACTCCCCGCCCTGGGCACCAAATACTTTGGGATCTATTTTTGTTCTGTATTCAAGTTCAGCGGTCCGAAAAACCCCCCGAACAACAAAATTCGACTTATTATCTTATTTCCATCGATATTTTGTTTCCAGTTTTCCCAGGTTTTACCACTTTTGTTCACAAAGTTTGTAGACTCCCTGACGAATCGAATGGAAAAAACTGCATCCCGATCCCTCTTACTGACACACAAAATCGTCAACCCGTTTTTAGTGCTTCATTTCCTTGTCTAATTAAAACTTTTGTAACACTTGCTATTATTTATTTCATCTTTACGTTTCTTATCATGAAGTAAACAAAACCAATATGGTTTTTTGAATGAAAACAAGCATATCATATCACAAAACAACACATTGGATCAGCAAATCAATAAAATAACTTCCATAATCCAGTCATCCTGGATTTTCACCTCTCACTTTTTGCAAAAAAGGTATACTTTTGGTAACATTTAGAGTTAGATGAGTAAAGTCCAATAAAAAAGTTTACATCTTTAAAGTGAGTCCAGCATAAATATATCGAACTTTTTTTGTCCAGAAAAACTTTCTACAGCAAATATATCAAAAAAAAAAAATGCCTAAAGACGGAAGCTGCCGACTCGGCCAAATTATTTACTCTTATGCGTCTGGAAGGGAATGTAATCTGGCTGGATTGTAATTAAGCCGATGGCGCGCTCTTTCATCTTATGCTAACATTAAGCTTGACCCAAGTTTTCAGGCTCAATTAAAAGGCGCACTCTATTTCGAAAAGGCTCATTTTAAATTAGAAAGTTGTGATTGATATTAAAAAGGTAACATTTTTTGTTCGAAACATTTTTCCACAAACCGTACAGTTTAGGCAAAAACGGACCAAAAATTGTTTTTTCGTATGTATTCTACGGAATCTAAGCACTAGGAATTGGATACATTTTGAGTAACAATAACGATGAAAAGTTATTCAAGATATAATTCCATCGAAATAAAGTTTTTTTTTTTTAAACAGAACAGCTAGAACCTTTTTTTAAGGTATATTTTTACAAAATTGAAACCATTTACAACATTATACAATATTTGGTTAAGCATTTAAATATGACAGAATTCTTCTAGAACAAATTTTTTTTTTCTTTCAAACTTAAAATAATTCCATGGTGGTTAAGATTTAATAATCATTTATATCTAATACTTTTTGAAACAGTGACACAAAAGGTTTTTCGAAGCATGACATTAAAAATTAATAGATTACACAGAATATTGGAAAAATTAATATTTACAAGTCATATTTGGAATACGATTATCTTATCAAAGAGAAGATTAGGAAAAGCTCAATTTTTTAACAAATCTTATAATCTAATTAAAAGGAACCTTAAAAAATGTATAAATATCAACAAACAAAACTCCTTTTTTAACTTGGCAACTCTGTTTTCATGTGATGAGAACAAGTAATTAAACTTTAATGAGGACACTACAAAAATAATAATAATCAAAAATCGTTTTGAAGGAGCCACAAATTTTGTTATTTTTCAAGCACATTTTGTAGTATTAATTAACTTTCATATCCATGTTTATTTAAAATGTGAAAGTTTGTTCAAGAATTAACCTAAAAAATTTAAAGTTATAAAATATACCTTCGTTTTTCTTGTGATTTTTTTGGTTTGGCTACAACTGTGGTCTCCATGTTCTTCAAGAAATTTATATACTCTCAGACACTGCCAAGGAAGTATTTAATTTCTTCTTACATCAAATTAAAATCAACACAAAATAGTATTTCAACACTTTTACGTCACACTCCAATAAAGTTATAACAATAAACACTAATGTTTTATTTTTATTTATTTATTATTTATCGGAAAGGTTAAAAAACACCACAAATTTTTATTTATATTATTTAAAAAATATATCAATTGAATTTAGCAAATAAGATGAACTGAGACAAGTAATACACATATTATAAAGCAGCTGGCTGCTATAGCATTTTAGACTTCAATATAATACAATATTTTATCGTGTTGTGACTTTAGATTGGTTTATTATGTTCATGACGTTTTAAATGAGAAGACAGATAGTTTGTATTTAGCTACATCTATGTGAAATATCTTGAACTTAATATAAATTTAAAAAATGATTTTATATACATTTATTTGATATTACTTATTATCATTAACACATACTTAAATTTTATTGGTTTTTAATAAGTAATTATTTCTCTAATTACAAAATTATGGTTTTTTTTAGAATAAATATGATTATATATATCAAAAATCCGGAAATATAAACAAAGCTTTTATACAAGGCTGGGAAAATTATGGAGAATAATTTGTATTTTTAGATAAATTATAGTTAAATTTATTATCTTTAACTTTGCTTTACTAATGATATTTTAAATTTTTCGTAAATGTAAACGAAAATATCATTGAAGATATTATAACAGCATAGCAAACTTGTAGTCTACAATACGGAAAAGGGGTATGGTTTCATAATTAACGCTCTTACGAAACTTTGAAAGTGGCTTTATTTCAGTGTAACCTACGACGTTTGCATTTACGAAAACTTTGAAATAGGGGCGTTTTTAATGTGGAAGACGGGAAACATCCCATTTAAACGACCTATTGACAAAATATGAACAACCATTTGCTCTTTTCTTGAATGCAAGACATTGACATTATATTACATAGACTGAGTGTCAAACGATTTTAAGCGTGCCAACATCTGAGGTAATTGCTTAGGTCTAATCCCTTGAGGATTCTTAATAAAAAATTTTAGTGATAAGTCAAAAGCGAAAAATTCAGTGAAATCACGATGTTTTGTATAAGACATTTTGTGATATGAAAATTTCAGAATATTATATGTCTGTAGGACGACGCACAGTTCTGTAATTGGCACAGAATTTTATAGAATATACATAGAGAACGCGATGGTTGTGCTAGCCTGTAACGGAATGCGATATGATGAATGAGAGAGAAGACTGTCAATCAGTTACCCTGTGCCCTGTCGTAATCATAAGTACATATAGGTACTTATTATGTGTATTAGTATAAGTGTATGTATTAGTAAGTATAAGTATATGTATTAGGCAACGAAACAGGGGAACTTACTGACAGTCTTCTTTCTCGCTTCGCATATCGCATCCACTTACTGGCTAGCGTTGTCTATCTTCATACCTCTATGGTTATTGGAGAGTGTTTCAAACTTTACTTAGTGAAGAATCATATATTTTATCTATGTATAGAATAGACAAAAGTAGGAACGATGTTTTACGTTAAGTTAGAAATTTTCTACTTGGGCGAAGAAATGTTGTTTTTCATGAGTTCAAAAATCGTAGAATGAAGTGAAGCCGAGAAGTCCAATCGCAAGGTGATACAACCTTTTTTCCCCTTAAAAGTATGATATAAAAAAACAGATCTTCATTGATTGAGAAAAAAATGCATTATGTACCTATACCGTTTAATATCGGACAAGCAACGTACATCTAATAGGTGATTATAAAATAATAAATTTGTTTTCCCTGTCTTGAAAATAATAAAGATAAGATTCATTAAAGATATCGTAAAAGTCTTATTTCCGTAAGGTTATATATTCTATGGTCTTATTGTTCAATTTTAAACAAGAATATGTATAAAAAAACGAATATTCCATGTAAATCCCCTTTTAATTCCTTTACAACGTTTTGCGATGTTCTCATTTTTTTTTATTGATGACCTTAATAAGGATCAAATTTTGCTTAACTTCCGAGATATTTAGACAAAGCAAAGGGAGTGCTTTGCTTTTTCATCCCTATCTTCAATTTCCACCCTCTCATTTAAGAGCACTCCGAAGTTTTTCTTCTTTAATAACCAATTGAACGATTCCTGCAATAAAAACCCGTGAACATCTTAGTTTCTTTCTATATTACATCATCAATAGTCGATAGTTTGAAATAAAAGCTTTCAAAATAATTATATTTCAACAAAAATTTTATAGAACATTCCCACAAGTTTACCAAATGAATTCAGAATTTCTGAGCTCGTTAAAAAGTTATATAAGCATGCTCAAATTTTTCAGTAATTCGTTTTCAAGTTTCAATTAGTTTTTCTTTTTTTAAGGTAACTACTAAAGTAAATTAAACAATGCAATACTATTTTAAACAAACTACATTTATTGTAATGATTACAGTAATTTACAACCTAAAGAAATTCATATTGAATAAAACATAGCATAAAATTTCTGTATTTATTACAATTAAATAACAATCTTTTCGAGACGAAAATATTTAGAAAATATCCAAAAAAATATGACATCGAGTAAATCAATTAAATTGTACAGAAAATATTATTTCAAGAGTTTCAATCAATAAATTAACAAAATTTTCAAAGCATAATTGATGGCAATTATTGTTTTGTTTTTTCTACAGTTTTCTGATCCATTTGCTGAATATTCTTTTCAGATATATTATGATGTTCGGAATCAAGCAATTCAACTTCAGGCGATTCATTTATGCCTGGTATCTCAGGTATGTCATCTTCATCATCAGACTGTTTATACAATGTCGGATATTGTTTCATACAATCTTGCATAGCTTGAAATGCTTCCAAACATTCGGCACCCTTCGGTTCATTCTCACTGTAATGAAAACATGAGAATGCTGATCGAAATTCTACTCCACACGGGCCAGTTGCCATGCCGCCTAAACATGGACAGTTCCAATTTATTTCACCATTTTCTAATATTAATCCAGCTGGTTGTTCCGGTGGTGGTAAGGAGACAGTACTAGGTGTTGCTAGTTCTTCTTTTGAAGCGAAGCAAATAACATCCTTACCCCGTTGTTCACACTGTGGCATTTTTATTCGTGATTGTAGTTTCGACTATCACCCAATAAATTTAATAGATATGTGGAGGATTTATGTATGCGGTATGCACACGGAATGCCTTCGTAATCACCAGCTAAAGTTAATGAGCTACGTAATTTCACGTAATACACAGATGGAACTCGTAAGACAGCTCGATGTGGTATTGATTCGTATTTTAATAAATCAACGGTTGTACTTGCACCAACTTCACCAAATAATGCATTCAATGCTTGCATAACATGTTTCTTAAAAAATACTGCAGGTATTTCTCGCTTCAATCCTTTTGGTAGTTCACTAAAACAATACAATTCAATACATAACCATACTTTTGAAATATAGATAACAGAAAATAAAAGTCAAACTTACAGTGTTAAATCTAAATAATGGTAATTACTCATAATACATTACAGCTGATTCATGTAGTAGTAATAAAATTTTGATTGATTTTTCAAATTTTATGAATACATTTTATAAATTACTGCCATATGAAATTGGGAATTTTCTTATCTTAGATTCGTATACAAGTTTACAACTTTCGTTGTTATCGGCTTACACATTTTAGTTTCTATGAATAGGTGGCATTCGTTACATATACAACATATAAGTATGTGCTGCTCTCTTGTGTGTAAATTTTTACATATTTTTATAATACAGGGTGTCCCATATTTTATGAGTGTTCAAATAGTGTTTGTACAACAATCGATCTAAAAAAAAAAATATTTTGTATTATTAAAAAAGACTCAAGAAATAAATAAGTTAACTCGGGAAGCGTCCTTGTGATATACTTGGTAAATGCTATTTTTATTTATTTACTAGCAGTTACTACCCATTCGCTTCGCTGGGTATCTTCAATTTTAAATACAAAGATTTTTTTTGTATTATTTGTTTAACCTTCATTTAATTTGGCATCATGTATAACATTAACGTAGAACAAGTTGCCTATCCATTCATTTTTTAAGACAACTTCCACTCATTCACTGACTCATCACGAGATCTCTAAAACTATAAGCCAGAATGACTTGAAATTTAGCAGAGTTACTCATTTCGCGATGTAAGCTCTCACTAAGAACGGATTTTTGGAAATTTAATTCTTAAATGGTGAAGAAGACAACGAAAGTTTGTATACAAATGCAACATTTTTAAATCTACTACCTAACACATTTCAAAATTGATTTCATCTATAGAATGCACGAAATTGTGAATAAAAGGTGAAATCAGTAAAGGCAAGGGAAATATACAATTGCTATAACGCGGTAGTCTTTGTTTTTAAAGTTGATATCGCCCAGCGATGCAGCGGATAACTGCTAGTAAGTATATTTAAATAAAATCAATGATTTATGCCCTTATATTAAATTTTCTAGCCAAGGCTCCAATCCCAATTTGATTTCGGTCTATTTACCTTCTTCAAATAAGCAGACATCGTTCTTCAGACAATCTTTGAACAAACAAATAAATTTTCTAATAAAATCAAATTATAGGATAATAATAATATTAATAATAATTCGTATGATTTATCCATCTTTTTATATATTTGTATGTGTGTCATTTTACATAATAAAAATCTATAAATTAAACATGATTTGAATGATTCAAGTACTGATTTGTGATCATAAATAAATTCATGTCCTATTCATGACAATCATCGAAATCGTAAATAATATAAAAATGAATTTATTGATAGAATTCTATTATACTTGCTTGGTATTGTATATTATATATGATTGTATGACACCTCTATATACAAATACTGGAGCTAAGGTAAGTGAAATAAATATTTTTCAAATTTGTAATCAGAATTTACCTATCTGTGATAGGTTTCAAGAATGTGGAGTCCTGGTCCCGAAATTAAGCACATAAGTGATAGCTAGCGAGAAATTGACATCACAGCTGAAAAGAATGACCCAAAATTAGTGGGTTTCAAAAAAAATTCCAATAAGATCGGATCAAATTTGGTTGAGTTATCAAAAAAGTCGAATTTTTGAACTTTATGACGTCATCAGAATCCAAAAAATTTAATTTTGCTCTATCAGATCCAAATTTTAACCAATTTTGATAAACCAAGTATGCAATTCGACTAAATTTGGGTCATACTTTTCAAATTTGTGATCAGAATTTACCTAGCCGTGATAGGTTTCAAGAATGTGGAGTCCTGGTCCCGGAATTAAGTACATAAGTGATAGCTAGCAAATAACTAACATCATAGCTGGAAAGAATGACCCAAAATTAGTGGGTTTCAAAAAAAATTCCAATAAGATCGGATCAAATTTGGTTGAGTTATCAAAAAAGTCGAATTTTTGAACTTTATGACGTCAACAGAATCCAAAAAATTTAATTTTGCTCTATCAGATCCAAATTTTAACCAATTTTGATAAACCAAGTATGCAATTCGACTAAATTTGGGCCATACTTTTTAAATTTGTGATCAGAATTTACCTAGCTGTGATAGGTTTCAAGAATGTGGAGTCCTGGTCCCGGAATTAAGTACATAAGTAATAGCTAGCAAAAAACTAACATCACAGCTGGAAAGAATGATCCAAAATTTGTGGGTTTCAAAAAAAGTTCCAATGAGATCGGATAAATTTTGGTTGAGTTATCAAAAAAGTCGAATTTTTGAACTTTATGACGTCATCAGAATCCAAAAAATTTAATTTTGCTCTATCAAATCCAAATTTTAACCAATTTTGATAAACCAAGTATGAAAGTATGCTGGTGGCGAGTGCCTCCTTTGCCATGCTCTGGTTACGGATCTGATGTATGATTCTTTGAGTGTTCTTTTAGAGCAACGTTTTTCTGTAGATAGAGGTTATGTGGCGTTTATAATAGTGGCGTTTTTTATGTATGCAAGGTATATTATAGTACATGTATTTTGCACACAGCAATGACATAGTTAATTTTACATACAAACATGTAAAACCACAATAATCATAATAAATTGTAAATCTGTATAATAAATTTTAATTTTATATTTAATTCCATCAAAAGTTTGCGCATAAGTACCTATTCACTCTATCTAGTGTATCGTGTTGCAAATAGTAAGCTTATTTCTCAAAAACATTACCCTCGTTAAGCCTTAAAATTCAAATCTTATTTACATTCTCTTCTTCTCAAACTTTCTGCTACAAACGGTTATCTGGTTAGCTATTTTCGCAGTATAAGCTTTCTCAAAAAAATAATCATCTTTTCGATTCGATAGACTTTTGACGAGATATCCTTCGTCCCTGATATTTTTAAATTTTTTGAAAGTTGTCAATAAATTCAATTCAATTAAACTCAATTCAAGTCAAACTAATCGAATAAAATATGTGATATTAAAAAAAAAACAAAAATTTATTTTAAAAAATGAGACCATTATAATTTAAATTTTAATGTACTTTCTATTTATTATCAATTCAACTGAGAAGTCAAATATATAAGGAATAAAAATCCTACGATATAGCACATTTAAAATAAATGAATTATTTTTCAAAATGAATTCAAAACTATTGCGTGGTGCATTTTTTAGTATGTGTACCGAGATAGACAAGGACAGAGTATTCGATTGGCAGTTTAATTTGGGAATGTTGTTGCATATAGCTGAGCAACTCTCTCTACACTTTCTTGTATAGAAAATCTTCAATATACCGAATATCTGAAAAACCTTGGGGTAGGAAATGGGATTACTACATTTTCGGAACACCGCCACACTCCACACACCCTTCAAACTTCCATGCACCGCCGTAGACTTCACTTGTATGAGTTTTTTCGGCAGGATTTATTCGATATACTGGCTAAACATCATGTTAGGATTTGTACCGTACCTTTAATAAATTAAAATCATCATATACATATGAGACAGTGAGAGATATATTGTTAAAGTAATACAAAATTTATTTTTATGTAACAAGCACACAAGAGATATTCATGTCATTTTTCTTTCCATGCTCAAAATGATTTATTCATGTTTAGAATTGAAATACGTATATCTTCAGTTTTTTTTTTCTTTATTCCATCTTATCCTTTATAATATGAAAAGAAAAAGAAAACAAATTAGGTTCCTTTATACTTATTGCTAATATCTTTGAAGTTTTTCTATTTTACTTATTTATCATGTAAATAAATCTTTTCAGTTATATTTGACAAACAATTTCATTTTTTTCAATGATTCATATGTTTGAGAAAGATAAACGGAAAGTAGAATATGTTAACTAATAATGGGATGGATGGGTCCATTAACCTTGCAAATCAGGCATTGAAATTTTTACGACTTTTGTAAAAATCTATGGGATCTACTATTTCTGGGATGTCCATCTATCTTAAGGATTAAATTGTACTTTTTGTGAATTGTAGGACTTTTGACCAATCTTAAAATGAAAAGAGAATAGCGCCTTGTAAAGGCAAATATTGGAAGGGTTAGAAAAATTATAATTCTTTATTTTCATTAAACATATTGGTTCTGTTATGATGAATGAATTTTTATGGTAAAAGCATCCACCTAACTCTTCGATTCTACCATATTTAATAAACAATAAATACTTTTTGAAGGACAAGTTACTTCCACTAAAAAGTAGAAAATATTTTTTTCCCTGAGCTTATCCCTACTTATTTATGATTATTAGGATTATTAGTGTAAGCTTGAGGAGCTACGAATGATCCTGGATTTTTGGCATCTTGAGCTTTGGCAAGCTTTTGTCATATACGAGACTTTTAGAACAATGAAAGCTTATCTCTTAAAAAATATTTGTCTAAATTTCAAGTGTTAAAATGTTGAACGTCTTGGGTAAGATTATAATATTTTAATATCTTTTTAAAAGTTATGTTAGCTTTTTAGCTATCTTAGTTAAAAGTTTTACTTTTCAATTAACAAAACTTTTCCAATAATGAAGATATAAATAAGTATATTAAAATAGATAATTATCCTAGTCGGTAATTATCCTAACTTTTAATTTTCTATATAAAGGCCAAGGTGAAGTAATAAATAATTGTTTTTTGAAATTTTCAAAAGCTATATTTTTCTGTCCATTTACTTATTTCTAATTCGTATGGTGATATCTATTATTTTGTACGCTATAAATAACGTAAATAGAAATTAGCAGTTTTGTAGAGAAAATATAAATTATGGACTGAATAGTAAAATAATTAAAAGCTGTAAGTATTACCGTAAAAAACAACTTATTTATATTATTTTTATTTTAATAGATAACTAAGTACTATCGCAATCAAAAGCAAGGAATATAGTTACTGCTTTCTCGCTAAAAAATGTAAACTTTATGGTGTCTGCAATACGGAAATGATTTTTAAAATTTATGTGTGTAGGTGTGCGTCATCAAATTCTTGTCACGCTATAACTCTCGAACAAATTACCCAATAAACAAAAATTACCCATTAAAACTAGTGATAGTGATGTATTGTGCGTAGGCAATTGACGAATTGACCAGTCAATTCGGGACGTATCAAAGAAGAGTTTTAAGGAGTCAAAGCCAGTTTCCAGTCAAAGCCGTTCTTCATCTTTTCAGGACCTTTGAGTTATGAGCCTAGCATGCTTCCACTGTTCTGCCCTGCCACGCTGATTTGTGTAATAATATCGTACTAACATGTATTGACTCTGTTATAAAGACAGTAGTATTAACAGCACCCAAATACTAGATGGAATTTGTGCCTGTATACGCGATCTTTTCCTCTATCTTAAGCTCATTAAGCAGCTCTATTTAAAAAAAATAAAATACAGGCCATATTACCCACTTATAATGTAGCTTTTTATATGTGAAATAATTTTGAAAATAGGTTACATAATTTTGAGCTTAATAATATTAGTTAATCGTTGGAAAATTACACAATATACACACATGCTTTTGATTGCGATATTATCGGTTTAAGGATTGTATACGCTTGCCTATATATAATAATTTTTATTTGATAGTGGAATTCAATCGTAGATCAGATCTTGGAACAAAATGGACAAGTTGAAATCGTTTGATAGAGGTAAGCTTTTTTTTTGAAATTTTATTTACAACTACGTCATTAGCGACCGCAAAGAGATCAACAATTGACTGAGTTAATTGTTGAAATACTTTTTATATTTTTACTCATTGTACTATGAAACAAAAAAAAAAAACAAAAATATTAATATTGGATTAAATGGCAGGCAATTTTTCCTCGAAATAATTTTTTTAAACATAATTTATTTTTCGGAAATTCACTTTTTTGTCCCTTTAATATTATGGGATGGTTTTATTATGAAATTAGTATAGATATAGACTTCCTATCAGGGGCTATCTACAAATTTTATTTTTTTTTTTCTACAAATTTTATTTTTTATACGAAACTGCTAGAACTTCTTGAGCCTGTTACCAGTAACTAAATAACGTTAATTGGAAAGCGCCAAGCATTAATTTTAGATCCCGTGGTAAATTCATAAGTTTTTGTACTGTATAAAACAAAAAAATAAAGGTATGATAAACTTTGTTTTCATCATAAAACCGTCAATTTTTATGCAAATGACTTTTTTCCTTTTCAAGTTTTTTTATAGTACTTTAAAAAGTGAACAATATACTTTTTTGTTTTTAACTTCTTAAAGTAAGTTTTATACAATGCAGTCGCACAGGTTTTATAAAGATTCATTGACTTTCCCTGGATTCTGGAATTTTAAGATTTTTATACCTTACGGCTCTCTGTTAGTATTTTCAGCTCGGTTAAAATTATAATTGCTTATATTAATTTTCAGGAGTGTATTTAAAGTTATTGTCGGCGTATTTCAGCCCACTTGAAATTATTTCAAAATTTAGTCGTTTAGGTCTTGAACGAAATAGTATGGATTACATTTACTTGTATGGAGTTATGATGCCAATACTAATTTTCACAATGATTTTACATAGTGTGTATCTTTATCATCATTATACAGAACTGCAATATGCCATGAGTTGTCTAATTACCTTTACAGTTCTTACGACGGTATGTATTCTTACAAAGGCAACACTTACAGTGAATTTAAGGTAATATAAAAGGAGGTGTTCTAATCCTGCAATGCATGATGGAAAATGTGTCCAGCGTTTGATATATTAACTGTCAACTAAAGTACTTTCACGATAACTTCCATAATTCCCATAATAATATAAAATATTATGGTTCATGAGTGATTAGAATACCTGGTCTTTATATTACCTTAGTCACGTGCTGTATGAAATTTTTTCGAAAAAATATTTCTTTGAAAAGCTTTTGGACCACCTCGATACTTCTGTTACATCGATATATATTTCTTTTAGGTAAATTTTAGGTTTTTTTCGTTACTTACAAAACATAATATTATTGAAAAAATGGTAAACATAGTCAAGAACGAATTTTGGCCAATAAATTTTTCTGAAAATTACACATATTACTCAAAAATTTTCAACTATCTAGTTAATTTCTACAAGACATACATTTCGTTACTAACTTGTAGCACGTTTATGTTTACGCTTTACCGTTTTGATATTGGAGATGGAAATAGGAAAATGCCTTTGTTATTATGGTATGTTTTATGGAAATTTTTTTGTCATGATTAAACACAATTTCAACCTGCCAGTTAACATGCACTGGAAAAAAATTATTATGAGGTTGTCTCAACGTCATCGCGAGATCATATATGGCGAATAGTCCCATGAATGTGATACAACTACCGTACGGAGTTGAGTGGTGAAGTTGACACAAACGCATGAGTTTGTATGAAAGTAATATACTGTCTAACAAATTTCAAATATTGTTTTTTTGAAATTCAACAAAGTTTTTAATAATCTTTTTTTGATTGGTTCTACTACTTAAAAATATTATAACAAAATACTGATGTGATTGTCACAACTACACGATTAGGTAAAAAAAATAAAAGGTTTATACTTGCTAATAAGTTTATTTAAAAAAAAAATTAGATTTATTCAAGATTTGAATCAGCGACATATGGATTACTATTGAATTAAAAATGATCAATATGTTTTTTTCAAAGTCTCTGTTAACTGGTAACAACAATCTTCGTGAAGTTGGCTCAATCACAATGGATTTTTTTACGTGTGAATTTAACATGATCAAGTAAAACATAGGGCAAATATGCTAATTAATTAAAATATTTTTTATTATGATTTACAGGTATCCAATCAACATAAATAAATCACCTCAATTTGAAATTGCGATTGCCTATATTTTTATCATTAATGTGTGGCTAACATTCATTGTCTATCATTTTATAACATATTATTCTCTCTTCGGTTTTTCTCTTTGGTGTCAATTGCATCTTTTGTGTGAACAATTGGAAGGACTTCAACGTGACAACTTTGATAATGAAGAAAAACTATACGAAAAAGTGAAATTTTTGATTCAATATCATTTAAAATTAATACAGTAAGTATCTATTTTATTTTTAACCCCCTAAAATAACAAAGAAACTAATTTCTTGGACTCGGGAATGATCCGAAACAATTTGACGATATTGAATTCATTTTCTGTTCAGTATATTTCGAAAAAAGTTGCATTAAAAGTAGATTTGTATTCTTTACCAATTTTATTTATAGATTTTGGAACTTATTTTTGGATTTGTTCCATAACAATGCTCTTTGTGAATACTTCGTTACAATTTTTATAAGTTCGTGTTTATTTTGCGCAGTTCGTATCATTGTAAGTATTTTAAAAGAAAAACATAGTTCTATATTAGATAATATACACACAAATTTTATTAAAATTAATTTGGAATAGTTTTAAAAACGTAAAGGCATTGATACATTATCAAATATTTCATCAAACACGTTCGAAAAACAAAATGTTTGACATTGTATCGATTCTAAAAGTAAACGGGCCAAGTATAGGAGTATCATTACTGACCTTAAAAAACATCATTATCTCGTAATTCGTTAAGCTATTTGGAAGTTAAATTCGGTGTCATGACAACTTACAGAGCATAGTTTTTGAAAGTGCCATAGAGTGCATGTACAAATTCAATTAAACTCACACTTATTTGCTTTTCCTAATGGTAAATATTATCTATTTTTACACTTTGCAGTTGATATTTGAGATCACGCTTTTACTTCACTTCGCAATTACCATTTAACTTACTAATCATGTCTACTATGTTCTCTGCACGCAGTTTTTCTTTTCCATTACATTACTAGCGTGGTCTATTTTTATATGTCTATGATTTTGATCTGACGCCGCGCCGAATTTCGATGCAAGTATTAATATTATAAATAATTGTTGTATTTTAGGAGGACGATATAAGCACAAAAATATTTTATATTGTGACCATTATATTAATCACATCAACCTTTAGCACTTACACTTTGTCGGGTACAATTATTGAAACAGCGGTAAGCATAACTTTTCCTTATTTTTTAAACATAGAACGTTGGGATAACATTGGAAAATGTACTCATTTCCATAATATATGCCTATGTGTGTATAGGCAAATACATATACAGATATGTATAACTACATGCCTACGTGTGTTTTTTAATGCAAGAGTTTTTTAATGCAATAAATAAATAAATAAATATTGTTGTTTAGAGTGATAAAGTTGCTGATGCCGCCTATGCATGTATGTGGTATGATTTTTCAAAGAAAAATAAATTAGCTCTTATGCAAATTATACAATCTGGACAAAAAACTATGACTTTAGATTGTAAAATTGCTGGTGTAATCAATAATGAAGTACTTATCAATGTAAGTTTAGATGTTATAAATAGTTATGGCACTGTTATTAATCTCTCACAAACGGCTATTTTAAGTTTGAAAATATTGTCTGTAGGTGACTTAATTCATTCTTGTTTTCCCAAGAATGGATCGATTTTTTAATATTATATCATATTCAAATTATTGCACTTAATTTTTGTTTTTAGGTTGGTCAGACAGCTTTTTCTGTGTCTACTTTATTCATAAGTACTTACAAGAGATGAATATACTTTCATCATTATGAAGGAGAACAATAAAATATGAATAATTGTTTGTGCTTTTCTCTAAAAAAAGAAAGCAACTATAGTAACCGGAATATTTGTGTGAAAGCTCGCTAAAGCTTGTAGGCATAGTTCACAATGTATATTTGTATCAACTATGTTTCAATAAATGAACAAAGTTTGAATGTTAATTTTCGTTCGTTTGAATACTGCTTATGGGCTCAAAAAGATTTGCATCGATTGAGCTCAAATTTTTACACGATATACAAACTACTTTGAGGATGCCGTGTTACTACGATTCGTTTTAAATTTCATTTGATTTATTATATTTACTATTCTCACAAGCGGTATGTTAGGAATGTTTCTTTGTTGATCAAAAATCTGTAACTATATTTTATCGTTGTACAAAAAAATTTGAAACTATTGTTATAAGCTATATATGTAAAGCTCGAACCGACAGGAGGGAGCTGGCAACCCATTGAAGAATGGAAAGAATCTTGTAGTTATAGAGAAAAATAAAAATTGGATGAGTTTTAAAAAACTGGTAGTAATAATTAGAAACTAAAACGATTTATGAAAGTTTAATTCTATGAATAGCAATTCTAATAACAAGAGGAAAAATTTTGAATTTTCTTAAAAAAATAATCTCTGTTTAAAATAATCTCTAAAAACATTCTATGATATTTAATTTTTTTATCAATCTAAAATTCAAGCCAACATTTAATATATGACATTTTCGGACAAACTTTGTCTTCGAACTTTTTCTATAACCATGGTGGACCTGTAACTATACTTTAAATATGTACTTTTTAAACAGGACTTTATACCTATAATGTAATTACAAAGCAGCAACTTCTCCTCTTTGATTGACGAATGAAACGTCAAAAAGTTACATAAAATATAAAATATATATTACCTACATATAAGATTTTTTTATAGCCGTTAATACAGCGTTTTTGGATATTAAATCGTGTTATAAAAACACTTTTTATGGCGGATCATAAAAAAAAAACGAAATAGTTTTACAAAACGAGTTTTACTCATATTTCAAAAAAATAAATATAAAAAGTATTCTTCTGAATTTAAGAACACAAAAATATAATAATAATAAAAAAAAAATACATATTAAATTACTTTGTATTAAATGAAAGTTGTTTATACTTTTTTTTTTTTTTTGAATTACAAAAATATGTGAAAATCTTTTTTCGTTCGATTCGGGCTACGGCATTACGTCCAATGTACTTTATTGAATGTTTGAGTAGCAAAATGTATGTAAAATCAATAATTTTGAAAATGTGAAATTAAATATTTTTATTGAGTCTTTTGAAGCAGCTATCTCTTAAAATCTTAATCAAGCATGTTAAGTTAGTTTTTAAGTATATTCTTTCGCTTGCAGCATATGAGAAATTTTATGTAAAATATTAAATTTAATGTAAATAAGTGAATACAAACAATTGACTGAGTTAATTATTGAAATACCATGTATAGAGAGTGTTGATGACGCAATCCTCTCTTAGATAGCCACACATTCATAACTGATATTCCTATATAATAAATACTATAAAATTTGTATCTAAATGGCGCCCTCACGGAAAAACAGTGATGTTTACGAAAAAATGTTTCAAACAAAAGTTGTTTAATTTTTTATAAGGAACATTTTTTACATTTAAACTTTTGTTATATCCCTCATGGTTTAGACCCATTAGGTTGCTCCTTTACGAACTTGATTTAACTTTTTACGTCCTGAGCACGCTATAAAAATTTCAACTGAATATCTCTTTTCGTTTTTGAGTTACCGTATTAACAGACGGGCAGACAGACGAACAGACAGACAGACAACTGGAAATGGACTAATTAGGTGATTTTATGAACACCTATATCAAAATTCATTCGTAGCATCAATATTTTTAAAGCGTTACAAACTTGGGACTAAACTTAATATACTATGATATATTTCATGATATAATAAGTTAATGATGAAGGCTTAGTACGTAGTTAAAGTCGGTTGCACCGGCAATTAATTTATTAATTAAATGAATTGTAGGCATTATAAAATTTTCAACATTCATTTTATAGAATGGCGAAATAAAATGAAAATTACTCAAAAAACAGCTGTATAATTCCTTATAACACTATTATTTCACGTCAATTTCAGGAAACCCGAAGCTTAATAAAAATCTAAATTTATAAAAAGTGTAATTTATGCACACACTTTAACCTCATATTCAATTAACGGACAATTTCTATTAAATTTTAATGAGAAAATTTTAACCGCATTTTTGGGTATCCAACAAAGTAAAAATTATATAGGTAATATAAATTTTATTTCCTGTAGAAGTTCTACGATTTCTTTGGATTAAAAAAAGTATTATTTAAAAATAAAAAATAAATTCCCTTTTAAAAATGTTGAAATAAAAGATTCATTCAAGAATTAACTAACACACTAGGTAGGTATATATGGTACTTAAATGTACATGAATTTACACTTTTTACACATAATATTGCTGATATAAGGTTTCATGATGAAGAAAACTTTCAATAGAAGACGCCATAAATGGTGTTGTCGTATTAAAACTGTATGCACTTTACAAGTAGTGAGAAATTTGAAAGTTGCTTCCATTTTCATTGGAAGTTCCGAAATCGAAGTCAGAATGGAGAGAATCGAAATCGAAGCTAAAGAATATTTTACCAAACCAAAATCTTATACTGTTTAGCTATATTAATGATTTTTCCTTGAGAAATTAGTGAATAGAGTTTTCAGCACTAAATTTTGTAAATTTAATGAATTCCCGAATTCCCTTTGTCGTAAGTCGCGCATTGCCTGTTCTGATACGTTACTTTTTATTGCGAATATCGTGAAACATTTTCAAAAAGGCGTTTTACAACAAACCATACAATAGTTTAGCATAGATAAGGCTAGGTTAGGTTATATTGGCTGTCCACGAAGGACACCCTTAGGCTATAGAGCCCATTGTGATACCACATATGTGTTTTACCACCTCTCCGCTGATAATTTCATTTATCAGCTCCTCAATTTTAGATGCTGGGTGCACCTCCTTTCATGCATATACCATGCACTACACCAGCCCATCACAACTATTAATTAAATTAATTTTGATGCGACGGTGGGAATCGAACCCGTTACCCTAAGCATACCGTTGACGGAATTGGTTACGCCTTAACCAAATGTGCTAATAGGGCGACTAGTTTAACATAAACGAAAGGAAAAAAATATCTTGTAAATACAAAAAGTAAGCGCTACGTGTATAATAAAAGAATATAGTGCCTACCTGGTGTCCCACAACACCTGTCGATCTTTTTTTTAAGTAGTTTTTTAAACTCTACGGCATCATGAAAACCCATTTCTTAATGTTTTTATTATATATTGATATAGAACCATAAGTATCTGGCTAAATATGGTTGTTGGGTAAAAATACTGTAAAATGATGATTTTCTAAAAATATTTTTTTAAATAAAATGTTGTTGGTATTACAACCGACGTTATATTTAAGTCTGTATGTACGTCTACATCATTCAACCATTGGTATGCAAAAGAATATTATGAAGTGTTTTTATTAAAAAATAAATATAATAAAACCTTAGAAAATTAAGACTCTTGTAAAAGTATTATTATATAATACTAGCATGATACCCACCTGCTTCGCTGGAATAAAGACCACCATTAATATACAGAATTTAAAAAAATGTAAAATAGGTATAATGCATTGAAAATCCTGGTTGAATAGATGGCCATAAATTGTACCTCATAGTCTCATACACTCTTTCTTACAGAAATCTTGTTGCTCACAATGATGTTCATAGATGGTGCGCAGTGAAATCAATGTTTCAAATAAATTTTTATGGAAATACCAGCTGCGCTCCGCGGTGTTACCCGCGATTAAATGATAGTGGTTTTACCCGTGATTTAAAGAGATTTTGAGAGTTTTTATCGTTACTTTGTAAATTAATTAAGCCTTTTACAAAATTAGAAGTTTTACAAAATCCTTTAAAAAACACGGTTTCTGTATGCTATCCCATAAGAACCGTGTATTTTTCCGGGATAAAACTTGCAAGTAAGTGATTTTCTGACCCCTAAACTACCCCTACCTGTGTAAAAATATTAAAAAAAAATCAAATTTCAGACTATAATCTACCTCTGTGTCAAAATTCATCGAAATCAGTTGGGTAGTTTTTGCGTGAAATAGAAACAAATATTCATCCTTCCATCCTAACTTTCACTAAATTTTTATCAAAGTTATCTTTATAAATTATAGCCTATGTATTTTTCTGGTATATGAGCCATATTATAGTAAAGTTTCATTCAAATTCATTCAGTAGTTTTTGTGTGAAAGCGTAACAAACAAACAAACAAACTCACTTTTACATTTATAAAATATGGGGATTCTACGTGTACCTACAACATCAATAGAAAATTATATTTGTATTCACATTATTTTATACAGTTGGTTTCACTATTCTATATCTTCCTCTTTGTTTAATTAAGAGTTTTAAACGTGCATATCTTGCATACTTCCAAAGATTTGCAAAAAACCAATTTAACTTCCCTGTCCATGTGGTGAGAATTCTACACCTGTAGTGTTAAAAATATTTAGCCATCATCCCTATTCAAGGTCTTTTTCAAATTTTATGTAAATGGGCTCATTTTGTAGATCTATTTAAGAGAAACAAATGTTCCTATGGCTAAGACTTTTGATAATATCCACAATCACCTCCGATAACATAAACCAACAGCATCTATGTATCGTCCATTCCTCTTTTTTTGGGTTTTAAGAGAATATTTTGAAAAATGAAGTCCATTATTCCACGATAAGGACTTTTGCTCTTCTCGAAAAAATAATGTATTTCTATAAAATTTTGATTAAATTAAAAAAATTAAGTATTGTGTGCGTTATTCTTGTTCAGAAATATTGGTTTCTCCGAATACCATCACGGCTTGTTATTGTTACGTGACATAATTGTGGTATTCATAAAACAGAAGCTATATGTTATTTAAATTTATTTTCACCATAAATTAAAAATATCACATAATATTTTTTTCATAACACATCCGGTATATTGTATTTCATATAAATTTTTATTATTCGTATATCTATATTCTATAAAAGAAATGAATCCTGTAACATACATTTATTAAACATTTTTTACTATACAAAATAAAAAATATACATTTTTATTTTGAATAAAATACTAAGCTATGTGAGAGATGTGCTATGTATATGATGATGGTAAGCTTACTTATGCGATATATGTATTGTGGTGAGTGTGTAAGAGGATTTTATAATATTTTATAATAGTCATTCATTCACTAAAAATCATTATAAAGCAGTTTTAACATATAAAATGCTATAGATTATGTTATAAATAAAATAACATTTATATTATCTATAAGGAAGGCATCACATGTATGCTTTTATATAAAATCAAATATATATAGAGTGTTCAATGTGTATGTTAAATTAATTTTGTTAAAACTGCTATCAATTCATTTTATCCCCATATTTATGCAAGGTGTTCTATAATTGTCTGCAGAACTTTCGCTTCCTAAGAAAAAAAAGAAAATGTTATTAACCAAATTTGAATCAGAAACCTAATTTACGAGATAATTAACCTTATCTTATCTTGATAAGTATATATGCCGCTTTTTCGCTTTTTTCGACGTTTCTATGGCTCTTAACTTTAGTATAGTCTCCTCAAATTGAGAAAGAGGGTTGAAAATCGATATGGTTTGAATATAATCGTAGTCGTTCCGAAGATCTTATACCACATCCATGGGCCCCTGTTCGCAAAGTTGTTGCGGCTATTACAGGACACTGGTTGGCAGACATGCTGAACGCCTGGTCTTGGCAGTGTATCACGACTACTGTCACAGTGGTGAGGAGGAGGACAAAATGTCTCATCTTCTCTGTCACTGGCTAGCTCTTGCTTTGAGGAGATGGACTTACTTGAGCCAGCCTCTCTTTGACGGCCTCTCTTACCTAAAGTCCGTCGACGCTCCCGTGCTATTCTTAAACAGCTCCAAATTGTTCATGGAGTAGTGGCCGGGGATGGACCAACCCTTTTTCGGTATCACAACGGACCCTATGGTCTAAGTGTCTTCCACCCCAGGGCAGTCACTCCTAGCCATGGCCTAACCTAGCCATGGCTTTGTGTATTTTTATCAGACATATTCAAAATCACATAAAAATTTTCTCTTATAGCTCAAAACGCATGTATAGTATAGTATCCCTTCTTGTAGTATAGTTGACCTTCATAATACAGTTCATAAGTCTATATTTTCGAAGAATAGCTATTACTAAAGAAAAGCGAAACTTTTTGTTTCAATAAAAGTACCCAATATTTGCAGGCATGTAACTTTGTTATCCTTGGTTCTTTTGAGCTCTACTATAGCTCATTTTAAATGTAAAGAACTTTAATGAACTCTGTTACTCTCCTTGCTCATATTTTAACAAAAAAATTGTTAAGCCTTTAAATACAATTTTAGTGGAAAATGGGTCTTTTTATAGCATAACAGTTTTAATAAAAGTAACGTGAAGAAGAGAACTAACAAGCGTCAAACTTTTTTAACTTCTCGTAGATCTATTATCTATTTATCGTGTTTTCTGACCCTCGGTAGAACCAACCACCTTTAGCTCTACAGAATTTTCAATACGCGGCTTTTTGCGACTTTGTATTTCGTGTTCTCTGCTCTTTTTTTGTGCGTTCTTCCAAATGCAAGTCACCACGGTGACTGTTTTTGATTGGTGGTCAACCTGCAACTTTGAACCAATTATTTACCGACTTCTATTTGCTGCTCCTCAATCCACGGTTTTACCTCTTGTATACCTCTTTCACCCCGAAATCAATCTATGGGGGTCGATACACATTACTTGGGAAATGTTTTTAAAAGAATCAGACTGTATATAAATTCACCATCCATTCAATACGTGTTATGTATATTGTGTAGTATGTTAAATGCATTATAAGTTTTCTGAAAGAGCATATAATTTATAATAAGCACATCAACCATTTGAAGATAGACAACGTTTGGGGCCTTTTTTACTTGTTAAAGTAATAGTAAATATATACAAAAAACTTCATTTATGGCGTATATACACACAATATATATAAATTTTTTTGTTGTTATTTTAACCCTCAGGAGATCCAAAATGGTTCGAGGCGTGCTCTGCATGACATAAAATGAGCGTGCTTGTAATGAACGCCTATTCTGCCAACCTACTATACAGTAGATTCGTTCTATAGATATTATTTTTAGGGGTACTTGTAATAACAATTCGTTCAGCATTGTATGTATGATATGTACTATTCCGTTTCGATTCATTACGAAAAAGAATTAATATTAAATAAGTCGTGGTAAATATGACCTCTAGAAGACAGACAAGTTGGTTTCTGACTAAGTTAAATACTATTCCTTTCTATTGACATACTTATACCCCGTTTACATGAAAATATCTGGATGATCGGTATTTTTAAGTTAAAAAGACACAATTTTATCACTTATAAGACCGTTTAAAATGACTCCATACTAATACCAATTTGAATGTCTCGTTAATGTATTTTATTTTGTTAACTACGATGTACACCAACAGATGGCAGGAAGAGTCACATGTTGCAGTTTTTCCTGAAAGCACTGATAAAACGTTTTTTGAAAATGAAACCTAGCTAGATCGATTTTTATCAACCTTAGTGATAGTCAATCTAAAAATTTTAAAGAAAATGATACATGCATCTTTATTTTTAGTTTAATTTTCATCATCTTATGTTAACCAGTCCCCTGAACACTTCAAAGTTTCCTAAAAGTACTAAAACATAAATTATAATAAAATTTTTGATTTTGATTTTCATATACACACAATAAATATAAATTTTCAAAGTGCAAACTAGAACTTTCTATCAAAAAAGTTAAAAAGAATTAATATTAAATAGAAATGCAAACGAACAATGAAAATATTTCAAATAACATAGTCATTTATTAATAGTAAATTTATGCTAGACTGATTCAGCAGGCAACATATAACACATAACCATAAAATTATAATACTTTATCTGTCTGTTGGATCGATTTTTTTTATTCCATTCAAATATTAGTGAATATATATACTTTTATACTTTTATATTCGTATATTCGAATTGTGGGTTGGTTATTTTGATTTTTCTTTTGTTCAAACATGAACATTTGTATATGGCATATAGTTTAATTTTGCATTTCGTTTACACATGTGCTATATGCAGAAAAAATAATAAAGAACACAAGGCGAAACGATTGTTTTTGAAACAGATTTCTGTTAAAAAAAAATTTTTATTTTATTCCTATCCAGGTTTAACGTATAGAAAAAGAAACTTTTTGGTTGTAAAATGTTGTATGGGCTTATATGTAAATTTGAATAGATACTTGAGAGCCTAAGTTGGTCGAGCGGTCTAAGGCGATTGACTTTGACCGTTTGTCTTCTAAGACATAGGTTGTGGGGTCGAATCCAGGCAACGGCAGTGTGAACAATTATAATTTATGGGGGCGGTGGAATTGATCACATTGTCGTTGCTTGAATAAAAACAAAAGTAACCGACTCCAACAACATCAAAAATGTAATTGTAAATATGGATA
Source organism: Chrysoperla carnea (assembly GCF_905475395.1). Taxonomy (NCBI): domain Eukaryota; kingdom Metazoa; phylum Arthropoda; class Insecta; order Neuroptera; family Chrysopidae; genus Chrysoperla; species Chrysoperla carnea. The sequence goes on from NC_058338.1 coordinate 20,765,438, forward strand.
TAGTTAAATAAATAAAGTTAAGAAATAATGATGTGGTGGCCACTGTTATAGGCGTATATGCCAGAGAAATGGAGATTAAACCCCATTATTATTATTTATTTCAATAGAAACCTATAGTTAGCCTGATTTCTATGTATTAATATCAAATTTGTGAATAAGTGAGAAAAATTATAAAAAAATAGATTCTAATTCAGATGTAAGTTCATACTGTTCATAGCCTATCGTTGCAGCAAAGTTTTTCTTACGTATATGTAAGTGCTGAAACCAATTTTCGAACGTTTTTAGCAGTGAAATAGTTCCTGGCCTTTATTTAGTAATGTGAGTTTAAATAGAAAACTATACTTACCCTGTTTTCAGTCTTCACGGATCGCATTTATGAATGTTTTTCCTGGAAACTCCACAAAAACGTTTCCGATTTTGATGATTCATTTAAAAAAATTTTTATTTTGTTGTATTATTTAAAATCAGAATACTTTTAGATTGATACATCAACGCCTAAATCATTAATGAAGAAATTTCGAGAGGATGTTCATATTATACTGTAGGTGTCATTTAACAGAAAGCCAGGCAAACAGCCAATAAGCAAGTTATCGAAATAAAACCTCTTAAAAATTAAAACTATCCTTCTGTACTATATTGCAAGGAAATTTTATCCAAAGTTCCTCCTTCTTTAATAATCCCTTATTTTAATCGTCATAAGCAATTCAGATATGTAGACTACAGAATATGTAGGGTATTCAAATACCTAGTTCAGTTGATTGTAATTATACCTTCTTTATATATAAAAATTGAAAATATAATCTGAGAAAATTTTAACTATTGATTTATTATTATATGAATAGTAATTAACAAAGAATAATTATAAAATACAATTTATATTCTGTTTAATTGAGTATTCATGCTTCTTGAGAATCAATAAAATAGCAGTTTTGACCTTTGATATTAAAGGTTTCTGTGCATATGGGATTATTTTATTTATGCATTTTATAAAAATATTGTTGGAATTTTTTTTTCTTCAAATCATCATTTATTTATATGAGAAAATAATGATTATATGCAAGAAAACAAAAACTTTGACAAAAATGTTTGTATACATGGTGTGTTATTAACTTTTAGCCCCGAAATTTTCAAAATTTTTGGTCATCAATCAAGATAAAAAGACAAACGGGCCTTAGCTATGGGGGGATAACATTAATAATTATTAAACAATCCAGCAAAAGTGAACTATGTATGTATTCATAAACAAAAATACTTCGAGGTGGTAAACAAGCTCAGCGGTGCAGTACTTATTGTTATCAAGTGGTCATAGTGTCCGACAAATTTCCTGTTGCGTTTTTTCAGAACGGTAACTTCTAAATACGACGTAATCATGCTCATTTGAAAATGGAGCCTTTTCGAAAAAAATCGTTGAGGAACGATTGATAGACTCGTCAAAACGAAGCCACTCATTATTCATCATTTAAAAAATTCGTTCGTGACCCACGGACTAAAACTCTTGATTGGATTTCCGTCAGAGAAATAATTGTTGGGTTTTTGCGTTTATTATTAATACAGCCTTTTGTAAATTCTCTTGTTAAATTACAAAATTTTCAAATTCAATAATTTATTAGATTTGAATATTTTTAAATTAAAGGGATTTTAAGCATTTTATAGAACATGGTTATAAAAAATTGGGATAAGTTGGTATTAATAAAGGAACCGCATTTTTGTGAGGTAAATGGTAGGTATTTATGCTTCCATGATTCAAGCCTCTTAGATAAGCGAGTATGCCCTAATGATTGATAACACACATAATATTTGTTGTAAATCTATAAACATATTAAAAAATCATTAAAAAATACATAATAATTTGTACATCCCACTAATCATATAATATTCTATTTAAAAACTTACTTATTTTTTTACACGCCTTTAACTACAACTAATCATTCATATAATTTTTGTTGTTAAATTATTTTATAAATAATAATCTTATGTGAGCATCACATGACCTCTAGATAAAGACTACAATTTTTCATTCTTTAGACTTGGAGTTCTTAATTCAAATCGTAAATAAAATACTTTACGGAATAAATAATAAAATTTGGTGGAAGCGCATGGAAATTATTATACTGATTTTAGAAGTAATCTTATCTTTTGAAGTATGTTTGTTTCTAGAAATATCCTTGATCATATTTAAAAACTAGTTAAGATATCCAATTATTTCAATTTATCAATTGACTGTTGGTTCATATAAAAGGAAAAATTCAATCTATCTTTTGACTCCCATTTCGGAGCATTCATAACGGTAAGCTTGATAATAAGGGAAGATAAAAATTTAATCGGGGGCCAAGTGTTGCGTTAATTTTTTTTAAATATTTGTATTTTTTTTTAAAATTTGTATTTGGATTCAAAAGTCGGGTTTCTTGCACTGTATGTTAACCCCCGTACTAAAAGAAGGGGTGTTATAAGTTTGACCGCTATGTGGGTGTGTCTGTCTGTGGCACCGTAGCGCCTAAACGGATGGACCGATTTTAATTTTTATGGTTTCATATGAAAGGAAATTTCAGGGAGGGTCAGTTCTTAGTTATGTTTCAAGTGCGAGCTTAGGGTTTCGTACACGAAAAATCTAAAAACTTGGCGATGATCTTCAAAATCGATTCAGTTTGGAAAAGGCATGACATTTCAACATATAAATAACTACTATGGAAATAAATGGTCAAATAAACCTGGCTCAATGAAAGTTTAAAGTGTTTATCTGCGCGTCTGTGTGTTTCTCAGTGGTATCGTAACCCCTAGACGGTCGAACCGGCTTGATTGAGAACATTTTATAGCCAAGTTTCCAAAAATCGGTTTACAAGGAATAAATCGCAACTGCCAGGAGTTTTTTAAATTTTGTAAATTTCACTTGTTGAATAATTTCGACACTTCAGAATATCTTGCCTTTTGTTTTACATATTGTGTTATTTTTGACTTTCTATGCGTCAATAATATACGCCAGATCAAAACCTCGAACGATAATCATTCTTTTTAATCCAAATTTTCGTTTTTGTTTTTCAAAACTTTAACAGATCCGTTGAGATTTAAAATAACTAATGATATATTTAAGACCATTTCTTTCACCCTTCTTGAAACTAAGAGATAATTTGCAAAGCACTTTTTGCACCTAATATAAACTTGATAATTAATATGAACTAATCCAAGTAGTCCAGCACATCCCGATAATTTGGGCCGCCTACCAAATCGCCCTTGAATTTTTTATGAAAATTGTTAGTATTATTTAATAGTATATAGACGTAATAGAATGTATGGCCATATAATATGTTATAATACTACCTTACTGCTTACATACAAAATATCTTTGGGGTCTCCCTATTTTATTATTTTGCTTCTTCTACTAACTGTGAGCTGTAGTTGATGCTGTTAATAACAAGATATAAATAAATAAATATGAGATGGGTTCTTGTATGAGTTATTCTACAAGCTAAAAGACAAAATGAATCTGACTTCGGTTCGACATTTGTACATTCTAGTTAAGAAATTCAGCCTATTTTCAAGAAGCTTTTCCAGAATTTAAGTACCTATACTAGAATGCTAATAATTTGGCAATTTGAATGGTAATTACGTCAAAAAATCAAGAAAAGAATTATATTTCTAAATTATTTTTATTGTGAAATTCAAAATAGGTGAAAATTATAGTAAAAGAAGTGAAAATAAACAATTGACTGAGTTAATTGTTGAAATACCATTTATAGAAAGTCTAGATTATACTGTCAAATTACACATACATAGATGCCACTCATACGTAACTGATATTCCCATATAATAATTAGTGATATTATATGGGCATATCACAAGTAAACAGTGATGTTTACGAATGAACGTATTTTAGATTTAAGCTTTTGTTCTATCTCTAACAGTCTACAAGATGGGTCTTACGGACCCAAGACCCAATTGACCTATGTTTCTCATTTACGAACTCAACCTCAATTTTTCCGCCTTGAGCACGCTATAAAAATTCCAGCATGATATCTTTTTTTGTTTTTGAATTATCGTGTTCACAGACGGACAACCGGAAATGGACTAATTAGGTGATTTTATGAACACCTATATCTAAATTTTGTTCGAAGCATCAATATTTTTAAGCGTTACAAACTTGGGACTAAACTTAGTATACCTTGATATATATTGCATATATACATGGTATAATTAGTTTGTAACACATTTTTCATGATAATTTACCTGAATCTTCTTTAACTTGTAGAACTACCCATATAATAATCGTATAAGCAGTATTAAAGGTCTTGCATATATGTATATGCATGTGTGTATGTATTATACGTACAAATTCATACATAATATGTAGAATTATAATCATATTAATAATATAATAATACCTATAACATATATTATGACCAAATATAATAACTATGATATTGTAACAATACATCTTATACGTGTATGATAATATTATAAGAATATTATTGTAAACTCATATCAAAATTGTTTGTTATTAAAAACAGAATGAAATTTAGTAAATAAAATTTGCATGTGGGTTTTTTGCCATTGTAGATGAGCACTAAAAAGCATTTTAAAAAATCGAAATTTTATTTTGGAATTTGATGGTTGGGGTAATTTTGATCCAAAAAGTATAAAATCAGGTTAATTGTTTCTGAAATATCGCAATATTTCGATCGAATTTAGTCCGTATCTCAAAAACTATTCGACCAGTCAACAAATGTACCCGATTTTTGTACTTTTTGGGTCAAAATTACTTTATATACTGAGTTTTATCGAAATTGGAGGTTACAATAATTTTTCGATTTTTTGCAATTTTTTTAAGGGGTACCCCTTTGATAAAATCGAGAAAAACGAAAAAAAAAATTTATTTTGGAATTTGATGAAACTCGGTGAATGGGGTAATTTTGGTCCAAAAAGTAAAAAAATCAGGTTAATTTAATGATTAGATGTAGATTTTCTGAGATATCGCAATATTTGGATCGATTTTAGTCCGTATCTCAAAAACTATTCGACCAGTCAACAAATGCACCCGATTTTTGTACTTTTTGGGTCAAAATTACCTTATACACTGAGTTTTATCGAAATTAGAGATTAAAATAATTTTTCGATTTTTTGCAATTTATTTAAGGGGTACCCCTTTGATAAAATCGAGAAAAACGGATGGGGTATTTTCTTAATTTGAAATGATTTTACTAGAATCTATTCAATGTTCTTAGTAAATGAAAAAAAAAAATCATGTATTTTAAATCCTATTAACTGTATATAATCATATTCATTCATCTTTTTAAAGATATAGTGTTTATATCAACTTTTTTTTTTCAAAAAGGTATTATTTAAAACATATGTTTTGTTCCAAAAAGTAACTTTACAAATTCAAAGATAATATTAATAGTTTACCTAAGGCACTATCTACAAGAATGATTTTTTTTGGATATTGTTATTCTTCTGAAATACCTATATTTATTATTCTTGAGTAGATATAAGATATTGAATTTTGTACAAGAACATATTTTGGAAAAAATAATAAGCCATGGTGATTATAACTTAAATAAGTCGAACCATCAGCTTTCTTGAATGTTGCGTTAAAGAAAATATTATATATACGGCAAACATAGTATTTTATAATACATATTTACAATTTATTATATAACTAGCAGATACCAGCCCGCTTTGCTGAGCAATTTTTCCCTTAGACTATCACGTTATAGCCCTCACTTATCCACCCTTTTGTTCACAATTTTATGGATTCTAATTTTTTGGGAACTTTTTTGAAAATGAAATTTTGCCCATAATACCTACTTGCTGACATTGTAACTAAATCATTAAATTAACCCGATTTTTATACTTTTTGGATCAAATTTACCCCGCCCACTGAGTTTCATCAAATTCCAAAAATAAAATTTTTTTTGCAAATTTCTCGATTTTTTCAAAATACCCCCTAAAAAAATTGCAAAAAATCAAATTGCAAAAAATTTTGACCCAAACAGTGCAAAAATCGGGTGCATTTGACGACTGGTCGAACACTTCTTAAGATACGGACTAAAATCGATCCAAATATTGCGTTATCTCAGAAACTCTGCATCCAACCATTAAATTATCCTGATTTTTATACTTTTTGGATCAAAGTTACCGCATCTACCGAGTTTCATCAAATTCCAAAACAAAATTTGTTTTTCCGATTTTCTCGATTTTTTCAAAGGGGGTACGGGGACAACGGTCAGATGATATTTTTTATCCTTTTTTTGTACAGTTTCGCTTCAAATAGTGTGTTTACTTTTCTCTGTTATCCTTTTTTTGCCTATAAAGATTATTCGTTTCGTTTTTTCCTATAAAGATTGTTACTTCACTACGTATTCACTATCATAAAATTTCTGATTTACATTTTACATGAATTGACTTCGGCGAATACAATTTATTTCTATCAGAAAAAAAAAACACATAAATTCTCCTGTATTTTTGAAGCATGAAATTAAGAGATGAGATATTAAATTGTACATAAAAATTTTTGAAAAAAAAAAAAAATTAATTTTATTTTATATTTTGTGTAAAGGCTAATACAGATAAAAAAATCAATCTTGTTTTATTATAAATGACGTTTTGCAAATTATCTATTTATTACAATCTTAGTAGATACCCATAAAAACTAAAAAGTTTTTATATTTTCATTAAATTAACATTTATTCTCTACCATTAAAATTTAATCTTTGTTTAAAGGTTTTTAATTGATGATGGTAACATAATTTTTCTAAATTCTTTCATGCCACACTAATTCAAATGCCATATTGAAAAATTTTCCTTGAGAAATTACAAACTCTTACTTCATGAAAAATTAATACTTAATAATAATACTTATAAACATATTTTCTGTGTTTTCTCGCAAAATTAAAAAAGGTACTTGGATCACCATAGTTCTACCGTCCCCAATTCACATTTTGATATATTATGTAGTATTTTTTCTTCTATTCTATGTTAACATCATAAAATATATTTTCTCAAATGACTTGCATTTTATTCAGCCTACAAACTATATACCATTAAAAAGGCTCAAGCCGCGCCAAGTAAGTTCAACCATAAACACTCAAGAAATAAATAACTTATGATTATAACAGGAAGGAATAATAATAATACTACGCCTACTTTTTAAAAATATATTATATATAATTTTAAAACAATATAATTAGACATTTTTTTTGGAAACTACTTTTTTTTTTTTATGTACCTAAATCATTTTTAATTAATTTTTTCGTCTACTTTAGTTGCAAAACGAATCGAAATACACTGATATAACAAAATTTTCTTATCTATAGCTGTCTGGAGCCTTGTCGTGCTAAACGTTGGTTAATTTAATTATGGGAAGATACTTTTCTTAGTGAATGTTTAAATCTTACAAAATATCTACTTACTAAATATGGTTTCTAGTATGCTGTATACGGTTTTGGAAACTTAATTTAATCAAACGAAAAGTCTCAAAATAATTTAATTTGATTTATTAAATGAATTTCGTGAATACAAGTTGTACAATTTAATATTGTGGGGTTGAGAGCTGTTTATGCTGTTCTTATGTGTAAATTTATGTAAATATAAATTTCAAATAAATTGAATACTTTTTGATTTTCGAAAGGCGTTGAGAAATTTTATTATTATTATGCTTCAATAGTTTTTTCAAATTAATCGGATATTTTATCATTCATTTCATAACGGTACCACCATCAAACTGAGATACTAGAACCAATGAAGACTGTAAAAAGACAAATACCGAGTGTTTAACCAAAAAACTCATAATATATATGAGTTATAGATATACATATGTATCTGTACGTTTATGTATCTGCCTGCCTGCCGGTCGAATTGAAGTTGGATTTTAATAAAATCTACAGATATTCCAGGGGGGATGGAAAAAAGTAAACAAAACAAATAATAATAATAAAAAATAATTAAATAAACTAAGTAAAAATAAAAAATCGATGAGTTGAAAAAATTGCACTCTGTTTTTAGAGCTTGAATGGCCCAATTAGTAGGGCGCTTGGCATGAATTCAAGAAGTCCGGGTTCGAGTCCTGGTTTGAGTGTATTTATTTCAATTCTCTTTAATAAAGATTACTAGACAAGATATTTGTCAATATTTAGTTTACGCTGTATGTATCATATTAAAATCGTCAATTATAATTGAAAGACTTTGATGTAAATAAATATCGTATACATGATTAAAAGTAAACAATACAAATAATAATACCAAGCATTAAGCTTCAAAAGTATTGTATTTTATATGTCACACCCGGTATACTAAAATATATATTTATTGAACAATAAATGATTGTCAATCTGTCAACAATCATATTTTATACTTAAGAAAATAATCCATGATTAGTGTTTTAAACAAAAAAAAAAAAAAGTATAAAGTAAGCATTTAAAATATGTTTTTTTAATATTTGAAAAAAATAATATTGTAAAACTGACATGATTATGTTTAATAGATGTAGGCATATTATACGAACGAACGGTTTTAAGGAGGTATTAAAACATTTAGGTCATATTGACAACAAAGTATAATATGATTTAAAAATATTGATTTCATTTTTTTTTTAAATACGTCACGTGGTGTTGCTTATGTATGTGTGTATGCTTAGCTTGAATAAAATTTAGGTTAAGTACATATTAAAGTTGATTTAAGTATCTAATGTTTTTAATCAAATTTATTCATTAAAGCGTATTATTAGAAATAAAGCATCGAAAAGTTTTTCTAACGCTATATAGTTGTTAATTACGTTGATAAATAATCTTGTTCCAGGAGAACAAGACGATGTAAGAAATTTTTTGTGGATATCACTATGTCAGTATCGGTGTAATAGTTATGGCGGACGAGTCAATGCAGTACAATACATCAGGTGGATAGCAATATTCAATACTGTAATATTACTTATGCTTACATAGATACTCATAGTATGCGTCTATATCATAAACTAGAGAGCGCCATAGCCCAAAACTTGCGATATGATGAATGAGAGAGAAAGCTGCCAGTGAGATCCCCTGTGTCCTTGTTATAATCATATGTACATTTGTATTAGTAAGCAAAAGTGTATGTTCTAGTAAGTATAAGTATATGTAATAGATAAAGACACAGAGGAACTCACTGGCAGTCTTCTCTCTCATTCATCATATTGCATCCACTTACAGGGTAGCAGAACGGGTTTTCTATGTATAATATTCTATGGTTTCTATACCAACCAGGGGCAAGTCGAAGTCAATAATGCAAGTCGAAGTCACCAATTTAAATCGAATTTAAATCGAAGTAACTAATGCTATAACTTTATTGTGTGTCATAAACTTGATTGGTAAACTTTATCTAAGTCCTTATTGCTCATAGAGGAGCAAGCTCATAGACGGTAAACGACTCTTCTATGTATCTCAATTTCTCGAATAGTAAAGAGATAGATTGAAAAAAAGTAGGTAAAAAGTCTTAAAAGTAGGTAAAAAACTTGACCAATCAAGTTTCAACAGAATAAGGGCTTTGTTTTCAATATTTTAAGTTTATCGATCGGATTATGGTTTAGAAACGGTTTTGAGAACCATAAGAAAACTGTTTCTTTGGACATTGGATACAATTTTCTATGATTTTCACCTTACCAATCGACAAGTTATAGGGTTCATATCTCTTATTTTTACCATGCTGTAGGTTCTAATAGAAAAGTTCGTTGAGAGGATTTGTAGATAGATATAAATTTTAATTTTATTTGAGGTACGGAATTTTAAAAACAAGGATTACGTATAACATAATATAAAATAACATAGATGAAGCTTTATTGTAGTTTTAAGGGCAGTTATTAGTTCTGTCAGCTATTTTAAAGAGGTTTTGTTGTTTGATACTGTTAAACATAATAGGAGAATAGGACGGTCTCAGTCGCGTAGCTCTAGCTATTCTCGAGGAACCTTCATATCATAATTTCTACCGGGAGCTTTTGCCATGGCGATTAGCGACATTTCGAAACCTTAATTCGTAAAAAAAATTGGAAAAATTAAAACAAATGAAGCAAAAGGCAATGTAAAAAAAATTACCAATTTATTAGGAATAAACTTTTATTTATAAATTATGTTTTAAATAAATCAACTAATATCGTCTCAATTTTTTATTTAATTTTATTAAAAGATCGAGGCCTCATTTTCTGACGGATGTGGTGTCCTATATCCTTGGCACCACAGATGTGACATCTTCTACGCCCCTGGATGGTGTCAACACCACCATGAATGTATATTACACTTTCATATACGTTTGTTACAGGAGATCTTTCAAAAAAATAAACTATAATGGTTTACGTTAATATTAATTCAAGAATAAGAATCTAACTTTCAAAAAGGAACAAAACAGTACGATAATCGAAAAGGCTAGAGTCCAAACTGATGATGTAGTTTTTCTTCGTGTCCATATTAAATTACTTACCAAGTTTCAATCGTTTGTGTCTCATTGCTTGGTTCTTGTTTTTATATCGAATTGTTTTAATGTTCACAGTATCAGTTAGAAGTCGTATGAGTATTTGAGCTAACTTTTTTTTTATTATGCTGTATAAGTATGTATCTACGTCATATCTGTTCATATAATTTTTTTAACAATTGGTTTTATTCAGTGCATTCTCATGTACTTACTAGGAATGAACAGCTATGAAGCAGTTTATCTATTATGGATAATAAATACTAATTCTATTTCCACGTAAACTAAATTGTAATGTTTATTTTGAAAAAGAAATCTCGAGTATAGTAAAATGAATTCTATTCAAAAAAATTTATATTAAAAAAATTGCATGTTGTCGAAGCTTTATATGCTTGACTGTAACGAAAATTATTTTATGTAGTTAGATCTCTAATAAAGTTTTCTGAAATACTATTTGGAAAGTTTCCAAATTTTACTACGGGCTATAAAATAATTATATACTATTCATTTCTGATATACTTAAATTCGGGAATACAAATATAATATTCCCCTATTCCTTTGTGTTATTCATCACCTTTGTGATATAATTATGCTTAAAAGCAATATAGGTGTATTAAATGAAAGCTGTGCTACCACTGATTGGAAGTAAATTATTTTGCAAGGAAATAATTTTTATAAAAAGTGTTGTCAGTATATGAATTGATTAGTTTTATTTATTTATTTTTATTGTCATTCATTAAATTTATTGTAATCTAAAAAGTATACTAAGATTCACCGTCTTTGGATCAATTACTGTTTAGATGGTTTCCCATCTTTTCACTAGGATGGAAAAAATCTTCATGTAATTCATAAAGTAACTTTTTGTTTCGGATTTAATTTAACGGAGTCGAATTTTAAAGGCATGGCCAACCTTTAAAAGGGTCGAGTTAGAGCGCGTCTGCGGTATTTTTGACTCATACGTCAACCCTGTGATTTCGTTCCCATACTGATCCACGAGTTGATCATGGGGTCGAGTTAGCACGTATTTACGGCGATAGTCCTGCAGTATATGCGTTCATTCCAAAGATTTTCTCAATTCCTGTATCAAAACTGATTGAGCTATACACAATAAAAAAAAAATAATTAAAGAAAGGATTTATTTGAGATCTGTTTCAAAAATTGGCGCCAAGTATGGCTACAGCTAATTTCTTTAATTCCAAATTTTTTTTTTCCCGATAATCACCAAATATTTTTCGAATCTAATTGATAAGTTTTGTTATCCATCATTGTAATTTAAATGGGTAAATAGAAAAAAAATACCTACTGTGCACAGAATGAAGCTTAAACAGATGAACCTTTTCAAAAAATATTACTTCAATGAATCCAATCATTATAAAACTAAACACATCAAAGGCGCACCAACCGAGATAGTAAAATAAAATCAGATACACTCAAATTGTTAAAAATATACCCTATGTTTATAAACAAAATCATAAATGTATAATATTATATATAAAATTTAAAAAGATAAAATCATTTTTACTTTGCATCAGGCGAGAATAAATAGGGACGCTATACACATTAAGTTTTATATTGTAAACGGGACAAAAAGAAGAATTATGATTATATTATGAGTGTTTCATCTCTCGTAACTACATATTATCAGTAAAACACAGAAATCGTTTATTTTAAAATAAAAACCCCGATATATAGAGAATATTATACTTAAGGCATTAGATATGTGTAATCGTTGCTGATTTTTATCTATTTTTATGCATACAACTTTTTTGAAGATTGTTTTTTATCTTTATCTAAATTTCAATGGATATTTTGTTGAATTTTGCTTTGAACAGTTGAAAAGTTTTATGAATATTTGTATTTTGTATATTATCTTATTAATAGTAACACAGTAATCTGGATGTATAAGAGTTATCGTCTTGTCATCCCGACTGTCAAAGAGGGGTCATGTTTTTCGTGCGTATCTTGTATTTATGTAAGTTTCAAAATTTCTTAAATTACCTCGTATCTTCCAAACTTCTTTTAAGAGATGGAATTTGTAACAACTTTTGTACAATTGTACAAATTGTCTTTCAACACAGTCGGAAAAAAAATACTATAACAGATAAACTGATTTCTAGTAACGTATACCACGAGCGTCGATTACTCCGTCAATTTTTTAGAACAAAATTTGCCTTTTAAAGTCTACAATATGGGCACACAGATTACTAATTTGTTTTTCAAGAATCCCTTTTGCCGATTTGGTTCATTTGGGTTTGTAAACTCTTCAAACAGAAAGAAAATATATCTGCCAGAAATCGTTGTATGATTTTACAAATCATTAATTTTAACAAGAATGAAAACAATAACAAAGCGATGTTTATCTTAAATGATTAAAATAGTTTATTTTCATTCCACAGACAATTTGTTCTAAAATGCATCGCAAAAATGTTACAATAATAAATAGATTAAAAAAAAATGTACATTAACATTTATAAAACCGAACATAACAAATCTCTAAATCATTTCGTTTCTATGTGTAATGGATATAAAACATGCTATGCGATGTGGTCATTAACATTTTATTTTTATGGAGAGTTTAAAAAGTATAACAAAAATATCAAAATAATGTACTTACTCCAAATGATCAAAATGTTGCATGATGAGGGAATCGATAGAAATCGAATACATATAAAAAAAACTTTTAGCAAAAAGAAAACCGACTTCAAAAGAAAAACTTTTCCAAAACAAATTAACATGCACTAAAAAGTAAAAAAATAACGATGATATAATGTACTTAAAATTATTGTTATTTTTGGAGTCGGTATCATCCAAGGAAACAACTCTGACAGAACAGTTTGCTACATTAGTTTGGCTGACACCGACTCCAAAAATAACTATGATTTTAACTACATTATATTATCGTTATTTTTTTACTTTTTAGTGCATATTAATTTGTTTTGGAAAAGTTTTTCTTTTGAAGTCGGTTTTCTTTTTATTTATTTTTTATGATTTTAATGAATCTGAAGTACACTAACTAATTTGCCACTAAAAACAGAATAATCGAAATCGGCTGGCTTGATATTGAGTTATTCGTCCTGTTGTCGTGCATACTTAATGTTAATTTAAGACTTTTATGGTTTTCTCATAGAGGTCGCTGTCAGAACTGGACCAAAATGAAATGGGACCACACGCGAAGCACCAGCTTTCAAATAGATAAAGAATCATCAAAATCGGTTTAACCAGTCGAATTTTCCATAAAATTACACAATGACAAATGGCTAATTTTAAAGAAGACTGGATAATCAAGGTATGCATCTAAAAACTGCACATAATCTTGATCATAATTATCTCTTATAGAGTTTATCCAATAAAAATGTGTAACGTAGCAACAAACTTCTATCACGCCAGGTTTTCTTGGAAAACACATTTCAAAATTCGAGAAATTACGGGGGGAGGTAATAGGAGGATGCTGACCCGAGAGGTAACCTGACTGTCTTGAAAATTTTCAATGATACGTCTTGCGAAAACTCGAAGAGGGTCAAGATGATGAAGTAAAGACTTCTCCCGACTTACTGCTTCAATTAATCAAATTTCCGATTTTTGGCTTTATAAACGAGTATTGCAAGAAAATAAGATGTTATTTTTCAGCATCTTTATAAACTTATAATTTAACAAAAATATCCCAAGCTGTTGAAAAAAATATTTTATAGCCTTGTGTTATATACAATGAAAGAATTATTTTCAAGTTTTCGCTACAGCAGTTGTGGAATATGTTAAGCTAATTAAATTTCTTATAGTTGACACTAATGTTTTTTAACTTAAAAATAGAATATATAGTGAAATATTATAAATTTTATGAATTATAGATAGTGAACTTTTTAATCTCATTGTACGATGACAGCTGACATTTTTCCCATCACAAAATGTAATATTTCATTATAAAATACGTCAAAAAAGCCGGTATTTAATTAGTTATGCCGTTTTATAATTTACATTACTTTATAAGTTATTCTAAAAAAGTTATTTGTACGAAATTATAACATGGAAATCATTATTTAATTATGAATTTAAAGAAATGATAAAAAGAATACGTAAATAAGTAAAATTACTCCAAACACCAAATGACTATCAATAATGTAAAATTGCAAAAGTGAGATACAACACAAAGTAGCAGTGCTTAGATTATAAAATGAAGTTTGATAAAATCTTTTTCTATGAAAGAGATATTATCTGTTTCTAGGAAATTTTCTTAAAACCTTTTGAAATTTTAAGAGAAATTTCACATTAAAAACAAATGGAAACAAACAACTGTTAATTGTTGAAATACCGTGTAAAGACAGGACTGATTACGCAATCGTTTTTTTTTTGTACGTCATATAAATAAAGAAAGATTACCACTCTTAGATAACCACACATACATGTCACACAATCACATAACAACTGATCACAAAAACTGGGTTGTTCACGAAAATATGTTTCAAACAAAAGTTGTTAGTTTTTTTATAAGGAAAATGTTACTCATTTACGATCTCGATCTTACTTTTAACTTCCCGAACACGCTATAAAATTTCAACATGATGTCTCTTTTCTTTTTTGAGTTATCGTGTCAGCAGTTGACGGACAGATTGACAACCGAAAATGGACTAATAAGGTGATTTTATGAACACCTTTACCAAAATTTTGTTCGTAGCAGCAATATTTGTTAGCGTTACAAACTTGTGACTTAACTTAAGTATTCCTTGATATATTTTATATAGACGCTGTCTGTCTGTGGTATCGTAGCGCCTAAACTGATGAACCGATTTTGATTTTTGGTTTTGTTTGAAAGGAAATTTAATGTATTAGCTATGTTTCAAGTGCAAATTTTTGGTTCCGTACTAGAAAAAACAAAAAATTGGCGATGATCTACCAAATCGGCTCAGTTTGGAAAAAGTAATTTAATGGAGAGTGTTCTTAGATATGTTTCAAATGCGAGTTTAGAATGCCGTAAATTTCACTTGTAATACACGCTCATTTGAAATGTCCAAGATATTCGCTGGCATCGTCATAGAAAGAACTTTTATGTTGCTTCTAGCAGCTTTTCGATGGGTTTGGTTATTGTTCATGTTTCACTATGTGTCAACAGTATCGGCCATAGGCTAAAAGATACAAAATTACTTTGAGAGTTACTATTTTAGTGTGGCTATTGTGTATATGACATCTACAGAATGTTTATGACATAAACAAAACTTTGAAACATTCATTGAATAGCTTAAAGGGTTTATGATAAATGAGCTCTGCATATTATGTAAACGAGTACAACAACTGGCCGGACATAAATTTAGCATTAAGAATCATTAAACAACCAATTCTTTTTAAATCCAATATGTCAATTACAATCAAATTATTTTGAACATTAATTATAATTATACGAAGCGTATTATTATAATGGTAGAACGATATTTATGAGGGTAAAATTAACCCCTTTTTTTTGATAACACTTTACATTAACAATAAAAAGCAGTATTTGACATACAAACAAAATATAAAAAATATCGGATGCGAACGCCACACAACCTCTGTATACGATTGAATTGTACGTTACCAATAATATTTACTATAAACGTGTATATTTTAGACGGAAAATTTTAAAAATCTGAACAATTCGTTTTGTGATATAACAGGCAAATTTGATCCGATCAATTTGGGGATTTTTTTGAACCCACTAATTTTGGGTCATTATTTTCAGTTGTGATGTCCATTTTTCGGTAGCTATTATTTATGTGCTTAATTACAGGACCAGGACTCCCCATTCTTGAAACCTATTAGGGAAAGGTTAATTCTGATCACAAATTTTAAAAGAATGGCCCAAATTTAGTAGGATTACATACTTGGTTTATCAAAATTGGATAAAATTTGCATGTGATAGAGCAAAATTAAATATTTAGGATTCTGATGACGTCATAAAGTTCAAAAATTCGATTTTTTTGATAACGCAAGCAAATTTGATCCGATCTTATTGGAACTTTTTTTGAAATCCACTAATTTTGGGTCATTCTTTTCAGCTGTGATATTATTTTTTCGCTAGCGATCACAAATATGCTTTATTCCGCGACCAGGGCTCCATATTCTTGAAACCCATTAGAGCAAGGTTAATTTTGATCATAAATTTAAAAAGTACGGCCCAGATTTAGTAGGATTACATACTTGGTTTATCAAAATTGGATAAAATTTGGATGTGATAGAGCAAAATTAAATTTTTTGGATTCTGATGACGTCATAAAGTTCAAAAATTCGATTTTTTTGATAACACAGGCAAATTTGATCCGATCTTATTGGAATTTTTTTTGAAGTCCACTAATTTTGGGTCATTCTTTTCAGCTGTGATATTAGTTTTTCGCTAGCGATCACTTATATGCTTTATTCCGCGACGAGGGCTCCACATTCTTGAAACCTATTAGAGCAAGGTTAATTTTGATCATAAATTTGAAAAGTATGACCTAAATTTAGTAGGATTACATGCTTAGTTTATCAAAATTGGATAAAATTTGGATGTGATAGAGCAAAATTAAATATTTTGGATTCTGATGACGTCATAAAGTTCAAAAATTCGATTTTTTTGATAACACAGGCAAATTTGATCCGATCTTATTGGAATTTTTTTTGAAGTCCACTAATTTTGGGTCATTCTTTTCAGCTGTGATATTAGTTTTTCGCTAGCGATCACTTATATGCTTTATTCCGCGACGGGGGCTCCACATTCTTGAAACCTATTAGAGCAAGGTTAATTTTGATCATAAATTTGTAAAGTATTACCCAGATTTAGTAGGATTACATACTTGGTTTATCAAAATTGGATAAAATTTGGATGTGATAGAGCAAAATTAAATTTTTTGGATTCTGATGACGACATTTGAACACTTCTAACATTTCTAATATTCAGTATATGTATATTTCCTAGAAAACACACTCATAATTATATATTTTGTATATAGAAGTAAAAAAGGAAAAGAGAATGTTAAGATAAAAAAAGAAGTAAAAAATATTTTTGGGCAATTAAACATTCAAATAAAAGAAGAAAAAAGGGTTCGTTTAGAAAATGTTCTTTTTTTATTGGCAATAAACAATTAATGGATTTTGAATGATATTTTTTTTCTACATATCGTTTAGAATGGTTGGCAACAACAACTGAAACCTCTTGTGAATTTTTATTCACTTTAATGTTAACGAATTAACTTTAATGTTTAAAAAAAAAAAGAGAAACATTTTCTGTTTTTTGTTATTACTCTACTTCCTCCGTACGATGGTCGATCATTTATATAAAAACAAAATCTAAATTTGATTTCATGGTTCTGTAATATAATGGACATTTACGCTTTATTTTAATGTTTATGGAAAAATGTGTTCGTGGAAAAATGATTATATTGGTAACGTAATATTATTTTTAACGATTTTTATTCGATAAAGAGTCGTTTTTGTTTGTGAGGTTAATGATATTTCCAAGCGACCACAACATTACACGGTGTCCAAAAATGAATTTTCTTCAAAGACAAATGTTGAACTGCGATGGTTGAATCCATTATATTAATTAGTAAAGAAAGTGAGAAAATTAGAAAATTAAAGCGATCATGAAGAAAACAAACTTTAAAAAAAATTTTTTTTTCTTATAAAATGTTTAATATAGATTTTTTCTTTTTTGCCACAAATTGACATATAAATGAAATAATTTCATCTATACCATATTTAGATTTTTTAAAAAAATTAATAACTCCATTTGATAGGAAAATTTTTGGCTTGTTTCCATCATTTAGGAAAAACAAGTTGAGAGACAAACCATTTATTCACCAGAAGTATTGTAATATCGCCAACCAATATGGGCCTGACTCCCATACTGTCAAATCAGTATGGCGTTCACACCGATACTGACATGGTGATTAGTGATATTCACAAAACAATTCTTACCGTGTAGGACCACATGCTACTAGAGAAAATTATCAGAAATTTAAAGAAAACAGAGATAATTTAAAGTACAATGAAAATTTTATGTTATGTCATAATAAATATCCCAGTCAAACCAAACTTAATGTACCCACATATTGGGTTGACTACTAAATCAAAAGTATGCTTTTTTAAACTAATACTACAATTATTTCATACAGTAAAAACTAAAAGTAGCTATAAAATTAAATTATTTAAAGAATCAAATTAGTATATAACTTCTTAAATTAATACCTTAAATTTTCAGAAAAATATTTTGTAAATAAGAAAAATAAGCTTTGTAAATCTTGATACAATTATAATGTACAAAGGTACGAAAGGAATATAGTTCCTACCGGGTGTCCCACGACATCTGTTGATCTTTTTTTTAAATTGCTGAAATTTAATTCGCTAGGATGTTTTACAATCGTTTCTAATAACTGTATAGGATACTAGACATTTTAAATTAGCATTTCATACAATTTACTCTGTTTGTTTCAAATATTAATTATGTTTATTCATTTTTTAATATTTCACAAATAAAATTATTAGTAACGTCAAAACACACATGTTTCATTCCATATGATAAATTATATGTTATGTAACTTAAATTATTTACATGTATTTAATTATAATATTTGTAATATTGATAAAAGAGATGGGGTGAGTATAAGGTGAATTGAATACATTCGTATCTACAACACGTGTCCATATTTATATGAAAAAGGTTATATAGAATAGTTATTATTAGGTTTATATTTACAAGGGTGTGTGGTTACGAACGTGTGTGAGTATGTTATAATCAAAGTCCGAGTTTTAGTTTATTATTAGACTATGAGTCGCCCTATTAGCTGAGTTGGTTAAAGTGTTTCCAAATTCGGCCGTGGTATGCTTAGGGTACCGGGTTCGATTCCCGTCGTCGAAACAAAATTAATTTAGTTAATAGTTCGGATGGGCTGGCGTAGTGCATGGTATATGCATGAAGGAGGTGCACTCAGCAGTCTGAAATTGAGGAGCTGATAAATGAAATTATCAGCGGAAAGGTGGTAAAACACATATATGGAATAACAATGGGCTCTATAGCCTAAGTGTATCCTTCGTGGACAGCTAATATAAGCTAACCTAACTTAGACTATGAGATATATTTAATTTCATTAGAATCGTACAAATGGACGAACGTATATGAAATTATATAGATTCCATTTTTAATCTTTAGAATTTAATCTTATTTGGATCTTAGAGTTCGTCGAATTTTCGAATTTCGATTGTACCTTTTTGTGGCATGTGGCTTGTGTCGGTCAGGGCACTATGTTAGCTAAAAATATACATTGGTTATTGAATGGGGCATTCTTAATTGGTAGTAGCTACAGGTTTTGCTATTATTTACATCTGTTTATCATCTTTCTCGTCTTTTTTGATTTTTAAAATTTTTGAGATTTTGAACCATTTATTTTGAAGTTAAATTATAATTGAAAGCCATCACCCATCCTTCCCGTGGATCCGTTATTGCACGATTTTCGATTAATACGAATGAGTAGCAAAAATAATGGCCATCCAACAGGCTGAATAGGGCAGAAATCAGTTCCCGAGTGTATGAATGATGTTGCTGTGTGGGATACATACATGATTATATAATGTATATATAGCTCCATGAACGATTGCTGAGCACGAGGACGTTTCTTCAGAGCTCTACAAATACATACACTCTAGACATTCAATTAAACTTTTATTTTAGTGAAAAATAACAAAAATCGTCTCATAATATCGTTGTTGATCGAGGATTTCCGGCGCGGCAGGAAAAACTAATATGGCCTTCAACTTAAAAAAGATGTGTGCTTATTACGTTGAAAATTTCGAGTGTACCATTATCTTTTTTTTTGCTTGCAAAACGTAGTTTCACACTTCACTAAGGGTTCCAAATAACCAGCCTTACATCGCGTTTTACGATTTTAATGTAGCATTTGACTGGCGCAATAGTGAATTGCCTATATTTAATTTCTTGGAATGCCTAAAATGGTGTAAAAAATTTCCATAACACAATAATTGACGAAAAAGAATGGAAATAAACAACCCAACAAAGATGGCAACTGTATTTCTAAATTTAGCCCACTATAAAATAAGCTCAGCAATTGAAATGTAACCATCTGATATTTATATCAATATTTCCGCATTATTTTATTATCTCCACACACCCTAAAAATGGTCTCTTTTCAAAAGAAACATCCTATACTATACATACAATTGAAAAGCTCAATATTAATATAGACAATAGTGCAGTTAGTCACGGCCTATGAAATAACTAGGCTACTGTCTTTAATATAATAATAATAGTAATGTGTATTATAAAAACATGGTTGTGTGTAGTTGGTTGAACGGACGATGGGCTTAACAATAAAATAGGGCATAACAAAAATATGGAACGGGTTTAGTGTTAATGTTGCAAAACAAAGAAGTACATACATTCACACATAGCACATAAATACACATAGTCGTATAAAGGAATACATAAAATAGCCATTCTTAGGGAATCCTCAATGATAGCTTCGATTTTGATGATTTTTTATTCAAAATGATTCTTTTTGTGTATTATTAAATTAGAAACATTTCAGATGGGAAAAATAATCTGGAGGAAGACTAGGCAATGCCGCGACTGATATATTGACGCCCAACCTGAATCGCTAATCTTAGAAGTTTAGAATTTCGAGAAAATATTGATTTTATACTGTAGGTGCCACATAATAAAGGATGTTTTGATATTCATCCCTTAAAAGGGTGAAATAGGGGATGGAAATATATATAAACCGTCATTTTTGAGTTCTGTGACAGAACTGTCACAGAACAGTTTGCTATATTAACTTGGCTGACACCGACTCCAAAAAGAACAAAAATTGTAACTACATTATATTATCGTTATTTTTTTATTTTTTGTTGCATAAAAATTTGTTTTAGAATTTTTGAAGTCGGTTTTTTTTTTGTGAATTTAAAGTACACTAATTAATTTATCAATAAAAAAAAGAATCATCGAAATCGGTTGGCGTGATATGGAGTTGTTCCTCCATTTGTCACGCACATACTTAATGTAAAATTAAGACTTATATGGTTTTCTCATGGATGCCATTATCAGAACTGCATCAAATTGAAAGGGGACCACACAGAAAGCATCAGCTTTCAAATAGAAAAAACTATTAAAATCGGTTCACGCACTGGAAAGTTCTGAGGTAACAAGCATTAAAAAAAAATTCAGTCGAATTGAGAACCTCCACCTTTTTTGTTTGAAGTCGATTCGATTTCTGGGGCAAATATAATCATTTAATATATAAAACAAAAAACTACTTCAATTATTTCGAACTTTCTGTATAGCAGAGCAGTAATATTAATAGTGATCGCATGGTCTAGCACAGAGGTGTTTGGTATGAGGTTGGGTAGATTATTATTGTTTTGTATATAGGATATAGTGAATAGTTTTCGTTTAGTGGTTCAATTTAATATGTTCATATTTTGTATATAACAAGAACATTATAGATTGTTTTGGTATATATATAACAAACAATAGCAGTGTGTTTTGATAAACGGATTATATGTACATACATATACATCCATAAAATGTATAGTTTGTAGTGTTCTTGTTCTTTTATATAATAAAATGTATTACAATTTATATACACATATTATATTGTATTCATGTTATATAATATTATACAGGAACTAATGGCATGTGTGGGGATTACATGCACGAAACATGGTGATTGTTTTTTGAGCTGTCATAGTTTAGAAATTTTCGAATTACCTACCACTTTATTCACATGATTTTTGTAAAAAAAAATGGCTTGCGTGAATTGAAAAAGGTCTCTTAAAAATTAAAGTTTGATTTAAATTTGATACTTCTGAATAAAAGATAAAAAATTAAGAAAAGATCAAAAATAAATTGGAAGTACATAGTCGGTGTGGTCCTGAAGTCGTGTGAGTGCGACCCAAATTTAGTCCACACGACTAACTTTCCAGAGGGGGAAAAAACCTTAAAAAAAGGTCTTGTTAGCTTTCATAGATTATTCTTCGAACATGTACTGTAGCTTATGCTGGAACGATCATTATATTCCTAGATAAATGATGTGTTTTATCCACTTTTCAGATTCTGTTTAATCAGTTTTTTCCAGTTTTTTTATAATCATTAAAAAATGGCTCAAGTAATTCTGGGGTTTGCTATCCTGGGCTTAGACCATCTTTCCATCACGTGTTTGTATATAGAAATTTTGAATATGTAAAAGAAGTTCTATTAAAGTTACATAACCTATTTATATTAATATACTATATTTATAATAAATATATTTCGTTCGTTGGTTTGTAAAAGTATATAAAAGCTACATTGTTATAATAAGTATTTATTTATTAAAAAATTTATTTTCATTGTTATACAAACAATGCAGATGGTAGGTATATAACTAACAATATTTATTTTATATAGACTTAGTATAAAACAGGCAGTAGAATAATAGGACGATTTCTTAGATATGAAAAGTTGCTGGAACTCACCTCCGGACAAAGTATACAATTGGGAATTTATCTAGGTTTGATACACCTGCGCATATTTTAACATTCATTATGAATCAACTTGGTTTGTCGGAATAACACTTTTTTGATTCTTCTTTAAGGCAAACAAAACAGCAAACTTTATTTATCACGAGTGTACATATTTTTTGGGATTATTTGAAACAAATTTAAGAATTTGTGTAAATGTTATCTTAAGTAGGTGTGAAAATATTGAGTAAACGTGACGTTTTGAAAGTAGCGGTTTTTAAGCATAGATTAAAATTTAATTTTTGAAACCTATTGAATATATCTTGTCTATGTAGGCGTATATGTCAGAGAAACAGAGGAAGAACCCCATTATCCATCAGCCATGGGGACTGTTGACGGAATTGAAAACTGAAAACTTTGGAATAACTGTTTTTTTCCCGAAATTTTTTAATTATTTACAGTATAAGTAATTCAAATTTGTAAATTGAAATTATGAACGTTTGTGTATAAATAATAAAATATGCCATCTATGAACAGTAATCAGAAGTTACCAAAGATCAGAATCATTCAGTTAATAGTTAATTGTAAAAAATTTAATTATTATTACATAGATGTCGTTTTTTTCGATTGAAACTAGTTTTAATTTCTTAGTTTACGATGTTACTTGAGCTATATTCATAACAAGTTGATGACTCGAAATCATAAGATGTTGCCCTACCAAATATTATCTATTCTAATCTATTCAATATCGAAATTGGCTCAATAATATCGTTTGTGTGCGGCTAGCCTTAAGTTTCAGATAAAAAAACCCGTACTATAATATGGATTTAGAACGAATGTGAATTTGTTTGTTATAAAGGTATAGGTACGAATAAAATACATTATTATTACTATTGTATTGAATTTTAAAAGTTATGCAACACCATGCTACACGCCATGCTATGCCTAGGTATATGGTGCCATGATATGGTAGAGCTACTATAGCTCATGTTATAGTTAGGTGGTATATTGTATAGCAGTTATTATATAATTTAAAAATATGACGAGTTTAAAATATTTATAGTCCATTGTATTGCATGTGTTTTCTGAATAAATATCATATGCTATTTTTTTAAATTTAAATTGATTTTAAAAATACAATGTATGAAAAGCTATATTATTTTATTTATGGTACTAGAGTGATACGCACCCGCTTCGCTGGGTTTAAAAGTAAAGATTGATAAAGATTGCTCTCGCTTATCCCCTTTCTATAACACTCGAAATATTGATAAGGATTGTCTTATACAGGTAAAATATATGAATGGTTTTCTATTTTTTTTAAATGTATAATTGTCGTAATTATTCATTGAGTATATCAGGAAAGATGGCCGTGAAATATTTTATATTGACTATTTTTACAGAAATCTGTAATTTATGGTAATGTCAAATGACTACTTTTACAGTAATCTGTAATTAAATAAATTATATCTCATGTGTTATTCTGAAGTATCTATGAAATTTGGTCATATTTTAATAAATGCCATCTACTTATAAAAGATATTTCTTTCACGAAAAATTCTGTATAAAAACTTTCCTCAATGTTCGAATTTTTGCGTTTAACGATTGTATCATATGTTAAGTGATGCCATTAACTCCTATGAAAGAAAAATAAAAAATGCAATGCCCTTACCTAGTTGTAAAATGTAAAATGTTACTAGTTGTAAAATTTGAAATTGAATACCCGAAAAAAAATTTATGTTGTTCACTCAAACCACTGGGCTAATTAAATTACATACAAATTATAAAAAATATATTTTTGGTCACATTTCGCCCGAAAATGTAGACTTATGAACTGTATCGAAGGTCTATGGGGAAAGAGAGTAGACCTGTGTCATAAATCGGTTTAAAAGGCCCTCAAACATATTTAAGGGGCTTTGGGAATAGTTTTATCTATATTTGTTTCTCGCTTCTTTTAAGAAATTCCATCATTCTCCATTTATACAAGATACCTGAAATTCGGTTTGTATGGTTGTTTTCTTGGGAGGTGGCTTGTATTAAAGGGTTTGCGTACCTTTTCCAGACTAAATTGAGCTAGAGAGTTGAAAATCTCTATGCAGGTTGAATTAGTGTCAAAGAGATTTTGTGTAACTATACAATCTCAAAAAACATTAAAAAACAAAAATATCATTGGACTAAAAGCATCTGTTAATAAGAAGCACCACATGGGGAAAATATGACCTGAGCTATGAAGCTTTGCTGCTCACGTTTGACGTGTACTCTACATACCACAAAATAATATATTACATGCATCATATTATAAATTATGTAATCATTTACATTACATGGTGAAAAAAAAAACTGGACGAAAAAAATTTTATTTCATTTTTTTTTACACATGAATAAGAAAAATTGTAAAATAAATCTTGAAACCAAATACAGTGAAATTGAAAAAAAAAATTTGGTTTCGTACACCATCTGGTCTGACAGTGTAAACCCATTTAAAAATTAAGTACCATTGTAACATTTTTGGAGAGTATAAAATGGGCGTTCGTTCATTTTATTTTCTATTCATGTTAGTTCACAGTTATGTACAATTTTGTTGCATATACATACATTCATGATCGTATTTACATGGTGGTTCAAAAATGAGATACCAATTATTAAAGGAAAAAGGATAAAATCAGAATTTCAGATTTTTGGACTTAATTAATTTAAACGTATTTGTTTGGTGAAAGTAACATTGCGTTATGTAATCGTTGAACTTACTGTTCTAGTCTGTTGTGAAGATATGCTTTGCCAATCAAAGAATATTATATAATTTGTCGAATAGGCCGGCTCACGGAACCCTGAACTCGCACTTGAAACATATAAGAACACTCTCCATTAAATTAACTTTTAAACAAAACCAAAAAAATTAAAATGGGTTCATCCATTTAGGCGTTATGATGCCACAGACAGACAGACACAAACGCATAGCGGTAAAACTTATAACACCCCTTTTTTTAGTTCGGGGTATTTTAATCCCCAAACTAAAAAAGGGGTGTTATAAGTTTTACTGCTAAGTGGGTGTCTGCCTGTGGCATCATAACGCATTAAATTTAACTAGTAAATATTAAATTAAATACATCCGTTTCTTGACATCTCAATAAACAAACATATAGACAGTTAGGGGGCGTTCATAAATTACGTGAGGTGTTTTTTTAAATTTTCTGTCCCTCCCTCTCCCCTTGGTGAGATGTCGTGAGGTTTTAGTCAACCCCCTCCCCCGTCCCCCAATCTCACGTGAGATTTTTCAGAATGTGGGTTTATTACCTGTCCGTGTGTCGCTGCCACTCAGCTCGTACGCTCTCGTTCATCGAGTCGCAAGTTCGGCTGATAGTGGCGCGAAAACAAAGGACAGGCTACACTGTACCGTGAATTCAGACTAAATTGAGCTATTTAGTATAAAATAAATATGGTGGTTCGACATTCAGTAGATATATAACGTCGAAGTATGAATGAAATAATTTTTTTCCGAACGAATTAGTGAATAATCGTAATCATATTACGTTAACGCTTAAGATTAAATTTTAAACATGTACATACAATTTGGATTAAATTCAACAAAATAGTATAATATTTTTTTGTTTCAATCAGAAAAAAAAATTGCGTGATATTTGTCGAGACCCCCCCTCTCCCCAACGTGAGATTAGATGATATTTGACTCGACCCCCTCCCCCCCTTAATCATCTCACGTAATTTATGGACGCCCCCTTACTTGTATCTGATCTTTGGAATTCCTCGTTTTTGGAGTAAAATGTTTTTTTTTAATTTAAAAGATACTGTTATGCTTAATACTAAGGGCACAATTTTTTGAACCATAAAATCCTCTTTTTCCTACGCTAAGTTTGAAAGATATATATATATATATATATTTAGGTATATATTATAAACTATAGTTAGAATTCGGTACAATAAAGTGCTATCGCATCGTGCTGCTTTACTAACGTTAACCTTACGTTGCTGAATATTTATCACCCGCAGGGGTACCCTATATACAGATACATACATACATATATACCTTTCAAATGCACACAGATCAGACCTTTAATATATAAAGCATGGGTTGGATATATAACGTAAACTTAGCGTATCTTTTGCTATATCACGTCTTCTTAAATATATACAGTATATTCTATTTCAATGTGCAACGGGTATAGTGGTAGAAGACTTATATTCTGTCTAACGAATCAGGTTTCGTTGGACTGACGACAGCAAAATGAACCTGTGAAGTAAAAAAAAAATTCAGTTTTATATAATAATGTTTAAGTATACATGATCTATAATTAAAATACACTATCTTTAAAGTTAAACTTGGTAAAATTTAATTCAGTTAATCATTTTTAGCTTTGTTCAAATTATTTTAATGGCCGATAGCTTTAATGTGAAACAAGTTAAATTATTTTGTTGAAGAGTACATAGAAATAATTTAAGTCAAAATTTAAATTTAAGTTTTTCTTCCTATTAGAAATTTTCCTCAAAGTTTTTCTAAACGATTTAATAATGCGCTTCTATACGTTTCAGAATGAATTTATTTTAAATTTTATTATCCTACCAGTTGAGGCCTTTAGCAGTTTGACAGTCATAAAATATTTTTATGTATGTTACAGGAAAAGTTTATTGTTAGTAAGAGTTGACCTATTAGGCAGAGTAAACATCAGCAACAGTTGATTGAAAATGAGTAAAAACACTTTTTCTAGGAAGAGTTAACAATACCGACTGTGGTTTAGTAATTTTTTTTACGTTAAGAATATACTTTCGTGTTTATAGCGTAAGTCTCACTTTAAGATAATTTGGAGTAAATAATTAGCGTGAACAGAATATTATCTGAATTATTTTAGGGAAAAGTAAGTTTTTCTCTATAATTGCGTTCATTGACTGATCCACGGGTTGGCCATGCTTTTTGAGTCGATGCCATGGGGTCGAATAAGCACGGGACTACATTTTTTTTAGCTTTTTGGTTAACCCTATGATTACATTCATTCACTGATTCACGGATAATATTCTGTTCACGCTAACCATCTACTTAAGTACTTCATTTTCTTAGTCTTTCTTAAAATTTTCCATGTACACATTGAAAAAGGTTTTGCTTATCTTATTTGTTTTTTATTAGTGGGTAAGACTGTTTCCTTGCAAAAAGTCAACATTAATTATTTCATGATAGTACGAGTATACTTTCCATGCTATAGGTAACTCTGGCTGTAACATGTTGATCAAAAAACACTTTTCAGTTTTAATAAACTTTTTCCTTGGAAGAGTCAACTCTTGCTGGTGGATCAACTTTTCCCATATACATATAGCACTTTAAAACCACATACAAAAGCTTCCCTTCATACTAACTTTTGCAAAAAGATGCAAATATCCAAACAATTATGGTCGTGGAAGGTGCTGTTTTGAAATTTGTATTCTTCAAACTGGAAACATAATTTCGTTCGTATTTTAACTTTTATCCATGTACATATTATTCGCTGTAATTGTATCATGTCGTATATATTCGAACATATATACGTAATGTGATATTAAAACGGTTTTTTTTTTTATCAAAGGTAATAAAAAAAATTGTAAAATACCAAATAAATTGGAAACAACATATCCAGGTCAAAAAATTTTTGTGTCTTTTTATAAGTTTTATTTTATTTTTTAAACGATTGATATATAATGCGAGAGCAAGGCGGTGCGCACTAATAAAAAATTGAAATATGAAATATACACACACTTTATTGATCATAAATTTCAATTACCATAAAAACAGTATTCATAAATTTATATAACATGACATTTGATGACGGTAAAAATTGAACATGTTTTGTATCAAGTGAAAAGAATTTTAAATGTATCAAAAATGTATTATATTTTTTTAATATCATATTTGAAATTTATAATGATATGAATATTGATTACTGTTTTGGTAATTTTGAGTAATACCTTAAGGCTGTTTATAATATCAAAAGTTAATTTTTATTTTTGTTCACAGTTTTTGGCAACACATTATTCATTTAGAATGTAGGCTATTGATTGTATTAAAAAACAGGGCAATTGTTTTTTTCCAAATATCTCGTAAACTAAGCAAAAGTTCGGGTATTTTATATATAAAATTTCTGGTAAAAAATCAAACTTTCCATCGGATTTGTATTTCTCTAAAATAAAAAAATGTTTTCATGTCAAAAAAATTGAAACAAACAGGCAAAAAAAGACAAAATTTCTTGTGATTTTTGTTTTTTCTGGGCAGAGATAGGTATAGGCATTGCTTAATTAAGACAAGAAGAAAATAAATTAAATTAGTTTTAAAATGGTGTGCTGATAAGAACTAGGAATGAAATGCGAAAAAAGCCAGGTTGAAATGGCTATATCTCGGTCAATTTTTAAGCAAAATATACCTTTAAAAGGGAAATTTAATCTACTTTCGTTTGTCAGTAGCAATTTACCATCTCTACCCGTTTGATTCAAATTCAAAACTTGAATTGAATAATTAAATCGAATTTCACATATTAGAAACTGCTTGAATCATAAATGTTGAATATGTTCGATCGCTAAACAGTAATTTTATTACAAAGCAGATAAGAAAGATATTGTAATATATTTCATATTAAAAACTTTTTAATTTATCACATATGAAAAAAAAAAACTTTTCGAATATAATAATAACAATTAAAATGTTATTATGAATATAATATTTTGTACTCAAAATCTTACGGGAAAACTATATAACAAGAATAAGAAAAGTTTGATACTTATATGTTAGTAAATGACATAGACTTAAAGGTGCCTAGTTTATAGAATATTACTTCTTTTTATAAGCTAGTATTTGTTATGATTTGAGTTTAAAAAAAGTTTATAATTACTTAGAGAATAGACATGTTTTTTTTACATTTCGTAAATAATTCTATGCATTTTTATTTTAGTAGACAATAATTTCTCCTGTTTTTATATAAATGCTTCGATTTAGAAAGGTGTTAAAAAAAAAAAAAAAAAACTAAACCTATCGAGCAGGGTATCAAAATAAAGGAAATTAAAAGAGTATTACAGATATATATATATATATATAAGTTATATGTTTAGATTTAATTATGAATTGGTTAAAAAAGTTTTAAAACAGTATAATAAGTGGTTTTTTTAGTGCCACGATATTACAAAGGTGACTTACATAGCAACTTCAACAGCCGGGGCCCGGGAGCCCGTTAAAATCTAGACGGTCTCAAATCTTCCCAATAACGGTCTCCGATTGTTGAAAACGCTATATTAATTACTGGACTTGTTTCTTTTTTTTTTTAGAGATTTTTGAAATGTGACTCCTTCAGGACTAGCTACGCCACTGATTATAATTTGCAACAGTTTTCTTTCCTTCAATACTTTTCCCCATAGTCCCTCTTATAATTTTTATTATATAAAAGACTCATTTCTGTTATAAAAAGTCGTAAAAATTAAACAGAAATAACAACTGTTCATATACCTACAATATTATGTTATAAGATGAATTTTAAAACAATTTTTATCTTAATGTTCTTCAACCATTTCCTTAAATATTTCCAGTTATAAAATGTTTTTACATTATTAAAAACCATCAAATATGATTATTACTTATATTTTTAATACAACGTTATTCAAATAATGTAATATTATATCATTAATAAAAAAAAACATTGTACAGTGATGAAAAACAGTTCGGCAACCCTCAAATTACTTTCATAATGAGTCAAGGCAAAGAGATGAAATTTGTACACTCTAATGGCGTCTTAAAAATTCGCTGGAATATGTTTTGAAAAACATTTTCCAACCTATTTATTATTTCGGTTCGAATACTTATGCAGGGCTAGTATAAAGCAACGCCATACATGTTTGCTGGGGCAGAGGTGAGCACCAAGGGGCATGTTAGTAACTAGGGCGTGGCAAAGGAGGCATCCGCCATCGGCGAATAAGAAATAGAGGCGCAAAACAAAACGTATGTTTTATACGTAAAACAAAAAGTTAGTAAATAATTATGTAAAAGGCGCTTATTTAAAATAAAGCCGTAAAGTTAAAAAATTCGATTTTTTTCATAACACAGGCAAATTTGATCCAATCTAATTAGAATTTTTTTTGAAACCCACTAATTTTGGGTCATTCTTTTCAGCTGTGATGCCAGTTTTCCGCTAGTTATCACTTATGTACTGAATTCCGGAACCAGTATTCCACATTCTGGTAACCCCATTAGAGCAAGGTTAATATTGATCACAAATTTGAAAAGTATGGCCCAAACTTAGTATGATAACATACTTGGTTTATCAAAATTGGATAAAATTTGGATGTGATAGAGCAAAATTAAATTTTTGGGATTCTGATGACGTCATAAAGTTAAAAAATTTAATTTTTTTGATAACACAGGCAAATTTAAGATCTCATAGGAATTTCTGTTGATACCCACAAATTTTAGGTCATTTTTTTCAGCTGCAATGTCAATTTGTCACTAGTTATCACTTATGTGCTTAACTCCATGACCAGGACTCCACATTCTTGAAACCCACTAGAGCTAGAATAATTTCGATCACAAATTTGAAAAGTATGACCCAAATTTGGTAGGATTACTTACTTGGTTTATCAAAATGGCCAATATGGTTCTATTTGATACCTTTTAATGAACAGCGAATATATTAATAATAATTAAAATTTTAAATCAAAATCGTATATAAGGCGCAACCTAAATACTTGCCATCGGCGCTATGACCCTCGTTACGGCCCTGCCAAGGGCTGTGATATGCATATTATCAGCTATACTCACCTGTACCACGCCAACTTGTCGCCATGATGCTTAAACTTACTTTTACATAAAGGAGTATCTTTTTCAACATGAATCTTGAATTACATTACTGTTAAGGATAAAAATATCATTGTATTTGTACAAAAAATACATATAATGGTAGCAGACTTTAAGAATGTATTTTAATTATAAAATGTTAATTACAATTTTTAAAGTATTCTTTCGCTATACACGACAACACGATACAACAATGTCGTTTTATATTTTGCTGCTATGCTTTAGTAGTTACTTTACTATACATATATCTAGACTAGCTACTATTCAATTATAAAATGACATAAATTTTATAATAACAAGTGAAAGAAGAAATAAAATATTAAACAGTAAAAAAAAAAAAAAAAACAGAAATAAAGTTTAAAATGTATGAAAAAAAAATTTTAATTGTTTTATTTCGTTATATGTTTCTGATATTTTTTTATTATTTAACATTTTTTTATATGTCTGAAACAAAGGAAGAATTTTTAAATTCAAGTATGAATAGCAAAAGAGGAATGTTTTAATTATTGATAAGAATTTTAATAAGTGTTTAGTTTTATAACTTTTATAAACTTTTTTAAACTGTAACATTTGTTTTATAAAAATATATACTTTTTGTAGAGAATATGAACGGAATAACTTATTATTGATATAAAATATTTATGGCGTGGGATTACGTTGTATAATTAGTCATGTCTTAGAATCGGGAACAATTTTGGTTGTTCTTACTATGAAATTAAAAACATTTGGATATTTTCACATATAAATATTTCGCTAGGTGTAACGTAAGCTATGAGTTTCCGACAACCTATAGTTAAAACATTTGTAGTTACGTGACTGCTGTTACATTAAATTTGCTGTAACGATAAATATAAACAATCTGTCGATAGAGAAACAAAAATTCATGCAATTTTGAGAGATAAAACTAAAAGAAAACGTTAACAATAAAAACTCAAGATGTTCTTGAAACAGTGCGGGCTTATAATTTTATCAGAAATTAGTAGTAATTGATAGTTATTAATTCACTAAGTGTTCTTTACTTATGGAACTCCGTTAAAATTACCAAATCGGCACTTAATTTTTACACTCATCTGGATAATTATTCTGATCGATAAAGAAATTTATTTCAAAAAGTGATTTTTCAAGGCCCGATATACAAAGTTTCTTAACGAATTTATATACCGTGTATGTCTGTATTAAAATAAAATTTTAAGTAGATGTTAACAATGACTGAATCGTAAACAGTGACTTGAGACTTACTAAATTCAAAATTTTTTGCCGTTCAATTAAAAATATATTCGCTATCAAAGTTGGAAATTTTTGCATGGGTCAAATGTATCATCAGTTGACTTTAACTGACACATTTTAAATAAAATATTAAAAACTTTTGTATTCGCACCGTGCATGAGTTTTTTTTGGATGCGTTTCCATGGTAACGATACACTATTTTAATTATAAAATTGTATGGATGCATATATAATTGTATGAGTTGCATTTATGACTTACATTGAAAATTTAATATGATTGTCTCACAAATTTAAATAAATAATTATGATAATTTCCTTTGGAAAAATAATATTTTTGCAATTCGAT
Source organism: Chrysoperla carnea (assembly GCF_905475395.1). Classification (NCBI taxonomy): domain Eukaryota; kingdom Metazoa; phylum Arthropoda; class Insecta; order Neuroptera; family Chrysopidae; genus Chrysoperla; species Chrysoperla carnea. The sequence continues at coordinate 20,798,691 of NC_058338.1, forward strand.
TTCTTATTTTCACAATTTTTAATGCATGAAGTTTAATTAATTAGTGTTTTTCAATAACAGCGTCATTTATCGCAAAAATTTTTCACTGGAAGCTCTGGCATCGATTTTATTGTCCCTACCATGACTACGCACACAACGAATGGGCCTTTTTGGTAGGTACCAAACTTTTGTCTGTGTTCTCTTACTTATCTTGTTAAAAAGATAAACACAAAATTATTTTTAAATATGCAGCTGTATGTGTATAATTTGACATGTACACATACAACGTCTAAGCATGATATACAATAACACGTCTAATATGAATAATTTAGGCATATATGAGCATATTTTTATGAACTTGTTAATAAGGGGCATACTTTCTTAAAAACAAAGTCCATGTAAATAACACAAATCTAGTCAATAAAGGTAATGAAATATACTAATTTATAAACATTTTAGGAATAAATTATGAACGCTTGATAAGCACGCTAATAATATTAACAGATATTTAGCTATGTTAATAAATTAATTAATACTGGTTATTTTTTTATCTTATGTTTTTAGGTATTAAGTACAACTTATTTTAAAGTCACACCCAACTACATGACTATATTTTTTATAAATAATTATTGTATGTATGTACATACGATGTATGTGTTTATTTCTAATTAACATATTTACTCTAAATTGTTAATTAACACGTGCAATGTATGATAAATATCATTTTCTGTACTTACTTAGGGTATTATGTACACATACTGGCTGGCCCATTATTTTATAAGTCTTTTATCTGAGAAGGTAAGTCAGATACATAGAATTGTTTTAAGCAAGGGAGGCATCTCATAGCCACCTTGGATTTTGAAGATCAGGGAAGGTATATTTGTTTACGTTAAAGGGGTGTTTTTCGTTTGAAACATTTTTTTGAAATCTATAAATATATAGGAGACTTTCTATAGATATAGTCACTCATCACGATATCTCTGGAACTATAAGACCTAGAGACTTGAAATTTGGCAGGAATATTCCTTTTGCCAAGTAGAGGTCAGCTAAGAACGGATTTTACGAAATTCCACCCACAAGGGGTTTGCCGGGGTGTTCATGAATAAAAAATTCATATTTTTCAATTATGGCTTTTAATAGTTCAAAACTTGGTCAGAATGTTTTAAATTACATTTAGAAATTTTTTTAACCTTCGGAGGGTAGAAAGGTGTAGCGAGAAAGTGGGAAGGAAATATCGAATATTTACAAATATACCTAAGTGGGGTATCAAATAAAAGAGCATGACGTGTACATTACAAAACTGTTATCCAACGCAAGGAAATGTGGAGGGAGGGGTGGAAGTGGGGATGTTGCCCAGCAAACCGGGTAGTTCCCAGCTAGTATGAATATATTCGACAGAAATTGAATCTAAACATTCCTCTGAAACTACATAAAAATGTCTAAAGCTCGAAATTCGAGCCGAAATATAATTGTTTAAATAAAATATTTAATTCAATTTCTGAAGAACCTATTCATATTTCGAGAAAATTTTATATTTTTAGATGGAACAACTTTCTAATATACAGTTCTCTTTCAAGATATGCCTATGAGATGCCCATCTTTAGCCGGTTTTCCATTCAACGGACAAACAAAAACAAAACAGAAACTCGAGTCGCAAAAGCCCAAAACTGCAACTTTTTACAAACTTTTTGAAGACTGCCAATGCGTTGGCCATTGCAGTTTCAGTTTTGATTCAGTGTTCTTAACTGTAAAATTTTGTGGATATGTACAAATTTTGCTTAAAAACATCTATCTATGTCTGATTCACCTTAGACGAGATACCTTAGAGTGGATAAGGACTTTTAGGACATATTGTACATGTATGTACTTATTTATTTTTAATAACATCATTTAAATAACATGTGGGTACAGTATATTGAGTGAAATCATTTCTAATTTAAAATTTAAGCATTAATAAAATGCACTCGATACACCATATAGTCTTAGAAATCACATTTAATTGAGCAATTTTAGAATTAATACGAATCTTAGCGCGTCTGGTGTTTGAGCTGAATTCATGGAACAAATGGACTATATATCGTACTTCTTGCTTGGGTTATAAAAAGTGTACATCAAAGTATATGTGGTTAAAATTTCAGCATAGATATCCATGCAAATTTTTCAGAAAAAAACCATTGAAAATCGATATAAAATACATTGGCTCTTATGGAGGAATCTCAAAAAACGACATATTTTGAAAGTTTTTGATAATTTTCACATGGAATGAATGAAAACAAATGTAAAAAAACTTTTTAATAGAAAGTAAACATATAACCAATGGCATGGAAAATAAAAAAAACCAAGTGCCTCTATCCATATAAGGGATGTAAGAGCATGGTATATTTAGGGTTGAAGTTATTTTTATCTTATTTTTAACTTTTATTAAATTACAGCATATTCTAAAAAATTATTTAAAAAAAAAAATTTAAATTTTTTGTGTTTTTGCGGGCGATATGCTGCAATTTACAAATTGGCAAACACCTAAACCTAAAAATACAAAAAAAATGTATGTGTCGATTATTCTTCTAACAAATTCTAACAAAGCTCATATTGTTTTACAAGTATCTATTTTGTGTACGTATTCGTCGGTTCTTCAATGCAACAGTGGACACCGAACTTTTTGTCGTCCATGAATTGTATAAGTCCCTGAAGCAACAGCTTGAGTCGACAACAACCATATTATCACGCAGAGTAGAACATATATTTTTATTATTAAGTTATCAAACATCTAACGAATATAAAACAAACTGACTGTATTTGAATATAGATTTCAATTTAGATTAACTATTTTAAAAACAATGTTTTTACACGTCTATCGAAAAACAAAGATGTAGAATATTTAAGGTTTACCTATACGTGCCTATGCGCTAGTAGTAGTTAACTAGCTTACTACTTTTACAGTGATTGTGCACTTTGTATGTTTAAAAAAATATAAAATAACAACTATTTGTATAATAAATCATTCATTTTTATGTAAGAGATATGTTATCAAGTTTTCACATCTAATGTTAACTCTCTGTGACATTTCATAGTGTTTCGAGTTTTGAACCCTGTAGTTTTTACCCGACTGTCAAGGAATGAGAGAAAAATGGAATTAAGTAATTAGTCCGATGAAATAAGCTTAAAGTGGCGAACTATGCTATACAACTTCTGAATCTAGATGTCCATTGGGCGCTTATAGACGCATCAGCTTATAGACGCATGAACAAAAATAGCAGAGGGTCTTGTACGAAAAAGTACGATCATGTTTTTGGTCCATGTGACTTAATTTTCGCGGCATGTCTTCAAGAGGCATTACTGTTCAGATTATTTTTACCGCAATATTTTAAACAAGGCTCACTGGTCTTTACAAATGAGCAATAAAAGAAAGTGTGTAATAAAATTCAGGAAATGACCTTTATGCCTTCGATTGTATTAATTCCAGAAGAGAATATATTATATTCAATATTGAATCCCAACTATCCTGCATGAGAAATTATCGGTTAAAACTTTACGCAATAAATTTGTTTCTAGCTGGTTGGTTCACTCATCTTAGAACCTAGTCTTGTAGAATTTAATAATAATGCTGATTACTCACGAACACCTATTTATTTCTCATTAAGCTAATAACAATTTTATATTATATAACAGGTGTCTGGTGGACCAATGATATAATATTAAAATTTAGAACGAATCTATTATATATGACCTGGTTTTTTATTTTAAATAGAAATGCTGTTTTCAAACAGATGTCCTTGAAATATACGAACCTTACGAAACGAATACACTAGACACCTATTTCGATAAAATATTCCAAGTACGACCGGCAAATTGTATTAAAGTATGTATATGCTGTACAAAGTTGATATTTCAAGGACTAAATTTTATATCTAGGGAATATAATATTTTTTTTTACCTCTATCTAATTATTCTTCTGTTATCTGTAATTTACAGTTTATATAGAAGTTTAAGGATTCCTGTACACATTATTTCATTAAATTTTTAAAAGAAAAATACAGCTTTTGGTGCCCTACCCAATAGCATTGATTGGATCGTGAATACTGGTAGAGGAAGCAGGTCAACAAGGTTTTCCCAACTAAGATATATATCATCGGTAATTACTAGGAATGATCATTAATCAACAACTTCAGGAAATACCACAAAATGTTCGACTACTATAGTAAAAAGAGAAGGGAAAAAAATGAATAGTAGAAAAATATATTTTTAGGTAAAGCAGTTAGCCGCTATACAAAAAAAAAAGTCCACGGTTCTCACCATTATAAATCTGGAAACCCTGGTGTCTACGACCCCTATAAGTTTACCTCTAGATTATCGTCTATTTACCGGTAAATTAATGGTAAAATAGGCCTAATTTTAAAATAAAAATAAATTTTCGCATGTTATGTCTTTTATTTTACTTGAATACTTTTCCCATTCTCCTTAAAGCAACTTGGTCCCCTCTTTGCCATCGGCTGAACCTTGCAGTTAACACACAGTATAATCCTTAAAAAAAAGTTGATACCGCCAAGAATTGAAGTTTGAATCACCAGCTTTTGCGATTATTTATTGCCTTAGCATATTGTTCTCTTTCTGATCTTAAGATAAAATACGCCAAAAAGTAATTGACCTAAACGACGAAGAATGCTCAAATGAGTGACGAAAATAACTGAATTATGTATATAGAGGTTGTTTAACCGGGAGTTTTTACATGAAGAATTTTTGATAATAAATATTACAAAATATGAACAAAAAATTTTTGTCAACTGTTTTTTTTTTTGCTTCCTTAAATAAAATTCTATACATGCTTACACTTCATATTCAAAAAGAAAGCCTTATGAATATAAAACTTATAAAATTGACAATATTTAAATTATATGTAAATTTGGAAACAATTTTATTTTGATATTTTTTTATTTCGTTAGCAAAGATGTTACAAGAAATTCGATATATTTTAAAATTTCAGTTAAAATGACAAAAAAAAAAGAATACTAAAGATGATTTGTGTGTGTTTAGAAAATCATGCATGTATTTTTACTTAAATTTTGATTTTTTTTCTTTCATTTCAATATGTTCAATGATTTGTGAACTGTATTATATTAGATCAAATTTTTGTGCATCATTGGTTTCGAAAAAAAAAAAGAAAAAAATCATCAATTCAATGTCCTTTGTGTATTGAGTGGATCTTTTGTTGTTAAATATGACAAAATTTACTTTTGAATGTCATTTCATTTTAAATTATAATTTATTTTTTTCAATTGTATTTTTATATAAAGTGTATCTGTTGTAACCTTGATGGTTCAATTCAAAGTTTAAGAGTAAGAATCATGTATTGATTGCAACGGTTCAGCAATACAAACAGCAATACAAACGAAAATCAAATTTAAAATTGACTGTAAATATTCAGATTGGATATTGAAAATTTAATTTGATTCACTACGATTTAGATATAAAACGACCGCAATTGAGAATATCAATTTACTGAAGATTATTTTTACGTATCAAAAATGATTGACTTTGCTTTATAACTTAATTGAAAAAAAAAACCGACAAATCACATTTACTGAAGACAATTTTTACTATTATAAGCAAAATCACACGAAATATATTAATAAAAAAACACATTTCAGAATTATCTTTTGTCTGTTTTTAAAATCAATACTAAACCTTGAGAATTTCATAAAAAGGGTAGTTTTCAGGATGCTGGTGTTTAAATAAGGAACAACTGTTATTAAAAATGATCTCTTATCAGTTACGAACCTGAGTTAACTTTTAAATGATATTTAGTTTCAAATTCGAAGTTTTTTTCTAGAAGTCTTGTGAACCGCATTAACTTCTGTTTGGAACATTTTCACGTAATTATTTTCATCCACAAATTATTTCTCAATAAAGGGTAGCTTTCTGGTAAGGTCTGGAATAAACTGTGTAGAGTTTAAGCGATACAAAACTTTAATTTATTTGGATAATTCAATCTTATCAACCACTACTTCGTGGTTTTGGATTAAAATCGTTAATATTTTATCTGACTTTTATTGATCTTTAATATTTTCTGCTCAATCGTATGCTTTATAGTTCTGTACCAGAGTACAATCATTGAACAATGAAGGTCAAATATTATTCTACGTACATTATAATTAATTTTAATGGAAAATTCAATAAATTTTTAATTTAAGAATTAAACAATGAATGAATCCATTGGTCTGGGAGTCCACGTGAAAAATTTGAAAGTTGACTTGCGATATTTTAACGCCAGTCAAAGATATGTCCTATCTGGTCTTTTTTATCAGGATTTGATCTCTTAGCGCGCCTCAATCAGGGACAAGAAATACATTTTACATATTACATACATATTTCGTCGGAGATTACCATAATATGCGAAGCATTTATAGATATGCCACGATGAACCTGCTATGTTATGAAAATTGGTCCAATGTGTCAGACAGATCAATCTACTACCTATATCGGCTCGTGTTTCCCGAAAATTCCATCAATTACTCCAATTTTGGGAGATTATTGTCCCTCCCATCCAGACTGGCGTTGCAAGATGGTGTAAGACAACAGATACGACGATATCTTTAACTTGAGCAGTTGAGCTGTCTCACACACTTTTTTCTCGTGCATCACCCAGTCCAAATCGTGAATATTATTAATGGTTATTTATTTACAATTATTTATTGAATATATCATTAAGATTTATAACAATTATAGACTTTTATAGGTTTGTAATAAGTGTGTTTGTGTGTGTGTAGAAACTGGTGATAAACATTAAACACACGCGTCGAGACGCCTCCATGGAAATAATATACATAACAAGGTCATTGCGTACATGTATAATTTAATACCCTACAGTGTTACAAAAACCTATTTATTTACAAGTCTTCTCAAATTTTTCTTACAGGAGTGTATTATTAAACTGGCTTTTTTCTCAAAAGCTTCAATTCTACAAAGATCAGAATCAGTCAATTAAGGAATGTGTTGAAAAAGTTCAAGGATAGATTAATGCTAAGGGCGAAAAAGACAATTGTGTACCCGCACTCTAAAAACTCTGGAAGGGAAATTTGCAGCATCTTATGCAAAATCTGTTTAATAACCACTAACGCGAGATTAGTTATACTAATAGATAACTCAAGGGATACTAAAATATTTGACAGTAAACGGTTTACAAAATGGGTCCTAAGGCCCAATTACCCTTGCTCATTTATGGAGTCAACTTTAATTTTTACGTCTTGAACACGATATAAAAGTTCAGCTTAATATCTCTTGCCGTTTTTGAGTTAAAGTGTTTACGGATAGCATCAAAGTTTTCAAGCGTTATAAACTTGGGCCTAAACTTAGTATACCTGGATATATTTCATATATACATGGCATAAAAATTACTTGAGTGAAAGTTATAAGAAGTAAAATTAGGAATTTAACGAAATTGTAAATTCTCAGAAACTATTTGATCACAAAAAGTTATCGAATAATTTTGAAACCGACTGTAATTTCATCCATGAATCCATACGTATTTTTCTTGTAATTTTATTTCAACTAAACGAAAATAATACTTTGATTATTTTCCAATCAATATTAGAAAATTACATTAAATTATACACTGTTGTCAACTTGGTTCGGCCAATTGAAATAGAGGAAGATAGGCAAATCGCGTATTTTTAATTTCTTATAAATCTATTTAGGTCACAAAATTGGATTCAAATCCGTCTTACTGTTGAAATTTTCATCACTTCAGTGCTTCGTTTCCTCGACTAAGTGTAGGAGAAATGAAAAACATGATATTATCAACCACACAACAGCATTCTCTAATCTCCCCTACATTATAAAATAAATACAAGATACAATTTATACCAGAATACACATATATAGTTTTTTAATTAATGAAAACAGTGAACACGTGTTAAGAATATTTTAATTTGTTCGTTGGTTTAATCACAAAATGTTTTTGAAAATATTACCTAATTAATTAACATAATTTTGTGTTCTGTTGAAAATTTATCATACATTTATGAATTAATAAAATACCGACAGAATTGAAAATGTACACGGCAGACTTGATCGTGGAATATTTTATTATACATGTTTTATGTTTCTTCATTTTAATTTAATACATTTCAAAATCTACATGTTATTATTCTTTTTAATTTGCAGTTGGTTTATTCGTGATGGTTTCATTTTCTAACAAAATTGAACATAATAAGGGCTCCCGATTCATCATAATTATTATAATAAGTTCATTAAATTTTATGTATCTTTGTCGACTGTTTTAAATTGCAGATTTTCTTATTCATTAGCTTGAAGAATTTAGGTAGGTTTGAGAAGCGATGTCTGTCGTAGCAGTTTTTTAAAATTCCGTAGAAGACAGTGCAGTGCCCCATCATGACGATGTGTTTCCAAACGTAGAACAGTGAAACAGATAAATTGGTTGAGGGACAGGCTTGGCAATCTCAACACTCGCTCGGAGTATGGCTGTATATATTTTTTTCGCTGATTATTTTAGCTCCTGAATTATTTTAAGTATCTGAGAACACATCTTTCATGCATATGCCATGCAAAACATCAACCCATCATACTAATTAATTAAGTAAATGTGAAGTATTAAGGATGTACCGGCCGCAGGACAATTTTGGATAAAAGGATTGAATTTTGTTTATATTAAATTGGAGTTTTAGTGAAAGTCTAAATCAATTCTGAAAATTTTGGATGGGATTTAATGATTTTAAAAGCAGATATATTTGACATTGGTCTTATGGGAAAACGGTAGATGGATGACATGTTTTCATAGATTTCTACAAAACTAATCGGTGGAAATAAATAAAACTATTGACAATGTGTCATATTTTCTGCTGATGATCATTTATTTCCATGAGAAGATTGACTACCGCTCCGATTTTATGTCCATTGTGTTTGGAGGTGTGCATTAAGTATCACAAAAGATCTTATGATCCGATGCAGACACTTTAATGTAGCCTAAACCTAGCCTTAAGGATTTTGAGTACACTGGAAATATAGTACACGTTCCATAATAACCTCAATTCTTATAAAATAACTTTCTTTGACTTAGACTTTGTGATTTACAGTCACACCTCCTGTAATCTAAATAAAAAATAATATAATTTGAATATATTTAAGAGTTAGTCAATGATTTTATTAAAATAATGTAAATAGATATATATTTTTGTACATCCATAAAAAAAATTCAAAATAATATTATATTCGAACAAAATATAAAGAATTTACTTGAACCAATGATATAGCACAAGCATAACATAGAATAGACGAGGAGTATAAAGCGTATTTATTATATAGAGCATAACATTACATAGTGGGTAGGTATTATATTTTCGCTTGCAGTAATATGGCCCACAAGAAATAATAGAAGCTGGCATTAAAATAAATACCCAGTCAAAAAGTTAAATGTTGTTAAATATAAAAAGTTTTGTGTCTATATGGACGATTATTGATTCACAAAAAATTCAATTCTAATGCAATTTTTGTATTAGAACTATATTAACGATAAGGCAACCGAAGGGACGTTGCGTTGTACAATAATTAAAATTAGCATAAATATTATAAAAATACTGCACAAACAGCTTAAGAAAACTGTAGAGTTTACTAAAATTTTATAAAAAGTTAACTTTCTATTAAAACACATAGACTATAAATAAGGCAATTCGTTTCTTTCAAAGTTGCAATTGGCAAAGGAATTGAAAAATAAGGGCTCTGATTGTTTAAGAAACCTTAACAAATTTCTGCCTAAAAATATTTTAAAAGTAAACTGTCAGTCGTATCGTAATCATATGAACCGTGATATTAGGATGCACACAAAATATTGGCAATATACGAATATCCAAGTAAGATTAAGGGAATGAAAAATAGAAAACAAATTTCTGAATATGTTATTCACGCAGTTCAATTGCAAATTTCTCGTCATTTCAACACTGAAATTTTACTTCAGCCTCCATTGACTCGGAACCGGGAAAAATGAGAAAAGTATCAAATTTTCTTACAAGAAAAATGAATTACTACTGAATAACCATCCAATAAAACACGTTTGTTGAAAGGTAAATTACGAAAATTATGAAAGCCAGCAAACATTAATTTAGTCTGGCGTCCACTTTTCTACGCAATGCCACCTTTGAAGAAAAATTTCATTACAGGTCAAGGACAATGCCAACAGAAGTGACTACTAAAAATTTGAACAACTATGTTTTTTTGAATTGTCAACCAGATAAACTCGATTACGTTTCACTGTGGGTTTGTCTCATATTAATTAATAATAATAAGGTTTAACCTCCTTAATGTGGATGGAGTCGGTAACTCCGTTCTTATCCAAGCGACGATAGTGTAATCAATCTTTTAGTTATAATTCATCAGACTACTGCTGTCTGGAATTCGAACCCCGAAAACTCCCAACCTAAGTAGTCAAACGATTAAAGGCCACTAAACTTGATACCTTCTAAAACAATACTTTAATAAAACCGCTCAACGTGGCTAAGGAAGTTTTTCCTCAAGAACCAAAGCTTTAGCATTACAAGCTTTAAACTGAATGTATCCCACGCATAAGTATTGACGATGAAACATAACAAGTTTGCGTAAGTCTAGGTAAAAGGTTTAAGGTTGGATGTATTTATAGCTGACGATTGAATACTAAATGTATTTAAATACGTATACATATAAGTAAATCCGATAATACTGAAATTCGAGCCAGCTGTCACCTGTCAAACATAATCTTGCATACATATAGAAATAAAATAATATTCAATGCCTATAAATTGACAACAGCTATACACACACGAAACACTATATGTACATAAAATATATTATTAAGAAAGACCTTCAAATATATTTTTCCTTCTAAGCCACAACGTAAACAATCGTTAATAGATAAAAATATATTCGTAAATAATAATATCTCGAGGACATGGAAACAAGCCATGTCAGTGAATAAGCAGAACATATATTACAGAACAAAGTTAAAGAGCGTTATTTACAAGAATAAATACGATTAAATAATTTATAGAACCTTTGGAAAATATTAAACCAAGCGAAAGAAACATAATAACTTTTATCAAAATTTGTTTCAAAATTTTTGTGGAGCTAAAGAGCTGCTTCTTTCAGTTCAAAGTTCAAAAATAATCGAAAAAAGCTCATTCGGGATTGCTAATACTGAGAAAACGTTTGTCAAATTTATCTTGTTTCTTTTTTTATAACGATGATGACTTTAAAACTTTATATGATTTGTAGCGTTGAAACTTGAGCTCAAAAAGAAAAAATCTAATAAATTGTTATTTAAATCCATTCTGATTTAACTTTTTCGAATAAAACTGTTTTATTGGATACGTTCGTGTATGTTCCATCGAAATCCAGTTATAATATTTTTCATAGCACATTTTTATATCTACAGTACGTTTTATTAATAATAAGCAATAGTGTTAAAGCCTCTCATCGATTTAGCAAAGTTAACGATATTTTTGGTGTTAGTAGAGCTTAAAGCACATAAATGGAGAGTTAATGTGCTTTAAGCTCTACTAACATCCACTGAGTTTCGAAAAAGAAATATTACGAAATTTTGTTTTACGTTTTTCCCGATTTTTTCAAAGGGGTGTTACCCTTAAGAAAATTGCAAAAAAACGAAACAAATTTTTTCATCTCGAATCTCGATAAAACTCAGTAATATAAGGTAAACTTTACCTTAAAAGTACAAAAAACTTGTGCATTTGATGACTGGTCGAATAGTTTTTGAGATATGGACTAAAATTGATCCAAACATTTCGATATCTCATCTACTTAAAACCCACATAATAACACAAATATAACATTGCTTGCTAATAAATTGATGGTTTATTTCATGAATTCCCTATGCAGCTTTACCATAAATCAATATTTCTAATCGTTCGTATATTTTTTTTCCAAAAATCTTTGTACACGAATCCAGACATAAAGTATTCATACAATTTTTAATTTCAATTTTCAGGACAATAACTTTCTACACGGAGTTAATAATCTTAAATATGTATAATTTGGGGAGTATACTTCACGAGTTAATTTTTCATTGATCACACGGTAAGATGATATTTTATTATCAAATATTATATATGAAATAAAATATTATGTAGGATATGAATTTCTATCGGGAATAAAAACCAGCGACCATACATATACATATACGAACGATACTTTGATATGAAGTTAGTATCTAGAACTATAATAAATGGTATCAAAAGTTATAAAAGAATTTTATTAATGTATGAATAGATAGAAAAATTTGTATACAACCAACAAATGATGCAAATGGCTGATACAAGAGTTGGTTACAATACTCACCCGTATAGACATTCAATCCGTGAATTTATTGATGATTCAGTAATTTTAAACTTCTAAAATCTTTATTAATTTCAATAGTCAAAAATCTCAAATTTCATACACAGAAATTTAAATAATTTGCATTTTAAAATCATTTTGAACTCCCGTACTAAAAAAAGGGGGTGTTATGAGTTTGACCGCTATGTGTGTGTTTGTCTGTCTGTAGCATCGTAACGAATGAACCGATTTTATTTTTTTTGGTTTCGTTTGAAAGGTAATTTAACAAGGAGTGTTCTTAGTTATGTTATCAAGTGCGAATTTAGGGTTCCGTACCAGGAAAATCTTCAAAATGCTTTGCACAATGATCTTCAAGTGTGAGCTTAGGATTCCACATTTGAAAAAATTTCGAAATTTAAAAATTTTTGTAAATTTCACTTGTAACCATTTGTTTTAACACACTTACAATAGTTTATTATTAATAATTGGATACAATAGAATAATAAATTCTAAAAGTGGTTACAATGTCCGTTAGATACATAAAAAAATAAAATGAATGATTATTATGAGGATGATGATACATCAATGTATTAAATTACATAAAATCCTTTTATTAAAGAAGATGATTGTAAACGAACAAACAAAACAAAATACAATAGCGGACGATCTATCTATAGATGGATGGACGGACGAATTCATTTGGACATTTTATCTTCTCTTTAATGGGTACCCATCACTTTTAATATAATAACTCTCTGCAGTGAATAAATTTTTTTTTTTTTGTGTTATCTTTTTTAAATAATCGTATTGTGTTAATTTTTATATATGTGTATTTAAGTTTTCAAAGAGATGACAATCTATATATTATTGTGTACATTTATTTACAGAGATTAAATATTTAAGATTCTCTATCAAATACAGTAAAATATGACAATCAATGTTGGCTTTTTAACTTTCTAGTATCTTTATAATGATTCTGAAAGTATAAATCGAAATTTACAACATATATTAAGCTTCGCTCGGTATTTTTTAGAGTTAAAAAGACACAAATTTTATCACTAATATAAGAACCGTTTAAAAAATTGCCATGCAAATGTCAATTTGAATGTCTCGGTAATGTACTTTATTTTGTTAACTACGATATACACCAATAGATGTCAGAAAGAGTCATATTTTGCAGTGTATGTTTCAGTTTTTCCTGAAAACAATTTTTTTTTAAATTAAACCTAGCTTTTGTATTTTCAATTTAATTAATTTTTTCTATGAACGGTTTTTTTCGGGCAAACCTATACCGTCAATTTCGTAATTAAATTATATTTCATCTGATACGAATTTCGATTAGCTAACAGATTGGTGAAGTTACCTCATCAAGTATGAGCAGAAAAGTCAATATAAGGAACTACACCGATCTGTTAGCCATTGGAAATTGGTATCAGAAGAAAGAAGTTCACGATGCTTACTGTGATCTATTATTTAATAATTTTTGAGCTAATATTTATGTTTGATCCAAATTCTGTTCCGATAGCGTAATGTTTCGTCCATCCAGACGAATTCTATACGTGGAACAAAAAAGTAGCATTTTTATATAAATCCTAATTTTTGAACTTCTCAGTAAAGGAAGTTCTTGTAATGAGTCCGATTATCGAAATCGAAATTTTCTACATATCTTTACGTTTCATGGTTAGGACAAGGCATTAACACCAATTTGTGTGATAAAAACAAAAATGATATGGACATCGTTGAGGCGCCAATCGAAGCGTATAAACGACAATATGATCCGAAACTTTCGCCCGAGTCGTTTGGAGTCGTTTCTGAATGGCCCGAACATCATTCATAACATTCGGTTGAGTCGTTTCGAGTCGGTCGAGTTTTGTTTTCTTAATTTCTATAACTTTATTATGCTGGAAGGTTATTCGTGTGGACCTCAAAAGTCGCTACAGACGGCTTTTTAAAATTTGAATGTAAAGTCAATATTGCCATTATAATATCATTTTTAAAGAGTTTTGACTGTATATTTTTAAATTGAGGACTATTTATAATCATTATGTGAAAATAAAGGTCTAATAGGCCTTTTACAGTTAATGATAATACGATATAATTATGTTGTTTTTTTTTTATTAAATTTTTTGAAATGACTTTTTTTTTTAATAGTTTTTTCTGTAGTTTTTAATAATAATATGGTAGTTGATTTTTATGATTTTAAATGTGCATAGTTTTGTGGGTACAAAGTTATCTGATTCTAGTTAGTTAATTGTTGCCCACCGGCGTTGTAATCAATACATATATCTACCTATACTGGTGGTATTTTAATTATGTATAGAATTTAGATTGGGAAAAAGTATTCATTGAGCAAATCGTTTACAATTCGATTTTATTATAGTTGTTTTTACTGATTTAGTATTTTTCTATTCATAAAAATAAGTTTTTTTTGTTTAATTAACCTGCAAAATAATTTATAGTATAAAAATAAATAAAAAAATACAAGATTATTTACAACGAAATAAAAATTAATAATAAATCGATAAAGCAAACTGTAAAAGGTTCGAATTGTTCCTGAATATAATTTTTCGAGACGAAAATTACTTTGGAAATAAGTCCTACTTTTTAATACAAAATGCTTTATTATTTTCCAACGCCTGTTCGTTGTATTCGCACCGTGCGTGAGTTTTATAGGAGGCGTTTCCATGGTAACGATACACTACTTTAATTATAGAATTGTATAGATGCATATATAATTGTATGGATTGCATTTATGACTTACATTGAAAATTAAAATAAAATAATTATGATAATTTACATTTAAAAAATAATATTTGTGCAATTTGATTTCTTATTTTCACAATTTTTAATGCATAAAGTTTAATTAATTAGTGTTTTTCAATAATTTTAATTTGACATTTTCTAAATTATTAACATGTAAAGAACTGCAAATTAGTCATAACAGCGTCCTTTATCGCCAAAATTTTTCACTGGAAGCGCTAGCATCAATTTTATAGTCCATACCATGACTACGCACACAACGAATAGGTACTTTAAACTTTAAACGAGTAGGAAAACAAATTTGGATTGTTAAATACCTATTATTGATAAATAAACTCAGGTTTTGAAACCACAAATTTCTAAAAAGGCATCATATTTATATTATCCTTAAATCGATTCACATCGGATTATTGAATTGATTATCGCCTACATATTTTATATTAAATATAAGAAAAATTATGATTTCATACAAATTACTTATTCATGCGAAATTTAAATATTCTAATTTATTTTTTTAATTACCACTGTTAAAATAATCATAACCATTAATTTCCGGTTTAATGATTATTTATTACCATGAAATAATAAAGTAAATGTAATAATATAGGAATATAAAATGTAGGATTTTAATATGATAATAATTCATATTACTTATCATAAAATTTGGTCAAGGAAAATTAGCTTATATAAAAAAAATCGTTAAATTATATACTTTTAGATCGAATTCAATAATATAGTTATTTATTAACGCATAAATATTATTTTTTTCTAACGCATCATAAAACTGGTTTTAATATTACTTTTAGCATTCCGTGTCAAATTTCAAGCGGAAAATAATATTATATTTGATACCACAGGACCATCCTTAGCACAATTCACTAAAATATTTTATATCGTTTCATTATATTAGTAATTTGAGTTTTCACACAATGTTTCAAATCATTTTTAACCCCCGAACAAAAAAAGGGGTGTTATAAGTTTGGTCGCTATGTGTGTGTGTCTGTGTGTTTATTTGTCTGTGACATCGTAGCGCCTGAACGGATAAACCGATTTTAATTTTTATGGTTTCCTTTGAATGGTAAGAGTGTTCTTAGCTAGCGAGTTTAGGTTTCCGTAGCCAAAAAACTAAAAAATTGGCGATGATCTTCAAAATCGATTTAGTTTGGAAAAGGCATGACATATAAATAATTACTATGGAAATGAATGATCAAATAAACCTGGTTCAATTCATTTCGAAAAGTGAAATGGTAAAATAATTAGGTAATTCAAAACAATAATTCAAAAGAACAAGGTCAACTCAAATATTTCAATTTCAATTAAAATATTTCCAAAAATTTATCCCAAAATATGATAGCCTTCTAAGTATCCTTTTCATCTCATCTGATGTCCTTGACCATCACTTTGATTTTAATTTAAGAAGGAGTGTTTAAAACAAACAATTTCAATTAAAAAGTCTTTGAACCAAATGCTAAGAGTTTAAAAATGATAAATCTCATACCATTTTTCTCTTGAATCGTTTTATTTTGCTGTTTGGATGAGAGTTTCTAATATATTTCAAAGCATAAAATAATCTGAAATAGAAAGAATTCGTATTGCGCCAGTTTGAATAACACTTGATAAATATTTTTAAGCATGAATTAAATAATGGTATACTTAGCAATATAACAATTCTTCCAAGGCTTTAAATAAAATAATATATAGTATGCTATCAATCATATTATACTTTACATAAACGGTTATTTATCTTATAACCTGTGATTTACAAGATGTTTAAGGTAAAACTATTTAAAACTTCATAATACAAAACACTGAAAACAATATAAAACTAACAAATACAAAAGTATTGTTAAAATAATAAGTAAACATAATCAATTGACTCAGTTAATTGTTGAAATACCCTGTATAGAAACATTGTTGAAAATCAGTGCTTGTATTATTCATATAAATACAATAAGTTTAAAAAAAAGATTAATATTAAATGAAATAGCAGCCATTTTTTCTCCAAAAATTTGTGATTTTTTGGAATCTACACGGTAAGAAATGTATGGCGTTTACTATCATGCTGGTATACTAAAGTATCCACGTTAGCATTAATAATATTCTAACATCAATCATACTGCATTGATTCGTCCGCCATAAGCATTGTTAATGTTACGATTCCCTCAATGGACAAATCAGTATTGCGTTCACACCGATACTGACATAGTGATATCCACAAAAAATTTCATATCGTGTACATGCTTCGAAACGAATTTTAAACAAAAAAATTTCTCCCTGAAAGTTGACCTGATGGATCCCCTGAAAATTATCGGATTGGTTTTGTCTCAATAGATTGAAGCTACCTATACAAATCTTTATAATTTTCGAAAAAATGGTTAAAAAATTGTGTCGAGTTTATAGTTCATTTTCCATCAGTTTTAGTGAAGTGATCACAAGCGATAAGTGAAAAATTGTGTTACAATCTACAAGCGTCAAAAATCTGCAAAATTATGGCTTCAAATTAATATATTTGTTTTAATTAAAACTGATCACTTATCTTAGTTTTGATCATTTTGATCACTTCGAATTTTTTTGGCATGCACGTATGCATAGAATATTACAAGAAGTCAGTGAGATTTCAAAACCATAGTTAGTTTTCTAAATAAGTTTCATTTACATTTAGAATGAGAAATCTCCTAGCACGTAAATTTTCCAACCAAAGACGGTTGCACGAAAGATAAAAATAGTCAATCACTGGCTTTTTAACACTTCAAGTACTTGTGATTTATATTCCCATTTATTCAAAGTATAATAAAAAGATAATAATTAAAGTTAAATTTTTTTGAGTAAGGGAAGTTTTTATTTGTAGACAAATAAAAAAAAATTCACTTTTTTATCCAGAGTAAGTTGATTTTTATACCTACAAATGAAATGAAAAAAGAATCACTTTTAAAATAATTTAATACCATGGGAATAAATTATAAAATGGTTTTATTTTTTGTGTTCAGATAACAGAATTTTAATTGAAATTTGATACGTTTGTGTAACTGACGGATGAGCGAAAGGGTTTTGTATGATGATTATCTATACACAAAAAATGGTCCAGTTATTTATAAATAATTGTTTGTAGGTATAAAAATATATCAACTTTGTTACAGATCATAATCATATATGCAAATTAACTGGTAACCTCGGTAATTCGATTGGTAAATATAACTATTTTCTTTTTAGTTTATAACATTTGCCTAAATCTCTATATGAACAGCTGATAATTTTAATGATTTTAAAACTATAAAAAGATGATCCAATTTCAACTGCAACTGAGAAAATTAGAATACTGTGAATACTTTGTTTCACGAAACAAATGTTAGTTTGAAACATTATATTTACGAAATGAATCATTTAACTAGCGTTCAATAATGCTCAATGCTCAAAATGTTCACTGCCACAGGAAAATTTTTTTTATATTATTTAAAATTCGCATCATTGTGCAAAAATTCGAGGAAACTGAAAGCATTGTTGATAGAGTAAAGCGCGTGTATCATCGTAGCGTGCGTTCAGCAAAGAAAACGCTATTGAATTTCTTTTTATGGGATTTTTTTAATAGTAGTAAAAAATCGCTTCCACTCCATGACATTAAGATACATTAAGATACATTAAGATACATACATTACATTAGAATTACATTTGGATTACAACAATTTACTTCTTTGGAAAATTTGTGTAAAAAATAAATATTAGAATAGTAGAATTAAAACAAGTGAAAACAAATATTTGACTGATTTAATTGGTGAAAAACCATGTATATACAATGTTGATTACTCTATCACATTACACATAAATCTATACATGTCACACATACATAACTGATATTCCCATTTAATACATACTATACGATTTGCGCATAATTTGCGCTCTCACGGGTAAACAGTGACGTCAGTCATTTACGAACTTGACCTTTTTTTACATCCTAAGCACACTATAAAAATTTGACCTTAATATCTCTTTTCGTTTTTGAGTAATCGTGATGACAGACGGACAGACAGACGACAGACAGGCAGACAACTGGAAATGTACTAATTAGATGATTTTATGAAAACCTTTTTCAAAATTTTGTTCATACCATCAATATTTTTAAGCGTTACAAACTTGGGACTAAACTTAGTCCGTGATATATTTCATATACATGGTATAACAAATGTTTTTGATATCCTAAGTAAATATTTCATATATTTACATAAAATATAAATGGCTTTTTTTTGTAAAATACATATACGGGTCCATTAAATTTATTTTTAAACGTGTGTTGTTTTTTTTTTATAAATACATTAACATTTAATTTAAAAAATTTTTGTTTTGAAAGTTCAAAAGTGTAATTTAATTAAGCTGTGTTATTTTACATAAATTTGTATGAAAAAAGAAATCATTCGTAAAAATGCTCATTCAAATAAAATAATTATTTATTTATAGCCATTTATCAAATTGAATTAAAATTAATTATTGTTGCAATTAAAGTCCATCGACAAAGTGTCATGGGAGAGTGATGTATCTTGATAATTCGATAATCTTGAATAACAGTAGATTCATCGCCATCTTCGATTAGTTCAAGTGAATTTAAAATATATGGGGCTGATATTATTTTTTTAAATTTGACTAGAAGTAAAAAATACGCTTATCGATAATTGTAGATTAAAGTCATGGACACAGGCGAATGTCGTTGCCCTTGACAACTTTTAGTTTTTTCTTTAGATTAAATGAAATAATAACATATTTTTAAATTGCATTTCCTCTGAAAGTTGACGGTTTTAGAAAAATTGATTTAGATGCAAAACTTTTTTATGAGGATTAACTTTCTAATTGAAAGTGTTATTGTTTCTCTTACCGTTTAGGATCTAAATTGGCTATTAAAGAAACCCAAAGAACTTGGTTCAATCTGATGTCAGCATATCATGCTCGCCATCAAATTTACAGTTTTTGATGAAGTTATTTTTAATAGATGCGCCGAGATATTCTGGCAAGATATTCAGATACATATAGTAAAATGACCCACCTTGTATATTATACACGACGTTGTTTTGATCTAAGGTGGATGGTAGTCTGTATACTTAAATTTTATTCTGTATTATGTTTAAAATAGACAAATGGTAAGAATATTTTTGTAGAATTTGACTTCAAATTCGAGACAAAAAACCCAACTTAACAAACAAAGCGAATAAAATAACAAACGACAGGAAAATTATTTACTTCTAGAACTTGA
Organism: Chrysoperla carnea; assembly: GCF_905475395.1. Classification (NCBI taxonomy): domain Eukaryota; kingdom Metazoa; phylum Arthropoda; class Insecta; order Neuroptera; family Chrysopidae; genus Chrysoperla; species Chrysoperla carnea. Next base: position 20,818,978 of record NC_058338.1, read on the forward strand.
AAACGTTATTTATATTTTACTTGAAAACAAAAACACAATTGCAAATGGTTGTTGTCGTGTAAAAAACAGTATCTTTCAAGAAACTGAAGGCTGATATAATATGATACCATGTTCCATACTAAGGTACAACACTTTTCCCTAGTAGAATTAAACATTGATATTTTTATTCGTTGTATTCTTGTATTCCTTGAACAATAACCATCATTAATTATTTTCCTATTGAATAATAATACATCGAACTTTCCAGACCTAAAACCTTTAATCTTACATTCATGAGAAAATTAAAAATCAAATTATTTTCAATTTTATTCTTGCATTATCATGTTCGTATTGACGTCGGGTGTGAGGAAATAACCTCTGAAAATTATAAATTAGAAACGAAATTTGGCATTTCTAATTTTTCATTATCAATTTGCTTTCTTGCCTTATGCATTATTAATTTATTCTTGCCAGGGAAAGGATTGTTTTAACTGTCAAGGGCTGAATTATAAAAACGACATTTTCCGACGTTTTTCAACTGAGATTACACCTTTAAATTACCTTTGAAATTGAAATTGAAGACCTTAATTTTTTTTTTTTAAAGTCGATTGTGTTTTAATGTACTTATTGACACAAATCTACTATCGTTGCGATCACTTAACGGTGTCTTGATAGTTTTAGATTTTAAGGAAGTTGAATTCCAATGAATATATTATGAAAGCGACTTATGTAATTCGCTTCGAATACTTCTGCAGAGCTAGTATCCAACAACGCCGTACATATTTGTTGGAGCAGAGATAAGACCCCAAGGGGTGTGACATTCAACTATAACCTTTTTTTCCCCCAGTACCTCCCAGTACCTCGCAAAACTGACGCCATCATGATACTTAAACTTACTTTGTACATACGGAAGCATCTTTTTCAACATCAATCCTGGAGGGTTCAAAATTTTAGCATGTACTTGTAGCCTATAATGCTTTTTTAATTAAAATGAAAAATATTTTCACAGCTAAATGTACTTTTGTAACATATTTTGACTATTAATAATTCATCTGATGCAAAACGAATAATCCCCTCAGCAGCACAAAACTTCTTGTGTTTGAAAAGAATTTCTTAAACATATTTTTTTATTTTTTTTTTGCACAAATTCAAGATCAATTTTATATTCAAGTCATTTTAAATAATATCGAACAAACCCTCTACATATTTTTTAATGGCATGAATAAATTCTTAATGAAATATTTTTCGTCTTTCAAAAAAAAAAAATATTCATAATACAAAATTTTATTAAAATTCAACAAAGCACAACCATAATCGTCATAGGTATTATATTTTTCATGCATGAATACTCATATTTTTGTGTTAAGTATTAACATCCTCTATTTAAAAAAAAATATTATAAAATCCTGTATCCTCCTGAGTAAAGATTCCCAACCGTTGTTATATCCCTCGCTTTGATGAAGATGTACTATGTAGTAAATTCATTGCATTCATATTAGTTATGGAGTTGACGTGCATTCTCATGTAAATATCCTGGTCGTCTGATCTGATGGTTGGTTGATAGGATGGTACTCTGTGATAAGTTTTTTTGTTTCCTTTACATTCGCCTGGGATACTTAGCGTTTTTGAAGATGGTTTTCTTTTTGCTATCCTGTAAAAGTGTTTTACTTTTAGAAAAGGGTAAAAGGGTAATAAAATAGAAATTTTAGTTTGAAGATTAGTACTTTGTTACAAATTGAAGATGTATAGCGGCTTAAAAAGTGTCCACGATGGTTTTCCTATCGAAGACTCATCAAAAATCATAAATCTAAATATGGTTTTGTCATTCCTTTTTTTTTTTGACATACATTGTTTCTCTCACTTTTTGAGGCATCACTTGTTAACTTCCCAGTGTAGGAAGTTATTGTAATGGATCCGATTTTCGAAATCGAAATTTTCAACATATCTTTACGTTTCATGGTTAGGACAAGGCATTATCACCAATTTGAACAAGAAGTATGTGTTTGTGTGTGCACGTTCGTGGCCAGTGTTTTTGTTATTGATATGGTGCGGCAATAAGATCCCAAAAGAATTTCATAACATTCGGTCGAGTCGTATTGAGCCGGACAAACTTATGTTTTATTTTTTATAATTATTTACTATGCTGGGAAGTTATTCGCATGGTTTTCAAGAATCACTCCAGACCCAAGCCATTGCTTGTTAAATTAAATTTTTATCTGACCACGTGATCATATGTTCATTTGGTACACTTCAACATTTTGCAGTCTGAATGTGAGACTAAATTTTTTATATTTGCCTCTTTCAGCAGGCCAAGGCTTACTAACTCGAAAACCCCTGGTTCCCAATTAAGTGGTGAAAAAACAAAAGACTTGTTTATCACCATTTGCCAATCTATGAATGTTCAGACTGTTAGGATTTTGATATAAAAATGAATGCCAGCTCCTTAACTATATTCATCTATCCTTAGTCTGAGACCATTCTCTCTAATAACCAACAACAGCAATGATTCACTTTGTTCATTGCCTCTGCCATGCCAGTGCTATCATGGTTGCCTGCCTGCCTGTATGCCTCCTGCTTGACTGATGTTTTGTAATTATTCGACTAAAATTTACTAGGAATAATCATTTATAACATTACTCTGACTGTATGGTGTATACATGTGAGTACGTATTATGTGAGGCAGATATCCTATTTATTTACATGGGAATGGTTGTCAGTTTAGGTTGTTGTGTTGTCAGTTCGTATCTATGTCTGTATGTATCTGATCTGCACTCATCATTAACATTAAATTTATTGAGCAGATTTTGTAAGTTATTACAGAGTTGTATTTCTACGTTTATTAATACGAGTATGGAAGAAGGTTGCATTGAGATTCCAAATAAAAAATATAATCCTCAGGAAGTTTGAGCATAAATCAACTTTTCTTCAAGAATTTGATGAAATTGAAATGAAGCGTTAATATAGATGTATTAAATTAATTGTAACATGCATGCCAGATAAAGTATTAAAAAAATCGTGTTCGTTTCGTGCGTATCCTCAAAATTATTTTTAGTTATGATCTAAATACTAACATTTAATAAAACAATGACTTAGGAAAATATAAAAATGAGAATATTCTTGAAGTTAAAATTTCTATAGGCGCGTTAAACGATTTATGGTAGGATAACATTTTATGTATTGAATATAGACGAAAAATAAGAATAAAATTTTACGATATCAGTTTTGGTTTTTGAAAGAAAAGCTAAAGAATCAAAAAAAGTTATCAATTTTCGAGATTTTGAAAATTTCATCAGATATCGAAAAATTTTATTCTTACTTTTCATCTTATATTGTCAAGTTATAGCATAATTCACCATCAGAATTACTGTCCCCACTACCGTGCTGATACATCCTTAATTAATCGGGCACAACGGGGCTTTCTTGTTTTCAATAATTTATTAAGATTTTAACTTAAATTTAAATAGTTTTTTTAAATTTCCACCATTGATCTACCGTTTTCCCATTATACCAATGTTAAATAAGCCTAATTTTGAAGTCATTTTCTTATTTAAATAATCAGGCAACTCCTCACCCCCTTAAATTTTCGGGCTTGATGTAGACTTACTCCAACTTCATATAAAAAAAATCATGCCTTTGATCCAAAATTGCACTGGCGCTCGTACATCCTAAATATATTTCAAAATATTTTCGGGAATGTTCGGCATTTTTAACGTTTTTTAGGTATTTTTTTTAAATCTCAATCGACTGGAAGTCAAAATTTGTTTAATTCTCTGTCAGAAATAAATGAAAACAAGTGAAACAAACAAATTAACTTTGAGTTAATTGTTAAAAGACCCAATTGCTCCATGTTCCAATTGCTCCAATTTCAGCTAGCTACCTCTATTCGTTTATGAGTTATCGTGTCCACAGGCAGGCAGATGGACAGACACCTGGAAATGGACTAATTAGGTGATTTTATGAACACTTATACCAAAATTTGGTTCGCAGCATCAATATTTTTAAGCGTTGCATACTTGGGACTGAACTTAGTATACCTTGATATATTTCATATATGTAATAGACATGGTATAAAAATGAGCGCAAACATTTCAATTCCAAAATCTGTACTTGTTTGTATAACGAAATAATAAACAAAACGACGGGCAATGATATCTAACTAAATTGACTTCAAAACGTGTGATCTCTTCAATGAGATTTCACAAATACAAATCATGTTCAACTTATTTCAATAAATTGTTCCATATATTTGACAAAGTATAAGTAATTGTTTTGAACTTTGTATACGTATACAAACACGAAACATCTCATGTCCAACCATTTGTATGGTCATTTGAATGTACTTAAAATTTAATTTAATCAAACAACAGAATACACTTCTGTTACAACTTAAAATTATCTGTTCGCTCTGTACTTTCCCGTACATACATACAGATATTTTTTATTTTAAATTCGTACATACTAATGTTATTATGCCGAAACGGATAAGCATAAATGACTTTAACAGTTTTAAAGTACTCTCAAGTTTATGCATTTGTGAGTTACATAATTGAGTTACAAGACGCTTACATTAAATAAGCCGGAGAATACCTTTATATGTGAAAAAGTGGTGGAAAAGCTCCGATTTCAAAAATTTCAAAGACCTTTAGAAATATTCAGAAAATTCTAAATTTCATTTCGGAAATCGTGTCTTGGTAGTTTTTGGGGCCGCTATTCATAAATACAATGTAAAAAAGCAACCTTGCAACCACATTAAAACCACCCCTAGAAGTACCAATGATAAAAAACTGTAGAAAATTCAAAATTTTTATCATTGTTATTTCTAGAGGTGGTTTTAATGTGATTGGAACCATCTTCAGTTACTTTTTGACCTTGGATTGGTGATCAGCCACCCCCAAAACCCGCCAAATTTTGAATTTAATTTTTTTGTCATTTCCAGGGGTGGTTTTAATGGGGATGAAACGAAATTCAGTTGCTTTTTGTTCTCAAATTCATGATCACCGACCCCGAAAACCACAGAGAGACAATTTCTGAGGTGAAATTTAAAATTTGTTGATCATTGACACTTCTAGGGGTAGTTTTAATGAGGTTTCAACCATCCTCAGTTGCATTTTGACTTTGAATTCGTGAACAGCAGACCTAAAAACTCTTCAAGAGACGATATCTGAGGTAAAACTTAGAATTTAACAAATTTTTTATCTGTCACTTCCAGAGGTAGTTTTATTGGGGCTGCAACCGTATCTATTTGCTTTTTAACCTTGAATTCAAGATCAGCGACCTCGAAAAACCTCGGGGGGCGATTTTCGAGTTGAAATTTTGATTTGTTTTTACTGTTACTATTTGGAGTGCTTTGGGGATGGGTAGACTACCCTAATTTTCTCATTTTTCTTTGTAATATCGAGATTAGTGCGGCTGAATGCAATTTTTTTAAGTGTCAAAATATAATGACTTTGTTTCTGAACTGACGCGAAATCGTCGAAAATCATTATTAAGATTCCAAAAAGAATTATTCGAAAGTGATGTGTATTGTGTAATATAGTTTGGCGTAATCCCTTGCTAATTGTGTATCATTGTACACATCTAACACACATTCATAATAAAATCTACATAATAAATATGTACAAAACCGAGGCAAGCCGCGTACCACATTATAATGCATATAGACGGGATATGGTAGTATATAATACAGGGCTCTACATTCATTACAAAACAATTCTCTTCTCTCTATGTTAAAAACACTATATAGACGACTGAAACTATAAAATAATACTATGTTATTCAGCCAGTCAGCCAGTCAACCAGGCAACAACGTGTAGCCACAAACATAAAATAAAATACAAAATATAAATGTTTCGTGAAATGAAATAGATGAGAGAATTACAATAAATATAATATACACAACACAAACGGGCACGGCATGCTATGGAGTTTTTAAGTATTATTCTGTTGTTCCGGCGTACAGAATTTTTAGTCTACCAAAAAGTTCTATTATTCAGACCACACACTTAATATGAATTATTCTCTTTTTTACCTCTATACACGGATTAAAATTTTGTTTATGATAATGAGCCTTTGCAGTCAAATACGCTATCCAGAATTTATTTAGTCAGTGTTTATATCACAAATCTGTGAGTAGAAAATTAGACAGAATTTTTATCTACTATCTACTTCTTACCGACTCAGTGATCGTGCGATTTAAATCGTCTTTAGAAACTTCGGCTACTGACTGGGAGGTTCCGGGCTCCAATCCAGGCAACGGCAGTGTGAGAAATTATAATTTATAGGGCGATAAAATTGATCACACTGTTGTCGCTTGGATAAGAACGAAGTAACCTACTCCACCCACATCATAAAAATTTAATTGTATCTTGGATGTAGTTTCAAATAAAATAAATAAAGATTAAAATAATAATGATGTGGGTGGCCTCTGTTATAGACAGATATCTGAAAGATGGAGGTTCAACTCCATTATTATCATTATCATCTACTTCTTATAAATTTGTATCCACTAAGTTTGGGTAGCATATTACTTCTACCACTCCAGAAAGTATTGTCGTAGATGTATGTTTTCCTAATAAGCTCGACAAGTTTTTTGCTGTGAAAAAAGATGTTGCTTACACACTTCATTGGAATGACAACATCGTGGTACGGAGATCAATATACGGAGATCATGTGGCGTTTACATAGCTAATGCTTTTTTTCTGAAATTTTATTTCCTACCGTAGATAATTTCATTTTGATTGTATATTTTTTTTAATGAACATATATTATGTTTATTGTTTCGGTTTTGGGAATAATTTGGTACCTAATTGGTATTGGTTTTTGTAAATTTTGTGTGCGTTTGTTTAGTTTGTTAGTTGTATTTGTTCATTAATGTTTTTGTGGTGACCGAATATAATTAAATATACATTGATGATAGGGTCTACTGTATAAAAATCTTGCATTTACTATTATTTTGATGTATTATTATGTTCATTAAAATAATGTAATGTTTCCATCATGTAATTTTTGTAAAAATTTTTATAGTAAATCTAATTTTTTTAAATGAAAGTCAATTTAAATTTCGAACTTTTTAGTATTTTTAACCGATTTCAAAAAGAAGAAGGTTCTTTTTCTTGTATAATGGAATAAATTTCGATTTTTGCCCCAATTTACTAGGTTAGTTCACAGTGCAGTCTGCCACCAAATTAGCAACGAGTAACATACACAATAAGAATATTAACGATTAGCTAATTCATACTGATGATGACTACTTGGTAGTCGAAATACGAATTTATATAATACAAAAAATTGATCGAAGAAATTGGGGCAAAAATCGGAATTTATAGAGTTCTCATTTATTATCTTTGATAATATTTATATTTTATAATGGACATTTTCAAATTACACTAGTAAAATCTCAATCTCAAATTACACTAGTACTTTTTAGGGTAATGTAAAACTATGTTTTGCAAGCAAAAAAAAAGTAGTGTTACCTGAGTAATATTCGAAAAACTGTCAAATTTTCGGACTATTTACAGTTTCTGCAATTCCGAAAATAAATTTAATTTTTGTATTTTTATTTATGTTTTAATATATCTTTATTATAAGTCATGTGTTAAGTTATAGCTCATGTGTTATTCTGATGTATGAGCTATATTCTTGTGCAGTTTCATTCTAATCGCTTCGGTAGTTTTTGCGTGAAAGGGTAACAAATAAACAAACAAACAAACAAACATCCTTTCTTTCACATTTATAATATATAGGGATAGGGATAGGGATAACTTTTGATCTTATAGAGATTTTTGAAAAATTCGAAATACGTCTGCTTTATAATTTATATATCTATCTGCGACTTTTGAAAGAGAAGCATTCCTGTTGAAAATAAAAACAATATAGATATTTTATTTTATGTATGTGTATAACTAAATATCTTTATGTTACTTCCTTGGTTAATTGTTGATTAAAATTGTTATTCACGATATATCTTTTGTAATGAATGTTCACAATAGTTTAAATATAATTATTATAACAAATGTATCGTTATCCATTTAGTTAAATTTAACAATTTCGAATTCAGATCAGCGGGTTAAATAGTAATAAAACGCTTGAACCGAAAATAATACAATGAATATAGACCGAAACCGTCCTTGGTTGTAGTATTAGTAGGTATGCAAGTTTTTTTCCACATTTAAATTTACGTATGAGGACGCTGCAGGCATCAAACAACCAACAATACAAAACAAGTAATGAATAAATTCAAAACAAAATGAATACAAAACGTTTAATTATAGTATTATACGTGTACATATATAATATAAAATAACTTTGCATATAAATATACATTAATTTTAATTTTGTTAACGTCATATTTTAAACTACTGATAAACAAAGATTAATAGATTTTTGGTTGAATATAATAATGATTAGTGTATCGGGGAAGGTGAAGTATCAAGATTTAAAATTTATATTTGTGTGTTTGTTTAAGTCATGAATTAAAATATCAAAACGAAAATTGTCTGTTTATAGCGCTGCCCCCATGTAATTTGAGTATTAAAACAACTATCGCTAAAAATTTGTGAACCATTCTTAAACATCATAATGTACCATGGTTCACATCCTAATATACCTTGCAACACTCACGTCTCAATATTTAATCGTTACATCTTACCTTAGGGAACCTATCAAACAACGTATATGATCGTAACATTGAAAGCCCTACATGAGCGTCTAGCAACAGCAACAATTTGTAATTTTAATACCACAGGATGAATGATATTTCAATTTCCCACTTATAATGCAAACCTCATACTTGCAAACACAATAATTCAATTTTAAAATTTAATTGGTACATAATAACATATATAAATTATTTTACTGAAAGTGTTACCAAAAAAACTAAAATTTTGTGTGTCAATTAATGAGTATTTTATACGCCTTCTGTATAAATTCAATGCTCTGATCGTTTTCATCTTAATTTCTTGCAAGCACCTAATTAATTACCACGCTTAATTTATACCTGATTCGAAAACTTGGAAGCATTCGTCCTAGTTTTAGAGAGACCTGTTTTTTAGATTCATTGTTTTGTAAAATTCGAATGATTTAAGGTACATCTGACTGGTACTACATCTTACCCTATAAGTATATATATATATATATATATATATATATATATAAAGAGTATAATTATTGTTATTGTTATTGGAGATGTATTGTTATTTTATTATCCATATAGACAATCTGGTTTGGAATTATTGTTAATGTAATCAAAATATATTATTTTTGTACATGGAGAAAAATTGTATGGTTATAAATTAAATAGAAATGGACAGCTTTGTTAAAAATGAAACAAAAGTTCATAATGATTTATTTTTCTTCTTGCGCTATGAATATTACACGAGATATTTGAAAAACATTGAAAAATGTTGTTTTCCTTCTGATTATTAGCAATCATGCGATTCTAATATCTAATAAAATTCAAAATATCAGTACCTTTTTTTATAAATATTTTCAACGGACGACTATAAAAATTATGAATAAAGTACTTTATTATGTGGGATATTGTCGAACAGATTTTATCAACGACAGAAAATAGGAAAATGTTTCAGGATAACATTTCGAAAATTTAATAATTTCAAAAGAAAATTGTCTAATATTTGGTAAAGGTTCTGTTTTTGTATTCATCAAAGGAAATGGCTAACACTTTTCTTGAGAAAAATTTTATGAAAATAATCTTTATGCAACACTAAAATTACGAATTTATGAAGCTTTTTTCAGTTAAATGCAAAAAACTGTCAAGATGCACGCTGCAGTTAGCGTTTAAAAACTCCATACTCCATAATTATAGGGAAGGAATAAAATATTGAAGTTCATCATTTTCAACGTCTTATTATGTCTTATTATTGCTAATGTTATCGAAAGATGGAAAAAAACTGAAAAAGCATTGAAAAATTATAGTATCGTTGTGTGCGTAGTCATGGTAGAAACAATAAAATCGATGCCAGCGCTTCCAGTGAAAAATTTTGGCGATAAAGGAGGTTGCTACGACTAATTTGCAATTCTTTGCATGTTAATGTTATAGATAATGTTAAATTAAAATTATTGAAAAACACTAATTAATTAAGCTTAATGCATTAAAAATGTGAAAATAAGAAATCAAATTGCACAAATATTATATTTCAAATGTAAATTATCATAATTATTTATTTAAATTTGTAAGACAATAATTTTAAATTTTCAATGTAAGTCATAAATGCAATCCATACAATTGTATATGCCTCCATACAATTCTATAATAAAAGTAGTGTATCGTTACCATGGAAACGCCTCCAAGAAATTCACACACGGTGTGAATCGGTTAATTTTGGATACGAATGGTGTCACGATAGTTTTCACTACAATTACTATTAATCCAAGAACCACACTTGTTGAAACAAGGTTTCAATCCTCCACTATAACTTTTTCTGCTTGGTTTTAACCATAAACAACTAAGTATAATAATTTATTATCTATGGTTTTAACTGTTGCTAGATCAGGTTTAAGATTTGAAAATTTTTATTTATGTTTTTCGTGTACCATTTTAAAATAATTGTATAAAGTAACGGCTAGACTTAAAACATTGATTCTTGATAAAAACGCTTATTTATCGACGCAGCGTCATACTCATGCAAATATATTCATTTTAGAAAAAATAAATTAGGTAATATTTTCAACATTTAAAAATGATTTATAATTATACTAAAAAAATTCAAAGGTCTTAATCCATTCTTATTATACAACAATATGCTAACTAACCTAACCAATTTATTTACTTATAAATATTTGTGAATATAAATATAAGCTATAAAAGCTATTGTTATTATTATTATTATAGCTAAACAATTGAACAATAATAATATTGTTGATTGTTATCAAATATTAATAAAAAAAAACCCTCTAGATAGGTAGCATAGCACTATTGTTTTTAAATTATTTATTATTGTAGTTTATTTTATTTTTAATCTATAGTTTAAAAACTTATAAATTCAAATGGGATTATCTTCTTTTTGTCTGATTTTCACCGAAAATATAGACTAATGTTCTGTATCGAATGTCAACGGTGAGGCGTGGGAGTTACTTGTAAATATATTTTATAATTTGAAACTCGTTAAGTAGAGTTGCTAACTAGGTAAAGCGATGTTATAAAATTTGACGTAGATTTAAGCAATTTTGAGAAGATTCCAAGGGGAAAAATCTTCAAATCTGCCCCAAATCGAGCTGAAGAATTGAAATTTTATCAGGAAATTGAGTTAATGTTCAGGAAAAGTAACTTAATAGTGTCAACTCTATGGTCCTTCTTACAGTTTTTATGTAATACTGAATAGTGTTCGACAGAAACTATTATATATTACATGAAAGCTGGACTTTCTACCGAATGGACATATAATAGGACTTTTTGTTGAAGGTGAATCTTCGGTATCTGCCTCAGTTTCGACGAAACCGAAAATTTTTAGACATGCAAATTGTTTATTGAAATTTTTATAGAGCGTCTGGCCGAAGACAAACAATTTCAAAATAAAATACAAACAAAACAATTGTAAGGATATTCAAACAAATGCAAGGATCTGGCACCCATAGATAAACTAAAGCAGGTAGTTGTATGAGTGGTATCATGCCACGAATTAACCCGAAATTCACCGAAAGTCAGTCAGAGTTTCGGTGAGGCCAATGCTTCGGCAAATATTCTGCCGAAACCGAAACCGATGCCAAAACAGAATTTTTTTTGTCTGTCACTAATATATATTGTGTTCAAAAACATAATATAATAAAAATCCCATTTCAATTGAAATCATTCAATCGTCAGGACAACTAATGAGGGGGAAATATGACCTTACTGATGGAGCTCTGCTGTTCACGAGTTTTTTTATTATTTATGTCATGTTATAAGAATATAATCATTGTATCGCATGTTATTATAATATAGTACATTCAATTTTTTATCCCTTCTTTTTGAAACTCATTTCGACTCATTCTGATTAGGGAATCGAATCCAGATCTCGGGAATTTATCCAAATCGTCTTATCAGCTCGGTCATATGGGGGCAAGACAAAAAAAAGTGCCCAACTCCAACTGACGAACGGTTTTTTTATAATTTATATATTTAAATATAAATCATATTCCCAATTGGAACCTGGTCTTGTAGTTATGGGGCCCGCTCCTCATGATAAAGCTCGTCCGGTCGAAATCTGCACCATTAATAAATAATTTTTGTTTTTAATTAAAAAAAATATATATTTCTTTCGGGTGTTCCAAGAAGTATATTTGAGAAAAAGTAAATATAAGTCATATTTATTACGGGCATATTAGATGTTAGCTTTCTTAATGTCAGTCGGATTCGTTATAATTTATTTCCTCGTACTTTTCAAGTTTAAATCTTATAAGTATGATTATTAATAGTCTAATAATGCTTCATTTCCTTGCGCTTCAAACTTAAAAGTGATTGCAGTATAATTTCGTTTGTTCAACTTCTCTTAATCAAAATTAGTACCTTAACTTCTGACTGAATACTTTTGTGATATTATCAGAATAATTTGTGCATCAAAGCTGAGATTTGATGAACTAATCTTCCCCTTATTATTGATATACTATTCTAGGAAACACATCTCAAAATAATTGAATTCAATTAATATTTATTTAATAGATATTTGAAAACAAAAGCAATCCCAACTATTGAATTAAACTGTGATCCTGTCGTGTCCAACGATATAGATACGATATATACATCCTGGTGAATATAGATTAATGCAATATTTGATATTAATCAAGTCATTATTTATATATGAATTAGGGGACTACAAACAATAATAATGGTATCACCCTATCAGGATTTGATTCCCGTATATCTTGTATAATAATAACATATCAACATTTATAATGTAGGGTTAGATGTACTACCTAGGGTCAAATGTACCTTGAATTATTCGTATTCGTAATACGAGGGTGTTTTATCAGACTGCAAACTAAAAATAACATTTCTTTACGAAAAAAGTAAGAATATTATATTTCTCTGATATCCATTTACAAGCTGAGCTTAATTTTGAGGAGGTAAAGTGTCAAATATCCACAGTGATGTACCTTAAACTAATTGTATTGTTGTGTTCTCTTTAGGTTTCGAAGTATAAGTGGTAAAAATTAATGATCCTGAGTCATTAAAAGTACTCGTTGAACCTTAGGACGCTTAGGAAAAGGGGTTCCCTATAAGAGAAACATGTAGAGTTAAAAAAATTTCAATCATATACATTCTATGATGCTATTCCTTTGAATAAACTGTAACGATCAAATTATGAAGAGAGCATTTTTAGGTATAACCGGTGGGGGTGATTTAATAAACATTACGGTGTCAGCCATGGTATATTAATATTTTGCACCATGGTTCACACGATCTATCAATAGTTGTTTAATATTGAGGAATAACAGTGCTATAAACAGATACAATTTTCTATTATGGCATTTTTTGTGCGATTTTAAAAAACATATTAAAATAAATTTTGATTCTAGGTACAAAACTTTACCCTGTAATAAAATGTTTGTATGTGTGTATGCATCTGTACGCTACTGGTTACTGTTTGGTATGCTGCTTATCCTCTTATCCTCAAGTGACCGTCTGCAGAGTTGCAACTATTTAGATTAATTATAATAAACATGAATGATTACGAATGATAGACACTTTTGACGCCATGTATTATAATTCACCCTTCGAATATATCGTAAATTATTTGGTTAAAGTCAATTTTTTTTCTATTATAAATATAATTGTTTTAATCCGATAATCAAATTCATTTTATGATTTTCGTATCGGTATAAAATGGATTCTGTCATCGTGATTTTGCAATTTTTGATGCGGTGTTTTATAAGAGATAAGAATTAATAAAGCAATTTTATTTGGATCTTCTGAAGTTGTAAAGAAAGTTTGAGAAATTTGTTTATATCCTTCAACAGTGATATTATATTATCGATAGCTACTACCAAAATTCGACATTTCGTGTAAGTTATTATTAATTTAACTTATCACTTCCTTTCGCGAAAAAGTAAATTTTGCTCAATTAAAAAACGCACCTGACTATATAAAACTATTTTTGCGTCGAGTGCTAACAAATATTAAATGTTTATTAAGCGTTATAATAGATCAAACTGTTCGCAGTGCAAAAGAACTTCTAAGATTTACTCCCAACTAAAATCAAATCTAATATTAATATTAAATAACACTATGAAGATAACGCTAACACATAACACTGAGATCCTATCTTTTACTCTCCAATGGTGGATTTAACAGGTGGGCAAAGGAGCATTTGCCCACAGCTCCTTCCCCGTCCCCCAGAGGAATAAAAGAATGTGAATATACTTGGTATCATAACTAATGGAGTATACGGTCAGTGCTCAATAAATTGGAAAAAACACACGGAGCCTTTGTAACGTAAAATTACCCAAAAAACATCGGGTAGCTTCATTTAGTTCAAAAAATTGTCATTTAACTGTTTCTGTGGAGAGAGAGAGGGCTATACAAAAATTTGATCAATAGCGTTTCTGACAACATCCGGAATATTAATCTATAAGCTTGAACAAGAATCAATAGGGTATTATCGTTAGTCAAAAACAAATTATGAAATTTGAAAAAAGTTAAAATTTATGTAAAAAAATATTCGAGTCATAAAAGCAGATACTCTCAATTAGTTCAGTGTAGACAGCTGGGTATAATATATCCATAGATTATAAGTATTTAAATTTTTTATAATCAGATGTCTATGAATATATCTGTCAAACATTTGAGAGTTTAAAAAAGGTTTAAAATTTAATTTTAGTTTTTGGCAAAAAAAAAAAAAGAAAGCGTGTGTTTTTTTCTGAAATAAATTTTTGGTAGCTTTAGAATACCCTATTGACAAAATGCGGTCCCCGATTTTTCACACACATAAATTTATCTAGCGTCTGCATTATTAACACAAAAAACATTAAACAAAAATTGAACATTGTCCAAAGACTAATTTGTATACTTATTTGTTATCCCCCCAATATCAATTATAATAATATATCTTAAAACTACCACCTCCATCAGAGCCCATTTATTATAGAGAGAATAGCAGACTATTATTTAAAATAAAAAAAAGAATGTTCCTTGATACCATTAAGATTAAACACGTTTTTTTTCGTTAAATAAACAACAAATAATCACCCTCATGCTATTATTTTCTTTTTTTTCTTTTACTTACGAAATACACCCAAAAAAATAAAATACCGCATCGTCATCATATTTTAGTAGTTCTATACAAATTTTTTATTTCCTTTTTAATATTTTGTCTGTAATAACTTGTGAAGTAAAAAAAAAATAATAAATGAAATTTTATATTTTTATTGTTATATGTATGTCTGTATGTTTTTGAATAATAATAATAATGCTTGTAATAAAAATTATATGTAATTACTGCGTTGGTTTTCTTGTTATTGGTGAATAGAGGACTATGTTTATTTATTCGTTGGATTCTAAATACAAAAATTTATAATAAAATTCCAAAAATTTAATCACTAGTGTATATGTATACTTTTTTTATTAATCTTGCATCCGGTTCTTGCAACATTAAAAGCGTTATAACTTCATAAATATTAATTTTAGAAAAAAATGTTTAAAATAAATTTTTTAGGAAATTTTTAGATTTAAAAGTTAAGTCATTTTCTATTTCTTGTTTAAACAAATATTAGAAGACATATCGGTCAAATAGTCATTAAGTAAATCATCATAGTCGTATAAGTCATAAACGGTTAGTGATTAAAAAAAATTAGTTAAAAAAAGGTAGGTAATTTAATTATCTACAATAAAGGTTATTATCATTTTTGGTCTAAAGTGCACGGTTATGGAGATATAGCCGAAAACGGTTTTCCTTAAAATAAAGGCACGTTCCCAACCTATTTTTGTAAGGATCTTGTGCATTTACATTCAGTACGTGATACTGAACCTATTTAAATAGTAAAATAACTTCTGCTATTTAGTCCATTATGAACAAGAGTTACTAGCTTCTATGTAGCCTGTATCAAAAGACGCCATTACCTCAATTGAGTCGGTGAAAATACAAATTTTTCGGATAAAAGTTCACTGTGTAGGAGCTTAGAGAGTCGATTATCTAAATTTTCATTAACTTTACTCTGGAACGTAATTTAAAATTTGGCAGGTCTAGAACTCAAAACTGCAACTCTCTTTATAATACCATTTCTGAGTATTGTTATAGTTCATAAGAACTTTGTGCACAAAAATTTTGAATTTGTTGCAAATAAGTTAAACAAAATTTGTGAAGCTTTATACTTATAGTAGTTATATAATTTATGCTTGAATACAACAATAATAAAACTTTATTTTACGTAAAATCTTTATGGTATTAATTATATTAACTATTGAAAAAGTTTTCTTTATAATTACTTTTCAAACATGCTCATATCAAAGTGGAAAATTATCTGTGAAAAGTGGAAAAGTGTAATTTAATAGATCTAAAGCATATTCATGTTTCTTGGCAAAAAAAATCAAGCTTTTCCGGTACAGTATTATCTTTGATAATTTATTACTTTCAATTATTATTTTTGATTAATGCGATTATCGATCTTATAAAATATTAACAATAAATATTTTGTCTCAACCGTTGTATAAATTAAATAAGACCAAACTATAAATTAAATTTTATAACATCTTAATAAAATTACTGATTAGGCCCTACAAATATTTCCAAGTATGTTTGACGTACGTATATACATATAGAATGTAGTAAAATGATTTTACCCAATAAAATAATAATGAAAATAAGACTTGTTTAATTTGGTTGGTATTATAAAATTGTGTATAGAGTTACGTGTTGTACCTTGGCCACCTTGTAAATAAGATCATCCCTCAATTTTTATACTCTGTATATATGTAATACATATCAAGGAATACTAAGTTTACTTCCAAGTTTGCAGCGCATAGAAATATTGATGCTTCGAACAATATTTTGGTAAAGGTGTTCATAAAATCAACTTAAGAGTTCATTTCCAGTTGTCTGTCTGTCGGTCTGTTAACACGATAACTCAAAAACGAAAAGAGATGTCAAACTGAAAGTTTAATAGCGTGCTCAGGACGTTAAAAGTGAGGGTAAGTTGGTAAATGATCAACATAGGTAAATTGGGTAGAAAATTTGCAAGTAGATAAAAATAGTGGTCTCGTGAAATATTCTCAAAAAACGAAAAAATATTCTATAAAATTCAATGTTCGGTTCGATTTTAGTACGTATCTCAAAAACTATTCGACCAGTCATTAAATGCATACTGAGTTTTATCAAAATCGGAGATACATAAAATTTTTCGATTTTTTGGAATTTTTTTAAGGGGTACCCCTTTGAAAAAATCGAGAAAAACGGGAAAAAAATTTTTGTCTTGGAATTTGATGAAATTCGGTGGATGGGGTAATTTTGATCCAAAAAGTATAAAAATCAGGTTAATTTAATGATTGGATGCAGAGTTTCTGAGATATCGCAATATTTGGATGGATTTTAGCCAGTATCTTAAAAACTATTCGTCCAGTCGTCAAATGCACGCGATTTTTGTACTTTTTGGGTCAAAATTACCTTATATACTGAGTTTTATCAAAATCGGATATACATAGAATTTTTCGATTTTTTGCAATTTTTTTAAAGGGTACGTACCCTTTTGATAAAATCGAGAAAATGGCAAAAAAATTTTTGTTTTGGAATTTGATGAAACTCAGTGAATGAGGTAATTTTGATCCAAAAAGTATAAAAATCAGGTTAATTTAATGATTGGACATACAGAAACTTACAATGTCAGCGAGTATCATGGGCAAAACTTCATTTTCAAAAAAGTTAGCAAATTAAAATTCATAAAATTGTGAACAAAAGGGTGGATAAGTGAGGGCTATAACGTGATTGTCAAAAGGAGAAATTGCCCAGCAAAGTGAGCGGGTATCTGCTAGTCGAATATATTACCGTTTATATCCAGTAGTATCTCGGTACATAAGGATAAAGTTTAGAGCCAAAAGTGCAAAAAACGGTACAACACTCTCTCTTTCTCTCGTAAACATTTGAATATATATACCATACACATAAATTTAATATAATATAATACCCCTAATGAATGCTATTGTATATTATATTCATTATTTTAACATTTTAATATTATTATAATCTCAACACTATTCATTGAAACAATAGGTCTATTGTTAATTATAATAAATTATTATTTTATTGCTAAGAAATGTAGTTTAAACGTTATGTTTTACTGTATGTATATATTCAAAACTTACCATTTCTGTATTAATCATCATCATTTTGTATAAAGAGTACCCAATAAATAATCCCATTTTTACCCGACTGAGCAACGCAAAGGACTGGTAATGTGTTAATCTCCTATATGGTACACTAGAGGCCATTATTTTTCTTAACTTTGCGAGTGTTACTGAAGACATAGTAATGAAAATTCAATATGACGACCACCAGACGCCATATTGTGAAAAAAGAATGTATATATGTATTTATGTGACACACTAGAGATAAAACGCGTGGACTGATTTTGATGATTCTGACGTCTATCGATTTGTATTTACCTTGCGAGTTAAAGATGCAAGTAATGAAAACTCAATATGGCAACTACCAGACGCCATATTCGACCAATCACATATCAAAGTGATAAGATTTCAATTATTTTCTATTTTCTGTCAAGAAGAATTAATGTATTTCTAATAAATCTGCATTGTAATTACCGTAATAGTTATGTCGGATTACTGGGGATGCTGGTTTAGTAAGTCGGATCTATTGTATTGCGATTACCTTTACTGCATCAGCATGCGTCCGCCTTTGATATTGCGTTAAACATTTCATTCATTCCTTCAATAAATTTTATATGGTATTCTTTATCAAATTCGAATAATTTAAGATTTTATTCATTTTCAAATGAGTTTAAATTTACAATTTAAAAAAAAACATAATTCCTTTTTAGTTATTAATAAGTATGTTTTAGGTTAAAGATCATTTATATTTGTTTAAAAATACATAAATGGATTATGATTATTATGAAAAATAAGGCTAAATAATATCGCATTTATTAAATATTATATATTTTTTTACTGACGTTTTTGTAACTACATAAATATATGTAAGTATTATATATACATAGTATAATAATTGCTTTTACAACACGTAATATATCGTTTAAAAAAAGTTAATAATAAGTATTATACAATTTTTTTTCTTTAAAATATTTATCGTTTTAATAATGACAATTTGAAATTAAGTAAATTTTTATCATTTTTATTTTATAATACATAATTATCGATAAGAAATAAAATTGAAATGAACTTCAAACAATTTAGGTTACAAAGTCAAGCGATAACATTTAGCATTTACTTTTAGCCTCACCTCTTTAACTTTGCCATTTTGAATTTTTTCTTGGAAACATTGTACTGAGAATTTTCCACGATGATTTTTCAATAAGTTGAGCCAATTTTTTTCAAAATTGCAACAGACGATTTTTATATAAATAAATATATTTAATAGCTACGACTCCGAAACCTGTCTTATTTCACAGGCTTATGCTTAGTCTGCACACTTAAACATATTCAGTATTACTAAAGAAACTTTAAGGCAACTTTTATCAAATTTGAAAAAAAATCAAATCGTTATTATTACAAGGTTTTATTTAACTTGCAACGTATTTATGTATGTATGTATGTTTGTCCAGGTGTAATCTTACAATTCAGTTTTAAAGTAGTTATCGTCAATCGATTGAGCTGAAATTTGTGCACGCTAAGTTTGAATGACATGATAAGTTAAGTGGCGTCCTGATTTTCCCATCGTTTCCACCATACTTGATTTATTGATTTATTGCACTAAAAAGTAGAAAACAATTTTTTGTATGAGTCACTCATACACGACTATTGTAAAAGATTGAGGCGCTCAATATCAAGAATGAGTCGAAAAATAAGTGGGTATGTAAAATGAATGAGGGAGGCACTCCGATTCATTTTGGATATTTCAAATTGAGCGCCTCAAGCTTTTACTAATAGTCGTGTATGAGTGACTCATAATTTTTTTAAATTATTCTTTATTAAAATTTTTCATGTTAAAACATGTAAGTGAAGTCCACATCGTTTTCCTGGCTATGATGTCAACCTAATATGTATAATATTAAGAATGCCCAAATGTAATAGGTACTTGCAATATCAAATGACGAAATATTTTGGTTACAAGTTTGAGGCATTACTAATTAAGGTCACATACGAATATAAACTTCACTCTTGACAACAGCGCATTTTTTCAGTATTTCTATGAATCAACATATTATTTACTTATTTACTTTATATTTTTGCAAATATAAATAATAAATATTTTTGTAAAATGATGTAACAATATTTTAGTTTTATTTAATATTTTTGTATTATTATTTTTATTTACTTTTTTTTTTTTCAAAATATAAAATTCTATGAAAAATGTAAATTATAAATCATGATTAACACGAAGTAAATAAATTAAATATATAAAAATAAATTTTAGAAATTAATAATAAATGTTTTTATTTTCATTTTATCCACACCTTTAAATTCATAATAATAATAAAAATAATTAATAATAATAATATAACAATAAATAAAAATTCTTGTTTACTCATGATTTTCATTATTATTATTATTTTTTTTTTGTAATAATAGTTACAGAACAAAATTTATTAAGGGGTAACACCTATCTCCAAACCGGTGTTTTTGCATTTGTTTAAAACTACTTTCCATCCTTTTTAAAACAATCTTTTCATAATACGAATAGAAAAGGGTACTTTTATTCGAATTTTTACCAGTAAACATTTGGAACTCGTTATGGAAAACCGTGGAAAAACTTCTCAAATATAGACGGTTAAATCAATTCAAACCCTCCTGTTAAAGATTTTAACATATAACCTTTCAGTTCAGCAAACAAAAAGTTGAACGTTTTGAGTGATTTAAAGCGTTCTCAACAGCTTGGCTAAACTAGCACAATAAGAGAATACCGTTCCTACTTTTTTGAACGATTCACAACACAATTGTAAGTAACTGAAGCTCCGATTTTAAAAATACTTGCTTGTACGTGTACCGTAGACCTTCAGGATCATTCGTCGCCACTAAGCTTTGCATCCCCGAAAAATAAAAAAAAGTAATACAAAATTTAAAAAATTCGTAATTTATCGCGGAGATTATCCTTCAGGGTTTTTGCGGAAATTATCCCTCAAGTTGCAATAATTATCACTTGCATTTTGATCTAGGATTCATGATCACCTACCCCAAAAACCCTCGCAAGATGATTTCGGAGGTGAAATTTTGAGTTTTTTATAATTGTTCTGATTTAAAGGTTTTTTTTTTGGGGTGGGAACCCTAATACTGTCATTTTTTTTGTCACTTGTGGAGTGACTGTATTTTTCGAAGAAATTCGATAAACCGCATTTATTGCGAATTTATTTTCTTTTTTATATTTGCTTATATTTACTTAACAAGGAGTCTTGAGGAAAATTTTAAATTATTATAAATTCAAAAATATGTGGAGTTCCCAGAACTCGATTAAAGGTAGGTACTTGATTACGTAACTATATGATTTATTTCAAGCACATTGAATAATAGTTTTGTATCCGTTTTCCAAATTAGAAGTTATAAATGTACCAAATCAAGGATGGATTCATTAAAATGAGACTTTCCATCAAGAAAAGTAGAAGCTTATATGAGACTGTTTTAATGGAATCCTAGAAAACCAATTTTTCTGTATAAGGTACTAAGATACCCAAGATACTTAATTTTAATTTGAAATGATTTACATTCATTCATATATTTAAGTCGCTTTTCAAACTAAATAGTGGGTCTAATTAAAAAACGTAATAATATAACCAAAATTCCTCTAAACTTGAGTTTAAACTAAATCGAGTTTCATTTTTTTTCACTTATCTTGCAAGATTATAATAAATATGTTTACATGTTTATACTTCAAAATTCGAGTTAGAATTTACATTATTTATTTGCTCTCACATTATAAAAGGAATAATATATTTACTTACTAGTAATAAAATACTCAATATTATAACCAATGTTTGCCATAAATATTGTTTGTTTAGACGGTGCAGTGTTTATGATTCAAGCGTTGGTACATTGTTCGCAGAAAAACAATATTAAATGTCACGTAAGTTGTTTTGTAAATAAATTGTTTCTGTGAATAATATAGAATTTCGATTATCCTTGATATTTACAGGTGTGCAAATACTATTTCAGGGCATTCGTATTGGATGCCAACATCGCCAATGACCGCCCACGAAAAATAAAAAGGTATTGAATTGAAACTATTGAATTTTTATGAATGGAAATTTATATTCATTGTTTTATTTTTTAACCATCGTAAAAATCATTGGAGAAAATCAACTTTCCGTACCTTATTTATTTAATAATAATAATTACAAGTAAAATTTAGAAAATTTAAAAAAAACCAGACAAATTTTTCGGTTATGGAACCTTAAACTCGCACTTGAACCCTAATCTCCATTAACTTACCTTTTTCCTGAAAGTATTTTGAAGATCGTCGCCACTTTTTCTTCAAACGAAACCAAAAAATCTAAAATCGGTTCATCCTTTTAGGCGCTACGATGCCACAGACAGACACACATACACATAGACACACACACATAGCGATCAAACTTATAACATCCCTATTTTTAGTTCGGGGGTTAAAAATATAGGTTTTTAGCGTTATAATTGTGTAAGCTCCATAAACGAATAGGATACATGTATATTTCTGAAAACATTTTTTATAGGTATTTTTTAATAACACAAAAATGTACTATTAATTTTTTTTATATATTTTTTTTATGAAATTAAATAATTACTTTTTTTTATTACAGTTGACGTATGATGTCCCCAAAAAATTACTACACAACAATTTTTGTTACACGTGAACGTATTTCAAGAAATTAAATTGTGTAACTCATTGTGAGTCATTAAATTTTTATGTGTTGAATATTAAAATACATATTTTATTAGAAAATCGAGCAAAAAGTTTTGAATGAAAAATATTTTATTTACAAAAACATACTTTTTGTTTATTTTCAAATTGTTAGCTAACACAATTATTAATTCTTTGCGAGTCAATTCATTTCGAATATTGAAATAGTAAAATGATTATTCAAATGAACAAACTCAACTCAAATATTTCAATTTCAATTAAAATATTTCCAAAAATTTGTCCCAAATGAAAGCTATCTAAGTATCCTTTTCATCTCATCTGATGTTCCTGACTATCACTTTGATATTGATTTAAGAAGGAATGTTATAAATTTATGGTGTTTACCTGTGCGTCTGTGTGTTTCTCAGTGGTATTGTAGCCTCGAAACGGTCGAACCGACTTGATTGAGAATATTTTATAGATAAGTTTTCAAAAATCGGTTTACAAAGAATAAATCGCTTTTTTTCGGGGGTTTTTAAAATTTTGTAAATTTCACTTGTTTGAACAAAATATTTGTAAAAGAAGAAGGGACTATGGTATAAATTTGATATGTATGTATGCAAATAAAATTTTAAGCTTTAAAGAAATAATAACATTAATCACACGGTATATTTTTAGCATATTTAAAAAGAAGATATTTAAATATTTTTAAAGTGTCGTTTGATGTTATAATGAATTCAAAACCACTACAGACATATACATACACATAATCTATACATAACATAACTACACTAAATTAATGAGTCAATAAAAAAAATAAAACAGAAACTCATTAAAAATTCTCTTCATAATTATTATTAATATTTAATTTCTTTTTCACATCTTGATAACATCAATTTATATAAAATACAAATAAATTATTAATGAATGTATGTTTTGTATCTATTGAGTATAATATATAACAGAAATTAGTACCAAATATTTATACTTAGACAAAGCTAATAGTAATTTGATTGATAACTTGCTTTTACCTGCCCGATAGAAAAATTTTTTAGCATTTTGAATTCGCTGATACAACTTTTTTATAATTATTTTTCCTCGAGAATGCGTCTAGACAAAAAAAGTTCCGAAGATTAAAAACCGTTATGATGATCCAAATTAATGAATTGAACGAATTATTTTCGATTTATAATTTGTGTTCCGATATCTTGGCTCAACTACAAGAGATATAAGTTTATACTCTCCCAAATTTTTTATATTATAAAACTTTATAAATAGCTTTATAATATCATGTGTTTCTAATGTCAGCTTATATTTTTGGCAACCCGATGCGATGATTTTTCCAAAAAACGAAACATCGACTTTAACTATAAGATTTTCATGGTCTTCGTAGTGTTTTTTGTACGAAGGAGAGAAGAATTCAAATGCATACGTTGCTTTATTATAACTTAATTATACCTATGAATCATCACTTTCTTAGAGCAAAGCTTAACTGACTAATATTATCAATGGGAAATAAACTCTGTGTACTTTCTTTTTGCAATTTACACGTTCAATCCACAGAAATAATTTTGATGAAATTTGGAACATAGATAACTTGAATGTTGGAAGTGACCAGAGACTTTGTTTTCTGAAATTCAACCTTTGAAGGAGTTAAAGGCATGAAGATGGTTTGTTTTACTTTCTATGAGAAAGCTAGAAACGCAAATTCTAAGATCGAAGATGAAAGCTATGCTAAAGGACTCGTTAAGAGTTACAAAGGGTAATTGGGGTCAATGACGTGGATGAGGGAAAAACAGAGTTAAGAGGGGAGGATACTGGAAATAAGTGTATTGCAATAAAAAGAAATCTCCACAAATAGTTGGTTTTTATAGACAATGTCTGTAAGATTATGAGTTGAACTAAAATCGGATTTGTATGCTGAACAACATATAATATTTATATTATTATGATGCTATTCATCTTAAAATAGTAGGTAGGTAGGTCTAGGTAGGTGAGGTTTGTTCTTAGTATGCAGGCAAGGCAACTCAATCGACCGCTGTATCATCATCAAGTTTGTATTTATAATACGTACGCATATTATAAAATTAACGTATTCTTTTTTAATTTGAATATCAATTAAATAATTATTGCAAATTGTGAATGCGGTATATAATCAATGTAATCAGTAATAAAATAAATTTTTTTTATCTTATTTATTTTTTTTAAATTTAACTTTTTATACTTTCATATACTTGTCATTATATAGATATTTTTAATAATCTATTACAGCCATACTTAATAAATTGAAAAATAAAATTTAAATTAATTATTAAGTCGGTTTTTTTGTACAGGGAAAATAAGATTTTCTTGTAAATGATTACAGTATTGAAAAAATAAAAAACTATTGACATAGTCAGGAAATTCCTTATATAAATTTTCTTAATTGTGACTCACATTAAAAAATGACTTTTTAAATTTAAACCTTAAATTTAATCTAATACGTAAAAATCTCGTGAAAGGTCGTTTGTGTTTGAACTCCTCCGAAACAACTCGAGCGATATTAATATTTTATACATTCGGTAGGTATGACAATAGGTCGTAAAGTATTTTCACATTGTAGAAATACCTTAAGGTGGTGAAAAAGCGAATGATAGTTTGTATATGATAGTTTGGATATGTAAATAATTTTAGAGACAAATATAGATCAATATTTAACAGCTATTAGTTCAATCCTAGTAGCTCAGTTGGTTAAGGCGTTAATCTGAGGAGCTGATAAATGAAATTAGCGGGAAAGGTGGTAAAACACATATATGGTATCACAATTGGCTCTATAGCCTACGTGTGTCATTCGTGGACAGTCACTATAACCTAGCCTAACCTAAATCAGCTAACGAACGTAAAAGTAAGTAAGAACTTGCACGTAAAAGTATAAAAACGAGCTAAAAAGTGACAACAGAGTCTAATATATTTCACGATTTCCATGCACGAAATAAACTATTAAAAATGAGTATTTCTCGCTAAGCACAATGAGAATAATATGTAATAATTATAATTAGTGATATTTTAATATAAATTTGCTTTTTCAAACCAAAACGCTCAATTCAAAAAGTAGTAAGAAAGTTATTTTGTTAAGAAGATAAAAAGATTTTCATCCAATTGCGTATTCCAAAGGAGGTGGCTACAATATGCAAAACATTTAAACTCATAATAGTGCTCTAACATACTTCTCCGTATTTGCGAGTTAAATTTCTTTGAAATGTATTATTATATACAAAATCCATAAAAAAATCTCGTTTTGTTGTTTGTTTGTTGTTTAAGACAAACAAAAACCCATAAAAGTAAAAATTAAATTTAAAATAAAAAATCTCAATAGATAAGGTATTTACTTATACAAAGAGAAAAATAGAAAAAACCTTTTAACAAAAAGAAAATAGACTTCAAAAGAAAAACTTATCCAAAACAAATTAATATGAACTAAAAAGTTAAAAAATAACGATAATATAAGGTAGTTCAAATTATTGTTATTTTTGGAGTCGGTGTCAGCCAAGGAAACAACTCCAACAGAACAGTTTGTTACATTAGCTCCAAAAATAACAATAATTTTAACTACATTATATTATCGTTATTTTTTTACTGTTTAGTGCATATTAATTTGTTTTAGAAATGTTTATCTTTTGAAGTCAGTTTTCTTTTTGTTAAAAGTGTTTTTTATTTTGTGATTCTTGTGAAGCTGAAGTACACTAACTGATTTATCATTAAAAAAAAGAATCGTCGAAATCAGTTGGCGTGATACTGAGTTATTCGTCCATTTTTCGCGCACATTCTTAATGTAAATTTAAGACTTATATGGTTTTCACATGGATATCATTGTCAGAACTGTACCAAAATGAAATGGGACCACACGGGAATCGAAAGCTTTTAAACAGATAAAGAATCATCAAAATCGGTTCACCGAGTCAACAGTTCTGAGTTAACACACAAAAAATGCAGTCGAATTGATAACCTCCTCCTTTTTTGTTTGAGGTCGGTAAAAAAAAGAATAAGAGTACATACAGAAACTACACTTTGAGTTTTTTTCAAATCACAATTAAATTTAAATTTACATAAAAACTTATGAATAATAAATAAGTGAAGAATATTATACTTCAAATATAGTCAACTTACAGTACTTACTCCCCATATCTTCTACGAAATGTAACAGAAAAATAATTTCGTCAATAAAACTGTATACAGAATAAACCAAATTTTACACATTGTGATTAGGACGGCTTTTGAAAACTAGGTTAGGTTGGATTATATTGACTGTTTTGGGGTGGGTCACACCTAGACTATATGGTTTTTTGTGATACCGAAAAGAAGGTTACCTCATCTCCGGTCAAAAGTCCATGAACCCCATGAAAGGTTGGATAAAAATCATTTCCTAGGGTAATTTAATTTTATCGGAAATGTAATTTTATCCCAAGAATACAAGAATCATGTTTCTCTGAAAATGAGAAATGTAGTTTCGAGAGATATCATGGAGCAATTTCTGCAATCGATACTTCAGTTTTTCAAAATCGTTTCGAAATAAATGCTGCTTGCCTTAGGACGATATCTCAAAAATAACTGACCAAATCGTTAATGAACCCAATTTTGATATTTTTTGCAAAATTGAAAAAAATTGGCAACAGCATCCACACATGATATTACCACCTTCAATTTCCCGTTACAATATGAAAAATATAATTTCTGTAACATTGTGTATGGTAATAGTAACACACACCTCTTGTATCCTTGTCTATCATTTATTAAAGGGTATTATTTAATGCCCTTTTATATTCAAAGGCATAATATATAACTATAATTCAACTCTTCTCTTGCCATATACATATAATACTTACATATTTGCATTTATGTAATTTTTTCTCCACACTTTGATGTTGTGCAAACAGCTTGAAGTAAGTAACATACATACATACATATACAAATAAAAAAAATACATAAAAAGAATGGTTAGAAGCGTTGAAAAGAATGAAGATACACAAAGTGCTTCCGGAGCATAAAAACACATACAAAACGAGAAAAAGAAGATGTAATAGAAGTTGAATACTTTTATATGTATATAAGTGTTTATATCATCATACAGCATTTTGTCTACAAGATGTATTAAGGATGCATGTTATTTTAAGTCGAAGTCACCATTGTTATAACTTTATTGTGTGTCATAAACTTCATTGCGCGTCTCTTTATCCAAGTCTGCATGGCTCATTGAGGAGGAAGTGAGACGGGTATACGACTCTTCTACCTATCTCAGTTTCTCTAATAGCTCTAATAGTAACGATATAGGTAAAAAAAAATTGTTGTCTGTCTTACTCGTATTTTAGGTTGTCACTGGTTAGGTTGTCATTGTCTTACTCGTATGTTAAGTTAACCCCCATGGATCCCACTCAAGAAAAGCTTGCGAGGATGCCATACCAAGAAGGTCTTAAAAGATTAGGAGATAATCTGAAAAACCAACAATTAAAGGCATGGACCAGCTACGAAGGAGGGCGAAACGCCAAAAGCCTGTTGGGTGAAGGAAACTCGCTAGGTAACAGAGCCGAGGAGATATTGAAACTAAACAGAGCTGATATTAGAGTCATCGTAGAGTTACTCATAGGGCATGATAACCTGAACTGTTCCAACATTAGATTGGAAAAAGACAATCTCCCGCGTGTGACAGATGCGGAGAAAATTCAGAAGAAACATCGATCCACTTTCTGCCCTGCCCTGTGCTCATACAGCAGCGAAGGAAATGGTTTGGTCCGGCCATAGTCGAACCAGAAGAAATTAGGAAACTCAGCGCTAGGCAAATCCTGGGTTTCAGTACATCAGTTGGTTATAATAGCCACTGAAAAACGTAGCGGGGATAGAGTACAAGGGTCTATTTGGCTAGGTGCTCTGAACCATTGCTTCGAGGTGCGATGCTCGAGCATGGCCCGATAACCTCCATACCATACCATACCATGTTAAGTCGGAGTCCGAGGGACTCTAAGTCATGTTTGCCCAAGTAAATGAGCGACATATGTCAAAAATGTCAAAAATTTGGTCTTGTAAACCGTTAGAGATGTAACAAAAGTTTTTTTTTTTTCATTGAGAACTACTCGACGAATTTCAAATTTTATGTCAAAGAGCATTAACATCCCAATTAATAGACTTTCATATAGAATAACATGATGAACTACAGAAAAATTTATTTATCATTATTATTCGAAAAAAGTTCTCTTCTAGGACAGATTTTGTACACATAGTATCTACGAATGGATGAATATGGTATTCTAGATTTCATGTCGTTCTTTATTTGAATCGTCGCTTCCTTGCTTCTTGATTCTTCTTAGTTACTGGCTCGTTGGCACCATTCATCATGATACTATACAGTATTAACAGGAGTGTACCTATACATATATTTGGAATGATGATATATGGGAATAAATGTGACCTTACAACTTACAAAAAAAAACTATGTTTTGTATTCAGGTTCTTAAAACATGTATGCCTTCTTTTGTTGAATGTAATAATAGGAATCATTTTTATTGTTTTACAAAGATCATACATTTTATGACCAGTGTTGTTAATTTTAGATCAACGTGGTTACATAAATTTCAAAAGGTAAGTGTAGTGGAAAGGTGCGATTTCGTGGTCACGTTTGCCGCTTGATTTTAAAGTCAGAGTTATATCTACATAGTCAAATCGGAGCGTCAATCTCATACATTTACTAAATATGTTTTTCATTATAATCAGTATCCCATTCCCTAAATATTATAAATGTGGGGCAGAATTTTCAATTGAGCTTTCAGCTTTAATACTTTACTTTCTATCGCTTACCAGTTATGAATTTACTAGAGTGAGGTTTTGGTTGAACCTGAAAGCTTAGGTAATTCACTCCCTTTAAATTTAACATTATTCGTTTAGAGTATTTATCTCGATTAAGCTTATTTTTAGAGTTTTTAAGCATTTATATGTAATAAGGATGCGATGATATGCGGAAGATTGCAAAGAAAAAGGTCAAACTTATAAAAAGGAGTGTCAAACAGTCTGATGACAAAGTTATTCCATGATGAAATGTTTTGTAACTATAATTTTATTTTGTCTAGAAAGGCTTCTTTTGTTGAAAAACACTTAAACTTATTTTATATAATAAAATGATTTACCCTCTTTGCAAATACAGAATAAAATTTAAAGTAATGTTTAAAATTATGAATATTAACTTAAAATTTTTTATAAAATTCATTAATAATTCATTATTTGACACATATTAAAGTTAGTATACAGTCACATGGTTTTATAATTGGAAAAAAAACTACTGTTATCTGTCATGTTTGATCATTTCTCCGTCAACATGCCATTTTAAAAATATACTAAAAGAAATATTAAGCGGTATTAAAAATTCAATACTTTTTTGTTGTCTAACATTTTACAGAATAAATTTCCCATTAAAAAATAACATAAAACTTTATGTATTTATTATAAGAACTAATTAACCTCAGGCATTGATTATTCTTTCTGTACAGATAAATTGGAAAAACGCAAAATCGAAAAATTATATCACATTGCAGATTGATAGCTAAATTTAAAAAAAGATTTTACTAACGTATAACTGTTTCGCTCCAAAACTCGCCATTTTGTTTTGTTTTTACAAATACCCATCTAAGAACACTTTTGGGTTTTTGAGACAAATATAATGATGTCTTATAAAGGAATTCATCAACGAGCAAATCTCAATCTAACTATGCAGAACATTTACGAAAATTATCCCTTTAATAATCTGTTTGAATTTGTATTTCACCTAAAATTATAAGCAACGTATGTTATATTCTGGAGTATATAGATAAGCGTTACATGTAACATTAAATCGAAAATACTGACCAAAATAAATGGTTGTTTACATTCTCGATTGTATTATAAAGACGCATTTATAAAAATATGCATTCCTTGTAAGTCGATACGACGAACTTTCCTTTGAAAGCTCAGACGAGTTTTACCAGATATAAAAACAAATCTTTTTATGTAAATAAACATTTTAATTTAATTTAAGAAGGAAGAATTTATTCGAACAGAAAAAATATATTTTTTTTTTTTAATTTCATATTTTAATAAAAAAATAATATTTTCCTTTGATATTTCTTTGTTTTCTCATAATAAATTTTATATATATTTTATATAAATATAATAATAAAAAAAAAGTATATATAATAAAAAATTTTTATATATTTTCGAATGGTATGTTTAACCAATACACATTATATAATTTAATAAATACATTGAACGAAGAGCGAACCTTTTGATTTAATAGAACGAAAAAATATCTTATATATCGTGTTAGCGTTGGCGTCGGTTCAATTCACACTCATAAGCTTTCAATAGTTTATTATGAATGGTATTTACTTTGATGAATTTGATGCCTGGTTTTTATCATAAAATAAATTTGAATTATTATTTAAACATAACTAAACAAAAAAAAAAAAAAAAACAAAAAACAAAAAAACAAAAAACAAAAAAACAAAAAAAAAAGCACTTGCAAATAAAAATTGCACTGCCAATTTTGTTCAAAAATTAAATATTTTTTTGACTTCAATTTCCCACATGCAACCTTCAAGTTAAAAGTTTAAATTAAAATTTTTTTATTTTATGATTTTTAGTGAATCTGAAGTACACTAACTAATTTTCTACTTAAAAAAGACTCATCGAAATCGGTTAGCGTGATATTAAGTTCTTCATCCATTTTTCGCATCGTCAAAAAAATTTTTTTCATGGATACCATCGTCAAAACTGGACCAAATTGAAATGGAACCACACGGGAAGCAGCAGCTTTCAAATAAAAAAGAATGACCAAAATCGGTTCACCCAGTCAAAAGTTCTGAGGTAACAAACATAAAAAAAACACAGTCGAATTGAGAACCTTCTCCTTTTTCGAAGTCGGTTAAAAATGATAAAGAAGATGAGATTTTTCCCATTTTCGCCTCTATTAAAATAATTAAATTAAAAACGAATACCTCAAGAAATTTTTTATCCATCGTTTTTACCACTAATTTGAGATTATTTAGATTAGAGCATTGTCAATAAAATTCAGTGTTAAAAAAATAATTCGCCAATCGTCAATTTTGCCTAGGGTGCAAACTCAATTGAGCTTTATAAATAAATGTCTTCATCATATAATAAAGCACATATAAAAGGATGATGGTTAGTTGTTGTTATACGAGCTCATAGAAGCAGGCATACATGAGCATTCTTTTTTTACACACCCAAGTACCACATACATCTTCGTAGTGTTTTTTACTCATCCTTCTTATTTTATTCTCTACTCGAATTGTGAATTATGGAATCTAAGGCTGGGTATTTTAAGGCTGCAGAAAACAAACTAATTTTATGATTGTTCACATGGGCATTTATTTTTCTTATTTCCAGTAAAAATCAACCCATATTAAATCCTTTTCATAACTAACTAACTAGCAGGCGGGCAACACAACACCGGAATTAAAAAAACACTATGGAAAATATGCATAATAGTAAAGTTTGAACGAAAATTGTATTGTTTTTGTTAATTATACCATTAATATGAGTATTTCTTATCTTAAGAGTTAAGAAGAGATGAAGGAGTTTTATTAAGATAATTGGGTGTTCATTCCATTGTCGAATAAATCTTTACATAATTATAATCGTCAGTGCTTCTGATAGTAATGGACTACAGATGCTGATTTGTAACTAACAAGGACCCGATAGAAAAAAATAGCAATACAAAAATTGGGATCCAGTTGGTGAAGCTGATGTCGAGACTGAAAGATTCTGGCTATTAAATTGATCACCTTGTGGAAATTGAACCAGTGTTAAATCAATTCATCCTAAATTTACTTTTAGGAGCTACTGCGTTGAATTAATATGTGTTTGTCTATTTTGGCATTCAGTAAGGGAAGACTGGTGGATCGAATAGGTTTCTATATTTAAAAAACAAAAAAAAAGAGTAAGTTATAACCTAGATTTATTTGGACATTTTTGTTGGTTTAATATTTATACTGATGTTCATTCAGCAATTGTTATCATGGATAGTATAAAACATGAACAGACAAATTCATCTGAAGCCAAAATAACATTATAAAAAAAATATTTTAGATTAAATTTTTCATTTATAATTTTTCCAATATATATTTTTCAAAACACTTGCGAATGCCAAAGAAACATCATTTTCGTAGTATATATATATAAGTACATCATATTTCTGATATCATATTTCATATATAAAATTTCTATATTAGAAAAACAAATACTTAGAAAAACCAATTTCATTCTATGTAGACATGCCAATACTTACATTGAAGATGTTTGGAAAAATGATAGGTATAAAAAAAAACACAGTTGATATTTTTCTCAATATGACTACTCAGTCTTATATGGTAAACCTTTCAACTTTTTCAAGTTAAAGTAGTACATAAATAATATGAATATAGAATATTCGAAGGACGTTTTGTAAAACTGCTTTCGGTGAATAAAACTTTATAAATACCTAGTGGCTCATAAAAGTTGAGATCATAATAAGAAACTCGTCTACAGTTTATAACAAGAGAGGTGGTAATATCTGAAACCCTACCGAAAAAAGTTACTCCATAATAACGTATGATCAACCATCGGCGATTGACAATTTAATTCTTTCAGTGACGAAAAGTGGTTGTTTTATTAATTGGCGTTCTGACTAGTAACAACTGGGCAGAGATCTTAAGTACTATGGTAGGTACTAACAAGCTTTTAAGAGAGCTCCTTCTAGGTGTACGCGAATTTATTTCATTTTGAAGTTGATAAGTAGTGACGGAAACTTTTCTATACAAATAAGTTGCAATATTTTTGACAGGATGCTTTTAAAACAGCAAAGTGTATTTACAACCTTTTTTTCACAGTTTCTAAAAGGTGTATGCTCACGTTTACCAATAACTACCACGTGAAGTTGGCAGTACATATATGAAGCTTCTGTGAGGTTTTTTCAAGCTTTAATATATTCGATGTATGCTAAATTCTATTCCAAAAATAAAGAAAAGTTTTAAAAATGTTACTACGCCTAATTATAAAAGAGTGAACTGACGATTTCGCCAGTCATATATATGAGATATGGTACATCGACAAGACAATAAAAATTCTTGAAAGAGTCTTTTTTGTGCACAGTCTTGTAAAAATATCAATGATATATGGGATATATTCTAACGATTCTACATCATAGTTTTGTAACAAAATGGTTGACTTATTTTTTTTCCCGTAAACTTTACTTTTTTATACCTGATGGAAAGAGAGAAATGAACGAAACGGCCACATTCCACATCGTCATATAGAATGATGAAAATCATCACGACAACTGGCTTCTACTAGACTCATACTCTATAATAACCTGTATATACCAACCAACTTCATCGTCGATGTCGAGTAGAAGCAAGCAACCCACACCTTCGCCGTGAGAGTTTTAGTAGTTATTGATTTTATATGTATTATAAGTACTTTCTATGTATTATCCGTACATACGTATATACATCTCTTTCACATTTCTTTTTCATCTTTTGAGATTTTTATTTCCTTTGCACATTTTTAGTGAACGGATAATATCTAACTAACTAGTCCGCGGGACAGTACTTTTTTTGTTAAATAATTTATACGTACTTGAACTTTCCCCCTACTTCCTTTTGGCGAGACTACTTAAGTTTCCCCTCTATGTATTTAAGCTGTCGGTCTGAAAAAATGCTAAAGGGATTTTTTTCGTCACTCTGACCACTTGCTAACATAAAAAATCCGGCCAAATACTGCACCGGTAAGCTTGTGTACCACCTCGAACATGCCAGACTATTTTTGTTTTTCAATACATACTTTTGGCGTTTTTTCCAAGCCAATAGCTTCAATTTGACGATTTAAAAAAGCAGTAATTCCGAAAAAAGTTGAAGAGAGAAAGTTTGGTAGACTTGCTAGAAGTCACTCACGAAGCTTAAATTAATCATTTAACAAAAAGAGTGCTGTCCCGCAGACTAAACTATTTAGCACAATGTATATATGTTTATAAGGTTGCACAAACTAGTCAAATTATAGTGTAGGAGGACGATTGGCATAAAAATTAGTAAAGGCATTATTAGAATTAATTTAAATGTATTGTTTCAATTAAAAATATTCTTTTTTAAACCAGTTTGTTGTGCTTAACAAAACCATAAGAAACGATCATTTAATTGTTCACTGAACACAAGGAAACTTACAAATTACTGTAATAATTGGTAAATATAAGTTTTGTGGTACGCCACCTTGCAATTTTTCTCTCTCGATATCTCTCAATATCTCCCTTGGTTCTTTTTTTTCATTTTTTATTGCACAATACTGCTTGCTAATCCTCATTGTGCATTGGTAATTCTAAAAATTTAAAGTATTAATTTAAATTTTTAGAATTTAAATCCTGAGAGGAGATTACTCTTTAAGGGTAAACGCTCAGATAATTGATACATGCATAACACCAGTTTTAACGTATGGATGTCAATCATGGGCTCTAACACATATCATTAGCAATAAACTGGATATCTGTCCGAGAAGAATGGAACGCTGTGTTCTCAATATTACCCGGAGAGATAAGGTGATACGTTCAAAAACACAAATCCGCTCAGCAAAGTTTATTGCTAAAATGCTAAAGTGGACCTGAACAGGACACATTTTACGTTCAAAATCCGATCGATGGGCAAACCGAATAATATTCAGGACACCAAGGATGAATAGTAAAAATTGTGGGAGACAACGTAAGAGATGGTAGGATGAGTTTAGAAACTACGGTGGAAATATATGGTCGAGAATTGTTACTGACAGACAAGCGTGGAGAAACGCATAAGACATTCTGCCCTTATTGTGATTAAATTCACATTTGTGAAAGGAGAGGCCGTTGCCCATTTACTGGGATCAAGGCTTATTTTTATTATTATTAACTACAAAACGGGTTGTTAGCCATAATATTTTACTTTTGTCGAATATTTTACCTAACCCTTAGAACACATCATATGTATAATGCATATTTTTTTAAATCTTCACAAAAGTATATGTGTAATGATTATCGATGGTGATGTTTTTTTTTGTCAATACTTCTTTTTACACATTTTATGTTTTTGTATTCAGTTTGCGTTTTTTTTAACTTTATTCCAACATTGGCAATATTTTTATATGGACAGAAGTGACGACAGAGTTGGATCACGTATATTGTATACTCTCCGTACATTGACTTGATCAGATATCTAGGAAGTTGCTGATTCCAAATTCAATGTAAAAAAGGTCGTGCAGAGTACACAATCTTTTTACAATAATATATAACTTGTGTTGTAATCAAAAGTAGGAAAATATTTTAGTTTTGATTGATTCTGATATTTTTCGTTGTGAAAGGTGTTAAACAGATTGTGAATAAAATATGAAATATAAAATACTATTATTTAGAATTATCACGAAATCGTAATTTTTACATATTCGTATACGATTTGTTGTATTATATACAGATGAAAATTTGTTTTTTTTTATACCATGTATATATGAAATATACATAGTATATTAAGTTTAGTCCCAAGTTTGTAACGCTTAAAATTATTGATGCTACGAAAAAAATTTTGGTATCGGTGTTCATAGAATCATCTAATTGCTCCATTTTCGATTGTTCGTCCGTCTGTGAAGACGATAACTCAAAAACAAAAAAAGATATCCAGCTGAAACTTTTACAGCGCACTCAGGACGTAAAAAGTGAGGTCGAGTTCGTAAATGAGCAGCATAGGTCAATTGGATCTTGGGTCCGTAGGAAAAGTTTAAGTGTAAAAAATGTTCCTTATCAACTTTTGTTTGAAACATTTTTTTGTAAACATTACTGTCAACTCACGCGGGCACACATTAGATGCAAATTTTATGGAATGTATTACTATGGGATTATCAGTTATGCATGTGTGACATATACAGATAATTCTCTAGCCTGCAATTAGATAAGGGTACCACACAGGTGGATTTGTTCTGTAATATCATCAATAAAAGATTGATTAATATTAACTAATATTCTTTAAATAATTTTACAAAAATTCAATATCCTATAGTTATTACTACGTTAAGTGTACATCGTTGTTACTAACATGAGAGGTAATAATATATACATCAATATGTATATAATTTAATAATATACTTGTATATTTATATCACGTAAAGTACACGCCAGTATGTCTACTATACCAACTGTAACACAAAAATGATGAACAATGTGCCAGAATTGAATGATAAACGGGGTATATTTACAACGTATATGTACGGGAAAAGTATAGATTGTATATAATACCTAATACTGAAACTGCCTTTGATAAATATATATGAAAAGATATGCCTGTATTTATATATTTATACATATATATACATTACATATATATTGTTAATACAGTGTGTATAATATCGTTGTAGGTTATGTAAGAAACGACAATCCTAAAGACTCAATTGGTTAAAGCGTACAAACTACTGTAAGCGGTATTTATAGAGAGAAGTTGATTCCCACCGACACAAAAAACTTAATTTAAATAAAAGAGCCAAACAATTGGCCTCAGACCTCTGACTGTTGGCTGACACTGAGAACAATAAAGACAAGATAAATTATTTTAGACCCTACGGAAATTTCATAAAAGGAAAGTTATTCATGAATTTACGTATGTAATTGTAAGAAAGAGTGCCTATAATACTCTTTTCGGTCGTCAGAGAATTGATGTTGGAATACCACGATGGTTTTCGTTTCACACAACAGTAAAATCGTTGAAAAAAGAGGGGAACGTAAGCGCTGATTTGCTCAGTATAAGATAATTTGATTTCTGTATATTTTTATATACCAAAAAATATGTTAAATCTTATAAAAAAATGTTTTGTTTATTTAACTTAATATCTAGCTGTTCATATTCCAATCGTTAGGAAATTGTTTGAAAGTATTTCTACTTTATTTCAATATGAAACGGACAATTTTGGGATGAGTTTGTCATTATTTTCATTAATTTTTTTCAGTGTAATATCAATAAGGCGCTTAATTCACTTCCAAGCAATAATTGCATCTAGATCACTTTACTTGTATTTTCCACTTACGTTACACAAATTCCATATAAATACATTTTGTAATAATCTTGCTATCATGGTGTGAATGTTGAACATTCGCATAGCTCAATAACTACCTACCAATCAGTTATACATGCCGTACTCAATTTTTTCATATAACTGTATTATAATTCAACTAGCCAGATTATTATCTAAGAATCACATTTATTATCTTGGTTTTTGTCACGATCAGCAAGAATTTTTTCGATAATTAAATATAATTTAATATTTATAAGTAAATAGCAAAACTCTTGCAACCAAAATTAAGCTCAGAACTTAGTTGTACAGCATGAACAACTAAAACTTCGCAAGATCAAGATCAAAACTTCTAAGTCTTTGATTTTAGATTTTCCAGATTCTCTAAAACTTGACTCTTTGATCATTAATACGAATATTTGATCAATAATACTTGCTGGGTAGCACAAACTTGTTTTAGATCTCATTTCCTAATTTTTAACGACGTAAATAGAAGGTACCTATAAACTTCAAAAGATAACATTCATTCATAGTTTTTCTTACCATTTATTTGGATGTATGTAGTTGAAACTTGATGGGGGTCAAAGGGGGTGTTATAAGTTTGACCGCTATGTGTGTGTGTCTGTCTGTGGCATCGTAGCGCCTAAACGGGTGAACCGATTTTGATTTTTGATTTTGTTTGAAAGGTAATTTAATAGAGAGTGTACTTAGATATGTTTCAAATGGGAGTTTAGCGTTCTGTACCCGAAAAATTTATCGGGGGTTTTTGAAATTTTGTAAATTTCACTTGTTATATTCTATCTGGTGAAAATATAATAAGATTATATTTATTTTATCGCTTTTACATACTCACTACCTATTTACGAACATTATATTCGATATGTATGTGTATCAGCTATCTGCAGACGACAATCTACGTCCGTTCATATTCTATGGTTGTCGCATGATATGAATGTAGTGTATGTACTTGAATTGACGTGTATTTTACTTACTAACTGGTTCAATACTTCGAATGTTTCCTTTCATATTATATTATTATATAAAACGTGATCCAAGTTATTCACCATGTGTTTCATGAAAACAAGGCCATAAAAACGGATTTTTAAAGTATACCTGTTACACTTTGTACATAAGTACAGTAAATATGCAACATAAAAGTTCAGAAGTTTACATAGCGACTTTAACAGTTGTGATCATTAAAATCTAGATCGGCTCAAATCTTCCCAATAAAGCTCCTGGCAACTATAACAGTCAGCTATGTAAACTACTGAACTTTTTTCTTTATTTTCATTTTGAAATAATAATATACCTAGTTGCTGACATATTTTATTAATATTTAATTTATTCTAAAAATGTCCAATTTAAAAATAACTATAAAATACTTTTTTACATTTCAAAAAAAAAAAAAAAAAAAAAAAATTCCTACACAAAAATTAAAAAACATTTTTTTTAAGTAGATTAAAAATTATAAACTAAATCTCATTAAAAAGTATACATATAGTGTGTTAGAATATGATTAACTATTACTTAATTGAATGATGCAACGATCATTTCACAAAAATTTGACAAAATTACTTTCTTTTCATCAAAGTTTTGTAGGTTTCGAAATAATTCAATATATGTTATTACAGAAAAAATTTTTTGTAAGTAATTAAGAAGTAATTTCTCGAGATGGGGGCAATAAGAAATTTGTTTTATAGTTGATAATACATTTTTACTCATTTTCTTCCGAAGATTAAAACGATATCAATTTAAAAATCGATTCAAATGTTAAAATCTTCTGGAAAAGCATTAGAAAAATGTCACACATTCTGATAAACGACGCTAGAAATGTTTTAAATTTCTCTATTTTCTTAACAGTTTTATGGTTTTAAAGGCTTCTCGTCGTTGTCTAGAATGAATCAAGGTATCACTTATGCAGAACACACTTCTAGGGTGCATTTCTATATAATTAGTTATACAAAAATTTGGTGTATAGCATAAGGCTCTTGAAAAACAAATACACCTATACTTTACAAAATTTATATTGATAAATTATATTTTACGGACTCCATGAAAATTTTGTCGGACTCCATGAAAGAGAAACACCTTTTCACAATAGTTTGTTTTAATTCAGAGCATTATTACGTGAATCAATAATTTTGGAGGTGTATTTAACAATAGCAACGTATGCAGATGAACACTTACGACTTATTATACTAATCGAAACGAGTAATTCGATTATAGTAATTTTGTTAACTTTGAACTATCCTATTACTTACCTAAAACATTAACCATTTGCTCATACACTTAAAAATAAAATTTAAAACAACATATGACCGATTAATTTACCCACATGTCATAATCTACTAAAAATTGTATTATAATAATTACACAAAAGACAAAATTACACATACAAAG
Organism: Chrysoperla carnea; assembly: GCF_905475395.1. NCBI lineage: Eukaryota > Metazoa > Arthropoda > Insecta > Neuroptera > Chrysopidae > Chrysoperla > Chrysoperla carnea. The sequence continues at coordinate 20,859,348 of NC_058338.1, forward strand.
GTACAACATATATGTATATAGGAACCACATAACATGCATGTAAAGAAATATTATAATATATATAATACAAAATATTATATTATTTAAATTAATAATCCAAATCTCTAATTCAAAAATTTGAATACCCTTAAGAATTAAGACCTTTAAAATATAATATGTAAAATGTATTTTATGAAACCAAATATATTTTAAAATTAAAATAAACAAAATTCCTACAATACTTAAAACTTGTAATTTACAAAAGTATGCTTTTATGTTGTTCTTTGTATTAGTAGTGCTGTAACGAATACAAGTGAAATTTACAAAATTTAAAAACTCTCAGCAGATGCAATTTATTGCTTGTAAACCGATTTTTGGAAACTTAGCTATAACATGTTTTGAATCAAGGCAGTTTCACACACACAAAGAAACACACAGACGCACAGATAAACACTCCTTCTTAAATCATTATCGAAGTGACGAAGTTGATCAAGGACATCAGATGAGATGAAAAGAATATTTAGAGAGCTATCATTTTTTGGGGCAAATTTTTGAAAATATTTTAATTGAAATTGAAATATTTGAGTTTAGTTTGTTCTTTTGAATTATTGTTTTGAATTACCTAATTTTTTTACCATTTCACTTTTCAAAATGAATTGAGCCAGGTTTATTTGACCATTCATTTCAATAGTAATTATTTATATGTTAAAACTATACGTCATGCCTTTTCCAAACTGAATCGATTTTGAACCTCATCGCCAATTTTTTAGTTTTTTCGAGAACGGAACTCTAAGCTCGAACTAAGCTAGCTACGAACACTTCTTGTTATATTACTTTTCAAATGAAACCAATAAAATTAAAATCGGTTCACCCGTTTAGGCGCTACGATGCCACAGACAGACAAACACACAGTCACACACGCAAAGCGGTCAAAGTTATAACACCCCTTTTTTAATTCGGAGCTTAATAAATAATTTTTTGTAAAAGTTGCCATGCAAAGAGGGTTTTCACTGCTTACAAACTTGAACTAGACCAATTTAGATAAGTGTTAATACATTCAAATTAAAATCAAATATTCATTTCGTGAAATTAGTTTTCAGATATTTTACGTGTGTCGCCGTTTTTTCGTATTTTGTGTTTTGTGGTAAGTCTATATTCAATCCGACGTTTTTGGATTGGCTGAAAATCACGTTCAAAGATTCCGTTATGTAGATCTATAGATACATACCAAACTAATAAAAGCGTATTAAAAATATATTGACGTTGGAGCTGCGTGTACTTTGACATGATAAATTGTATTAAAATTAATAGTCTTCTATCTTTATCAAAAATATCTAATAATAATCGGGCTAAAACTGGGACCCCCAATTAATTTGATCGAAAATTTTATCATCGTCATGAATACAACACCTCTTTTTTATCGAAGAGGTTCTTTATAATTTTTACGTGACTCGAACCAGAAGAGAGTAGAATATCCGTTACATTACTTCTACATTAAATTATAATACTAACAAACATACTGAATGGTAATTAACGTTTAAAATGTCATTTTATATTTTACGTCATTTAAAATTAACGTTTGTGGTGTGGTTTTGTTTTTGTACAAAAGAAAATTATAATTTTAAGTGACTGACGACTATGACGAGTATTCTACATACTTACATGTAAATAAATACTCAAATGAGTGGAATGAGTCACTCCTGTGTAGTCACTCATTCTTATTATGTTTTATTTAGTTGTTCTTGATTTAGCACCGTGTGTTATCATACATTGCAAATGTGCGATGACCACCAGGCTAGAGATATCTTAAAAATAATAGATATCTTAAAATCATATTCAGTTTGCTAGATATACATTCGAGACGGAAAGCGATTAGTGAACAATAGTAGTAGAAAGAAAAAACCACACAACTCACAGTTCCGCATGTCAAATAGTTTTTGAGATATAATGCTTGAAAAATAAAGATGGTTTTCAGAAATGTTAAAATTTTGATTTTCGACAATGTTAAACCGAAATAGAAAAAAAGTATAAATGTAAAGTTTTTTAATTCAGAAAAGATAGAAATTTTTCAATTGGGAGTGCCATGGTGGAATTATAAAATTTTGTAAATTGATTACGGAATCTATACAAAGACAAACTGTTTAAGTTGTTATTTTTTTGAAGGCACCTTTTTTTCAACGGGTAATTTTTCTCTTGTTATAATAATTCTTCATTAGATGTTAGAAAAATGTCAAGCATCTTTTCAGGCAAAAATTGTACTATGAAACAAACAAATAAAAACCTTTGCTATCGTATGTGTTTTTTTTTATAAAATTATTTGTTTGCTCACATTAGTAGCAAAATTGATTAATTAGATTTGACATTCTTGATAATTAAATTGATTTTGTAAGAATTATCCATCTTTAAAATGCACACGGAATTATTTTGGCATAATTAAATCTCACTATTTCCATTTAAAACTTTTAATTGGCAGAAACTTCCAGAACGCGGGAAATGGTCATGTTTGAACGTGATTTGAAACAGATACAGATCACGATTTTTATCCAGTTTCCCATTTCGTAGAATACCGACCACGATATTCACCCCGTTGTATTTTTTTCTACAAAGCTAACGAAGTAGCTGTTTCAAAAAAGTGAAAAAGATTCTTTCGAAAATTTTTCCTCACATTAGTCATTGCTTATTTTCTTTTCACCGAAATCTCAGGCTGTCAGGAGAAAAGGAGTAAGCATTGGTCATTTACGGATCCAGAACTAAAAATCTTGTGTGTCAACCCGTATAATTTATGGGTATACTAAGATAAGAAATAAAAATTAAAAAAACAATATCGTTTGTTATTTCTGGCAAGTGGCAGTATGAACAATTTGTTAAGTATTATGTTGAGAAACTAATCCTTTTTATTATTTTAAAAAGAAAAATTTCCAAAACAAAGTCTAAATATATAATTTTCACATGTGATCCATATATTTGTATTATGTATTAGTGTACATTATTATATACCCAGTGCTGGATTTACACTAGGGTCAGTCGGGGCTAGCGCCCAGGGCGGCAAATTTTCTAGGGCGGGAAAATTTGTAAAGTGAGAAAACATTTTCTATACAATATATAAATAACTAATTCTTTTAAATAAACATTGTTTGAAAAAATAAAATTTGATATTTTTTTTCTGGAATTGATAAATATAGTTTTTTTTGAAGAATTAAAAAAAATTTTTTTTCTCATGTTTATTGAGAACTCTGGACATAAAGCTGAAGATTTGCTAGTTGCTGTATTATCTGTTCTTGAGTTTATTGATCTTGATCTCTCAGATTGTCAAAGTCAGTCATATGATAACGCGAATAATGTATCAGGGATTTATTCGGGCTTACAGGCAAGAATTCATGAAATTATATCTTGCAGGACATGCTCCTTGTGCTGCTCATTCTATGAATTTAGTTGGAGTTCACGCAGTAGAATGCGCCGCAGAAGCTGCTTCATTCTTTCATACAGTACAAACTTTATACAACTTTTTTACTGCATTGACGCATCGCTGGGAAGTCTTACAGTTTCATACTGAAAAAAGAATTGCGTTAAAATCTTTATCTGCAACCAGATAGTCAGCTCGTTATGAAGCGGTTCTTTTTTCTGCAATTAATTAGTTATTCTAATTCTTAAAAAATAAGATATCAAAACTATTAAAATAAAATTTCAGTCATAGGGCGGCATTTTCTTCAGTGCCCCAGGGCGGCAGAAATTTAAATCCGGCCCTGTATATACCCACCAAATGAAAACAAATACTCATATAAACAATGTAAATAATTTATTTAAACTAATTTGTTTGCAAATACTTACAACATACAACAACTGTGGCAACACAGGAAAAACATTCATATGTGAAATAAATATTTGAGGATAAACATACAAAAATTACGTCATTTGTAACAAACAAACAAAAAAATTACATTAGTTTATATTATTAGGGATCAAGAGAAACAAAAAATGTTAGAACATAATGTTAAAGAGCTTTAAATTTTATTTTTGGATGCCTATTAATCTTTTTATAAATATAAAGCAATTTAGACGATGCCATAATCAAATAGTCTTTGAATAAAAACTGTCATTCTAGGCAGAATTGATTTTTTTTTGTCCCATCGACTGACTTTGGTCAGATTAAAGTGAGATAATGTGATCATTCTATAAATATTACAAAAATTCAAATTCCATGTTTTGACATTAAAATGAAAAAACGTTATACCTACAATATTCCCCAAATTCTATCCATATTTATTAACAATAGGACCATTTTTAGAATAATGTCTACGTCTTACGTAAGTAAGTAAAAATGTGACTTGGATTTAGCTCCAGTATGGCCTTTCAAAATTTGGACAGAAGAGAAGAAGATTGGTGTGTACCTGCACGGTAAGAAACACGGTGGAAACACATACGTTTACTACAATGCTGGTATAGTATAGAGACAAATTCTATGTTAGCACAAGTAATATTACAGTATTGAATAGAGCTTTTCTCCAAAAGTATTGTGGGTATCGCCAACCAATGTGGGCCTGACGCCCATACTAACTTTACTCGTCCGCCACAATGATTTCTAATGTTTCTATTCCTTCAATATAGTAGATAGTATGGCGTTTACACCGATACTGACATTGTAAATCCACAAAACATTTGTGTGAATTTCGCAGCCCTCATTTCCTATTTTTTATGTTGTAATTTTATGTTTTTTGTGGTTTTTATGGCTGAGAAGTCAACATAAATTAAACTTACATATACGTTCCTATACATTCGATGTCAAAAGTGAATAACTGAATGTTCATAATTTTGAAAGCAGAGATTTTTATAAACAATAAATTTTTTTTTCGTAAACCTTATTATCAAAACGTTTTTCACATGTAGCCAACTTAAGTAGACACCCCGTATAATGTAAGGGAAATATCAAACATGGGAGTTTTTTCGCGGACTTTGAAGGAGAACAACAAGAAATTTAATATTAATATAAAAATAGTTATAGCTATTTCTATGCTACCAGTTCTTTTATTTTTTATTAACGTCATGTCTCCATGAACGACGATCGTCATTGTCTCTATGATGCGTGACTACGTCAGTAAAATAAACAGAATGGTTGGTTGGTATATTTGTTATGATCAAAAACACACAATTCCGTTTCTTGTCATTTTTTTCATCTAAGTGGTATTATAATACAAAATATACATTTGATAAAGGGTGACATTCCTCACCAACACTTTTGCGGGATATTCACATTCATGTTTTTCATTGGCAGAAACGAAAAGAGCGGATTAGGTTTAGAAAAAAACTTCTTTATTTTTCCATTCAGCCACTTGCCTTCTTTGATAAATTTGCAAAATCTATTTTATAGTTTTGTATTTCCTCTCTGCAACCAGATCTCCAAAGCTTCAGTTGAAGCTCAGAGACAGTTCAGTGAGATCAAGGAGACGAAATGTGGGGAGATTGTCCAACGATCGGGTAAATTCTATTTCTCATTGATGAAGCATCTACAAGTAAACGAAATTAAACACACAGATATATAGTAGACTAGCTGTGAACTACCCGCTTTGCTTAGCAAAATCCCCACTTTCGCCCACTCCCCCATATATCCTTGTGTAGGGGTTACAGTGTGGAATATACACGCCATGTTCTTTTATTTGATACCCCACTTGGGTATATTTGAAAATATTCGATTAGAAAAAATCAAAATCCGTTGCGTAGTTTTAAATATTTAAGCATACACAGATACATGATAGGTTCAGACAGGCGGTACGGACAGACTCCTATATTTCCATATTAGAATTTCTAGCTACGAAAAAGTTATGTAATTCCAGACAGAACTCGTGAAATGTAAACATATATATTAACTACGTTTGGAAAATCCCATAGGGCTGGTTTTAACCGATATGATACACATTCGACACACATGATCTTCTCATACTACTGTTTATTTAATACTCCGCCCCAGTTCTTCTGTTTTACCATTTCAAAAAATTAGCTATATCCATACAACTAGTATACTTGAAACGTATAAATTCATCCCTTATATAACATATTAAACAGATATGATAGGGGTAACATCTATCTAAATTATTATAAAATTTAAGGTTTTTAATATGTGCGTACATTACTGTAGTTCGACTTAGTATCAAGATGAGACTTTCTTCATTTCATTTCAATAACTAATACACTGATAGATAATCCTCGATTTTATTCAGAAGGGGTCATGGGAAGTGATCTCCACTTTAAGAAATTGCAATTGATGCACTTCATATCTTTTATGCAATGCAGACAAACTTGATATAATGGCATAGAACAAAATTACGCCCCTTTTATTCTTTGTGTACCGGAAAATGATGAAAGATGTCAAGATGAAGATGAATTTATTCTCTTTGTCATAATTCACTTATCACACACAATTCTTAACTGTATTAAAATAGGATCTATTATCATTATCATGTCTCTAAACAGGGCAGAAGCATTGGGAAGGGATGTTAGGGATCAACTTCGGCTACATATTGGAGAATATGCAAATCTACATTTTAAACACTTTTTCATTTTTCAGAAAAAATAATACAAAACTGTATATAACCTCTTTGTAAGAAACTTATATACTAGCAGACACAAAATTTCTATGCATCATATGATTATGACATATGACTAGGACAGTGACACAGGAGACCTCACTGGCAGTCTTCTCGCTCACTCACCATGCACTTACAGGCTATCGCATGCACTTACAGGCTAAAAGATCCCTCGCGTTATGTATGTATTTAAACTCTTCGGATTCAAAACCGTTCATAGAAGATATTTATATTACCTTGCAAAAATTTTAACTTTAACATTCAATTTCTAATTAAAAAACGGCTTCGATAGCTTAGATGCCATTTTTTGGACTTTTAAGACAAAAAAAAAAAACCGATTTTTTGGCATTCGCGTGTAAAGTGGCGGGCATCGTTTAGTATAACATAAATATATGTGGTAACTCAATATAATATAATATACATATTATGTCCATTACAACATTAAATATAAATTGTATAAAATACGACCTCTTTAAATAGTTTATGTCATTCTGACTCTGAATCTGATATACTTTGAATGGAGAACTCTTAAAGCTCTCTAGCTCCTCTTTTATTAATATTATTGTAATTTTCTTCTTTTTTTTTTGTATTTTAATATGGTTTTGTCATTTTAATAACTGGATATATATGATAATCTAACAAAATAACCACTACACCATGTTTACTGTTCACCCTCTTTACCAGTATGTTTTTTTACCCTCGCTTATCACTTTTATAAGTATGGATGATAAAAACAATATAATAAAAATTGAAAACAATAAAAATGCCAAGGCTTTAAAATTATTTTCTATATATCTTTGATGTTTGAAAGCTCTTGAAAAAAAAAATGTGTGCTTCATTTTTTTATATTTAATTTCGTTCATATTTCATTTTACTAAAAAATTTGAGTGTTGGACGTGCATGCATCAACAATTTTATTAGAGAAAGCAAAATTTTGCATTTATCGAATGAACTTCGTTGAATTTTAAATGGTTACTAAAAGCAAAGTTATACATGGGACAATATAAGTCAATAGGTTTTCGAAAACAATACTAGAAACTTTTACTGTTATAAGTGTTATCATAAAATTTAACAATCTATTTATTTAAAATTTATATCGTACATGAACGTACTTAAATAATAATTTTAAAATATCTAGAAATATTAATTATAAATTAAAACCGTACATATAGTCTAAGAGCTGAGAGGCTTTTTGAGTACATATTTGAGGCACATTGAAAATATTAAAGTTGATAACTCAAGGACCATATTTATACACTTAACAAACAAAGATCTGCCTGGCCTGGCTCTTTCTTTCTTATACAAAGTTCTCTATCAGAATTCTTTAACGTATTAATCTTGAACCCTTTTATGTATAAATTTCAAAATAATCATAAAAAGTTTATTTATTTCATTTCACTTCATTTTTAATCGAATATGTGTTTAGTTTTTCAAATGAATGTTTTCCTTATTTGACATCTTTTATTATTCTTTTTAGGTATATTTATCGCATTTTGTTTTGTGCTTTTTTTTATTTTATTATAGTTTTTTTTTTCTTTAACAATAATGTATGGAATAATTTATAAACTGTCATGTGGATATAAAGATTTTCAAATCAATGTAGTCTAAGAGATAATGATCATAAGAATTTCGTGAGTAAAAATTTATTTCTGTTTACATCAAAAGTGATATTCAATGAAATCAAACAGATGCCTATCTAATTTGAATTTATGTGTGATTTTTGAAGTTGATTTATTATGAAAATAATATATTATTCGTATTTTATAAGTATTCATAGAAAAAGAAATCTGAAACACAACTTTAGAAAAAATTCAATTAGTCGTTAAATTACATCCAAAATGAAAAGTTATTTCGACTATTTTTGAGAAATCCTAGCAAACTCTATAAATACAATGTGAGTTTGTTTGTTACGCTTTCACAAAAAAAACTACTGAACGGATTTTGATGAAAGTTACAGTATTGTAGCTTATACATCATAAGACAACTTAAGCTATAATTTTTCATATTACGATAAAGCGGTGATTGGAGGTATAACGATAAAGCTAATGGTTTAATAATATTAGACGAAGGGTGAAGCCAGGCTGAAGGTCGTCTTTTTATCCAAAGGATGGAAGTGAAGTTGGTGTTTAGGGGATGGGTTATATGGGGCAAGTGGGTTGAAGGATACCATGTGGATTATATAGAGTGTAGTATAATAAGTATAATCACAGTCGTATGACGTATCGAATCCATGTAGATCTTTTTGCCCATATATTATATCCTAAAATTTTTTCTTTTGTATTTTTAAATTTTCAATCGGAAATTCCCACCGTCTTAATGATGTTACTAAAATGGATACAAAATACAATAATAGATTGTATTAGACTAGATTTCTCTTGAAAATCTAGGGAATCCACAAAATAATGAATTCCGTGTTTGTTTGTCTTGTTACATAACCTCATAGTAACTTTTGTCCAACAACCGTTGATTACAATTAACAGATGGGAATTTTTTTTTTAATTTTGTTTTCAATTTTGAGTTGAATAATAAACTACCCGAGGATTTGAAAGTTTAAAAATAAAGTTAACCAGTTTTTCAAAATTTCCCGTACATGGCACATAAATATCATACTTTGTGATTTTTTGTCATTTAAAACTTAAAATGAATGTCCCATTTGGGACTATTTGGGACAAAAGTTTTCAAGTGATGTAAAAATGAACTAATTGGCTGGTTATCATGAGGTTAAAATGATTTTGTAGATCTTCTTACAGATATTTTATCCTCAAAGTCTACCATTTATATTTTAAAATTTTCATTTGAAATTCTCACCGTCTTATAAATCATACTGATTATGATTTTCTATACATAAGTTGAATCTTGCACTGAATACACACTAAATACTTTTTTTCTTGTATATTCCATGAAAGGAATAAATAGTCGAAGCATTTGGAATACACAATAATACAAAAACAATTAATTAAATATTCATTCGCATCCTATATTTGAAATATAAAGTTAAATTGTTATCAATAAAAAATATCTTAGAATTAATATATAAAAAAAGACGATTCCAAGTATATAAGTTAGTTATCAAGGTCGGCCTTACTTTGACTTAGATTCATGTCCATAATTTTCGTTTGATTTCCCGAAGTCGTTTTCTGGGTGTGGCAAATTTAATGTAAATATAGAGAGTGAATGATGAAAAGCTAAAACTTTGGTCAAGGTTAACTTTCAGAAATAATAAAATATGCTGAAATGATTGAAAAAGATGTAGAAAATAAATTGAATGAAGTTAAAAACTTTATATTATTATTGATTGACTAACCTAACTTAACCTTTAATTTTTGTAGCCAGTTTTTACTGCCCATGCGGGATCGTCCTTTTTCTTTTTCAAATTCTATGATTTATTTAAAGCTTATTGTGCTGGCTAATGACAAAAATTGAACCGCTTAAGATAAAACAGGCTGGAGAAATAATATTAAGATTTAATTTTGTCCATCATTTAATTTGTACATCATATATGTAATAAAATTGCCTAGAAATAAAAAGAAAATAAATTACTATTAATTTTTCACTTATCTCTAGCCTATTTTTCGAGCTAGTTCCATATAGTGAAATAGCTTGCCCTCATATCTATTCCTTAAATTTTGACCAAACTTTCCACATATATATCGCCGTAAATCTGTCTTGGCAAGCTTTACTGACAAAATAACATAAACCAAAATTACAAAGATTCGATAAACTCGGCCTTTTTTTTCAAAACATACAATTAAAAAAAATAAAAAAAGGCAATCCATTCATTCCAATTCATTTTCCCTTATTTTTAGAAAATTTGCATTTTATAACATCGAAAACAAATGATCCGGCTTTGACGACAAATGGTATTGTATCTCAATACCCCTCGACACAACTAAACACGTTATAGAAATGGAATTAAACCGCTTGAAATTTTTCTAAACGTGAATCATTTTATTCCCATCACCTACCATGTTAATTTCATTGAGGTATCTGTTTCACTTGCATACTCAAATTCAAAACTTTTTTTCTTCTGCCACTGATTTCAAAAGTACTGCTGATGATTTCCATGACTTTTAACCGCATGAAAATAATTTTCATTTGGGGACAGTAAATGATGAAACAATTTTTATAACAGCCTATTCAATAACTAAAAACTTGATGTAGCCGACTTGAGCATAGGCTACCATAGGCTACCATGGCCTACATTGACACCTTTCCCCAATAATAAACTACATATTATAGAAATATAATGATAATTTATCAACACAAAGTATAAACATATAAATATATACACATTAACAATATGGCATTAAAAATTCTTTGCAACTTTTGAAAAAGATTAATTTTGTATAATATAAATTCCTTTTATAATACCTACCAACATATAAATTTAAAAAATTTTTAACATTCATAAATGTTTATAGCAACAAAACATTTGATATTTGTTGCTACTACCTATAAATTTTTGTTGCAAAATAACAAACTATCAGCTATTAATTGATAAATGTTTATCATTTAAAATAATCAATTTTGTTTGTTTTTAAAATATATACCTCACATCGGTAGGTACTACCTAGCACCACATTAGCTCACAAAAGCTTTCGAATCTAGCTTTCGTTCTTGATCAGTCCAAACATTTTGGCTTATGATTTTGCTTCTGCGGCTTACAAAATTTAAAAAACTCCCGACAAATATTTCAGATGCGGCAACCTAAACTCGCAATTGACAGCTAACTTAGAGCACCCTCCATTAAAATACGTTTTTCCTTATAGCCTTCTTCAAACCGAACCAATTTGGAGATCATCGCCTGTTTTTTAGTTGTTCCGAGTATGGAACCCTAACTCAAACTTGAAACATAGCTAATATCGATCTCTATTAAATTACCTTTCAAACTAAAGAAAAAAATAAAAATCGATTCATACTTTTAGGTGATATGATGCCACAGGCAGACAGACAGAGATACATAGCGGTCAAGCTTATAACACCCCCTTTTTTGGTTTGGGAGTTAAAAATAGCTCTATATGAATAAATCATTCCACTTACTAAAATGATACCGACTTTTTCAATAAAAACAAAAAAATTGGGTCATAGGGACTGCCGATAGATGTGAAAACTAGTATAAAATTTTGAAAATTCATAATATTTGAATTAAAATTATCAATATCAATCTGGTTTTCACATCTATTGACACTTCGCGCTACAATTATATGCATGTTTATATGGTTTTTTATTATTTAAATTTATTACGGGCTGTACAAGATTATGACAAAATATAAATACATTTAAATTGAAATAACAATTAATATACAATCATATGATTTGTGGATAGTATTTGTATTTTTATAAACTTCAATGTACTTGTTATATACTCAGCACTAATATTACACAATACGTCAGCTGTGTAGCTACAGATATATTGCTATAAGCATGTTGGTGACGCGAACGTACGAGATTTCATCCATCCAAAAAGCGTCTAACGCGCACAACACAGTCGCGCAACATGTCGGCGTGCTCACAGCATGTCGGTGACGTGAACCCATAACATTTTCCCTTACCAAAAGTGTTGTCTCTAAAGAAGTTTTCACTTAAAAAAAAGGTGAGCTAAATACACGGTAGTTTTCTTTTCAACTATTGATTCAACATCTATAAATGACAAAATCGGTAGATATAGATAGATGGGAATAATGTTGGTATGTGGTTTGACTATTTTTATTGTTATTGGTTTTCAAAACCCAACATAATGTATCTAGTATTTTTATTTTTTTTGATAGATGCATATTCTAGATATCTTATTTTGGAAAATACATCAAGTCGTATAATTTTTTATTATTTGTTTTCAAGTTGTATAAGAGATAGATATGCTTCTATGTCATTTCTTTTTTTTTTTTTATTAGTTTGAATAAGATTTTTGATTGGCATTTTGTTGTTATGAATAGGTTGCGTTTGATATTTTGTGTGTAGATTCAATAGATGTGATAAAAGTATTTCTTTTTTTTCTATGTTTGTAAAAATAATTTCCTGAATGAATAATGTATTTGTGGCACAGCATAGAGAGATATATTTAACGTTATTTTATAGACATAAATATCAAGTTTTGTTCACAGTTTTGTTACGTTAATAGATGTGGACAGATAAATAATAGGAGTATATTTATTTTAAAACTATCGGTATTATTTATATTTAAAATTTATTTTTATTATTTCATATTATTAAGCTAAGAAACTTTTTAATAACAAATTTCAGTTGAAATGTTATTGTACACATAAACTTTTATTCTCTATTTCTATCCCCCTTAAGATTCTCCTTTAGTGCCCCCTCGCCCTTATTGGGTCAAAGAAACCCACACGCAACTACAATTTTCACAATTGTAGCCCCAAGATTTTAGGCTCTACGTTGATAATAATTATGTCAGACGGTCAATTTTCTTTTATATACATAACCCAACAACATTTTTCCACCCGCTTCACTGGACACGGGCACATATTAACAGAGAGCTGTAAGATATAAATACCTAAAAATTTCGGAATCCATGGCCAGTCATTGAATCTTTATAAAAACTGTGCGACTGCATTGTTTAAAGCTTACATAAAGAAGTTAAAAACAAAATTATTGCGATCTTGTTAAGGGGGTGGATGCCACCCCCTGATCGTGTGCAGAGATCATGGATATTGTTGAGGAGAATTTTCTCAAAAATTTGATGGCAAACTGTCCCCATGGCGGGTTGCCACCCATAATAATAGGGTTACGACGATTGTGGGTTGAAACCTTAGGCCTTCATTTGGATCATATCATTCGATGAATGCATTTTCGATATTCTATTAACAAATGAAATTTCAAAAATTAGAGAATATTGAAAAATTTTAACATGATCGTTCTTGTTTTATAAAATCATTTAATTTCCGATAATTATTAGCAACGTTACTAATTTCGAACACCTAAAATAATTTTCTTAAAATAAATGGCACCAATTTCAGAGATTGTTTTTATAGATAAAATGCTTCTTCGATAATATACCAGAATGTCAATTATAAAATGTAGATGGAACAAAAGAAAAACGTATAATGAAATTTTATAGGTTTATGTGGGAATAAAATTGAACCAATGGGATATAAATTAAAATATACTTTTCTCTCGTTTTTTATTATTTTTTATTTATATACAGAGTGGGTAAAAATAAGCGTAAAACATATATTGCAATGTAGATAAAAAGAGCCTTATTGTTATTCGAGGGTTGAAATAGGTCAACAAAGGTTGAAACTTGGGCAACGGTTGTCAAACCAAGATTTAATTCAGTAGCCTTGACCAAGGCTTAGGATAAAATGTGCACAACCATGAGTCTATTCACTAAATTTGAATTAATCTTGGGCAATGGTCGGTTAATTAATACATGATTAATTAATACTTGAACAAAACTAACAATCCAAGACTGGATTTATTATCTAGGCTTGAAATATGAGCAAGGGCTGATTAACTAAGATATGATTGGATTCACTTATCGGAGACTTTGGAGAAAACAGGGAAATAATTAGCGAACAAATACTTTGGATAATTACGTTACCCAATGTTGAAGAAACTTCGAGTCTATCAAGTCAACCTTTCATACTTGGATAATGGATCATCTTGTAAGTATAATAAATAAGTATACAATGAAACTTCTCAATCGATAATAATACGTGACTTGGATACGCGGTTCGGTTCTTTTTTTTATGATTATTTTATTTTACCGCAAACGCCTGTAATCAAACCTCCAGTTACCATAACCATGTAAGGTATATTGAGTATCGTATATAATATTATATTATATTTAATACAGATAGATGCAAGCAATGATATTCACAATGGGTTAGATGATATATTATTGATATCGATATTATTATATATTAAATTATATTATATTTTTGTAACTTATACGAGAGAAGTTATTAATTAGTTTTTTTGTTTTTGTTTTTATTGTTACAAACATGTACGTACATAGCAGCGGTGCGGCGTACCAAATCTGATATCATTGTGGTGGTGTGTTAGTAATGACGCTGGTTTCAAAATACTATATACAATCATAATAATACGAAAGGAGTAATCTGATATTTTTAATTTTTGAAGTCTTTATACACATGGTGTAACAATGTAATTGTATGTTGGCATGTACAGAGTGATCCAAGTTACAACATCTACCGAGTTTCAACAAATTCCAAATAAAAAAATTATTTGCGCTTTTCTCGATTTTTTCAAAGGGGTACCCCTTAAAAAATTTCGAAAAATCGATAATTTTTTTTTCAACTTCAATTTCGATAAAACTCAGTATATAAGGTAATTTTGACCCAAAAAGTACAAAAATCGGGTAGATTTGTTGACTGGTCGAATAGTTTTTGAGATACGGACTAAAATCGATCCAAATATTGCGAAATCTCAGAAAATCTGCATCCAAGCATTAAATAAACCTGATTTTTATACTTTTTGGATCAAAATTACCCCATCTACCGAGTTTCATCAAAATCCAAAACAAATATATTTTTCCCGATTTTCTCGATTTTTTCAAAGGGGTACCACTTAAAAAATTTCAAAAAATCGAAAAATTTTTTTTCAACTCCAATTTCGATAAAACTCATTATATAAGGTAATTTTGACCCAAAAAGTACAAAAAATGGGTGCATTTGACGACTGATGGAATAGTTTTTGAGATACGAACTAAAATCGATCCAAATATAGCGAAATCTCAGAAACTTTGCATCCAATCATTAAATAAACCCGATTTTTATACTTTTTGGATCAAAATTACCCTATCCACTGAGTTTCATCAAATTCCAAAACAAATATATTTTTCCCGATTTTCTCGATTTTTTCAAAGGGGTACCCCTTAAAAAATTTCAAAAAATCGAAAAATTTTTTTTCAACTCCAATTTCGATAAAACTCAGTATTTAAGGTAATTTTGACCCAAAAAGTACAAAAAATGGGTGCATTTGACGATTGGTGGAATAGTTTTTGAGATACGAACTAAAATCGATTCAAATATTGCGATATCTCAGAAACTCTGTATCCAATCATTAAATAAACCTGATTTTTATACTTTTTGGATCAAAATTACCCCATTCACCGAGTTTCATCAAAGTCCAAAATAAATTTTTTTTTGCATTTTCTTGATTGTTTTAAAGGATTAGTACTCCCTAATAAAATTGCAAAACATCGAGAAATTTCCTCCTTACCCTATAAGCAGCTTTTTGTTTTAAACAATATTATAAATGACTTTCAATATATTCAATAACAGTAATAATATAAACATTATTATGAAAAATATTATAGATTTTTGTTATAATATTGTATGAACATATAATATATAATAGTACCTAAGAAATAAAATCTAAAATAAAAGCCATAGTGCCCCTTTTGTTCTTTTTCTCTTGATATTATATTCACTATACATATATAACTTAACATCAGATTGATATGTTAGACGATATATCGTTTTATATGTGAACTAGACTGTAAAGTTTCAGTCACTTATCGTAATATATCGATTCATTTATACACATTACTGGTAAAATATATAATTCGGTGATTTTATTCAATGTCTGTATAGCTTATTTGGTCTAAGAGCCAGTAGTCGATAAATGATATTTTTATAATCTCACTAGGATTTTATGGTTAATTACTTTGCTATATCTGCTATACTTGTGAAGAGAAACTGTAACCTACACATCAATAGATTTCCTGTTTATTATCTACTTCGGTGTGAGACATTATGGTTGGATGATAATAGATGAGAAGTATCTAGTTTTTATAAAATTTGATAAATCCCTGATAAAAGAGTTCACAACTTTTAAAAGGCTAAAGTGATTTTCATGTAACAGTTTTTTTATTGTATAAACCATGACCTTTTAATTGATACCAGACTTGGTTATATTTGAAAATATTCGATCATTCATCCCCACTTTCATCCCCTGGAGGTTAAATATAGCTTAAAATCATCCTCGTAGCAGGTTGCATAGCGTGTGAAAATTTGAGCTCAATCAATGCAAAACTTTTAGAGTAAATAAGCAATATACAACGAACATAACATTTATATATATGTAGATGAATTAATTGTGTTTCTGGCTGCAATATTTTTATCATTTCTATCATAAATTCATTTATTTAATATAACTTGATTATTATTCGAATTAAAATCATTCTCAAAAAAGTTATAAAATTTGTGGTAGTGTATTTTATAAACTTCAATTCATTCATTTTATGAATTGGTCGAAAAGTTGATGGTTTTTAAGATGTATGCAAAAAATTAAGAACGCATGATTAAAATGAAGGAAACTTTCTGTCCATTAGTGCAACTTTGCATTAGTTTTATCGAAATTACCCATTGGTAATATGTAAATTTTTAAAGCAAATTAATGTTTATATGGAAGCGAAAGCTCTTTAGTGGAATGCAAGTTTTGTATGCTTGTCAAAAAATCTTGTAGTGGTTATATTTCAAATGTGTAATAATCTGTTTTTATATTTCAGTGTTATTTTTATAATTCGACAAATTTTAGAAAATTTATTTTAATAAGTCAAGATACCATATCAACATCAGGACAATGCGTCCAAATTATTTCTTTGTGCGAGGAATGGTGTAAATCTAAGACGCAAATAGTTTAAATTCCTGGTCTTTATATCTAATGGAACAATAATATTGTAGAATATGTTAAATATGTCTATTTCGGAGAGTTGTAAGAAACTTTACACGCAAGTTAGTTTAAAAGTAAATGAGAAATGTGTCTCTTCAAAGTTACTGCATAGTTTGAATTGAATTTTATGAAGTTCTTATTTCATAAAATGTCTAGTCAATCAACAAAATATCCCAATGTTAATCTTGCAAGTAGTTTGGGGTATTATATATAGATTCCTGTAATAACTTTACACTCTCATAGTTGTATAAAATAGTTAAGTCAACCAAGCTACACTAAACCACGAATTCAATCTCCGGAGAGCATATATTGTGTCAGCTATCATTGATTTCAGTGTTTTGTTTCGTATGTTGTATTCTGTTGTTTTTGTTTTTTCAAAATGGTCGTCACATTCCATTGCATTTGTTTCAAATACACGATCATGTGGAAAATTTTTAACAGAAATCAATAAAAATACTACATCATAACTAATTTTTTTGTATTTGTCGGTTGCGTAAAAAAATAAACTATTTTGATTACCATACATCGTCGGTATACAAGCTAAAAATGGACAGCCTTGATCCAAATTAGAAATTTAAATGTAGCAAAATCTAGGCGTCGAAAAAAGAAAAAGAAAGTGGGGTGTTTCTAATTCACGAAAAAGTGGGATTCTAAATTACTAATTTTTATCAGAAATATAGAAGAAAAAAAAGTAAAAGTAGAAAAAAAAAAAAAATTAAAAAACTTTAAATTTTCAATCTTATTTCGGGTGCTTCTTAACTTATATTACATATATATTATCATACATTTACATGGCTTTAAGTCTCTTAATGATAGTGGCCACACTCCCGATCATGGTTATGTGTATACAGAGGTAGAAAAAAAAATAAACGAAATCACATCAACTATTTGTGTAATCGCAAAACACAAAATAATATTTTTTATTTCCTTTTTGATTCGTTTTTCATGCCTATTTTATGGTTTAATATAATGAGGGTATGTTTACGAGCGATATATAAAACGCTAAAAGAACGAAGCGGTAGTATAGGGAAAAAAATAATGTAAAGTGGATGAAGTATGCAATAAAGTTTTGTAGTATTTTAATGTCACAAATTGTTATACATCCGTTTTGGAATGGCATGCGTTGGTATGTCAGTAAATATAAAGTTAGTATTTGACGTGATAAGTTATCTTTCTTATTTTTATTCGATAAAAAATGTGCAATCCATTATATTAACAAAAATTTGGAATCAAAATTTTCCGGATTCCAGCTTACACGCGACCTTCATTTGATTCAAACAGGCTTAGAATTTTTTATCCAAGAGACACAAAAATGTTTGTACAATTGGTTCAAGCCTATAGCATTGCGGTCTCCGTTGCAAACAGTTAAATAAAACTCAAGTAAGCGATAAGCAGACATAGTCACACGTTCCGTTTTATAATTACAAATAATATTAAGATTAAAAACACTCTCATCAAACTCTCCCAGTCAAAAAGAAAATTCAGTCCCTTCCCAGTTCATACTAATATTATTCAAAAGCAATCAATATCAATATAAAAAGATTTTAATATCGTTACGCACATGCCAAAATAACATTTTTCTTTATGTTCAATATACATTTAAAAAAAATATTTTTGTATATAATATTGTATATAAAAAATGGAAGTTTAAACAGAATTGATTGATGGATTTATTTACTTTTTGTATATGTTTCAGGTTTCATGTTTGTGTATGTGAATGTATAGAGGACCTATTTCAAATCATATTTGAACATAAATAAAGTTTAAACATTGTATAAAAAAAAAAAATTATTAAAAATATCACAAAATAAAATCAAAATGAAATTGAATAGTCAATTTTAATATTATTTATTTCTTTACAAAATTTAAATACAAAGGGTTTTTAAATAATTCAAGGTGAAATTATTACTAAATTTTATATAGAATAAATAACACTTTTTTGTTATTTATTCTCACTCGAAAAACCAGAATACATTTAAACTTAAAAAAGAAAAGCCTTGGGTACAAATAGATGCCAAAAAAGAGCATTATTATATGGAGCATTATTTCATAATAATATGCCTAAAATGATGATTTTAGCTGTCTTGTTTCTTTAAGCGTGATTATGGAAATAATAAAAACTTTAGAGTGAAGTCATGCACTCAGCGGATATATCAAATATTAGTTTGTAGAAATATTATAACAATTTAAAATGAAGATTTTATTTAAATAAAATTTATAAAATCTCTACACATATTTTATTAATAAGAATAATAATGTTATAAAGACGTCATAATGTACATCGAACGTAAATAACATTTATTATGGGTTTTAATAGTTTTAAAACAAAATAAATCGATGTATCTTTTACACAAAAGATTAATACAGTGTGCTTATGTGAACATAATTTATTTCTTCAACCTTTTTCTTGAATCAGTTTACGTAAAACTACTAATAGTCTAGAACGAAGCAAAGCGCAAGTGTAAGAATTTTCCCCAAAATTTTACGAGGTTTTTCATAAACTTTTAAGTCTATGAAAACTAAAGTTCATCAATGATCTCCAAAGTGCCCAAACATTATGTTTAAATGTAGTCACGCTACCCCCACAACTTTTTGACGTTGCTTTGGTACTAAACACAAGTAAAAGTTTTTAGTTTTTTAGAAAATCTCTTTGGTGAATATTTCCATTTTTTCATTCAGATGAAGCAAACAATTTGCATTTTTTTAAATTTTGAGGTGCAATTTTAGGTTTATTTCCTGTATAATAGTAGTACCACGAACTAAAGAAAATTAAATTTTCTTATCCATTTTTTTAAGCCACTATCTAAATCGATATGGACTTATAAAGATGATAAATAATATGGCAATGATTCCAACACATGTCGAAAAGTTTCTACAAACTTAGCAAGGAGCCAGACGTGGAAACTTGCAAGAATAAGCTTTAAATATTAGATTTTAGAATCTCCTTATTGCAAGCTTGTAGATATTCATGAATCTAAGAGTCAATATCAAAGGAATCCGGGAAATTTGTTATATAACGAGGGTTTTTGGGGTCGCCGAACTCGACTATCGTGTAAGAATTGGTACCTGGTACCAATGGAGGTACCTGGTGCAACGGTTTTCGCGACGTCTCCTGCAGTTTTCGAGAAAATCGTAATATAATCAGTTCAAACTCGTTACTTGGGGGTTTTGGGAAAAATTCAAAACTTTGATTAAACACACTGTATAATGTAGCATATGCAGATGCTTAATAATATCAACTACATTGTATAGTGTATAATATTCACATTTTGAGTGCATGTGTATAGATACATATTTATCTACAGTGAAACACCTTTTACTATTTTAAACGATTTAATATTTTAAATATGTTTCCAATTGATATTTAACAGTAACAAACTCATTTTTCTCCCACTATTCGAATGGAACATATTTGGTACATGGGAATGCAGGTAAATTATATTAAGTATTAAATATAATGTTCTCTACATATACACCGTGTTCTGTTATTGACTGTAGAAATCCAGCTTACCAAAATAAGCTCATCAAAAGCAACAAAAAAACTCCATTCCAAATTAGGATCTGAGGCCTAATTTGGGAGATACGGGTAAGACAAAATTTGATAAATTTGTTCATTCACTGACTATCATTCGATAACCAGTAGATATTAGTAAATTTCACTTAATAATGGAAGGGATTTTTAAAAAAGTATAAAATTATTTGTGAATATTGACATAGTGATATCCACAAAAAATTTCTTACAGTGCTCGTTTGAGTTTATATTTTTTCTTAGTTTCTAAAACTTAGTACAGTATAAATACTTAATTTGTGAACATTTGAATCAAAGCATGTTTCTGTAGATTTATAAAAATCATTGATTTAGAGAAGTTCCACTGTAAATGTATTCATATATAAATATATGTGTAGTATTTATGTATATTATGTGAATAATAATGATACGGGTAATTTGTAGTTGATGATAAAATGAGATAATAAATAATGCCGGTATAGAACCAATACATTTCTACTTTTAAACATAGATACATACATACATCCATACATACAAACATACACTTCAAACATGAATAACTTCCCAATAAATATTGTTCTAAATAAGTACATTTGAGTAGGTGTAATACAACACCAAATTCACAAAAATTGTGAATTTTACAAAATGCCGAAAATTGTTAGCTCGAAGAATATTAATTCCGTATAGTTTTTTTTAAATCTTCTTATTGTAATTAGTAAATGTAAATTGTTAAAAACTTATTTATTGCATTTCTCTCTCTTACAAGAAGAAGAGTTGATGATGAGCTTACTTATTGAAGAAGGACAGCTAATTATTTTGAAATGGCTGCTTAGATTTTCACAAAATATGACTAAAAAACATACTGGATAAACGAAGCAGACGTTTATATTACCTTTATTTGTGTTAGCTACCACGAGCTTTTCAAGAATTCTTGATATAAGCTTAACAATTTTTTTTAGATCTAAAAATCAAAACAATTATGATCGTTTTAACCGATAGTTGTTATAAAAAATATGTACTTTACGATTATGTTTAAAAGTTGGTAATTATTACTAACTCCAATGATAACTCCTTACTAGTTTATAAGGTTCAAAGTAATAGGAATTTTACAGTTATAGCATACATTATAGTGGATATACCATTGCCGCTCCCTTTTTATTTGTGTTTATTTAGAGATTCAGTTAAGACCTTTTCTTGCGTCGTTATGCAGGTTCGCCGTTACAAGTAATGTTGTTTTTTTGTTTTTTATTATATTTTGTTCAATTTTAAATGCGAGCTTCTTTCGTGCTCTTAAAATTGTGTAATCAAGTAAAAGACCGATTAGTCTATAAGCTTTTAAGAGATAAGTTTCGTGGAATCATAACTTTTTGTTTCTAATTGCCGAGTTGTTCCTTCGACTATAAAATATGTTTCTCTTGTTTATAGTGAAAGCGTTTTTTCTATTTCTGAAAAACTAATGAATGGAAGCCGTACAATTTGTCTTTTTAAAGATTAAAAATAGGTTGATAGCACAAACGTACACATTTAAAAATAAAAATTCAATTAACTTTCATGGTCTCTCAAAATTCCAAGAAAAAAAGAAAAAAAAAACAATTAGAATTAATCCAATTAACATTCATATATCATAATTAGACCACACACACATAATTAAAAATTCCATTTTTAAAAGTAAGTCACATTATATTTCTTTACACAAAGTAATAAACAATATGACATAATTACAATGAATCGTAAATCATATAATAAATATATCACCATTTTAATAGTATTATTATTATTATGATTATTATTATAACATTGTATAGTATAAATGTTGTTGTATACAGTAGCTGGTTCCACGGCAATTTATTCAGTTGATTATTGGTGTCATTGGACGTTTATTGTTTGTTCCCATTAGTTGAATCAGCTTTAACTTTAATAAATATAGACACAATATATTGTATACGGTACATATATACATTATACAGGGTGGTCCAAGTTACAACGGTAGGATTTCATCAAATAGTGGATAACTTTAAAAGTATTGACAATTTCTCAATAAATTTATAGCCGGGAAAGCGTCGTTTTCTAGATACAGGGTATCTAAATATTGCAAAAAAGTTATTTTAGTGATTATTACCAAAATGCCAGCTTAGAAAACGAATCCTTCATGAAAATCCTTTAAGGCCTGTAAAAAATCAGGATAAACAGCGGAAAATAATTTAGGATTTCGCGCATGCAACCTTATATGTATAATAACATTAACCAAAAATAGCATATCTCAACCAATTTTAATGCGAGATAAAATATGCCGAATAAAAATAAAAATTTGCAAAACTATGTGCGTCAGGTACTTTTACAGTTAAACTTTTTTCAGGTAATGTATAGTTTTTCAGCTGTTGGAGAAAAACTGCTTCTTTTATTTTCTATTTATTTCTAACTTCCAATTTTCCAAACATTCTACGTGACAGCAACCTTCGCATGTTATAGCACATTCTTTCAAATATCTGCGATCAAATTTTTAGCGAGTACAAAATCAATATTTTTTGTACAATCTTATATATTATTTCTCTAGCCTTTTTTTTCTGTCCTCGTGATAACTTTCTTACTCTCTTATCAAATTCCATGGCTTACCCCGCATTTTTAAGCTTAAAGTAGAATCTATTGACGAAAAAAAGACTTACGGTCTAACAATGTACCGCTTAGGAAAAAACTAACTAGGGAAAGGTACAATCATTTAATTTTCTTCATTATGTAACTTGTAGGTCATATTTATAATAAAACTGTCTCTAAATAAAAATTAACTAAATTTCTGATTATGTTTATCACCGTTTTTAGCCACTAGTACTACACAGCAGAATTCTGCATGGGTCGAGCTAATTTAAACTAATTATTATAAAATATTATTTTGATACTCTCTGTAATATATAACTATAATATTGTATACATAATTACTAGCTATTACTGTCTTTTAAGTTGTTATATTACGACTCCAAATACAAGTTCTAGCTAGAGCCAGAGTATTATTAATTCATAGATAAAATAGATATTATTTATTTTATATTATTATTATTATTATTATTATTATTATTATTATTATTATATGTACAAATGACTAATTAAATAATTTTATTATCAATTTTAATATTTATTAAGTATGTACATGTTCTTTTGTTTATAATTATATCAATAATAAAATAAACTATTGTAGTCGAAACAATAAAAAATTACGCACGTCTCTCAAAATTGGAATTTTTCTGGAGCTAGTGTTGGCTTAAACCAATCTTGTACTTGGTCTCACAAGATTGCAAGATTAAGATCAAAAGGCCTAGGATGTGACTCTTACAAAAAGTTTATTTGCTGCTATTATTTGAATTCATTCAAAATTTAAAAACCATCAAGCAAAGAAAAACATCTGATATCAACCATCTTTTAATATTATTGGATCATCTCGTCATGAAATCAATTATTCATGTTTAACTAGGTACTCTAAACTTCAACGGAATTTACAGTGACGAGCAAATAACTAATTACGACGAAAACCTAAAAATTTGTTTCCCATGTTCGATTTCTAGATCTTATAAAGTAAAAGGTCTAGGTTTTATTAAAAATTAATTAATTGAATTTATATTAGGTTTTTGGCAGTACATACTATATTATAATAAATAATTAAAATAATAAAAAATAATTTTATTATTAGTGTATGACTACAAGTTTTTTATTTGATCTCAAAATTAATTGCTTTGATTTTGATTCACTCATTGACTTGCTGCAGCTCATATACGTAGTTTCCTACAAATCAAAAGGAAGAATCTGATAACTAAGGACCACTACCAACCATAGTAAGAGAACTATGTTGCAAAAGACAGTCTTAATAATCGAAATTCGTTAATTTAATACAAAGAGAAAGGAAGAACAATTAAGATATATTCCGCATGTTTTTAATTAAATGAATTTGAATAAACCCTTGTACAAGTTACTTTTTCAGCGCGGCGATTTGTTTTTGTAATAATAATTAGATATGGTGTTGTATTTAAAATTCGAATTACATATTTTTTTTGTTGAATGACCCTGACTCAACCGTTGAAATCAGCTGTTTTTCTTGATAAAAGAAATTGAAATGAATATTTATTAATTTATTAATGAATTCTATTTATGAATTGACTTTTTTTCTCATTAATTAAAGTGTTGAAGGTCAGGTTTTTTGAAATTTACACAAGCGATTTAAATTATATTTATTTTTAGATGCAAGTAGGTCTACAAGTTTCACTATAGTTAATCTGTTTCATGAGATTTCCTTACAGTGAATTATAGAAGAAATCTTTTTGCCCATTTTCAAATTAAATATTAAAGACCATCGCGTCTTCGGACATTTAGTCTTAACTCATAAGTGAAAAATTATCACCTAATTTTTAACCAAAGATTTCCATAATTTTTTTTTTTCACTAAGTACCTTTAATATAATTTTTTTTTCAATATAATTAATATATTTTAACTCTATGCTTATTGTACTTTTATCTCTTGTTTAATCGCATAATCGAGATTCAAAGAGGGTTCTGCGTCCGAAACGACGAGCACACCTTGTTTTTTATTTCGAATGATCTATCTGGGCTTTCTCATATGCAATCATAGAATGAGTAAGAAACCCGACTGTTTTTACAAGAACTCAATTTCCAAAGTTTTTGGTAATAGTAGATTCTTTGTTTTGCTTTTTTTTCTTCTCAAAACATCTAAATTTGAAATGGAAATTCTTCTTGGAAATTCCCACGTTTCGATTTGTATAAATTCAAAATAAGGTAAAAACTACTTAATAATTAAAATTTTCCATTGATATTTTGTCTAATGTAAATCATACAGACCGAGAGCCTATTTTTATGTTATTGTCTGTCATTTGAAGGTTGATAAAGGTTCATTTGGTTATAAAGAAATTCGTTTTAATAAAGTAATTCGAAGTTTTAATTGTGGCTTGAGGAATTTAACCCTATAAGTTACAGGAAAACTTCACAACAGGGCTCTTGTTGCAAGAAACGAAAAATGATTTTATTTTTAACAATTTAACTACATTTGAATCAGATTAAAAAAAACGTACAACAGATAAAAAAGTTGGCAGAAAAACGAAAATCGATTTCCATTCGACACTCAAGTCATGGTTTACACTTCGAATTTCTTTATTACTAAACTTATCTATATCAATCTTTAAAAAGAAAGACAAATATAATCATGGAAATTTTACTTTATTATATGCTTACGGGCTATTTATGTACATATTAATTAAAATTCAGTAACGATAACTGAAGGGAAAACTCTAAGGATACGTTATTAGGTAATACCAAGTTTTTAACCGACTTCAAACAAAAAAGGAGGAGGTTATCAACTCGGTTGTATTTTTTTTAATGTGTGTTACATCAGAACTTTCTACTGGGAGAACCGATTTTAATGATTCTTTATCTATTTGAAAGCTGGTGCTTCCCGTGTGATCCCTTTTCATTTTGGTACAGTTCTGACAACGACATCTATGAGAAAATCAAGAAAGTCTTAAATTTGCATTTAGTATGCACGACAAGAGAACGAATAACTCAATATCACGCCAACTGATTTCCATAAATCTTTTTGTCAGTGACAAATTAGTTACTGTACTTCAGATTCACTAAAAATCACAAAATAAAATAACTTTAATAGGCACCAAAACAAATTAATAGGCACTAAAAAGTAAAAAAAATAACATTAATATAATTATTGTTAAAATTATTGTTATTTTTGGAGTCGGTGTTAGCCAAGCTAATCAAGCAAACTGTTCTGCTAGAGTTGTTTCCTTGGCTGACACCGACTCCAAAAATAACAATAATTTTAACTACATTATATTATCGTTATTTTGTTACTTTTTAGTGTCTATTAATTTGTTTTACAAAAGTTTTTCTTTTGAAGTCGGTTTTCTTTTTGTTAAAAGTTTTTTTTTATCATTTATTTAATCAAATTCCAAATACGGTTGTGTTATTTTCAAAGCAATTTTATTGTTGTTGTTTTCTTCTTTTTTTTATATTACTAAACATAAGAAGAAAAACAAATTGACAATGTTTTCTTAACGATCAAGAATAAAGAAAAATAAATTAAAAAAATATAGATATACTCTTGAATTATAACCAAGGTTGATTGGTTTGCTAAGATAAATTTTTATTCGTCAATGGAACTGTGTTTTTTTAACATTTCTTCATATTTTTTTTTAATTAAAAAATATATATAAATGTATATCCGAATATAGGTATTGAATTTGTTTTTTCATTTATTAAAGAACATGAAATTTTCTTTAAATTCTTTTTATTTAAATTGAAAGAAAAATATAAAGAAATGATGTGCACGAATACTCATGGAAAAAATAAGATTAAAATTTTTTTAATGAGTACAGACAGGTATATATTTTCGATATCTAGTCAATTGATAAGAATCATTAAAAACGAGTCTTATAACAAGAAGTAAATTTTAACTTTTTTTTTTGTAACAACAGATGAATGCTTTTTATGAAACAATTACTTATACTTTGATGATCACTATCGTTCATAAAATAAAATAGGTCTTTCTCCAATCTTTACTACAAGCCTTCATCAATAAGGTTAACGTTTTTTAAAAATTTTTTACTAAAATGATGAATATTGATTTATTTTTGGAGTTTATTTCAGTAATTCGTTGTGTGCGTAATCATGGTAAGGACAATAAAATTGATGCCAGCGCTTCCAGTGAAAAATTTTGGCGATAAAGGAGGCTCTTATGACTAATTTGCAGTTCTCATGTTAATCTTATAGAAAATGTCAAATTAAAACTATTGAAAAACATTAATTAATTAAACTTATTTGCATTAAAATTTGTGAAAATAAGAAATAAAATTGCACAAATATTATTTTTCAAATGTAAATTATCATAATTATTTATTTAAATATGTGTGACAATAATATTAAATTTTAAATTTAAGTCATTTATGTAATCCATGCATGCAATTATATATGCATCCATACAATTCTATAATTAAAGTAGTGTACCGTTTCCATGGAAACGCCTCCTATAAAACTCACGCACGGTGCGAATACATACTAATAAACGTAACAGCTTAAGTTGTAAATGTATTTCATCTCTACATACTTCCAAAAGCAAATCCAACCGTGTTGAAATCAAATTTTTTGTGACGTTGCAAGAAGCTGTTATACCAATATTTCTAGATTATATTACAATGGTGTTACCAATTAGCATACAAATATACATATTGAAGTATTTAGAAATAGAAATTATTATATAAATATAAGTAAATACGGTACTCATTCACAGTAAAGACTTTAGTGAATAATGATTTAATAAAAACGGTAGCCTTGTTTTATTACAAACATGTTTTTAATATAAAACATTAATGAGTTTATCATCAATAAATAAATATATGCATAATAACATGTAACAATTCACTAAATTCATTTTACACTACATACATTTTAGGGTTGCCCTTGCCATTGATGTTTTTTTTTTCTAATTAGCTGTTATCTTCAAAGATTCGGAACTCTTTTTCATTCCGGTATAAGCATAATATTAGTAAATTAGTAGTATTTTTTTTATCTAATAAGAAAACGAAACCTGTATCATCAAAATTTAAACAACAGATTTACTTTTCTGGTGTTGAACAAAACGAATATTATACAAGAAAAGAAAACACTGATAAAAATGCTCCTCCTTTTATCCTGATTAAGGCGTGTAAACGTTAGTAGCATAGATATCATATACATGTTTCGAACATAATTAGGGAGGATCTTTTTTTTTCAAAGCAGTTGAATCCTAAGTATCTTTAACCATATTGTGAGCCAAACGAATTGAAAAAATTTGAAAGACCAAAGTTAGCCTCTTTGATGTACAAAAGAAAGGGGGAAAGTCAAAATCACAACGCGAAGTATTTAGCGAAGCGGTTGGGTAAAGTATCCTTTTATTATAAAATACAACTTCAATTCCAGTCTTTTATGCTTTAAATAAACAAAAATATTATTAATTTTGAATTCCGAAAAATTTTTGTTTCTATTTATAAGTAAAGTCCGTAAATGATAATTTACTTCTAAAATTGTAATTAAAATTTCAAGAATTTTCAAACGATGTCAACCCTAATACATACATAATGAATTAATGAATATTTCATACTGAATTTTCATTAAGCTGAATATGTAAAATCTTATGGAATGTGATAAAATATACATTGATTGTGACATAAGCAGAATTAGCAAAATTAATTTACATATATTTATAAGGTCGAAAATAAAAATAACAATGGTGATTTATTTATTTAGTCAAAGCCTTACAAAATATGTATCCGGTTAGAAAACTTGGATAAACAATTTTTTTTAAAATTTGTTGTCAGTTTTATTTTTAGTAAGTTGAATGAGTATTTATCAATTTACAACGCGCAAACACCGCGACCGCGTCGAAAAGCCGTCGAAAAAAAGTATATGTTACTATTAATTCGCATCGTGTGTGAGTTTTATTGGAGGCGTTTCCATGGTAACGATACACTACTTTAATTATAGAATTGTATGGATGCATATATAAGTGTATGGATTGCATTTTTGGCTTAGATTGAAAATTTAATATTATTGTCTCACAAATTTAAATAAATAATTACGATAATTTACATTTGAAAAATAATATTTGTGCAATTTGATTTCTTATTTTCACAATTTTTAATGCATTAAGTTTAATTAATTAGTGTTTTTCAATAATTTTAATTTGACATTTTCTATAACATTAACATATAAATTCCTGCAAAACAGCCTCTCCTTTATCGCCAAAATTTTTCACTGGAAGCTTTGGAATTGATTTTATTGTCCCTACCATGACTACGCAAATTTTTCACAACCAAATAATCAAATCCCAATTACACTCAAAACTTGCAAACATCGAAACACTCATGTATGCACCCTATCTTTTCTGCAATTTTCCGTTTCTCGGCTTAGATTTTCGATGGAAAATTGTACTTAAATAAATACCGTTCAAGACTAAAAATAGAATTATTAAAATTATCATGTTGGAATATGTCATCGATAATTCAATAACTTTATTGACGGCTCTAAAACAAATAGATGTGAGATGAATTTAATAAATATAATTTTTGAAGCATAATTGGAATAAACTAAAAATAATCTTGTATCGTAATTTTAGTAGACAAGTAAGTAATTTAATATCACTTTACTTCCCTGTACCTCAATTTGTAACATATACATTTGTAGGGAATTCGCCTGTATTTGAGACAAAGAAATTCAATTTTCAATAATAATGAAACTGATAGTCCATTCAAAATAATTTACGGCTAAAAATTATAGATGTATAATATTCCATATCTATAAAATCTTTTATTTCAATGATACATTCTATAAAATTACTAAAAAAAGTAAAGCAATAATACCAAGAATAAATTTATTGAAATGTAAATGTATTCTTGTTGTTTTACACATTTGTTTTGTCAGTAAAAATGTTTTTGTAGAAAATGAAATAAAATACATGTAAATTGATATTCTTTCTTTTATAACATTATACTTTGTTCATATACAGTATGTTAAAAAATAAAAGAGACAGTTAGTTCTACAACTTCAGGTGTAACTTAACTATGAAATATAGGGTTCGATCAAAATTGAAAATTATTAAGGTTTCAGCATTTCATCAAAATTTGACCGAAAACCATTTTCCATTAGCCTAGTGTGAAGTCCGTTCTTCCGTTTACCTATACTCGTCTCGTGGCATTTATTAAATTTAAAGATTTTCATTCAGGCCACACATTGGATTTACGCATGTTAGAATTTGAACTAATTCTTTTCCATTACAGTTGTTGAAAAGATGAAAATTTACATAAAAATGACATTAAATTATTACCAAAGCTATAAATATTTTTAACAGAATATTCAAGTACTTTTTATATGTACTATAAGAGTATAACTATAGAGCAGGCATGGGCGAGTTCTTTTAACTCGAAGTCACCATTGTTACAGCTTTATTGGGTGTCATAAACTTTATTGTGTGTCTGTTTATCCTAGTCAGCATTGCTCGTAGAGGAGGAAGCGAGACGGGTAAACGACTCTTCTACCTTTCTCAGTTTCTCTTATAGTAATCTCTATATAGTTCTCTCTGTCTTACTCGTATTTTTGGTTATCACTGGTTAGGTTGTTACTGTCTTACGTTTTTTTAAGATACAGAAGTATGAGTGATTTCTCTAAGCCATGTTTGCCCATGCCGAATAGAGTATAAAGTCTGTTTTGTGTATTTTTTTTTTATGACTTCATTTTTACATGTTACACAAAGGGATTATCAAATCATAAAAACAAAACAAAATTAATTTTGTGCGTGTATATTAAGGTAGTACCAGCATGAAATCACTTTTCGACAGATTTGGCCGAATTTTTTTTCTCGGGTTTATAATAGCTTTATTTATGAATTCCTAAAATTTCATAATTTTTGACCGTTTAGATCGCGAGATATTTAAAGACAAAGTTCGCGATTTTGAGGGTCATGTCCCATTTAAAGCATGTAAAATGTCCGGTCTCTCCAACTATTTTTTATGATATTATTATATATTGAAGAAAAAGTAGAAAAAAATGTTTATACAATACAATTCTAAAAAAAAAATTTAGAAATTAATTTTCACTTTCGAGATATTAATTTTGACGTCAATTGATCGAAATTGGGACGTTGGCATAATTATTTCCCATTTTAAACGGTCAAAATTTCTGAAACTTTGGGAATTAATAGTAAGCATTATTAAATTCTTAAATTTAATTTTTCGTTAAATTCTGTCGAAAAAAAAATTGTACCATTGCTTTAACATAGAAACTGCAAATACCATGCTGGAACTACGTTAATGCTTTTAAAATCAAAAACAGAAAGAAATCTTATTAGATGAAATACATATACTTAGCTGCTGGCGTGATTTAATAGTATCCATAAAAACTTTTCAACAGATCAATTATAGAAGCGAACGAAACATATTTTTAAAATGGCTCTTTCTACAATATTTTTCAAATTATAGGTTATTTTTTAACATTTTCTATCTAAGGATGTATTTGTTTTGTAAAGCAAGCTTTGATTCTTTTATTTGAATGGGTTCCAATATTCGATGAAAAGATTAAACAATTTATAGGAATAAAGCCAATAGACATTTCATGAGGTAGCACTAATACTGAGACCGAATGCTTCCAATTGCATTTTTTACTGATCATCGTGTGTCTTTTTTGGTAATTTAAAATGTCTTCGATGTAATTCAAATGAATGATAAGGGCATTCTGAACTTTTACCGTAACGAATATATCACATACATATAAAATTAAACATATGTACTAACCATGTAACAATATTAACCGTGAAATTCCAAAGTATAATAATAATTATACAATAGTTTATTTCAATACCCATAAACAATTAACATTTTCATTATACTTACGCTGATGTTAATATTTACAGTGAATTAATATGTAATATTTAATACTGCTGTTATTATTTTAGCTACCTATACCCTTTATTTGTATTTTTAATTGATTTTCAATTGTTGTTTTCTAAATAAAAATGATTTTAAATTGATATCTTTATTTATTAGTTTTTTTTAAGACCATATATAACTTTATTATCAATATTTATTAGAAAATAAATTTAATACGTTTCATTATTTCTCAAAAGATATTCTAAAATTTATTGTTTTCATGGCAGGATTTCTCTCAATCTTCGAATATTATCCTTGAAAAAATAGGTACAACACAATTAAAAAAATATATTGTTAGAAAATAGTTGAACGAAGTATTGTACAAAGAGGTTTCGGAAAACTGGGATTGTATAAAAAAATACACGTTGTATTACATCATCATTTTTGAGTGATTGCACTCGTAATTTTAAGGAGTAATGTAGAAAGAGGGAACAAAAAGTATTCGACTTATTAGACGTTTCATATTCTCGGATGTTCGGACTACTGAAACTTTACTGAATACATAAAACATATTTTTAAATACAATTTGTAAAAAGCGTAAAATAGTTTGAAAGTACTTAAAGCGGAAGCTACATATCTTTGGCAGTGCACTCGCTCACGGTGAAAGGGGGAAGGAGGCTCAAATGTAAATACTATCCAATAACAGGGGGTAGTTCCTTGGTAACTGAAATTCCACGAGCTTCCCAACCTTTTTCACAAATTCATTTAGTAGCATCTTATAATGTTATATTTTTCGAGTTTATCTAACCGATAAGTTATCTGAAGCGCCTTCAACTGGAATGCATATTTCGATCATTTAGTATTCTTAGCAATCATAATTTTTTTTATGATTGATGGTTATAGTGCAGGTAACAAAGACATGCACCGTCAATCAATTCATATCTCTTGTCTCTTTCTTGATTAAACACTTAAGAATTTTTGTATTTAAATCCAGATTACAATTTTACACAATAGTTAATTTTCGGTCACATATCTCATTTCATTTTCATATTCTTCTTTCTTGGATTGACATATCCATAAAATAAAATAAAGTTTAATACACTTTCGTTATCCATTTAATAAACAGGAACGAATTTGAAGTCAATATATAACAGACAGCATTCACAACGACCATTTCGCTGTCATAAAACGTACTGGCAATGTAATAGAGAGTGAAACGAATCGTTTGGCTGACCCGCCTCATCACATCAGTCGCATATACATTTAAATGTTGTTGGGCTGAAACGTTGATTTTAACTTCATAAATATACATAGCCAAGCAGCATCAAGTTTCAAAGTTGTTATTTGCATATATTAGTTTGTTAGTTGCAGAATGGGGGACGGCAGAGATGGAAGAGAAGAAACATATTTGCATAATAAACATCTACATACATATCCGTAACATTTGTGTAAATTAAATACCAATTTCAAAAACAGATTATATTTGTCATGTTTTGGTTATCGCTTATATTATTTGTAATCGACAATTTTATGCAATTAAAATGAAATACTAACTCGACCCGTGTGGAATTTTGTAATGCGGTACCCGTGGCTAACACCAGGCTTGAGAAATTTACTTTCTTTTTATTTATAGGCAATTTTATTACAAATATGATAAACAAATTACTAATGATACTTTTTTATAAATTGTTTTAAAAACAATTCCGATTTGAGGACGTTCATACCGAAGTTCAGATTTGGTTTGAAAGGATCAATCACATTTGACCACCCATCATCGAAATTTGATTCCTTTTTAATTATTCCAGATATTGTACAAGAAAAAGGAGCACGATGCGATATGCCAGTAAGCAATTTGGGGTAGGGAAATGAATCAGTCCTGTTGAGAAAACATATGGATATATTGGACAAGTTTGGGTTAAGTACGGTTAGTTTAAGTTTGAGGATTGTAATTCCTAAGAAATGATTATTTTCTCAGAAAACTGTAATTTGATGTAATCTTTTGTGCTGATCTTATACATTAGTATTATAACATAATCCAAAGCTTGTGCTGACAATTCTTTTCCTCTATGTACGCTGTTTTAAGTATATCTCTTCGTAAAACACTTGTCAATTAAGCTGCAATTTACAGGTAACCAATTGTCTCCCTCTGCAGCTCTCTTCCAACTCAATTTTATACTTTCACCGAGATGATTTCATCTTCGATGTTCTTATCGATTCTACGTCCTGATCGATGTTTATCTGTTCTGATTTGAATGACCTAGCATAGTGATTTCTGTGAAAGGATAGAATATATTAATTAAGTATCTAGTACAAAAAAAAGACTACAAAGAAGAAATTAGAGACTCCCTTTTCTTATTTCGTTTCCCCTACAAATTTAACGACATTAATTAGATTTGAAAACATAATTATTATTTAAAACAATAAAATCAAAGCACACGTAATAAATTCAATTGGTTGCCCCTTTTATAAAATGTACCTTCAGCTATAAAACCTGGTAAACTATATAGATGAGGATATTCACAATTAATTTGCAATAAAATTCAATTTTAATACATATATAGACGGATGGAATGGATTACTCATTATAGGGTGGCGTCAATTTTAAACAGTACCATCCAGTGAACGTTATGGGAAAATAATGTTTGAAATGAAAAAATCAAATTCACAATTAGACTATATAAGCCCATGCTAAAATTTTCGGGTGAAATGACCCACCAGGAATGCTTCTAGATGGTTCTATTTATCAAAATAAGTTTAAGCACCATAGCGGTACAGGTGAGTACACTTGAGAATATGAATGTTACACCCCCTAACTTTATTGGCTAGTCATTTGGACTAAGCCATTATTTTAGTAATTAATATCTTTTTATTTACTTAAAACTAATTAATAAAAGTATAAATTCAGTGAGAGAAATTCAAATTTTAAAACGGGCGTGACGTCATAGTATGTGGCTTGTCAGACTTATTGACATACTGTATGGTATTAATTATTCATATTTTGTATGGTATTACCATAGATATATACTATAATTAGTACATACGTGGGTATTACATCTGTAGTAAGCAGTATATTGAACTGTCATCAATACAGATCACATATTAATACGTCATAAACAAAAAGCGCCAAAATGACTAAATATCTCAAATTTATTCTCTATTTTAAATAATTATTTACACTAAATTACAGCAATTTTAAACAGTATTTATATTTTTTACTATATTATAACGATGTAAACAATGAGTTTAAAATATTTAAAAAAATACATAAATATTCTCCATTCTGATTTGTTGTCCATTTAAGCTTTATGTGGAACAAAATTTAATTCGATACTCTGCTCTATGCTAATATTGATTACTCTCATTTCACGCCACCCAATATATTATTCGTATACATCTCATCTGATTATTTCAATTACAATTTTACTTAATTTACCGTGATTTGAAAATAATCATAATAATAATAATAATTGCAATAAAAAAAAAACAACTATTATTATTATTAGTTCATACACACATAATATCTGACAGGATTTATGAAGGCTGGTTAAATCTAATATTAATGACTTTTATATACCATGTTTAGTATCATAATAATAATATAAATTAATAATTGCATATTTATATTAATATACAAATGAATCTAACACATATGTACTATAATTAAATAAATAATAACCATTTGTAATAATAATTTTAAATAGATTGATTTACGTCATTATGTACTAACACTAACAAACCTTCCTAATTATATACGTCTGTGTGTATGAGCATACACTTATGGAGAACGGGTGTTCGAACCAAAGTACCGTGAAATTAAAGGCTTTCATAGAAGATAACGTTGGGTTAATGTGGCTCTACGTCTAGGAAAGGACATACTGAAGCCGTAGTATCCGTTGTGATACTTAACGGAGAGCTGACTCATCTCTAGCCGCCATAACAGTAAATTTTTAGAACAGTTTAGGAAGGCTAGCAGTGCTTTGGCGATTATCGACTTCAATATGGAAAACTTGTCAAAGAATGGCAGGACAACAAAATTTTGGCAATGATAGACATATTAAGTTGGCGTTTCGGTTTCTTTCAAATTCGTTTTCAGATAGAAACTATATTCGAGGAGAGACAGCTTTGTGTAATTTCTGGCGAAGTAGCTGCTTTTCTGTCACAGTTAGAATTTATAAAGCAAATAATTTTGAGTCTTAAGCATATAAAATATTGAAAAATCAACTAAATATTTGAGAGTTGAAAATACATAAATATGGCAAAATTCGTTATAATAATTATCAGTGGAACAAGTGATAAATGAAGTGAATTAAAATTGGACAAAAATATTTTTGAAAAAAATGAAAAAAATTTTTGTTTTGGAATTTGATGAAACTTGGTGGATGGGGTAATTTTGATCCAAAAAGTTTAAAAATCAGGTTAATTTAATGATTGGATGCAGAGTTTCTGAGATATCCCAATATTTGGATCGATTTTAGTCCGTATCTCAAAAACTATTCGACCAGTCATCAAATGCACCCAATTTTTGTAATTTTTGGGTCAAAATTACCTTATATACTGAGTTTTATCGAAATTGGAGATAAAGAAAATTTTTCGATTTTTTGCAATTTTTTTAAGGGCCCTTTGAAAAAATCGAAAAAAACGCAAAAAAAATTTTGTTTTGGAATTCGATGAAACTCGGTGGATGGGGTAATTTTGATCCAAAAAGTATAAAAATCAGGTTAATTTAATGATTGGATGCAGAGTTTCTGAGATATCGCAATATTTGGATCGATTTTGGTCCGTATCTCAAAAACTATTCGGCCAGTCATCAAATGCACCCAATTTTTGTAATTTTTGGGTCAAAATTACCTTATATACTGAGTTTTAACGAAATTGGAGATAAAGAAAATTTCTCGATTTTTTGCAATTTTTTTAAGGGGTACCCCTTTGAAAAAATCGAGGAAAACGCTAATACCGACTAAAAAATAACAATAATTTTAACTACATCATATGCACTTTTTAGTGCATATTAATTTGTTTTGGGAAAGTTTTTTTTTAAGTCGGTTTTCTTTTTGTAAAAGTTTTTTTTTATATTTGTATTGAATCAATCGGATATAACCACTTTAAAGAACTTGAATCATTCTGTAGAGACTAGATAGATATAATATACATAATTAATTAAATGAACAACAAATTTAACTAGTCTACAGATAAAATATTAAAAAGTATAGATATGATTAATAATAATAATAATAATAATAACATAATGTATGAATAATAAAAGTATACACATATACTCAATTTTATGAGTATTAAGTATATACTTGAATACATTTTATAAATAAATAACTTACGTCAAACATGTGTTATAATTCTTTTTAATATATTATTGAAAGTAAAGTATTAATTATTTAAAAAAATAATACAAAATACAAAAACTTATTCATTTATTTACCACATTGATTTACATATATTACCTATATTTAAATATCATATTTTATTTATTTTTTTATATACGTATTTGTTATTAACTTTTTATATTTACATTTTGAATCAATTTTAAAATTTTGTATTCATACTCATACGGTAGTCATAATATATGAAAGTTCCATCCGAAATTTAAATAAAATAAATCAAACTAATTAGAACAAAAAATGTGAAAATGTCGCAATGAATTTCTCTACATGTTTTCATTGTACGATATATTTTGCAAATTGTTTTTCAAAAGATCCTTTTGCTTCGCTTAATACTAACTTTGTGAAAATTCACAAATTCGGCTGAATGTCATAGTATTTTAATCAGAAGGCACATAATCCATAGTTTTAGTACAGTGTAAGAAATTTACTGTGGATAGTCAGAGTCAATGCGGTATGACCGTCAGTCATAGTTTATCTTCATTTTGAACAAAGAAATTAACAAAATCAATCAAATCAATCAAAAACTATGGCATTTGCCAAAATTCCTGTTTTTGTTAATTAAAATATAAGTTGTAATAAATTCCTTCGATTAGAAACTAGTATTTAGTGTGTAAATGAAGTTTGATACATGAATAAAATAGAGAAAAAATGCATTAATAAAATAGAGATGAAAAAAGATCGGAACACTCAATTTAACTCGAAAAGTTTGGCTGTTAATGACTTCAAATTTTCCGAGAACAATTCTAATAAGTTCGGAACCTACCTTCAAATTAAAAAAAAAATTCGGACCCGTCTTCCATTAGCATAATTATAGATAAAATACAATATATAAATATCCCAAATTACCACAATTATTGAACAGCAGAGTTAAATGATTTTTTAAATATTTATACGAAAACCCCTTTTTTTTTATTAAATTGGACGCAACTTCAATAAAACGTCAATAGTATAACAAATATCTAGTCATTTTATTTTAGAAATGTATTCAAAGTTTATTTAAGTCATTTAAATATTGTTGTGTATTTAACAGGAAGTTTAATAGTTTGCATTTTCAATTTTCTATACATACTATATTATATAAATGACCTGAAGATTCCCGAGTTAAATTTAGAGAATGATGGCTATACAATATAAATTATAATTTGTATTAGATACGTCAAGAAAATATGAAACGCTTTTAAATTATACATTAAGGTCTCATTTTTGAAATGCCAAAAGTATTGGGAGAAAATCTTCATTTCGTTTCATTATTTTTTTTTACTAAATCAACCGAAAAAAACAACATTTACAAGAAACTATGTTTTGTATGAATAAGTTTTTTGTTAAAGGTGCTACTTTTGATAGTCATTTTGTTTTTACATTTTTAATAAGGCTTTTATGTTGCCTTTTTGATGAATTTTTGATTAAGAATAGGGTACCATTTTGATTATAAAGTGATTCTTTACAATTATATTCCAACATTATTTATTTTTTATGCAAATTAGGTTTATGTAAAACCATATAAAGTATTACCGGTTACTTTATGGCAATATAAAAAGTATTTTTGTACATTAGTTCATATTTTTAAACTTTAATCAATATGCCATATATACATTGGTGAATAAATGGATAACAAAATACTGAAGTTTAACTTCACATACACGTGGTGGATTTATCGTTTGATGGCCATAAGTCAAAAATAAGACAGACAAAAATGAGCCAAAGACCGAAAACGATATTTGTTTTTTCAAAAATACAAAAAAAAAAACCACATTTTTATCTTATTTAGGGCGATTATTATTAGTAGCTCACAAAAGAAAACATTAGGCTAAATCGATGAAATTCACGTTAACTGGCTTCTTCCCATGTATATAGTGAAAATTTCCCAAATTAAACACTGTAATCCTTCACAATTTGCGCCCTTTTCTTTTATTTTCCTGCTTTCCCCTATGTTAAAAATGGCATTCTGATTTCATATAGATCAAAATAAGAGAAATATAAAATTTGTTCTGATTTTATTATGTTATTTTATGTATATAAATTACACAAATTACGATAGTAACGCAACATTTAACGCATAACACAAAATTATCCTCGATTTATAATATAAATTTTAATGAAGTCTGAGCGAGCATTTATAGAATATTAATATATGCATGAAATGGCAACGTAGTTAAAATTTATGAAATAAATTATATAAGTATGAACATTTATTTTAAATATTCACTTGTGACTTTATTTAGCTAAAGCAGTGTTGGCTCAACCTAAAAGATAAAGCTAATGGTCCAAGAGCATCCATGGGCAAACGTGGCTTAGAGAAGCCACTCAGACTTATGTATCTAACATACAAGTAAGACATTGATACCCTAAACAGTGTCAACCAATAATACGAGTAAGACAGAGAGACAACAGTTTTGTTCTACATATCTCATTCCTATTAGAAAACCTGAGATAGGTAGAAGAGTTATCTGTCTCGCTTCTTCCTCTATGAGCAATGCGGACTTGCATAAAGAGACACGCAATAAACTTTATGGCACGCAATAAACTTATAACAATGGTGGCTTTGACTTAAAATAACTCCCCCACGCTTGTCCAAGAGCCAACACTAAAAACAGTAAATCCAATATTTCTCCCAATACTCACATGATGATTAAATCCATCCCTGCTTCACTAAAATAAATTTTATACTTCGCAATTTTGTATACATACTTTCATGCCTATTTTCCAGTTTAAACCTTGACAATTGTAAATTAACTTCTTAAATAGATTTACCAGAAAAAAATGCAATTTTCTTTGGCATTACTAAAAATAGATTTTTATTTGTTTAGTATGAGAGTCTTACACAAAAATAAATGAGTAAATCCTCTAAATTGAATATGGATTTTTTCGGTTACATCATGACCCGAAGAAATCAATTTTATTAAAATAAATAAAGCATTTGAAGATGACAGCAAAAATCGTAACTACCGGTATTTGAAAACTATACATTCAACCAACGCAGTGAACTATTCTATTTTTTATGTCTAAACTGACAATTTACAAATGAAAAGATTTCACTCTCAGAAACGGTTTCTAAGTTGTAATATTTATAGGACTAATTGTAATATTTATAGGTCTATCTAAAGCCTCAAGTGACGTTCAAAATTAAGATCAGATTTTTTTTTTGTACTAAATTCAAGTCAATCAATTTAATTGTCATAATTTCCTCTTGTACATATCTGTTATATTAATTAAAACTACACCAAAATTATAAAACAATTTGTCAATTTCTAAAAATGAATTATCTAATTAATTTTCTTTTAAAAATCAAAAAAATCATTTCTAATTGTTTTATAAACAAACCTAATTTAAAATTTAAAATAAAAAATTAACTTATAACAACGAACGATATATTATTAAAATTAAAAACTTATCACAGAGAGTTTATACAAGGTGGCACGCAATATTGTGTAGCATTACGTACTTTTAAAATTAAAAATTCGTGTTAAATTTGTTTTCAAACAAATATCGTGTGTGTGTCTGTGTGCTTGTCTGTCTGTGGCATCGAAGCGCCTAAACGGATGAACAGATTTGGTTTCATTTGAAAGGTAATTTAACGGAGATCTGTTCCTAGCTACGTTTCATGTGCGAGCTTAGAGTTTTGTACCGGAAAAAACTTAAAAATTGGCGATGATCTTCAAAATCGATTCAGTTTCAAAAGGCATGACATACAATTTTAACATATAAATAATTACTATGGAAATGAATGGTCAAAAAACATGGCTCAATTCATTTCGAAAAGTGAAATGCTAAAAAATTAGGTAATTCAAAAGAACAAAATCAACTCAAATATTTCATTTTCAATTAAAATATTTCCAAAAATTTGACCCAAAAAATGATAACTCTAAGCTAAGTATCCTTTTCATCTAATCTGATGTCCTTGACCATCACTTTGATATTGATTTAAGAAGGAGTTTTATAAGTTTAAAGTGTTTATCTGTGCGTCTGTGTGTTTCTCAGTGAAATCGTAGCCCTTAAACGGTCGAACCGACTTGATTGAGAACATTTTATAGCTAAGTTTCCAAAAATCGGTTTACAAAAAATAAATCACATTTGTCGAGGGTTTTTTAAATTTTGTAAATTTCACTTGTATTCTGTATAATGATTGCAGTATTGTTTTAGAACATATAACACCCTGTACCAACATAGATAAGTTGATGGATGATATTTTAATATATTAAAAATTCAAAACACTATCTATAATAATTAGAAAATATAAATGATTAATTTTTTACTTCAGATATAGTAGGTAGGTATCTATCGTCTTGTATAGCAACCATCTTATTTAACTATGCTAGAAAGATAGGATGAATATCCAAAGTGAAATAATACATCAAAGTATATTAATTTTAAGTTGATCTAATATAGAATATATATTTATACATAAAGTGATTTTTAACTCAGGTAATCGAATTATTGGTCACGCTTTCACGGTAATATTGCTGAAATATAAAAACTCCAATGATCTAATGCCAGTTACAGTATTTTTTTTCCGACAGTTTAGGAAGGTTTATTCCGACAGTACAA
The DNA here is from genome assembly GCF_905475395.1 of Chrysoperla carnea. Classification (NCBI taxonomy): domain Eukaryota; kingdom Metazoa; phylum Arthropoda; class Insecta; order Neuroptera; family Chrysopidae; genus Chrysoperla; species Chrysoperla carnea. The sequence continues at coordinate 20,901,408 of NC_058338.1, forward strand.
TTTTATTTCTTCTATGGCGGTGAATCAGGGTAGACTTTAATTTTGAAGTCATACAGACGTAATTCGTTTTATGATTCAGAAGTCGATGGATCCAACTTCCATGCACCTCAATTTTCGAGCAATATTCGACTCAATCAAACATATCTGTCCCTACTTTTATTGTTTGTTTTTTAGCAACACTGTCCTTGAGCGATTGGATTGGTGGTAGCGGAACTAAAACATGGTGACGCACTGCATACTTTGGTGGATACTCCTGGTTATCGCATACCCAGTACAGAGATTTTCTTGATAACTCTACTCTCTTGATATTTTTCGTATACCTACAATCATTAAGAGGCTTAGACAATCAAACTTATCGGTCATTGAACCAAAGTGACTAGTTAGAAATATCAGAAAATAATTGAAATAGAAATATCAGAGCTGATAAAATGAATGATATAAAGTTGTTCCAGGTCTAAGCGATTTATGATAATTAAAGAAGAAATTACTTTGTAAGAAGATCCAGAACAGTTCGATATTTTGATATTGCAAGGCTATAGAAATATGATACTGAGTGTTACGAAATATATGACAGATAGTTCTCAATAACTGATAGATCTCCAAATCGATTCGTGCTAAAACGCTCTCGGTTTCATTAATAAAAAAAGCAAGTACAAAGTAATTTTAATCATTCGAATAAATAAATTTAGGAGAACTATAAACAAGATAAAATAAGCGAAACCATATTATTAGAGTAATATCAACTTTAACAAACAGGGAAGATTTTTCAAGGCAACATATTCCTTCTTCATGAAGTATTTTGCTAAAATCTACCAATACAAATTTGAAAAATTATTTTGTAACTTCTAGTTTCAAGAACTGACATCAAAATAAGATAGAACCTATAGATTTGAGGGGCAATCACAGTAACTTCAATAACAGTTGATAAACTCGTGACAGTAGTTTAAAATCACCTTGTGATCAATTTTAATAGTGAATGAATTCTATATATAATATGTAAAATAAATACTTAAAAGAGATAAAACTAGTTATCTGCATAATACTTTTTTTTTTTTTTTTCAAGTCATTAATCATTTATGTTTTAAAGTTAGTGACTCGGCGCCTTCTTCTTATACAATATATATACGTATTTATTCCTGTAGTCACTTCTTCTGTTCTTAAGCCATCAAGATGATGAATATACGTGTGTGTATGCATGTATTGGTACTTAGCACAGCAGTTGTGCCAAGCTAGCAAAGCTACACACACACTCATACATTGAAGAAGAAAAAGAAACTTAATACGTGACTACATTTTTCTTAATTAAACCCTAAGGATGACAAACAATGTTACTATACTCACTATGTGTGTTCCTCTATGCTATATGTTAGAGTTTGTATTCTACGACGTTGTATGACGTAAAAAAAAAATATTGTTTACCATCATCATACCTACATGTTAGAAAAAAATTACCCAAATATCGGAGATAAAATTGTTTCCAACTTGACTTATTAAATTTAAGTGATGGTATTAGAGAAAAATGGTAAAAGCAAATATACCATTGATCGCGAAATCTTTGTTTAGTTCGTGAGCCTTCGTTTGTGAGCACAATACTTCGATTTGTATCTACAGCAAAAGAAAACCGAACGAAAATTATAAGATCCACTAACAAATTGTTGTTTCAATCTCGAATCGTTAAATGGATATTATTGAAGTCACCGGCCATGATTATGAAGGTTTCCTATCAGTTGAATAGTTCCTATCAAAACTACACCTTTATACGTATACCCATTTCAAATCACTTCTTTTATCTACATTAATTGTAGGTCTCAGTTAAGACTGTGATCTCCGTAAAATATTGTAAAAAGTTTGTTTGCTCGATTTTTTCAAAGGGCAAATTGCAAAAAATCGATACATTTTTTATCTCCAATTTCGATAAAACTCAGTATAGGTATAAGGTAGTTTTGACCCAAAATTTACAAAAATCGGGTGCTTTTGATGGCTAGTCGCATAGTTTTTGAGATACAGACTTAAATCGATCCAAATATTGCGATATCTCAGAAACTCTGGATGCAATCATTAAATTAACCTGATTTTTATACTTTTTGGGTCAAAATTACCCCATCTACCGAGTTTTATCAAATTGCAAAAGAAAATTTTTTTTTGCGATTTTGTTGATTTTAAAAAAAATTTCATAAAATCTCCTATTTCGATAAAACTCAGTACAGAAAGTAGTTTTGACCCAAAAATCGGGTGCATTTGTTGCCTGGTCGAATAAAATCGTTTATATTGGTTTTCCTTTTTAAATCTTTTCTTTTGCTCACAATGTTCAATTTAGTCGCTTTTAGTGTTATGGACTTTTATGTTACTATCCGAATAGATAATTTCCAATTAGCTTTTTATTCTTTGTTATTCTGTCTTTAAACAGTGAGTTTTTTTAATTGTGTCTCAACACCCATAGAAATTTGAAATCATGGAAAATAACAATCACATTTCTAAATGGCGCCAAGTTTATTAGCATTTATAACTTTATTATTTAAATAATATTGTAATTTGAATCTTGAACTATGTGCAGACTAACAACATGAATAAATATTGTATGTTGATAAATTGTTGGATGCCAAAAAATTAAAAATGTATTTGGTAAAATGTAAATATTTGTATAGCAAATTTAATGGAATTGGTTACGGTTTATATTTCAATTGATTTATGTTCAAACGGGGCGGTTAAAACGTTTGGATAAGAAACTAACTCATATAATTATTATAACATATTTTCAAGAAAACTAATCATAATCGAAGTGTATTTCATTTTTTTACCCTTTATTTATGAAATATATATAAAGGTATATTAAATTTTGCCCTAAGTTTGTAATGCTTAGAAATATTGAGGGTGAGAACAAAATTTTGGTATAGGTGTTCAGGAAATCATCTAATTACCTCTGAAATTTTTATAGCGGTCTCAGGACGTAAAAAGTTAGTTTGAATTCGTAAATGAGTAACATAGAACAATTGGGGCTTAGGTCCGTAGAACCCACCTTGTAAACCGTTAGAAATAGGACAAAAGCTTGTAAAAATGTTCTTTAAAAAATATACAACTTTTGTGTGCAACATTTTTTCGTAAATATCATTGTTTTCCCGCTAGAACTTAGCCCGCCAGAAATTAGGGAAAGAAGTTGATTTACCCTTTCTCTAAAACTATAACAGAGAGCAGAAAATTTGTAAGAAGCTTCAACTACTGCAAATCATGTCAGAGATTTTTGAAAATGTAAAAGCCCTGAAGGTTGATTTGGTAGTTTTTTTTAAGTGATGGTTCTTAAGAGTAAGTTTTATTTTAAATATGGGAAATTATTGGAAAATTTAATCTTCAAAATGACATCACATTCACTTAAATTGATAGATGAAGTATTAAGGAAGATACTTAATACAGACAAAGAAAAACCTTTGAGAAATAATATATTATCTTATCGCTTGTATTCCTTTAGGCTATGGATTTTCTTGCAATACGTCGCTGTACTTCCCCTTATACGAACACAGCGTCTAGTGCAAGATGAAAGGATCCAATAAAGAAGCATATGATCTTTGAATGTACTAATCAAATAGAAAAAATAACTTGTTAATATTAAAAAACTTTATGATTTCTTAACGGTACATTCTTTTATAGGGAGGTAACGGAAAATTTACTACAGTAATAAGTACAGCGAAAATGTTTTTTTTTCTTTATATCTTACATAAAATTCTCTCTCGCTCACTCGCTCTTCTAGGGTTACAATTTTTATTGTGAAGCAAAAATAAGAAAATGTTTCTTATAATTGTATTATTTATAATTTATTAAATAAACATTGTATTAGATCTTATTTTACATAAAAAAGCTTGAACATTAACCAAGTAAATGGCGAGAAAAGTAGTATAAAAATATTATTTGATGAGTTAAAGTTTTTAATGAATAAATTTATGAAACATGTTTTTAATGGAAAAATTGTAAGAAAAGATATGGTCTTTCAAATGTGCTGCATTATGTCTATCGGTTCAGTAATTCAATGATAATATAAATTTGTACGATCTTACGGCTTAATTTTGACTCTGACTTTTGATACAGGATTATGAGGTACTGGTTTATACCCTAGTAACACGTACTAGTTAAATCTTGCAATTGAATTTTAAAGCAGTTATCCCCAATCGATTGAAAAGAGATGTAATTTTACATACACGTTTAGAATGGATGGTAAGCTTAGTGCCGCAATTCTAAATCCAATATGACGAACCATCGAAGATGCGTAGCAAATGAAAAGATTTGCTGAGAAGAATAAATAACAAATGTAAACCGGATGACATTGCATTTTTATGGCACGCATGACCTGATTTTCCGATCGCTTTCACCATATTTGATATACAAATACGTTTTAGTCTTTTAACAATTTAATCAAAACTACTTTAAAAAGACCAAGTTTTATATTGTAAAAAAATAGAAAAAGTTTTTCCTCTTGAGTCACCCGTATATAAATATTTGTAAAAGCTTTTAGCGTATGAGGAAAAATTCACATATGAGGAGTGAATCAAGTAACTTTGAGTATAATAAAAGCTTGACTTTTTTACTAGTTTTAAAATTAAAAATTAAAAAAGAAAAAGCGTTTAAACGACAAGCTTTTATTGTGCTGAAGTAACAAAATTTTTATTTCTATAATTCACTGAATTTTTTATTAAAGCTTGAGGCGCTTCGAATAATGCATGTATGTTTCATTTTACTCTTTTGAATTATTAAGGACTTACAAATTACAACTTAAAATTGCTGAAACAAAATTTATGGAAAAATATTCATAATGGCATTTTTAATTTGTAAAATAATTTTAAATTATCTTTTGTAATTAAAACTTTGTTTATATATCAATAATTATAATCAAATGATCATTTGATTTCTATTAATTAAAAAGAGTTGTCTGTTTATAAAATAAAAATATTATACAGTGAAAGAAACAAAAATGTATCTTATATTATAATTAATTCGAACGGTCATATTAGCTGATTTTCGTTGTTCATGCATTCCTGTTTTCTTTAGCAATTTCAGGATTTGTACTCATTCAGGAGAACATTACTATTTAAAAAAAAAAATCCTTTTCAAATATTTATTTGGTTGGCTGAGTTGTTATTTAAAGAAAAAAATTGATTTGAGTATAAAAATAAACAAGATGGTACAAAAACTCCGTACTCTTAGTGGATGTATTAGGAAAACTTAACAGGATTATTAACACAGTTTTTATAAATTTTAAAAATTTGGTACGAATAAAAATGAAAAAAATTTTAATAAAAAATACTTTTTGTACTAAAAAGTAGAAAATAATTTTATCTATAAGTCAATTTAACCCGACTATTTGTAAAAGCTTGAGGCAGCTCCACATGCCTAATTACTTTTCGATTCATTCTTGATATTAAGCGCCTCAAGCTTTAACAAATAGTCGTGACTTATAGATAAAATTATTTTACTTTTTAGTACAATAAAAACTTGTCCTTTAAAAAGTATTTTTTATTAAAATTTTTAATTTAAAACTAAAAAAATGTATAAAATATGGTGGAAGCGATGGGAAATCTTACCATGCATTGTCATCCAAACTAAATGAGCATGCAAAATTTCAGCTCAATCGGTTGAAGAAGATATTTACTTCCAAATTGAGTTGAAAGAATCCACCGTAAGATACATACATACATTGCAAGTTAAATAAAAGCTTTTAAAAAGTATTGCCTGTCCATTACCTGTACAAAAATACAGCTTTTAATAATATACACAAGCAAACAATTTTTTTTTTTTTTAATTAACAATTTATCAGTTTATTAAAAATGTTTTTATAAATATATTTCATTTATATTTTTATTGATACATTGATTTAACTTTTCAATCAAAAGAAAAAAAAAACATAGAATTTTATCTCATTAATTGAAATAGATTTTATAATAAATAAAAATATATGATACATAGAAAACTTTTTAAAAAATGATTTGAACAATTTTTAGAAAAAATAACCTAAAATGTTTTAAAATACGTAATTCTAAAATAATTGTTACGTAATTGTTTTAATTAATTTAAAAAAAATCTGAGTCAAAAATTTTTTTCCTACATGATCAACTTTTAATTGACTTATAACTCTAGTGGTTCGGTGAATCCAAAAAAATCAGTTTTCAATTTTCTCGTACTTAAGTGGGATATCCTCAAACTGGGGCTAAAATAGCTAAAAATAGGGAAAAAATTCGAATTGGTGAAATCGGCATCTAGAAATTTTTTCCAACCTCTAGAAATCACTATGTAAGCCTTTAAGTGAGTTGTGAGTTGTGAAAGTAAAGGGTGAAGTATGTTTCAGATATCGTAAGGACTATTTTTTTAAACATTATGAAAATTGGAGTTGTACTTACAATTTTCTAGGTCCTTTGGTCTAATGCTTGGAAAAGTAATTCGAATCCAGAAACCCTAAAGTGAAAATAATAATAAATGGGACTTTTTATTGGATTCCTATCAGAGTCTATCAAAATTTTATTTACGGCTTAAATTTGCTATACATTTTTTTCTGGAAGCTATATGACGGTTAAGGTCAGTTGAACTTACACTTTTGTATTGCTTCACAATATTGAAAGTTTGAACGGAGGTCAAGTTAGGGCATAGCTTGGTGAGATGACGTAAGTATCTAAAGATAACGTCAGTAGCTATTAAAAAATACTGTAATAAATCACAATTGTGATAAAACACGTTCTCAACTTTCGTTGTCATTGTCTGATGTCGACAAAAACCACTTACCTACATCTACAAAAATTCATCAACTCACCCTAAAATCTTGACATCTTACCAGACTTGGTCTCAATCTGCGCTTTGCTTGACTGTTAAAAAATTAATCAAAAATAATGTGTTATTAACGACTAACCATATATTGATATATTCTCCTAAATTAATAAGATCTATAATGCAATTTATAATAACCTCTTAAGTTTTTGGAGTCGGTAACAAAATAAAACAGAAACATGTTACATTATTTGTTAATAAGGCTAAAAAAAGCCTCTCTGTCTGACTGACAACCATTTAACTGCAATCAATTTTAATAAATTATTAATTGTTATATGTTGGTCTATAAAAACATTTATATTTTATTATTATTCAAAAAATATACATTATTTACTTTTATGGAAGATATTCAACCAAGTCAACATTATACAGCCATAATTATTTGTTTTTAAATAATTTTTTTTAAAAGTCATTATTTTAAAGTAATAAATAAAATTTTTTGCCATTATATGTTACGAAACACAAAACCTGTTGAAAAATATACAATATTATTCTTTTTTGTATCTAACCTTTCTGCATTGTTATAAAAGTAGATGGACCAAAAATTAAAACAACAACAAGTCTGAATGACAAATAATATCTGTGCTGCTGGTCCTAGAACTGAATAAGGAAACTAGCCTCAGAAATGAAGCAGGCAATTCGTAAAAGCGCTGCTAGTAAAGATGGTAGACTCTAATGAACAATAAATTAACCTCCCTTACAGATCATTTTGCTCGATGATGATTATTACCCGGATTGTGTCCTTCTTGGTGTGCAATTTTTGGTGCAAAGACAAATAGGTTAGGCTATCGTTCAATGAGTACGCAAAATTTACCAACTTGATAGTGGCGTGACTCTTGACGCATGATTAAAAATATTTCGTTCGTATAGACTTTGGCATACAACAGAATATCAGAGATTGGCCAGAAGATATTCAAGACAACGTTATATACATAGTATTGATTTTCGTTTTATTATTTTATTCTCATAAATAAAATTTCGAGTTTAGTAATTGAGAATAAATTTATACAAGAATACAATTCAATGTATACTTTTGTTTTTATACAATTGTGTAAATCTTTCAAAATCATTTAAATTATAAAACAAATAAAAATAAATAAATGTTTTTATTGCTTGCTATACGTGAAATAATTTATGGAAGTTAATTAAATTAGTTCACGTCTTATTATTGTCAATAAAGTTGTAATAAAACTTTTTATAAAAAAAGTTTTTGTTTCACGAGATCGATCCAAAATTAAAAGTCTTTTTATTTTAAAAAAAATTCCGTTTATTTTTAATTATTTATTTAATTTTATCGACTTCGATGAAATATCACAAATATTTAACATTCTTTAATTGAAATTATTACATAGTCTTTGATAAAGTACTGATTCTTTATCTAAATAAATTTTGTATCGATTGTATCGTCAGATATTGATTCAAAGAGATATTCTGAAAATATCGTTCCTTAAATTTATTAAGGCCTAGTAGTTTATTTTTAAAAATGTTGGTTTTTTATTAAAAAAAAGTTGATACTTGCAATAAAATTACCATTTTCAAAATAATGCTTACCATGCCAAAAATCATGCAAACTAAATTATATACGAATATTTTAATAACAACATTCATAAATTATAAATATATTTGCCAAATAACATGTTATCAATAATTTACTTGAATCAAAAGCAATTAAATTGGATGGTTGCAGTTGCCAAATCAAATTTAGATAAATTATTTTTGTCTAGTCCCAAAATCCATGCGGATATAGTAGTAGGATTGTCCTCTTAAAAGAAGTAGTTCAATAAAAAAAAATCGAGAGGTGTCGTGGCATACTTTGCTACTTTCAGTTTTTACTTTGTGAAATAATTGTAGTATTAGTTTAAAAAAGACAAACTTCTGATTTAGTAGTCAACCTAATATGTCAGCACATTATGTTTGGTTTGATTAGGATATTTATTATGACATAACATAAAAATTGCATTGTACTGACTTAAAATTATCTGTTTTCTTTAACTTCTGATAACTTTCACAACTCAATTTGATTAAATAAAAAAAACATAAAAATTTGACAAAAAATACAAATTGACAGTTTTAAAAAGGTTTTTGCATTTTCTCAAAAATTCATGGCAACGTGAATCGATAGAAAAAGTTTTAGTTTCTTAAGTATCGGTTTTTGGTGTCTGTTGCAGTTTTTTTGATTTTAACTACCAACCAGCAAACAAATATCGTCAGATAAGGAACATAGTTCCAAAAACCGCTATGTAACTTGAATTTCTAGGACGATTAGTAACAGATTTTGTAAGTAGATCTATATTTTTTATTAGACAGCTCTTTTAGCTAAGAGTGGCGTTACTTGCATATTTACATTGAGGTAAGCAGGGAATTCTGAGATGTTTTACAAGTAGTTATGATGCTGACTTTTATGGGCTAAAGCCGCATTTATACTTATAATAAAAAATGAGCATATATTTACAGTATGAAAAGCATAGTTTTTGATGTTTTTACAAGTATGTCTAATGTCTAGTCATATAGAGCTTAATCTAAATTTACAGAATGATTATGGCACAAATATCCACCAGCCATATAATATGATAATGACTGTTAAGAAACCGACGACAACATATTTGACTCCAACCATATAAAATATGTACTCATATAAAATATCTACATATTAAACTTATTGTATGTAATAAATTTTAATTATTAATTTAAAAATGTTATTAATATTATATTATTATTAAGTACTTGACTATATATGATACCGACATACTTTTAGACATATTTTTCACGTAAATATAAACTTATAGGTTGATATCCGCCCAACAAAACTACCTCTCTTCCACTCGATTATCTCCCTTTAATTACACTCAAAATAAGTGTAGGGATGTTTTACACAGGTAAAATATATGCACAGATTTCCATTAAAATTTTTTTTTTTAATGTTGCATGCTTTTAATTCACTAAGTGTGTCAGAACAGGTGGTCATGAATTGCACCGCGTTCTACCATTTTTACAGAAATCTTTAATTCATGGGTCAAAATGATGCTCATGAATGGCGTAGTGAAATATCATAGACAAAATTCTTTTTCTTAATATATCTTTATAATCTATAGCTGATGTGTTAGTCTGTCTCACTTTTACCTTCTTTTACATCTGTATTTTTATATTTATGTTTATATATTTTATATTATTATCTAATAAGAAACATTAAATATGAAGGGGAAATATGACTTTAGTGATGGAGCCCCGCTGCTCACAAGTTTTTTAAATATATTCTATTAATTAGCTTGACTTGGTTTTGGTATTGATAAAAAAATATATAAATGTCAATCATTTTATTTTGGATAAAATTTTTATTTAATCATCATATAAATGAATAACTCAAAATTAATCCATAAAATACAACATGTATTGAATAATTTATTTTTATTGCATGTCAACAAAATAATAATAAAAAAAATTAATTAAAAATTACAAATAAAAAAAAAAATTAACCGTCCAATAATAAAATTATAGTAAATATAGCACAACGGACAACTCGTGTCTCTTAAAATGGTTTACGCAGACAAATTGCTTTCTGGTTGTTCGATATCCGTAAATACAATAAATATTTATCTCTAAATAGTGAATAAATCGTAAAAAGATCAAAAACTGTTTATGAGATTGTAATTGTAAAAAAAAAAGTTAAAAAGTCGTCTAATCGTCAAAATACATTTGAATTCTTAATTTAAGAATGTACGAGCGCCATGTAAATTTTAGATAAAAGGCTTGATTTTTTTATATATAGTTGGACTTTCGTATTATTTATAAGGACAAATAGCTCGATTTCCCTTCTTGGGATGCGCGCTTGTCATACATTGAACAACAGAAATCTATTCAATATAAAAGTTATAAATAATTTTCCCAAAATGAGGTAATTTAAAAATTTTTTTATAAATGTTTGAAAAAATTTTTAAGAAAAAAATATTTAAGTAGGTAATTACCTACCATTTATTTAAAAATAATAATAATAGCCGTTAGCTAAACAAGAAATTTTTTTCCTTCAGTAAATATTAACAAAAATCACTTTTAAATTTGATTATTGTTAAATATATTATAACAGTGTAGTCGGCTCCGAGTATTCAAAGATTTGGAAGTCAAAAGTATCAATATACGCTAATACAAGTCGATGGTATATTTTATTCCTTTTTTCTTTTCGTCAACGAGGGACTCTTGTTTTTTTTCTTCTTACAAACTCTTAACATTTATTGATTTCCATCATTTATTCAACAAGCGTGTCGCATAACCTTTACACAGCTATTTTAGTTATTTGATACAAACTGCAATGATTTTTTTTTTGATTTCTACTCTTTTCGCATTGCTCTCCAACATATATGCTTTTTTTAAGATTTTTTATCGTAGTACAACTATTTTGACATTATATCTCAGGACTGAGAGCATTCATGAATGCTTCACACTTAGACGGAAGAAAAACAGGAAGCAATACAGCTTAAACCGCCAATCTAAAGGAAATGATATGCTTACTCAATTTTGTCAAATCAAAACCGATTGACACTTAGTCTTTTAGTAAATATATCATGATTAATACGTGGAAAAAACAAATTAACAAAAAGAAAGTTTAAAATACAAAATAAACAGAGAAAAAAATAGAAGAAAACGGAAGAAGAAAAAAACAGTTAATAATGAAAAAATCATTTTTTGTGACTCATATTTTCATTTCATGTTTTTTTTTTTTCATTTTTATTAATATTTTTTAAGTCTATTATTACCTATTGCATGTTTTTTTTACGTAACATAAACTATTGTAAAATAAAAAAACTATTGTTAAATTAGAATCAGGAAAAATGTTATCTCGAAAATGCTAGGTATATCTCGAGAGTATACTAATATTTAATCCATATTGCAAATGGATTAATTTATAAAATCAAAATATAATAAAATATATTTTGATTACACAATAACTGAAACACTATTATAGGGTATTTTTCCATGAATTTAGATCAAAATTATACCGGAAATGAACTAATTAGGTGATTTTCTGAACATCTATATCAAAATTTTGTTCGAAGCATCAATATTTTTAAGTGTTACAAACCTGGGACTAAAAGACAATATATCTTGATATATTTCATATATACATGGTATAAAAATTATGGCCACATTTAGAAACATCACCTCATTTTTTTTTTCGCTTTAACAAATTTTACGAATTTGTAAGAACTGGAAACAATTCCTAACGATCAATCCATTTTTAGTTGAATATAATAATAGAGCTATGTGTAAGTCATTTGAACAGTTATGCTTCGTATTTATAAATATAAAATTTTTAGAAATGACAAAATTACGTGGCAAATGAACTGTAAAAAAATATAATGTGACACCCGACGATAAATGTATATACTTTCTCATAATTGTACAGAAAGTCTAGTATACATAGGTATACAATTATCTCTGGCTAAGGCTGTTCTATAAACATTTGTGATTGGTTTGAAATCATTCTTTGATTGGCGTGAGATTTTATAAATTTTTTAAGAATCCTCTTAAATATCCATTGGGTGAAGAAAAATTTATAAAGAAAAGCGGTTTTCCATATAAGAATGAATAGAATTTCAAGCACTGTGATTATACCTTTCACTCAAACGATTTGAAATTTGGATATGTTATAGGTATTCATATTCTATTTGCCCTGGGTATTTCTTTTTCAAAAATCTTGTTAATTTTCCCACTCGTCATTGTTCACACCCAGGTACTTTTCCTTATCCAACTGTATCAGGATGTAAACTGTGAAAATTGAGAAAATTAACAGGATTATCGAAAAATAAAAGTACCCAAGCAAGGTAGAATATGAATACCAATGACATATCCAAACCAATCGATAGAGTAAAGGGTATAATCGCAGTGCTTGTGAAGGTCCTAAGGACCTTCCTTGTACCTTAACGAAAATATGAAAAACAAAATCTGCTGAATTTGTTTTTTGTTTTATTTATTTATAGAGCTTATAGACATTACTGTATTATTGTAAAAAAAACCATTCTCTTTTCTGCTCTTTAATCAGGTACAAAATGGAATATTAATATAGAATTGTTAAGAAGGTGATCTCATATATTAAAGCTTCAAGTTATAAGTATATTTAACAAGAAACATTAATTACCAGCGTCAGTGATGACTTGTTAAATAAAAACTATATATTTAAAGTGTATAATTAGCTGTAAAATAAAATGTAATTAAACGACTTTTTATAAATAAAATATTTTACTTAAACTTTTTATATCATGATATATTAAATGAATAATTAATCATTAACAATACTTTTTAAAATTTTATTATTAAAATATAATATTCAGACGAAACGGAATACCTGTTGAAAACCAACGCTGGAATTAGACTTAAACAAAGAGTTAATGAATCAATGGTGATAATAAAAATGGCTTTATATACGTAGGTACCTCAAATATATACAAATTAATTGTTTTACATAAAAAAATCAAATAATTGGTGACCCTTTTGGCAAAAAATTATCTAATAGAAAATTTCAGGAGTCATTTTAAATTTCCCCCTTGATTATTGAACGAATTGTTAACGAGATATATCAATTCTTGTAGATTGTCTACGCTGACAAATACCTATCATTGTGTTAATCCATTTGGAATATATAGACCGTGGAACCTCACGGGGTTTTTTTAAATGATAAATACATACTTCAAACTTTGAGAGTGGCTTTCTTTTGAAGAGTCTAACAAACTTTTCTCTACGAGTACTTCGTTTTAAAATAAGCATGACGCATTTAAGTACGTGTTCGAGGTGGTAGACAAGCTCATCAGTGCAATATTCTTGTCGGGCGAAATATTTGATCGATTAATAATAATTATTAATGTTATCAAGCGATCATAGTATCCGAAAAATTTCCTGTTGCGCTTTTTCAGACCGATAACTCAAATATGACGTCATCATGCTCATTTGAAAATACAGCACTTTCGATAAAAATGCCGCTAAAAATTCACAATCTACTGTACGGAGACGCAAATTTTTGTCGCAAGTAGACAAATTTTGATTTTGTTTTCGCGACATAATAACAGTCAAATTATATTTTTGGTTAATTTTGACTTTTCTCACCTCCTTCTAAAGCTTTTTAAAAATTCTTTTTCTCAGTTTTTCCCTAATTAAAAACTATTAACATGAGATTGATTACTCTTTGAATAAGTTTATAGAAATGACAGAGGATATCGTTAAATTCATTCATTAAAATAGTGTATACAAAAAATACATTATTATATTATGAGTAATCCACTTGCGACTTCGTGTTTGGATATGATTAAAACTATATGTGGTCAGATCAGTTGACTTCTTCGATGAGTCAATAACAGGATAACTCTCACTACATGAATTGTTGGTTTTTTTTTACATAAAACTTACAATAATTCTTTGAAAAATCACTTTCTGTAAATAAATAAATTACTGTTTCCTGTACGCATCCGGGTATTATTAGTACTCATTAATATTGTTGTGGTGGTTATAATTCAATTTTATAATTAATTCTTCCTTAACATTTTCGATCATCGTATAATTTCAGTCTAGTTACTATGATTAATATTTTTGGAATAACGTTCCTAATCGTGCTTACGATGGATGGGGAATCGGCAAAGAAAAAAATGTTCGACAATGACCAACCTACACTTTTCTATTATTTATTGTAGCGAAATATTAACAGTATTCTCAATGAAACGTATCCACGTCAACAGATTTTTTAAATTCTACATTGTCCAATAGTGTAGAAGCTTCTGATTACTGTTCATAGATGGCTTTTGACAAGAAATTTGAAAAACATAATTAAGTTTATCTTTTGTTTATATTATTATATAAATAATTAATAATAAAATATCGGTTTTCATAACTTGATAACAGGATACTGGGCAATGATTTTTTTCCTTCGATAGAAAATCTGAACAGTGGTGCTACTTAGAAATGATGACACGATAAAGCCAAAACTAGCCACTATTTAATTGAAACTAAATTTAAAAAATTGTTATTTTGTTTAACTCAATGTTTAATTAAAATTGATATTTGCAAATTAATTTTTAATAATATTAAATAGTTTAACAGTACCTACATTCAACTAAAAATAATAATTGTTATTATTTAAAGTTAAAACATGTTTGTAAATAATATAAAATTTTATTCGTATAGGCATAGGTATCCATATTAAATATTAATGTATAAAATAGTTGTTGAGTGGTTTCATTAAAATTGTAATTAATTAATTATAACATATTTATTTACATGAATACCTATATGTTCCAACAACCTTGAGTAATATGTAAAAAAAATATCCATGGTTGTATCTGGCAGAAAAGTCAGAACAGTTGCGCTTTTGCCCTCTGGAGTGGGCTTAAGTAATGTTAAGCGGAATTCTATTGACTGTCTACGAAGGACACACTTGGACCATAGGATTTATTGTGAAATCACCTTTCAGCTGATAATCCACGGATTATCAGCTCCTCATTTATTTTGAGTGGCAGCCCATCAAAACTATTAAAAAAATTAATTTTTGTTATGACGTCGGGAATCGAATCCGCCATACCCTAGAAATACCGTACGCGGTATTGGTTACACTTTAACCCACTGAACAACTAAGAATGACTAAGCTAAGCTAAGAATGTCAAATAGCTATGGCAAAATACTATTGAGTTTATGAAATTTTGGTCCAATAATTTCTGATTTTTTCCCCTTCATGCTGCAAATCCCTGTTTTGCATCTCCCTCATCTTTGATTAGCCCCTGATAAATTTTTAATTCTTGCACTTGATTTGCAAACAAATTATTTCTAAAAAAACGCAAGTAAACGCAGGCTAAAATTCAATGAGCTTAAAAAAATTGCCAGACCAAGGGCACATGTGCCTTAATATAAAATTGACGTTAATATCGTTAACTCCAGAAAATTATTAATTCACTTAGGTAGGATTTTTTTTTTTTAATGGATGAGTCTCATCTTAAATAAAAATTCCCGAGTATATTTTGATAAGTTTTGAATACGAACGTTTTACTGATTTTACCTTTAAAGATTAGGAAAAAAGTCTAAATAAGATGAAGTTTGACAAAAGCGATTAATTAGGATGTTTGGTTTGGATTTTTTTGGAGAAACCAAATTTAAATTAAAAATTCGTTCCATTAGATCAAAGTATAAATTAAAAAAGATCTAAGAACAAACAATTGATTAAAAGCAGTGATTTAACCAAGTATTAGATGAAAACAAATTTGGTATCTGCCCATATAAAAACAATTTTTTAGGTATAGTGTAAAAAATATTATTTTTCCATAAAATTATAAAACCTTTATAATTATTATGTTTTTTTAGTAATCAACCGTAACAAAGGGCGTTCATAAAATGTATAAAATATCAAAAAACAATATTAATAATAATCTAATACAATAAACGCCCACGAAATTTGAACTTTCCACAATATGATGGTAGTACCTATCTCTGTATAAATTATATTTGAAATAAAAATTATCGAATTTTTTTTATTGAATGGTGTATATAAAATGGTGTAGATAAAGATAAAATAATGACGTGTAGTTTTTAATAAATGCGGTAAAACATTTTAAAACAAGTGAAAACTAAAAATTGACGGAGATAATTGTTGAAATACCACGTATAAACAATATTGATTACCTAATCGTTTGTTTCTTTTTTACGTCATGTAAGTAGGTAGCCACATAGAACTAATCATCACTACATATTATAAAACAAAGTCGCTTTTTCTATCCCTATGTCCCTATGTCCCTATGTACGCTTAAATCTTTGAAACTACGCAACGGATTTTGATGCGGTTTTTTTAATAGATAGAGTGATTCAAGAGGAAGGTTTTTATGTATAATACATCCATATTATAGTAGAGTAAGGGGTTGAAATAGGGGTTGAAAGGGATATGCTTCAAAAACTAAAAAAGTTGTGCATCGATTAAGCTCAAATATTGACACGATATACAACCATCTTCAAAGATCTATTGTTTTTATCTACTTTTAACCTTCGGAGGGTAGAAAGGTGTAGCGAGAAAGTGGGAAGGAATTATCGAATATTTACAAATATACCTAAGTGGGGTATCAAATAAAAGAGCATGACGTGTACATTACAAAACTGTTATCCCACGCAAGGAAATGTGGAGGGAGGGGTGTAAGTGGGGATGTTGCCTAGCAAAGCGGGTAGTTCACAGCTAGTTTCCCATATAATACATACTATATAATTTGCACTCGATTTGCGCCCTCAAAGATTAACATTGATGTTTAGAAAAAATGTTTAAAACAAAAGTAGTTTATTTTTTTTATAAGGAACATTTTACATTTAAACTTTTCCTCTATCTCTAACGGATTACAAGACGCAGTTGGCTTATGGTATGCTCATTTACGAACTCGACCTCACTTTTAACTTCCTGAGCACGCTATAAAAATTTCACCTTGATATCGTTTTTCATTTTTGATTTATCGTGTTGACAAACAGACTGACGGATAGACAACCAAAAATGGACTAATTATGTGATTTTATGAACACCTCTACCAAAATTTTGTTTGTAGCATAAATATTTTTAGGCGTTACAAACTTGAGACTAAACTTAGTATACCTTGATATATTTCATATATACATGGTATAAAAAACAATTGATAGTGAATATCGTCTGTCAAATGCAATAATCGTTCATTGGCAGTGCCATAATACTAATATACAAGATGCGTCAGCTATTAAAATAAGCTTAAGTAGTGCAGCTCTGTCAATATCACTCTTTCTAAGTGTTATGAAGCTACGTAATAACTTCTAAAATAAGAAATCAAATTGCACAATGATTATTTTTCAAATGTAAATTATCATAATTATTTAATTAAAATTTGTGAGACAATAATATTAAAAATTTCAATGTAAGTCATAAATGCAATCCACACAATTATATATGCATCCATACAATTCTATAATTAACGTAGTGTATCGTTACCATGGAAACGCCTCCAAAAAAAACTCACGCACGCGCCACGGTGTGAATAGCCTCAAAAAGAGAGATTTTCCCTGTAACTATCTGTAGCTACTCAGTTGCGTATCTGTAATGTATCTTTATATATACATATATCTACCTATACAATTTGAATATGAAGTGAAATGTAAGTAATAGCATCAAGATATTATTTTTCTTATAGATACGATAACTAAATCCTATTTTCTCGTCTTTTATATATAAAAGAGTATTAAATATTAAATATATTACAAAATGTAGTATTTTATTACAATTTCAAACTATTGATAGGAATTTTTTACATTCACTCATGGCTCATACATATACGGTGTATTTGTATTTTGAATGAAAAAGAGACAAGAGTTGTCAACAGATCTTGAAATAAAATTTCCTAGTTACACCGATCATGGCTAGAAATGTTTGCATTCAGATGGTAAAAAATTTTACTTCGGTTTTTCAAATTTTAAAGAGAGGGTGAAAATGAGAGAGATACCCAGGAATACCAAGGAATGCGCTCCTAGGATGTGCCAATCATAGCACATTCATTAAACAAATTCCTTGACATTAGTCCTAATTACTTATCGATAGAAGAGAATTAATCTTGCTTTAGGTTTTTAATAATATCTTTATCACGGACTATTCAAAAATATCATTAATCACAGATCAATGATTTTTTGTATTATATTTTAAATAACTATAAATTTGATGTGACCTTAGTTATATATGATTGTAATATTTATAAATAACTATTTAAAATATACAAACAATTAAAAACAAATATGTTTTATATCAATATCATATTTCAAATACATTTAATTAAGTACTCAATAAATATTAATAAATATTTCTAGAACAACATAAGTACTAAACCATCTATTGTAAAATCAATAAAATAATCAATAAACACACACACAGAGAATTATAATAATTTTAATCTTAACTTAAATATATAAAAAAAAATTTGACAAAAAAAAACCGACTTCAAAAGAAAAACTATTCCTAAGCAAATTAATATAATAATAATAGTTGTTACAATTATTGTTATTTTTCTAGTCGGTGTCAGCCAAGGAAACAACTATGACAGAACAGTCTGGTACATTAACTTGGCTGACACCGAATCCAAATATTACAATTGTAACTACATTATATTATCGTTATTTTTTACTATTTAGTACATATTAATTTGTTTAGGAATACTTATTCTTTTGAAGCCGGTTTTTTTTGTAAAGTATTTTTCATTCTGTGATTTTTAGTGAATCTGAAGTTAATTAACTTATTTGTCACTAAAAAAAGGATCATCGAAATCGGTTGGCGTGATATTGAGCTATTCGCATAGATTTAAGGCCTCTAGCCTTTGGTAATTTGGTAAATAACGGAATAATTGCCACGTTTAATTAAACATATTTTTTATGTCAGCGCCTAGTCAAAAAATAAACAGTATATTATTATAATCATTAAAAAAAGTTAAAGAATTGTAAAATAAATAATAATTTGTATAAAAAAGTTGTATAAATAATAATAATAATAATTATAGCACTTATAGAAAATATTTCTGCTACGAAAGTTTTTGGAACACACAGTCAGTTAAATAATTTGATGGAATTATTTAAAAAAAACTAAAGTATTCATTCAATTTTTTTAAATGAATAATTTATTTCAAAAAAATTATGTTCTGTTATGCATAAAGTATTTTCACATTGTTTAATAGTCTTTTAAACTATTGGGCTGAAATACAAATCGAATTCAAACTTTGTGTTATGTTTAATCATTGCAAAATTTATACCCGGCATGAGGTCTTACGAAAAAAAAAAACAATACACCACGCAGAGACCATGTTATCTTTGGAATCCTAGGATGATTGAAAAAAAATATTTTTCACAATAATAACTTGTGACTAATTTCTTTATATACGTTTCGAAATTGATGCTTTTTAAAAACTGAAGGTAATACTTGATCTTTTGTCTGGTAGTTGTAATAAAAATTAAGCTCACTAAAAATTTATAAGCGAATTTGTAGCCTAAGAATCCAAATCTACACTTCAAATTCTATCATTAATTTCTAATTCGATAAAAGTACCTATGATCACTTAATTTTCTTCTAACAATACTGAAAAAGGGCATTATTGAGATAGCTACGCTTTTTAAGATTAAGGGTTCTGGCAAATTTTTAATTATCTCAATAGTCGATGAATATCAACTTTTTTCAGATTCTAACTAGAAGATAATTTCTAGTAAAAATATTTGAAAATTATTTTCAAACGATTATCTGTGTTTTTAAAAAAGGTGGATCAATTATGAGCTAACGATAGCCAATTAAGAATTTTCTGGATCTAGAATTTAAAAAGCGCAGCTATCTCAATATCGTACTTTCTCAGTCTTGTTAGACTGTCTAAGGACTATGCTCATATAGCGAAAAAAAATATACGCTATCTTTATACCTATATTAGAGCACGAAAAATACAAAGTAATCTACTTTTCATGTTACGTGCACAAATTAACAAACTATTTCATGCAAAAGTTTTATTTTTAATCATAATTACCTATTTTAAAGAGCATAGATCTAATTATTTTATCATTAATTCGTGAATACATGTTAGTCAATTTTAAGTAATAAGATATTTATTTTACTGTTTACACTCATGTGGCTTTTATTTATTTATTTACTTTAGCCAGAGCCTGATTCGTCTATAATATAGCCCCCGATAGCTGAGTATTTGTTACCGGAAAAGTTTTTGTACAAATTATATAAAATATGTCCAAATACTTTTACTTTTATTTTCAGACTTACAAATCGTTTTCAAGAAAATGTAACTTTGAATTGTATCGAAAAGACCCTGACATCGGAGCAGCGTGGAGTGCAATTTCAATCCGAAGTTCCTTCAGAAGACCTCATTTAACCAAGTGATTTGATTCGTTTTGTATAACCCATAGTTTATAGAAAATTCATATTTTAAATGTTTAAAGCACCTTTTACGATTGACTTAATGACCTGAAAATTTGTATATGAATTAAACATGTGCCGGAAAAATGCCTGTCTGGTTTTCTTTTCAGTTTTTTCTCCCAACTGCAACCTGGTTGATCAGAAAAAAAATTCAGCGGTTCAATAATTTTATGATTTTGTTGACAAGAAGTTTAGTGCATGACCAAAATTTGGGAGATCTAATTCTTGATATATGTTAAGAAACCTGCTAGTAACTATTTTATACTTTGCTTAGGTTCGCGAAATGTTTGAATGCTTTTTATGAAATGCTTGTCCAAGAAGATGTACATATAACAACCGAGCAAATATTGGTTCAAGCGTGAATAAAGATTGTTGGATCAAGCATGACTGAGTATTGAATGAAAACATAGTATCAACGCTGGATATATTGACTTAAGCCTTCGCGTTTGTTTGAATTTGTTTTACCTGGATCTTACGTCTGTTGATAAGTTCTAAGATTTATGCAAATTACTTACATAAGTTTATTTAATATTGTTTTTCCACATGCGGGGCGGGGCTTAAACCAATCTGCATGCTTGCTGCAAATGAGGCGCTTGTGCTCATACGACTAGTTTCTATTCTAGCACAACTGCATAAAACATGTGTGTAAATGAACAACAAACTTGGTTTCTTGGCCAAGGTTGAGTCAGATACTGGCATTCCAAGGGTTGGCAAACAAAAATTGGTAAACCAAGGTTTTGACAAGGGTTGGACGCTCGCACCAACCCTGGTAAACAAACAGTGGTTTTTCTTAATACCGTCGTCAGCATTAGTAGATTCTATATGGATAAAGCCGTTACTGTATTTACTAAGTAAGTAATAATAATATAAAAATAGCGCGCATTACTAGCTTACTGTTGTTGTTTTAATTAGTATAAGTATATTGCTTATAAACATAAAAAATATGAATTTGAAAACAGTATTATTAAATGAATTAGCATTTTTGTGTTATATTATGCTTATCATGAGTTTCATAATTTTTGCATGTTTAATCGTTATATGAACAGCTCACACCACTCAGTTCTTTAGAATTTAGTTTAAGTAATATAATCATTAATCAGTCAGACATGTTTATTTCATATTTAGACAACAATTTATTTCAACTGGAATTTTTTTTTTGTTAATAACTATTTTATTTATAGCTTGGATATTAAGTGGTTTTAAATTATTTTTACAATAATCATGTATTATTGAAATAATTTAGCGTTTAGTAGCTTATAAAATTTAAATTCGATAAAAATAATCATATTGTGAGTCATTGCAAATGCAAAACAAATACAAAATTCCAATTTATCTATTTAACTGTTAGACATTTTATTACTAAGAGAAAAAACCAAATATAAATCACTTCCAACGTTGATCATCTTTTTCCATGTTTCTTAATTTTATTTTTCTAAAATTTGGTGCTTATCAAGATTTTAGATATTACATGGCTATTAAGTGCAATGACGACAGCGACTGGATGAAATCGATTTACTCGACTACAAATAAATAAATGCATGGCTAAGTCCATACCAAATTGTGAATAATTGGAGCTTACAGTCAAACAGAGAATTCCTTTGGGGTTACGATAGAATACGATCGACTGAATTTTTGCATTTAACTCTAATATGTCGACTGCTTGGAATTGAAATCACGACCGTATACATTTGCTTCAACTAGTTTGCAACAAGTCAGTTTCCTCCAGTATTTATATAGTTTCCGTCGTTATTGATGGTAAAAAACTAGTGTCAAACCCGTTTGCATCCAAAAGTTATATTTGTGGGGAAAATCCTTAGTAATACCTATTAAGTAGTCACTTTATATGGTTTAACTAAAATAAATGGTTAAAAATCTACAAATGATAAAATAACCCTGCCCTTGGACGAAATCTTCGTTCCGAAACTGATGAAGCACAAATTGCTTTGGGAGGGGAGGTTTATCCTTAGTGATAGCGCACTACTGTTCACGAGTTTTTTTTAAATATTAATTAAAGCAGTTGTTCATCGAACAAACACGAAATGAAGATCCACCCTCTTTAAAATTCAATTAAATTAAAAGTCGTAACACATTCATCCCCCTTTTGATTTTTGAAAAGATATAAAAAGTTAAGAAGAAATTAGGTTAAATAATCTAATCGTACATATATGTTATAATCAAATATTTATAAAAAAAAAAAAAACTTTTGTAACAAACACCCATATGTTAATTTATTTTTTTAGTTAAATTATTATTAGTTTTTTTTTAATAAATATTCATGATTATGTTATCTAAATTAACATCAAAATTGATATTTAAATGTTACTAATTAAAGGTGTAACAAATTTTTTTCTTTCATTCTATAAATAAACCAGTTCAGTGTATATATATTTTTTTAAATATAAATCTTAAATCTTTTATTTAATTAATCAAAATTATTATAATTTATTATTTGACATGATATGTATAACATTATTGATTTTTTTTTCTCTCGAAATTTTATTTTTTTAGAATTCCGTAGGTATTTGAGAGATAACTAATAATTATCTTTTTATGACAATTTATGATTGACTGGTTATAAAACTGGTTAAAAACATTTAAAAATTTTAACATAAACAGAAATGTTCTCATAATAATCGATCGCTTAATCCCAATTCAGGGAAATATATAAACACTCAAAATTTAAGCAGATAAGTAGCGTTGGCCCTCCTGTACACCAACTGCATTACATTTGGCTCACCTACCCTTAATCAATGGTCCATCACCACCTATCTACCCATGTCTTGTGATATTGGCCATGTCAAAATAGGCTTTCTAAAGTTAATAAAATAAAAATTAGGAAATTGATTAGTTCACTCAATGAAACCATCATTCACTTAATGAAAATTTCACAATTAATTTACGTTTAGACTTTTAACTTTTTGCTTTGTCAGTCAGCTAAATTCTGGTTAATACTCTGTTTTTAACAATCCTGTTTCTTTCTATTAGGTACCATTAAGTATCTGAATTAGGTATTTATGTTAAATATTAATATGGAATAATGCCATTATTAAAACACTATATTTGATTGAATTCATTTTTACACAATATTTTAAATAATTTATAATAATTTAAATATTAAATCTGTTTCATAAGTAATTTGAAACCAATCAGTAAACAAAATAATGTTAGTAATTATTTCCGGTAATTAATTTATTTTTAATTATATTCATAATTTGTTTACTACATTCTTATTTTTATTAATTTATAAAAACAAATTTTATATTTAATTGATTATAAGTTTTGCCAATTTCATTTTGATTTAAATCATATAGGAAGTTGCATTTTGAGTTTATTTAATGTGTTTCGAAAATTCTTAATAATCATTTCTACAACAACTTGTTTCTTTTTTTAAATGTTACTATACAATTAAAAATTTCACAAATAAGTTGAATTAGTTAAAAAATCTATCTAATTATTATTCAGATACTTAATGTTTTTAAACTTCGATATCGATAAAATTTATCATATAAGATAATTTTGGCCCAAAAGATCCAAAAATAGGGTTTATTTAATGATTTTCTTTGTGGCTTTTGAGATATAATCTATAATTTGACACAAAGAGCGATTTTCTCAGAAACTGTGCATCCAATCGATACATAAACCCGATTTTTGAATTTTTAGGGTTAAAATTACCTCATATATAGAGTTTTATCGAAATCGGAAACAAAAATTTTATCCTGATTTTTTCTAATTTTGACCCAAAAAATTGAAAAATCGAGCTTATTTAATGATTGGTCTCGTGGCTTTTGAGATATAATCCAAAATTGGACACAAAGAGCGATTTTCTCAGAAACTATGCATCCAATCGATACATAAACCTGATTAATGAATTTTTTGGGTCAAAATTATCTCATATATAGACCGAAATCGGAAACGAAAATTTGTTCCTGATTCTTTCGAGTTTTTCTTAGGTGTAACCCTTTAGAAAATTGCAAAAAAAACGCGACCCAGTTGACCTTTGTTGCTCATTAACGAACTCGACCTCAATTTTTGACGTCCTGAGCACCCTATGAAAAGTAGAGTTATCGTGTTGACACACAGACGAACAGACAACCGAAAATGGACTAATTAGATGATTTAGGCGTGCCAAACTTGGGATTAAACTTAGTAAGCCTTGATATATTTCATATATACATGGTGTACAAATTCTTACTTCGGATGTTTTAATTGCATTCGACTGCCGGTAGGATGTGTATTATTTTTTTCGTACTACAAGTATATTATTAATAGCAAATAACAAGTTTGTAGTCTCATTAGATTCAAACGTATTTATGCCAAAATCTATAATTTGTATTATAATTAAGACAATTAATATCTTAACACGCGAATTTTCACCCAATTAAATCAACCAACATCGTCAGTAAACACGAATCATTTGCCTATTAAAAAAAAAAAACATTTTATTTTTCCATAAATAATTATTATTTTAATATAAATATTAAATAGTCATTACATTTGCTTCATTATTTCCTACCTGTATGTACACTGTACAGGTTTAATTTATCGTCATCAGCTGAAAAATCTGTAATACGAAGAGCCCGTTAGCAACCAAAATCAAACACTCACTGAGTAGTAATCTCGTCTCTTTCTACTTTTTATATAGTCTCTGGAAAATCTGTAGTGTATCTTTCAAAAAAAGTGTTTATAAATCCTTTCAGTTCTACAAGGAAGTTGTATGGCATTTTTACCAAAATTTTTTAATTGATAGTACAAAATAATTTGATACAATTGGATTGTTGAGTCAATTTTTTTTATCACTTCCAATTAATAAGCAATATTTATATTATCGAAATCATACTTTTTTTGCTGAATTATAAAAATACAAACAACATTTTCACAATTGTCAGTACAGTATAAAGTAAATTTGCAAAAAGTACTTGGTTGCATTTCTGAATATACAGGATTATTCACGTTATTTTACACGAACGATGAAGGCTAAACTACTTGATTTTATGAGAAATTGGCAGTAGGTACATAATCGGTGTGGTACTGAAGTCGTGTGAGTCCGACCCCTGTAGTCCACACGAAAACCTTCCCAGAAGGGGAAAACACATGAAAAAAGATCTTATTAGCTTTCATAGATTATTCTTCGAACATGTACTGCAGCTTATGCTGGAGCGATCATTATCTCCATAGATATATGATGTGTTTTATCCACTTTTCAGATTCTGTTTATTCATTTTTTTCCAGTTTTTTTATTAACTATTAAACAACGGCACAACTAATTCTGATGAAAACTCTTTCAGTTCTTAAATACGCGATTACGCGTCGAATAAGCCAAGACACGTGTTAATATCATAAGTGGTTCACGAGATAATCGAGGCGAAATAATCCGAACGAACAAACACACACAAACATCACATTGAAAAGGTTTGATTCGGATATTAATGCCTTGAAACCGCAAAAATATGTTAAAACTGGAGATCCTCAAAATCGGTCCCATTACATTAACTTCTTCTAGGAAGTTAAAAAATGAACTGTGTATGCACAAGACGACCGACGTTACTTCTTCCAGACTATGATTAATTTTTCGCCTTCTCGAATTTGATTAAGCTAACTTGTATTTCGTGTTCTTCTACTAGCTCTCTCCTGACTCCATACAGCATAAAATTATGTATTACCTAAACTAAAATTAAATAAATTCAATTAAAATGTTTCCCCCAAAATATTTCACACACATAAACACATACATAATACATAGCTGAATCGGAATGTATTTTAGCTTATGGTAAAAAAAAACATTAATTGAAATTTTAAACATTTATTAATAGATAAAAAACATTTAAATAAATATTTTAAATATATTATTTATATTATTATTATAAAAAAAAAGAAAGAAATTTTAATTAAAATGAATGTATAAATTAAATGATATGAAATAATGTATTTTAAACATATAATTAATTTTTTTTTTTATAATGATTTTAGTGTTTAAAATATTATGTAATATATTTATTTTATTTTTACATAGTTTTTAAATAATAATTACTTCCATAATTATAATGTATGTTAATGTTGGATTTAAAAAAAAGTATAATTAAATAAAAATAATCGAAAAACTGAATAGAATTCAATAATTAGTGCATATCTAGGGCGATTCATGTACGAAAAATACGAAATCAGGTTGAAACTTTCAAATTTTTTATTTTTTACTCAGTAGTTTAGTCAACCTTAGTAACTTAGTTGGTTGAGGCGCAAACAATTCCCGCAGTCATAACAAAAATTAATTTAATTAATAGTTGTGCATGGTATACATTAATTTGGTGCACTCAGCCTCTGAAAATAATTGAGGAACTGTTAAATGAAATTATCAGCGCAAAAGGTGGTAAACCACATATATGGTATCACAATGGACTCTATAGTCGACGTGTGCCCATCGTGAACACCACTCACAACACACATAGGCTGTTAAATTCATGCATCATCTCGAAAAATGAAAGAAATCCATTGTTTATGTTTTGAGTATTTTACCTGTTTGACTTCAAAATTTTCTATGACTTAAGTTTTGTGTTGTGTTTGCCACACATGTGACAACCATCTTTCAAATCTTTCACAGCAACCTAAAAATAAGATTTTTCCAATTTTCATTCTGGCAACTAAGATTTAGAAGAAAAATCTCGATAAAATTTTCTTATAAAAATCAATAGGTATAATTTTAAAAATTAAAAAAATTAATGGAATTATATATCATAAGAAAATAATTGCTAGGAGTGATTCAGCATTCTTTTGGCATTCCTTCGAAAATGATGGAAAATATGATCGAAAATAACTAACGGCTATTTTCAGGGTATATATTTTCGATAAAATACGGCAATAGGCATTCACGCTATTAGACAAGGCGTGTATACCATTTCCGTTCCGTTGTGGGTAAGAAGTACAGAATTTATTACAAAACATATAATAATAACTTATATTTTTAATAATCTATTTTAATATGCATGCAATAGTACAAATAATTATAATAAATTATAGATAGAACTAAATTAATTGAGTTTATATAATTTCCATGAATATCCGATGTAAAACCAATTATTTCGAATTAAAACAAAACCATTATTTAAATTTTAAAATATATTTTTTATTTGTTTTTTATTCATTAGAAACGAGGTTTATAGTTTGATATAAAAATAAAACGATATGAGATTTTTCCAAAATCAAAATGATAATAAAAAAATACTTTTGTTAAATTTTCAACGGGTTCCAACTGGATATATTATATTTGTAATCACCCACATATTTTATGTTAATAATATAAAATAGATTCTATATTTATAAAATATTATTAAATTAATCAATTCATTAGAGAGATTTTAAATCTCTAGCATTAATTATTATTAAAAATATTACAACATCGTTCATTCTGGATTAATTAATATTTTATTCTAGGGAAGTATTAATTTTATTTACTTATACATACTCTGTTTTTGAAACTTCTTTTCAAACTGGGCGCCTATTTTCCCTTAAAACTTACCTGACAATTCTTCAAAAGTTTCCGACCTTTATGTAAAGTATAGTTCGATATATCTTTAAAATTTCAGTTAATTTTTTCGTCAGGCGAAAATTTTGCCAACAATCCTTTGAAACATGAAATTGTTAAAATTTTTCGTAGTTTTTTTAGTTATCTAACACGTCATAAATGTTTTTTATCAACAAAATGTAAGTCATTATATTTTCCAACATGGCTACCATAATACAGAAATGAGTAATTTTTTAATGTAATTCATATCGTACTACAACAATGACTATTTAAACAGAATGAATCATCAATTTTATTACAATTTTTGTTGTTAAAAAAAATAAATATTATGGTTATTATTATTACATTTATTTCAATATAAATAATAATCATAAATATATATGAATTCACCCCATTTTATTATTAGTGTAATATGAAAATACCATTAAATGTTCATTCACTTCACATGTTTATGTATAATAACAAGTAAAATTTACAAAATTTAAAAAACCCCCGACAAATGCGATTTATTCCTTGTAAACGGATTTTTGGAAACTTTGCTATAAAATGTTCTCAATCGAATCGGTTTGACCGTTTAGGGGCTATGATGCCACTGAGAAACATACAGACAGATAAACACTTTAAACTTATCACACTCCTTCATAAATCATTATCAAAGTGATAGTCAAGGACATCAGATTAGATGAAAAAGATACTAAGAAAGCTATCATTTTTTGGGACAATTTTTTGAAATATTTTAATTGCAATTGAAATATTTGAGTTGAGTTTGTTCTTTTGAATTATTGTTTTAAATTACATAATTACTTTACCATTTCACGTTTCGAAATGAATTGAACCAGGTTTATTTGACCATTCATTTCAATAGTAATTATTTATATGCATATCTTTACCAAACTGAATCGATTTTTAGGATCATCGCCAATTTGTTAGTTTTTTCGGGTACAAAAACCTAAGCTCGCACTTGAAACAAGGAAGATTGGCTCTCTCTCCTCCACAATAATTTTCTAACAACTAAAAAATATTTGTGCTAGAAACTTATTTCTGACTTAAGAAGGTATTGTGACGAAATTTGTTTTTTCCTCGCTACTGCATTTTAATGGTTTAACTGAATATTTAAATATATAAAATTACCATTTTAATTTATTATATTTTCCCATCTTATGGAAAAAAATATATAATAATTATATTTTTTTTCATAAAAACAATTAAAAATTTATAATTATTAATAAATATAAGCAATTTATTGAATATATAAATGCATGCAATATAAAACAATAATTAATTAATTTTATTGAATTATTTTTGTTGTTGAATTTAAAACATCAACATATTGTTGTTAATAATTCTGAATTATTTTTTAAAATTATTATGTATTTAGAGAATTTTATTCGATTTAAATGTATTTATTTTAATTAACAGCGTGTAGAGCGTGTAGCTATGCAAGTGTGTATGGGAACGTTGTCAAGGTCGGCCATACTATTGAGATTTGTATCTGTTCTTAGCTATGTTTCAAGTGCGACCTTTGGTTTCTGTACCCGAAAAAAATATAAAATTGGCGATGATCTTCAAAATCGATTCAGTTTGGAAAAGGTATGCATATAAATAATTACTATGGAAATGAATGGTCAAATAAACCTGGTTCAATTCATTTCGAAAAGTGAAATAGTAAAATAATTATGTAATTTAAAACAATAATTCAAAAGAAAAAAATCAACTTAAATATTACAATTTAAAAAAAAATATTTCAAAAATTTGTCCCAAAAAATGATAGCTTTCTTAGTATCTCTTTCATCTAATCTGATGTCATTGATCATCACTTTGATATTGATTTAAGAAGAAGTGTTATAAGTTTAAAGTGTTTATATGTGCGTCAATGTGTTTCTCCGTGACATCGTAGCCCCTAAGCGGTCGAACCGACTTGATTGAGAATATTTTGTAGCAAAGTTTCCAAAAATCGGTTTACAAGGAATAAATCGTACTTGTCGGGGTTTTTTTAAATTTTGTAAATTTCGCTTGTATTAAAAAACTTGTTGTTCCATGCACTACGAATACTGGTTATAAAATAATAATGCTTACAGATTTCAAAAAAATTTAATAATAAATGACCTAGACAAAGAGTCTACCTAAACAACTTTCTCCAGTATGTGTGTGTGTGAGGGTACTCCTCATATTACAATAATAAATATTAAAATTATTTTATTAATTAATTATTATGTTATTTCAAAAATATGTGCATAATTCAATTTGAAGAGTTTGTTTAATTATATTTGTTTATTGAGTGAAAATTGTAGTTTTTTTTTTTTTTTTTTTTTAATTATTATTTGAAATAAAATAATTGAAATTTACATTTTTAAAAGGTCGTATGTAATAAAAAAAATATTTGGTTGAGTGGACTTCTGAATTGTTTGATAAGTAGACACTTCAGAAATAATAAAAATAATAATGAATGAGTAGTTAAATATTATATTCTCATACGATAATTGGTTTGAAAACCCTTTAATTATTTTTGATTGAAGTTTTTGCACATTCCATAATCAATTCAAAAAAAAGAATCATATTTCCTGCTAGTTTTTAGCCATGAGAAAATGAATATCAGTCACCAGAAGGAAATAGCATTTAGTATATTCTTAAGATCCGACTAAAAGAGGGATGCTATAAGTTTAACATGTCTGTGTATCTGTGTCTCTGGCTGTGGAATTAGGGCTCCTAAACGGATGAAGCTGTTTTGAATTTTTTTAAATTTTGTAAGGTAATTTAGTCGTGAGTGTTCTTAGCTATATTTTAAGTGCGAGTTTAGGGTTCCATACCCAAAATAACCAGAAAAGAGGATATGATGAATGGTTATTTTAATTTTACACTGCGCCAATTTATTAAAGGAAAAAAATTTTTTCAAAAAATTTTACTTAAATTTGAAACAGCTGTATCTCTGTGATAAATTATCGAATTCGGAACTTCAATACCGCATTTGCAAACTTGTACTTTTGGAATCTTGAATCTAGTTTACAACATATTTGTTAAAACCACTCGAAAGCTTGTTTATTTTTCTTGAAAATGAGCTAAAAATAATTCCTTTTGGACCAATATAGTCGCTCTCTAGCAAAATTGAAACTTTAGGATTTAAAATTCTGTATCATACGAAATAATCATCACACTGAATTATTTTTTCATAGCATTGGAAAACATAAACTACCTTATTTTAAGCCCTTGCATATTTTTTCTTAAAAATTTTTACCACTCTCCCACTTTCGTTTTTAAAACAAACGTCAAAAAATAAAATTTTTACTTGGCCTATATTTTATAAAATTGTGATATAATATTGGGCTTATATAACCCCAATATTAATAATATTGGGCTTAAAAAAAATGGCATTAAAATAATTTTTAGAATTTTGGTACGACTGTAAACT
The DNA here is from genome assembly GCF_905475395.1 of Chrysoperla carnea. Taxonomy (NCBI): domain Eukaryota; kingdom Metazoa; phylum Arthropoda; class Insecta; order Neuroptera; family Chrysopidae; genus Chrysoperla; species Chrysoperla carnea. Next base: position 20,933,046 of record NC_058338.1, read on the forward strand.
TTTTAGGGATAACATTTTCATCCTCTCAATCCTCCGTGCAAAGCGTCAAGGAGTGGTAAAAACTTTTGAGCAATAGATTCCAAAACCAGAGAGTACAAGTTTTTCAAATTAACTGTTGAAGTTCGATGATTTTTGGCGGAGATACTTGAAATTTAGATAAAATTTTTTGTAAAAAATTCTGTTGATATACACTTTTACTCTTGTTTTCTTACACACTCGGAGCTTAAGATTTTGATCCAATTCGATCAAGCTATCTAACTACTGTATTACCAGACTAACTCTTACCAAGTCTGGTATATTTATTTATTTATTTATTTATTTGTAGGTAGACACATCTTTTAATATACATAAGATTTATTGGCAGACTTCAACATGTACTGATTACCAATTAAACAGCCAGTTGTGAAATTTATATCAATGTTACCAGTTGTGAAAGAATGAAGAAGAATTTAAGAATATTGGACTGTCTTTAAAAAAGTTTAGACATTTATTTCTAGAAATGAACATTCTAAATTAGGAAAATAAATTACCCTAAAAAATGAGAAAAAAATTTACATTAAAATATAAATAAACCAGTATAGAATAAAATACATAAAACTTTTTTGATTGATATGAATAGTAATCAAGTTTTATTTATATTTCAGTTTTTCCATACAAAAAAAAAAGCAGATATAAATCTTTTTATTTTTTTTTATATTTATTTTATAATACATTTTAAGGTTCAACATAATAAAAAGCATACAACAACAACAACAGCATTATGAAATGATTTTTATAAGAAATTTACGCTATGTTAAATTTAAATAAAACGATAATAAAATTTAAATACAATATATTTTAATATATAAAATTCAATGGCTAAAATTTTATACATTAATAATTTGAGATGATTGTTTTTGTATATAAAATTGTATCGAATTTAATAAAAAAAAGTAATTTATTTTTGGTAAACAGTTCTTGGATATTTCACTTGTAAATTATTTCTTAGTATTCAAATGCGTGCTCAAAATAGAATATATTAGTGCAAGGTTATAGAATATATGAATAAGGTAACATCTAGTACATACGCCCTTTCATTTGATACCAAACACGATATCATTAAATCAAAATCTGTTTGTCAATCACAACTTTATGTCCTCTTGCGGCCGCCATATTAAATTTAAGGTGACGTCACATAGCCTATGTGACGTGTAATCAAGATGCGCTTATCGATACCTAATTTGTAAAATTATAATTACTAGTTTAGATATTTCACTTGTAAATTATTCCTTTATTGTAGTTTTCAAATGCGTGCTCAAAATAGAATATACTAGTGCAAGGTTATAGAATATATGAATAAGGTAAGATCTAGTACATACGCCCTTTCATTTGATACCAAGCACGCGATCATTAAATCAAAATCTGTTTGTCAATCACAACTTTATGTCCTCTTGCGGCCGTCATATTAAATTTAAGGTGACGTCTCATAGCCTAGTGACGTGTAATCAAGATGCGCTTATCGATACCTAATTTGTAAAATTATAATTACTAGTTTAGAAGCTATTAGGGAATAGACGAAAATACATACAATTTAAAGTATTTTGCGGTTATAATTTCATAATTAAGTATAACAATATGTATATTTTTGAAAAGTGCTAATTTGATAACAAACATGCTATCATTAATTCAAAATTTGTTTTTCGATCATAAGTTTCTATCCTCTAGCTGGTGCCATATTAACTTTAATGTGACACCACATAATCTATAACCAGCGAACGATCAAGACACTTATAACGATACCTTATTTGTCAAATTATGATAAGTCGCTTAGAAGCCAAGTGGGAACAGATGAGCATACATACATACCGGTCAAACACATAGCCCTCGCCAAAGTATAGTCGGAGTAAAAAATTACAACCGAAGATTAGTAGTAATAGGATCAAGTTTGAATGGCACTGGCAGAATTTGACCCAATTATACTGTTAAATTTTGTTCGCCTTTAAAAGTTTCTGAGGAAGGTAAGATAACGTGGAAAATCGAGGCTCCAGGTTTCCAGGTTGGATTTGATGTACCATTTTCAAGAGTTTAGGTCTTTACAATCTTTACAATTTACAAAGTCTTGCTATTGAACAAATATTAAGTTTGTCTTATTTAGTTGATTATAATAAAATCATTCTATATGTGTTTCTCTTTAGTTATTATATTTATAGGATATTAATATCATGAAAGGATGAAAAGGTAAAGAAACCTTTGCTCTTACCCTAATTATGATTAATAAGGATAACCAAAGCATTAACATTTTATTGATAATGAAAGATCTAAGCATCATCATTTACTTATTTAGTTAGTTTGTTCATTCATCTATTGTAAATATAATGATAATGATGAGGCTGCCATACATGGGCGGGGATAAGTGCAAATAAAAGATGTGGCATAGTAGTGTGCAATTTCGAAAATGTTGTAGGCAAAATCCTATCAGTTTTTCCAAGTTATTCTTCTAACCTTTAACTACATCAAAAAGGATTCAAAAAAGTTAAGTATCTTGTATTGTTCAGTTATTGGTAAATTATATGTTCAAGTGAATTAACTTAATTTAGTAAATTTATTTGAATTACGTATTAAAGTATTAAAAGACGCCCTTTTACCGATAGAATTTCTTGAAGATATCAAGAAAACGTAAGTGGCAAAAAAAAAATTTAAAGGTATTTCCAGCATGACTGTACTTTTTAGACTCAAAATAATGTTAGCTCTGAGATTTCCATCTTGCAGAATTTTTGGTAGCTTAAATCGCAAGATAATTAACTGCAAAGTTCGTGATTTCCCCATTCAAAGCATGTAAAACTCACTGTCCTCCTAGCTATTATTTTCGTTTCTCTTTTGAAAAGTTTTTTTATAACTGCGTGTTTATTTTGAAAAAATAAAAATAGTTTTTGTTATAAAACTTATATGCGATTTTTTCACTTTTGTCAAAAGCTTTTGTTCAACAAATGTGGTTTACCAATTAATTTTCTCCTTTTTATACCTTAAGGTGGTAAAAAGATAATTTAGAAAAGTTCTACTAAATAACATTCCTTTTTACAGCCTTTTTAAAATCACACATTTCTCTGTCCAATCCTTTACATGAATTGATGTATATTAAGATTTATAATATACAGGTATCAAAACATTATGTATATATTGTGTACCTGTATATGTTAATGATTTGTGACGACGATAACTGAAAAGTAAATGAATTATTTATAGCAATACTTGAAGTTATGGCGGACGAGTCAATGCAGTATGGGCGTCATTCCCATACTGGTTGGAGATACACACAATACGTCTGGTTTTTAGCCCTATATTCAATACCGTAATTTTACTTATGCTAACGTCAATACTCATAGTATGTGTCTATACCGTACGAGCATCGTAGTAAAAGTCATGCATTTTTTACTGTGTACTTCTTGTATTGATTAAATTCTAGAATAAACACAAGCAAGCAAACAATTTTAAGTGACCATAGGTTGAATTTGGCAATTAAAAAAAACAATTCCTATTAATTTGACGCACATGCCTACCAGTTTTCGCTTCTTGTTTGTATTCCAGACGTCAATTAGCCCAAAGAAAGTATTGATAAAATCGATTAGATCTCTATATTTTGATGAAATTTTTCCATTACTTCCAACTTTTACACATCTTTCAGTATTCTTGAAGGCATAAATACAATTTCCCAGTTAAAATTGCTTTTTGAAATATATATAATTTTTAATTTTAAAGGGTTTAAATCTTTCTCGTTCCGTAGAAAACGAAAATGAATATAGTTGATACCTTTGTTAATATCTTTAGCCAAACCGATTTGTAGAAATGAAGAATTTTTCTTAATTAATAATTGAATGCGCGACATAACCGTCTGTAACCTCGACATAACCGTATTTTGACAAATTTTCATTTTGTAAAAATCACCATCATTTTAGATGATGGAGCAATTCTACATCTAAAAACATCGGAAGATATTTTGTGAACCGATTGCAAAAAAAAATCACTTCAGAATGACGGCACCCTTATCATCTAGACTAAAGATGTAAATTGACGACAATATGTTTACATGAACATAATATTTGTGTCTAAATAGTTTTACTCATTTACAACTGTGAATGAATTAATTAATTCTCTTTGATGTTTATTACTATGAGCCAAACTATCTTTACATACAAGAATAACGTCAACAGAAAACTATTTTCTATCTACATATCAAACTACTCAAATATTATAAAATATATGATGCGATCTATAAATTTTAATAACCTCTATAAAGTTACAACATTCTCTTGTCAACTTTATTTCGTTTTTCTTTCAAAAAAAATCAATCCCAATTAAAGGTTAAGGTTCATGAACTTTCCTATAGATTTTGTTAAACAGTGCAATCATTTAAAAAGTATCCACCCTTAATAACTATTGACCTGATGTGATTATTGTTTTGAGTCAAAACAGGCCAATTTATCCAGTCCAATTTTGAAATTTCAAATAACACTCCCCACGCCTCTTGAAAGGGCATAAAATTATCTATTCACCATGATAAAAAAAATTGAAATCCATCGATTGGTTCTCAAGATAGACTACACAGGAGATTGAATTCAGACCCTACATCTTCTGTATAGTCCATCTTAAGAACCAATCGATATATTTCATTTTTTTAAATTATTGTTTAAGAGAGACAATTTAATTGAATAAAATTCTTTTCTATCGGTAAATTTAAAAAAAAAAAAAAAAAAAGAAACATGTCACTCTAAAGCTTTTGCAATTTTGAATAGTTAATTTACTTATTTGATTTTTGGGATTGGTTATAATGGAAAAAATACACAAAAAGCAATTAACATAGTCTTTACTTTAATTAGATAGTGAATTAAATTTTGATGAGTCTTCGTATTATTTATTTATCACTTCAAAGATCATTCAGTCCTAAATTGGCATTTAAATAACTCGTAGAGGAAGATATTATTTAGGAGGGATTTTCTTCTTAGTATTAATGTCTCTTATTTTTATCATATCACTATCTTGAAATTGAATTTTCCAAAACAATTTTTATGGGCATATGTTGCTATTGGTAATGAACATTCCTTAAAAAACTGCCTAAGATAAAATGTTTTGTTAGTTTAAATATTATCCACGAAATAATAAATAAACTAGCTTGTTCCCACCGACCATATCACTCGGAATAGGGATAGGGATTGTTTTACACAGGTAAAATATATGTACAGGTAAAATTTTTTTTATTAAATGTAAAATAGTTATAATTCATCGAGTATATCAGAACAGATGGCTCTGAATTGTATTTTTACCATTTTTACAGATATCTTTAATTTATGGTTAATAATGATGCTCAAAGATTTCGTAGCGAATTGTCAGACGAAATTTATTTCTAAATATATCTTTATAAATTATAGCACATAAGTTAATCTCATGTATGAGCTATATTATTGTAGAGTTTCAATCAATTCCATTCAGTAGTTTTTGCGTTATAGCGTTACAAACAAACAAACAAACAAACAACCTTACTTTCCCATTTATAATATATAGGGATTTATACATATGTTATACTGTAAGGGTAAAAATATAATTCATTACCAATAGCGAGCGACGAGCGACTATACATATATTAACTTTTAAAACAGTTTGATTTCATTAATTTCAATAAAATTAGTTTCGGTAAAAAACATACGCGGTAAAAAACCTATTAAAAAATAAAAATAAAATTTGTTCACCGCCGTTCATTCTTTTGTATTTTCACCGCACAATTAGTACCACAAAATACAAAATATAATTGTTGGTCTTGTGTATGTTTTATACATGTATGGGTGGGTGACCTAAAACTAACAATTAGTCTGTGATACCGGATTACGCTGCTGTTGGTGCCAACCGTCATGTATTTTACATGTAGTGTTTCTTAATAAAAACAAATTATTTTATACTACTAATTAAAAATGATGGATGAAAATTACTTACCATATTTATTTAATGTTTGTTGTTGTGCATTCAAGAGCCCGTAGCAAAACCTAATCGATAGAAATGTTCTCAAGATTCTTTTATGTTCAGAAATATGTAAAAACCATCAAGAGCATCGCCAGCTAGTGAGCCACGGAGGTAGGTTGTAGACTTGTCAAACTTTGCCGAGTCTTTTTTAGAGAAGCAGTTTCTCCATCCAGCTCCCTACGACCTTGGCGATATCCTTGAAGAGTACTTACTTAGCAGACTAGAACATTATATAAAAAATATTAACCGTAAAAATAGTGACAAATTAGGGCACCGCAGCTTCCCACTTCTGCTTTCCAGAGAGTCGAAAGGTATTCCAGTGTCGATTACAATAGAAGGAATTTCTGACCTGAACCGTGTGGGTGATTTATTGAAAAATTCGTTTTCCGTTTTCCAGCCATTAAGTACACCTCCCTCATAATAGCAATTTTCATAATTTTAAGCCCTTTTCGAGGCAGTCGAGGCAGAAGCAAAAAAATGAGGTACCTAAACGAATATGTCAATATTTTTTGCTCTTTTATGATTATTAGAAACTTGTATACCATTTTTTAAAGTTCACTATTTCACTGAAAATTCAATTTTTCTATTTTTACAGTTTCTAAAAAATAGTTGTTTTGAAACTGAAGAGTAATAATAAAGTTCCTTTCGTGGGAGTTAACTATCAAAGTCAGTGTTTTTACCAAAAAAAGTTGTTCATTTTTTCAAACAGAGAGTCGTCAATCAACTTGAAATTTATACAGAAGACTTTTTGGTTACACTTTCGGTTTGATATCGAAACTCCTTAAGCCCAAAACAAACATATTTAGCAAAACGTTTACAGAGCGTTTTAATTTGATTTAAGAACGTATTTGTTTTATGTTATTTAGATCCAAATGGTAAGCTCTGATTAACCTGCGAACCTTCTATGTTATATTTAAACTATTGATTTGACAGATTTATTGTTATATAACATCAATTAAACGCCTCATGTTTGTTCGCTTGTTTTTAAAAAAAGGCATAATAACATATTTTGTGTTTGTTAAATGACAGAATAAAAGAAAATACCGCTGTACATATAAATTAGAAATCCAGATAAAGTTAAGAATGCAATCATTGGAAAGGTTAAAATTAATTATACCAATGTCTCTCAAATATTTTCAATTTTCAAAAAAATATTTTCAACTAAAATGTTGTTAATATTTTTTCTTTTATCATTTTAGACTTTGTAGAAGGCACTCGAAAAAATTTAATGAGAAAACAACATCCAATCAAATACCTGCAAATATTACGGTTTTTTCTCGAAAGAAAAACCGAGCCTAGAGTCTTTTGTAGATCATTCAATTCATTTTTTCTTATATTTTGGTACTCCAAGAAAAATCTCAGAAGAAGATTGAAAACCCAGAGAAACGAATTTTTTTAATTTTTGTCACAAATCACATATACAATTTTCCAAATTGAAACATATAATGTTTTTTGAACCTGCATTTGCCAAAAAAATAATCTTTTTTCACCTAAAATAAATAAATTTGAATTTTCCAAGCCTTAGTGGGAAAAAATAATGGTGGAAATCAATTTACAAATTCCATTTCCAATGTCATTGAGTCGGTACAATAGTAATAAGGAAAAAATTACAATAAAATGAATTCAATTTCTAAAGTTAGATGTTCCAGTTGACTTGAACTGTTTATGCATTCCTGGTTATATATTTTTATAATTCATAACGCCCCCAAACAATCACAATTATTAAGTTCTTTCTTTATACATAAATCATGTCAAAAAAAATTATAAGGTTTTGTTTTAATATATCTATCATGGTTGTGATTCACCAGCTGAATTATAAAATTGCGTTCTTGGAAAAATTTTGAGATGTTATCACCAACATAAATAACTGATAATATATTCAAAAAATCCATCCAATAATTAAAAATTTGATCTTAGATTACGCGATATAAACTCACTCCATATTTGCAAAAATTCTCAAATAATATTAGAAATAAATGTTCACTTTTTAATAGCTCTTTATTGGCGAACAAAACAGGTAAAGTGATTTATGGGGATGAGGAAAAATATACAAATAGTATTATATAAATCCATAAACAATTTAATCTGATTATTTATATTGATTTAATAACGAAATGTCAATAACTTCAACCAAATAATTATTTATTTTATTTATACAATAAAATGTATTCAGCCAATCTAATTGAAACTAAATTTGTATACTTTATAGACATGTATTTGGCAGTTTGCAATTTGTCAAACCACATATTACATACAGCGAGTTTTAAAAATATACTAGATTTTCTATTTGTTGGTAATTTCGATCATTTCAATGTACTGACTGTACTGTTGACATTTCAATGTACTGTTTACTATAGGTAGTAATTATAGTATATATCTATGGTAATACCATACAAAATATAAGTAAATATTACCATACAGTATGACAAGCCACATAGTATGATGTCACGTCCGTTTTAGAAAAACACCCATTTTTTTTTTAATTTGAAATAATTAAAAAGATATAAATTTCTAAAATGGTTTTGTTCAGCCAATAAAGGAATGAGCTATGGAAAAAAATATTTGAACAAATTTTAATTTCATGAACATTTCCCTATTATATAATCGAATAGCACTGCCCATAAATTTCATCTAAACTTTTATCTTTCATCAAGAATTATTTTGTGAGTATTCCTTGTAAACACATCCACTAAAAAGCATAGTAGTTAAACACAAAGAAGCTTCAAAAACATAGTAGTCCAACAAATAAAAACTTTGAGATCAAAATTGAAATAAATTAATGACAATAACGTCGCCAAATTATTAGAAACTCGCAGTATTTAGGACACAGGTGCAGATATTATACAAAAACTATACTTACATGATCGTCGTGGGTTGAATAAAAGGGATCATATGTATTTAACAAAATATATATTTGCGTAATTAATTCTAAATGACATATAATAATTGTTGTTCGAAATAGAAAGTTCAAAATAAAATATTAGAAATATGACATATCGAAAATGGTCAATAATTTATCAAACAATATAATGTTCTGTAACTATTAATTATACAATGTCTTCTTGTCTGACTGATAGATTAATTACTATTTATCTAGCTTATCGATATCGACATTTTTGTTGTTTCAGAAGTTTTGAATGCTGTAGAGAAATAGAAATTATTTATCGGCAAAATGAATTGCGGCCGTGATCGCTTATTAAATAATTGTCAACACCCAAACTCTAAATTTGGAGATTCAGAAGAGCAGAGCCGTAACGAGGATACATAGGTAAACCAAGTATGTAATCTTACGAAATTTGGGTCATACTTTTCAAATTTGTGATCATAATTAACCTAGCTTTAATACATTTCAAGAATGTGGAGTCCTGGTCCCGGAATTTAGCACATAAGTGATAGCTATCAAAAAAAGGACATCAAAGCTGAAAAGAATGGCCCAAAATTTGTGAGTTTCAAAAAAAATTCCTATAAGATCCGATCCGAATTTGCCTGTGTTATCAAAAAAATGGAATTTTTTAACTTTATGACGTCATCAGAATCCAAAAAATTTAATTTTGCTCCATCATATCCAAATTTTTTCCAATTTTGATACAAAAAGTATGAAGTCCTACTAAATTTGGGTCATACTTTTCAAATTTGTGATCAAAATTAACCTAGCTCTATTGGATTTCAAGAACGTGGAGTCCTGGTCTCGGAATAAAGCACATAAGTGATAAATAACGAAAAATTGACATCACAGCTGACAAGAATGATCCAAAATTAGTGGGTTTAAAAAAAATTCCAATATAATCGGATCAAATTTGCCTGTGTTATCAAAAAAATCGAATTTTTTAACTTTATGACGTCATCAAAATCCAAAAAATCTAATTTTGCTCTATCACATCCAAATTCAAACATCCAAATGTAATCCTACTAAATTTTTGTCATACTTTTCAAATTTGTGATCAAAATTAACCAATTTCATTATTCAAATGTTGGATATTTTATGTTATGACATATTCTATTTAAATTTTTATTGTTAAAATACAAAAAACAACAAACTCAGAAATCGTTCTTAAAGATAATGTTTACGTAGAAAAAAATAATTTTCATTAGTTCATAATGACAAAAACAAACTTTTTAAAATTTTGTGGCTTATTATCCATTTTCTGACATACCAAATATTAAAATGACTGAGAATTAATATAACATGGGGCTATTATCAATATTTCAATAATTTATTTCAAAGAAAAAAATATATTTGTTAATTTCCTTTGTAAACACTTGTATAGTTAAAACTTTTCACATCCTTTCAACAAATTCATTCATTCCATACATCCCTTATTTAAAATTGTTCGTTAACCAATAATAATATAATTGTATTATATGTGTGATTGTGTTTGTTTATGTGTTAAATACACTGTATTTCAAAAGTATGTACTAATGATGGGACGAATGTTGAATTTTGTACATTAGCGAATGCGACGATTTTGGAATTCGATAAAACTCAGTCGATGGAGTAATTTTGGTCCAAAAATTATAAAAATCAGGTTATTTTAATGATTGGATGCACAGTTTCTGAAATATCACAATATTTTGATCGGTTTTTTTCCGTATCTCAAAAACTATTCGACCAGTCAACAAATGTACCCGATTTTTGTACTTTTTGGGTCAAAATTACCTTATATACTGAGTTTTATCGAAATTGGAGAGAAAATAAATTTTCGATTTTTTTGCAATTTTTTTAAGGGGTACGTACCCCTTTGATAAAATCGAGAAAAACGAAAAAAAATTTTTTGTTTTGGAATTTGATGAAGTTCGGTGGATGGGGTAATTTTGATTCAAAAAGTATAAAAATCAGGTTAATTTAATGATTTGACATATAAAAAGTTCAACGTCAGCGAGTATCATGGGCAAAATTTCTTTTCAAAAAAATTAAAATCCATAAAATTGCGAACAAAAGGGTGGATAAGTAAGGATTATAACGTGATAGTCTAAAGGATCTAAAGCCGTTTAACTCTCGCATTTTGAGAAAAAGCGGAAATTTCAATTTTTCACTTAAGCCCTTCATAAAATACGTAGCTTATATTTTTACGAAAAATCTCAGAAATGGTAACAATATATTTTTTGCTTGTAAAAGCCACAAACTTTCCAACTCACTATATAAAATATATTTGGAGACACAAAGTTGTCAATTTATACACGGTAGTGAAAACATTAAATTCAAGTTTGTCAAGCACCGCGACTTATTAAACACTTTGTATATCCATTTTAGTATACAGTAGTTATTGTTGTTAAAATTACGAACACATCGCATTAACAAAATAACTACTGTCGTTGTGAATACATTGGAGCTTTTAAAATGTCAATTGTGTGTATAGAAGCAGTAGCCGACATAAAATAAAGAGATGGACGGACGAATACAACATACATTCACAGACGGACTAACAAGCAGACATAAAGGTAGTTAAAACATTTTAGATTGAATGTGTCTATACCATGTATTATATACAGTGGAACCTGGACAACTGGGAAGGTTATGAGGATTATGATAATATATGTGTTTCACATGTCTGTAGCTGGCATTTTAGTTGTACTGTATATCAAAATTAAAAATGACAAAAAATTTTTATTTACCATGTTTTTTTAACGGACTGCACCACAGTCTTTATATATTGCATGCGCCATTTATACTTTTTAGTCCGTTATAAATAAGGTTATGTGGATGCATCATCGTTCACTTCTGAGCTATGGTCAAAATTTCAAGCCCTAGCTCATCGGGAAGTCAGTTTATAGTTAATTACGAAATTCCACCCCGACATACAAAAAGTGGGTCAATGTAACGCGGGATATAGAGTAGATGGCGTAACATAATAAACAATATCATTGCCACCAGTTAGAAAATGTCAAACGACAAAAAAATTTCTTGATTAGTGATATATATCAAAAGAAAACTCTCTTCACGGAGATTCCGAAGATATATGCTTGTATGTACTATGTTTTGAGACTTGCTCTAAAAACCGAGCAAGAAGGCACTATTTCCATTTTCTCTATTCCACTCTAAGGTTCAAACACCTTACCCAATTTCATCAAATGAAGCTCCGCTGTGCAGGTGGTAATAGACCGATTAACATACGATCTGTGAATCCCAAAAAAAAACCAATATTGTATACGTAAGACCCCGTAATGCCTATCTTTAGTCGCTACGATATAGAGTTCAGCATCAGTAACAGATACATTTTAATGTAAAAGTGTCAACACCTTGTAATTAATATTATGTCGTAGAGAGTAGTTTCTCACATATCTAATGAGGTTCCACTGTATATGTATTATACATGTTTAAATAGCTATGTGAACTAAATACTATACATAATAATAATATTGTTAATAATGTTCGAACAAACAGGCAAAATGTTTTATTATTACGTTTATAGCACTTAGCAACACTGCTACAAAATTCGAAACCATGTGTTACCCGATAATGGATCCAATAACGTAATTCTTTTAAAGACAAATGAAATTTACAAAACTATAAAAACCCCCGACATTATTTTCGGGTACGGAACCCTAAATTCACTTTTGCAACATATCTAAGAACACTCTCCATTAAATAGCCTTCTTCCTTAAGGCCTTCAAATTGAGCAAATTTAAAAAAATACTTATTAAAACAAAGCAAAAAAGTCGTAAAATGATTTTATTCGAATAAATATATGAACCGGTAATCAAATTATTAAAACCTTGATGTTCCTGTTATTGAAATTTATTCTAGCTTAGATGTTGAATTTCTTAAAAATTATTTACGCTTCTTAGTGAAATTACATAATAGAAGGTATAATGTATATAATGAAAAATAAAACACGAAATTCAAGTTAATTTGGTGCCCCTCTTTGAAATATAACCTTTTATTACTTCAAACAATATGTTCTAAGGAGTACATTTGTTCTGTACAACTGATGTACCCTCAGAGTTGCACACGATTAAATAATGAATTCAGAATTCATTGTTTAATATCAGAATTTTGAGAATAAATGGATGATCAACACACTGCATATCACATTGGATCGAAAAAATTGATAAATTTAGTTTTAAAAAATAAAAAAACACGCTTTAGTTATTAGCTAAACCAAAAAGTAGAAAATAATTTCTATAAGTTCCAAAAAAATAAAATGGGGTGCTAGATTTCAATTATTGTAAATATTTTATTGACAGACTTTTGAAAATGTAAAGTCATTATCATCTCACGCTGTTTTACGAAAAAATAATTTTGTTCTTAATCAATCCATTTTTATTACTGATACAAATTATTTTCTGCTTTTTAGATCAGCTAGTTATAAAAGATAGTTTTTTAAGCTAAAATTTATTTTCTACATTTTAGTTCAGTTATATATCTAAAAATATTTTCTAAATCTAAGACTGAAAATCACCCCTCACATTATCCAACTAATAAATGTCTTTCCTGCACTTCCACCATTTCTCTATTTATTAAATTTCTAAGCCTGAAGATCCTAATCAGGATAGTCAGACAAACTGATTAAATAATTGTACTGCCATCCCCATCGGCCCTGAATAAGTGTGCAAAGTTTCAATTATTCAATCCGACGTTTTGAAGTGGGTAAAAATTCTTCAAATATTCCGTTACATATATACATACCAAGCTAATAGAAGCGTGTTAAAAATGATATTTTTTAAAGAGCATAACGTTTTTCATAAAATAGGTGTGGATGATCACTACGTTAGCCGAAAAAAAACAGTATCGCGTTCTTATTTTTGCTTGTTGCATATTGCCTTCGCATATACTTTCTTGTCTTTCCATTATCTCCAGCATGGCAGAAATTCCTATTTCTTATCAAATTTTTAAGTTTTTTTATGATAGTAGGTAAATAGTCTAGAAGTGCCAATACTCGAATCTATTTATCGAATCATATACACACATATACAATGTAAATATAATATACATGTAAATGTCACCGGATTTACAAAACGTTAGTTTATAATAAATCTATGTTGATTGTAAACAAACGATATATTGTAAACTAACACAAAGATTTACAATCTTTCGCTTTTATTTTCGTTAGCAAAAAGCTCGCTGGTTAGTTGAATAAACCGTGATAAATAACCTTCCAATTTTATGTAAGCTTTACTTATGCGTAGCCCGCCCGCTAAGTACGTTAAGTCCACCCATATAACACAAATTTAACAACCACCTCTTGTACAGGCCTTCGTCCTGTGGCCTTTATATAACTCTAATAAATATCTATTCACAATAAATGAATAATAATAAATAATACATCAATACTATTCAAATACCTGTTCACAATTATAGATAAATATGGTGGGAGCGCAAATAAATACATAGACATATAATAAGGTATATATATTGCATTATTTCTATGCGTTTCCACCATTTAATGAATTTAATATTTTTTTTGTTCGGTGACAAACATGAGAACTGAGACATTCTTTATTTGCCCGCGTGGTGTGTATACTATTTTTCTGCTCGGCGAACAAACCATCTAGGGAGAGCAGAATCGTGGACTGAACGATAATTTACTTGTTCGTTTAAAATCCAACGGCTTAAAATTGTTTGATCGTAATCGTAAAAACAAAAATGTTAGATTGTATATCTTATTGTTCGTTCACAGTCTATCGACGGTTTACAATCTGACTAGATTTATTATAAACTAATGGTTTCTTACAATAATCTGGTGACATATACATAATATACATAGTATAACAATTCAGTGACTTTCAATCGATTTCCGGGCGTTCCTATTTCACTAACAATTCGGACAATAACAACTACCCGACTGTGTCGAATCACTTCAGATTACACTGAATACAAAATACATTTTCATATACATACACATCATATACGTATACACCTACATACATACATACACGTATATGCAATCACAATGGAGTCACTATACTACTATTCTATATATTGCTAATATAATAATGATATTATATGTGTTATCTCACTTTAACTCAATTACATATTATTTACTTGCACTTTCTTTTACAATAAGTATATTAGAATGAGAGAGATAACATTATATAGAAAATTCATTCATATTCGATTGTAAGATAAAGATAATATAAATTGTATGAATAATAAAAAAGAATATGTAATATCATAAAAAAATTTACTAAGTAAGGTATTTGGTTAAAAAATTGTGTTTAGGATAAAAATAATTCACTAACCATCAATAGCCTAAGCAAATTAGAGTTTTACGAAGAATTAACCAAATTTTTTGCACTTTTTTTTAGTTATTTGGCTCCCAAAAGATATGCACACTTTCTGGGATTGAGCAAACTGGGATTACACGCATATAGGACCAAATGAAAGTATCAAAACGATTTCTGGCTTGATGGAAATTAATTCCTCAAAACGCTTTCTATGGATTCTATTTGATTAGCCAATAAATACAATATTGATTATCGGTAATTAATTGTAACAAGTCCAATTATTTCAATTTTAATTAAATTATTTCCAAAAATTGATTCCAAAAAATGATAGCTCTCTAAATATCCTTTTCATCTCATCTGATGTCCTTGACTATCACTATGATATTGATTTAAGGAGTGTCATAAGTTTAAAGTGTTTATCTGTGCGTCTGTATGTATCTCAGTGGCATCGTAGCCCCTAAACGGTCGAACCGACTTGATTGAGAACATTTTATAGCAAAGTTTTCCAAAATTTGTTTACAAGAATTAAATCGCATTTGTCGGGGGTTTTTTAAATTTTGTAAATGTAAAAAACCTTTGTTAAACTGAGATACATACAGACGCACAGATAAACACTTTAAACTTATGACACTCCTTAAATCAATATCATAGTGATAGTCAAGGACATCAGATGAGATGAAAAGGATATTTAGAGAGCTATCATTTCTTGGAATCAATTTTTGGAAATAATTTAATTAAAATTGAAATATTTGAGTCGACTTTGTTCTTTTGAATTATGGAATCACCTAATTATTTTACGATTTCACTTTTCGAAATGAATTGAGCCAGGTTTATTTGACCATTCATTTCCATACTAATTATTTATATGTTAAAATTATATGTCATGCCTTTTTCCATCTGAATTGATTTTAAAGATTATAGCCAATTTTATAATTTTTTCGGGTATGTAACCCTAAGCTCGCACTTGAAACATAGCTAGGAACACTCTCCATTAAATTACCTTTCGAATGAAACCAAAAAATTAAAATCGGACTTTCATCCGTTTAGGCACTACGATGATACAGACAGACACACACACATAGCGGTTAAACTAATAACACCCCTTTTTCTTAGTTCGGGGGATAAAAAACGCCCGATAGCTATCACCATGACTATAATCTCCTTGTCAAAAATTCTTGTGATACTATCAATTCAGTATAAAAACCACACATAAAATTTCTTACCGTGTACCTGCTCGATTTTGAGACAACATCGATGTTTGGCACAATTTCGATGTATTGCATCAAGAAAACATCGATGTATTTTCTAAATAATATCGAACGTGTGAAACTAGTCTAAGATCCCATCGTTTTTTTTTATTAATAATATATTATACCATGTATATATGAAATATACATAGTATATTAAATTTAGTCCCAAGTTTGTAACGCTTAAAAATAATGATGCTAGGAAAAAAATTTTGTCATAGCTGTTCATAAAATCACCTAATTAGTCCATTTCCGGTTGTCCGTTCGTCCGTCCGTCCGTCTGTGGACACGATAACTCAAAAACGAAAAAAGATATCGAGCTGAAATTTTTACAGCGTACTCAGGACGTAAAAAGTGAGGTCAAGTTCGTAAATGAGCATCATAGGTCAATTGGGTCTTGGGTTCGTAGGTGGGTAAACATCACTGTTTACCCACGAGGGCGTTAATTAGGTGCAAATTTTATAGTATGTATTAATATAGGAATATCAGTTGTGTGTGTGTCTATTTAAAAGTGAATATCTTTTGTTATTTACGTGACGACAAAAAAACAAACGATTTCGCATCAACACTGTCTATACATTTTTGAATGTTTTATGTGATAAAGAAATCAACACTGACTATGCATGGTATTTCAACAGTTAACTCAGTCAATTGTTTGTTTTCACTTGGTTTTCTTTTAAATTTAGTTCCTTTAAAAATTTATAATCTCTTTAAATAAACATTAAAAAATAAAAAAGTGTTGTTTAGTTATTTTATTTATTTTTTTATTATTAAACAAAGAATTTTGAAGTAATTAAATTTGTAATTTTTTATTTTGTTCTTTTGTTCAAAGAATTTTTATATTTTTTTATGATGTTGTGTATAATATTTATTATATTATATTATTTTATTATTAATGTGGAATTACATACATATTATATTATTCTAGCTAGCTATAGCACGATACGATACAATGTGATACGATGCGATGATGGAGTAATTTCTATAATAATATTTATAAGGGTGTTTTAAATAATAATATTATTATGCTCTAGATACGGGCATTATTATTTTTTTAAGTAATTTATAAGAAATATGGTATTTATATACTTACATATATATTGTACCTAGTATACCTTTTATATACGGAGTGTACTAAACAGCGTTGTCAAATAGCCAAGGGGATTTTATCGGGAAAGACCCGATTTGGAAAATTTTATATACAGAACGGCATAAACACATTCCTATTTTTGTATAAACTTTAAACATAACTTTACCAAAAACTTTTTCTTTGTTTCATCAAATCCCAAAGCAAAATTTTTTTTGCGTTTTTCTCGATTTTTTCAAAAACGTACCCATTAAAAAAATTGCAAAAAAATCGAAAAATTTTTGTAACTCCAATTTTGATAAAACTCAGTATATAAAGTAATTTTGACCCAAAAAGTACAAAAAATCGGGTGCATTTCACGACTGGGTGAATATTTTTTCGACTATAATCGATCAAAATATTGCGATATTTCAGAAATTCTGCATCCAATCATTAAATTAACCGGATTTTTACAAATTTTGGATCAAAATTACCCCATCCACTGAGTTTCATCGAATTCCAAAACAAAATTTTTTTTTTCGTTTTCCTCGATTTTTTCAAAGGGGTACCCCTTAAAAAATTTGCAAAAAAATAGAAAAATTTTTTTAATTCCAATTTTTATAAATCTCAGTATATAAGGTAATTTTGACCCAAAAAGTACAAATATCGCGTGCAGTTCACGACTGGGCGAATATTTTTTGAGATACGGACTAAAATCGATCTAAATATTGCGATATTTCAGAAACTTTACATCCAATCATTAAATTAACCTGATTTTTATACTTTTTGGTTTAAAATTACTCCATCCACCAAGTTTCAACAAATTCCGAAACAAAATTTTTTTTTCTTGCGATTTTTTCAAAGTAATTTTGACCCAAAAAGTACAAAAATCGGGTATTTGACGACTGGTCGGATATTTTTTGAGATACGGACTAAAATATATCCAAATATTGCGATATCTCAGAAATTCGGCATCCAATCATTAAATTAACCGGATTTTTATACTTTTTAGATCAAAATTACCCCATCCACAGAGTTTCGATTTCTCATCCACGAGAAAACTTCGTATAAGTATTTTTAATTTCTAATTGAGTATCCAAAATGTTTACAATAAATGAACACACGTATAAATCTTAAATTTCATATTCCTCTTATTCCAGTCTTTTTTAAGGCTTTGTTTTCAAAGTTTTTATATTTTTTTCTCAATAACATACATACCAATGAAAATAACTTATAATTACGTAATCAGACCTTTTTTACTTTGTTAATAAGTAAAAAAAAATATTAAATTTAACATGTTTTTTACTTAAATGAATTTATAGGGTTTTAAAATATTTTCGTAGATTACAAACAAAAAAATAACAACAACAAAGTCACGAACATATTGGTTACTCAAAAACAATATTTTAAAATATCCAGTTACATCATAAGTCCAGAATCAAAAAAATATAGTACCGGCGTAAATATAAAACAAACCTAACTAGTTGATCCGTGCGGTATCCTTAGCCAGAAACAGTTTAGAGAAACACAACTTTTCTACGAAATTCGATGTTGTTTTTAGACGGTTAACAGGTTTTTTACGGTACCGATAGCCACGGTGAGGAGTTTCCTTTTATTTCAAAAACTAAGAGTTTAATAAAAAAAAATTACTCCTGGTTACTCGATGTTCTGTTTAAAATCGGTGTTACTTTCCAAAACCACCTTCTACCCGAAAAATTTGCATCAAAATCATAAACACCCTTCAATGGTTCTATCAAAAATAATGTTGGCCAATTCCAAGCTATTTGCGTCACTGCGTCAGTATTAAATACCTACATAAAAATTTTTGACCAAATATGTATAAAAAAAATATAATATAACACTTATTTTGTCTGTTTGAGTAATCAAGTCATGTAGATTGGTAGATAGATGTAGGTAAAGTCTAACTAAAAAATATATATATATATATATATATATATATATATATATATATAAAAAAGGTAATATATATAGAACAATAAAAACAATATGATTCCAATTAAAATTATAACCCACCAATAAAAATAAATTTTAGTATATGTATTTTCAATGTACAATTTATATATATGGTATAAATTAATTATAATTTACAATATAAGCCTCATTGTATGGGTCCTCGCTTTTGTATAATGTACAAAATAATATAATATGTATGTATAAAATGTATAATGTGTACGTACTACCCGTATTCATTCGTATACGGTATTACTAATACATGTATACAGTGTGAGGGTGGCAGATCCATTTATGGATACCTTAATTGTTTTTTGATGCTAAACTTTACCACTTGCTTAGAGTTGTCGGATCATGTCGTCAAGAGGAATTCTAAGATTCGGTAAGAAAGCCATCTAGATTCAAATATTAACTTAACAAGTGAAAAAAATAATTGACTGAGTTAATTGTTGAAATACCATGTAAAGATAGTGTTGATTACGCTGTGAGATTACACAAACATACATGTAACACATACATAACTGATATTCCCATATAATACATACTATACAATTTGCCCCTTATTTGCACCCTCACAGGTAAAGAGTGATATTTACGAAAAAATGTCTCAAACAAAAAGTTTATTTTTTTATAAGAAATATTTTTTACATTTAAACTTTTGTTCTATCTTAAACGATTCACAAGATGGGTCCTACGGACGCAAGACCCAATTGACCTATGTTGCTCATTTACGAACTCGACCTCACTTTTTACGCCCTGAACACGCTATAAAAATTTCAGATTGATATCTTTTTTCGTTTTTGAGTTATCGTGTTCACAAACGGGCGACCGGTAGCATCAAAATTTTTAAGCGTTTCAAACTTGTGACTAAACTTATATATAGTATACCTTGATATATTACATATATACATGGTATAATAATATCATAATTACTAAATTATAAAGAAATCAGTTCAATATGTTATTTAATCAATATGCCTTTTCAATGTCAATTTCAATGTATCTTTCGTCAAAATTTGAAAATGTGCGAGAATAGATGACAAGAATCTGAAATCTAACCCGAGGGGTTGTTTTCTATTCTATACTAGAGACGACTTTCGTAGTTGTAATTTTGATTTTTTAATTTTTTCCACGGTTACTATTTAGAGTGCTTTGGGGATGGGAAAACTAAACTAATTTTCAGAGTTTTCATGGTAATGCGGAGGTTAAGTAAGGTTAGGTTATATTGGCTGTCCACGAAAGACACACTTAGGCTATAGAGCCCATTGTGATACCATATATGTGTTTTACCTTCTTTCCGCTGATAATTTCATTTATCAGCTCCTCAATTTCAGAGGCTGAGTGCACCTATTCATGCATATACCATGCACTACACCAGCTCATCACAACTATTAATTAAATTAACTTTTGTTGTGACGGCGGCAATCGAACCCTCTACTCTAGGAATACCGCGAACGGAATTGGTTACGCCTTAACCAACTGAGCTAAAAGGGCAAAGCTGAGGTTAGTGCGGCTGAATATTCCTGAAGGTCTAAGGAACCTGTACCGAAAAAGTTTTTGAAATCGGAGCTGTTTTACCATTTTTCCCCATTTGATGGCGTTTTCCGGCTTATTTACTGTCTTAGAATATGAGAATACATTTATATATTTCTTTCTATAATAATTTGGCCCGTTTCTTTCCATTTTGTTGTTATAAACGATCTTTTTTACTGGTTTTGATTGTATTTATAATTTTGCATACATTATTAACATACATTATTACTTTAAAAATGTGATAGTGTCCATTTTTTGGATGATATTCGGCCCTATAATGTATACGGAATAATCGACGTCTATACAAACACATTGACACACAGCTGAACGTATACATGTATGTGTATGTGTACAGTGTACAAGCATTGTATACACATGATGCTGTAATATAGAGTAGTGCGGTGCTTGGTGGGGAGGTTGGAAATATACATCTAGCACAAGGCAGACACATTCAACGGACTGCGGACTATGTCTGTCTTTTAGTCGTGGCAGAACCGCCCATGGTGGCATTTCTTCCAGAGTTACATTCAGCATTCATATACAGACTACAGACTGTGTAGTACCTACATACAGTACATAAACAAAAATTTATTATTCAAATCATTTTAAAACATCAAAATTTATTTTTCTGTTTTACTGTATTTATAATTTAATAAAAAAAGTGTTGTGATATAAAAAAATTTACATGAGAGTTAAAGACTTTTATTATAAATTAAATGTGTGAACTGATATTATTTTTTTAAACAAAAAATTCTGAGACTGATTTCAAATTTGGTGCAACATTTAAAAAACAATGTCGATTGCAACATGTTACGCCAGCTACGATTTATCATCTTTACATCAGCCATCATCAACATTAAATCAACAGCCAAATTCAACACCACAATCAACAGCCATATCATCTAGAATAGCTCAACATAAGGATTATTCACGACCATTACATGTGGATTGTAGTGTTGAATACGAATTACCAAGTCAGGCTAAACCACCTCCAGGTGGTCGTAATGAGCCATTATTAATGATACATCCATGTTATTTCCGTAAAATGGAATCACAACGACGTAGTCCATTTATTAATAATTTACCTGGTCGAACGACAAACACAACAAGTAGTTCTTCAACCAGGAAGTCATTAGCATCATCATCAACTTCATCAACAAATACCACAGCTTTAACTAGATCAACAAATTCAACAAATAGTCTTACACAACAGCAACAACAGTGTATTCAAAGGAATGTACAACAAAATAATTTAATTCAACAACAAATTAGGCATCAACAACAGTTACAACAAAATAATCAACAAATTCGACAGCAAACTCAGTCAACATCGAATACAATTCGACAGTCAAATACTCAAGCAACAAATCAACAGAATGGTATGCCATCAACAATACGACAGCAACCACCAAATCAACAAATTCAACCTTCGAGTACAATTCGACAGCAAACTCAACAGAGTAATCAACAACAAATTCAGTCAAATAATAGTTTAATACAACAAACACATAGAAATATAATGCAACAGCAACAGCAAGCCGTCGCTGCGGTTGCAGCAGCAGCCGCCGCACGTAATCAACAACAAAATAGTCAACAATATTCTACAAATAATTATCAACAACAAATTGTAAATAATTCATCAACAAATAGGCAACAACAAATTCAACAAAATCAAACACCTCATCAATGGACAACCGATCAGCAATTAAATCAACAACATTACCATTATAATACAAAACAAATGAGTAACACTGGTACTGCCGTCGGAAGTTGTAATAAATTGGAACAAAATTTAAATTGTGGATCAACTTTAGGTGTATATAATACAAATTCAACAATAAATGATGGTGGATTATGGTCAACAACAAACCAAAGTCCATTAGTTGGTGAACGTTTTCCGGGTACTGATCAACATCATCAACAACAAGTCACTTTAGTAAATAATAATAGCCATAATCAAATTTTAGATAATAATAAAACTAATAATAATAATGTTATAACGGGTAAATATCGACAATATCTTCGAACACATCGGTTACATCCATACATGAGTATGGCAGCATCAGCATTTCCACAACTTGCCCAAATGCAGCAAATTTCCTGTTACAATGTCTGATGGATTTAAAAAAGAATTCCAAGTCATCATTTTTTTCTTTTGTAGTGAAAATTAATTTTTGTGATTTATTTTTTTTTTTTTAAATTTCATCTCTGGCTGTAGTGTTTATATAAATTAAATGTGTGCGTGTGGGTGTGTTTGTGCGAATCCAAAAAAGTGATGAAAATGCTTAAAATAGTGTTGGATAGAAAAAAAATTAGAAAACAATTTTTTTTATTTAAAAAAGTGAGTTATTTTTGCCCAAAAAAAAAAATATGTGTTAAAATTAATTATATTAGAAAAAAAATATGGTAATTTATTCAAAAATATCAACGTAAAAAGCCTTTAAAAAAATTATAGTGGTATTTATTAAACAAATTAATCGTCTCTTGCATATTTAAAAATATTTTTGGGTGTTTTGGAAAAGAAAATATTTTCCAAATATAAAAAAAAAAATAGTGCCAAGTTTAATTTTTCACCACACTGCAAAAAAAATATTAATCCATATTTAATCAAATTAAAAAATATTAAAAAATGCTGAAAAAAATTATTGTGTCTTAAAAAAAAATTATTTAAAAAAATTTTGAATTAAAAAATATCCGGGCAAATTTTTTTTTTGTTTAAATACACTTTGACCTAGAATTGAACCCGACGAAGTTTTTATGTGATAATAGTAGTTAAAAAGTAAAAAAAAATTATTATACATGTATGTATGTATGTATCATTATATAAAATATATATATTATATCTTTTATATAGAGTGGGCCAAAAATTAACGTTCCAATTGTACCATATGGATATAAAAAAACTAATTATAAAACAAAATAAAGAATCTTCTCTTTTTTTATTTTTTCTTCTGTTGTATTTCTAGAGCGTTTTTTGAATAATTTTTTTTTTTGTAGTGTAAATAATTTCCTTTTTTGTTATTTAAAAGAAAAAATTGTGCAAAAACATTAAAAAGAGATAAAACGAATGAGATATGAAAAAGAAAGATGGTAATTGTTGATACAGAAAAATATAGTTTAATTATTTTTTTTCTTGTTAATGTAAAAGAAAAATTATTATTTATTTGCAATAAAATTTATTGTTCAATTAAAAATATTTTACGTGTTTTTTAATCGTTTCTCTTGTCCTCTTTGCATAGAATTACTTCTTTAGTTTATTTTTAAGATAGATTTGTCCCTCAAGAACAAGAAATTATTAGAGATTACTACGAGAAACATTCCATAAAACTAATTTTATAAACAAATTTTCAATTTAAAAAATGTGGCTGGATTTCTTTTACATTATTTAAAGTTATGTCCTTTTAATTTTACTCCTATTCGTACTGTTTTGAAATAAATTATTTCCCTGGAAATGGTATGGTTTTCAGAGTAACAAAAAATAATTTTTTTATTTGGTACTCTCTGTAGAACTAACGCCTAACATTTAACTATTTTTCTTTTTGATACGTTCCCGATTTTTGAAGAATGCATTGTGTGTAAAAATTTCTTTATTAGCATCCATTTTTGTTTTCATTCAAAAGCTTGGCAAAAATTATTGATTAAATTTTTTTATACCATGTTTATGAAATATACCAAGGTATACTAAGTTTAGTCCCAGGTTTGTAACGCTTAAAAATAATCACTAATTAGTCCATTTCCGGTTGTCTGTCTGTCATCACGATTACCCAAAAACGAAAAGAAATATCTAGCTGAAAGTTTTATAGCGTGCTGAGGACGTAAAGAGTGAGGTCAAGTTCGAAATGAGCAACATAGGTCAATTGGGTCTTGGGTCCGTAGGACCAATCTTGTAAACCGTTAGAGATAGAACAAAAGTTTAAATGTAAAAAATGTCCCTATAAAAAAATAAACAATTTTTGTTTGAAACATTTTTTCGTAAACATCACTGTTTACCCGTGAGAGCGCAAATTATGCTCAATTTGTATAGTATGTATTATATGGGTATATCAGTTATATGTGTGTGACATGTATGTATGTGTAATGTGACAGAGTAATCAACACTGTCTATACATGGTATTTCAACAGTTAACTCAGTCAATTGTTTGTTTTCACTTGTTTTAAAAAAAGTTGAATCGGTCTAAACTCCTTTTGCCCAATTTCCAGAATTTAAAAAAAATTCTGGAGATAATCAAGAGAAAACTCTGAACACAATGCATCCATCAAAAATCAAAACCATAGTTAAATGTAGGACGTTAGAATTATAGGTTATAATTTTTTATTTCAGACTTATTAGAATGACACACACACACACATACATACACAAGTACAGTTAATTTTTAATTTATATAAATAGTAATGACCTTGAAATTTAAAAAACGCTCGAATACCTTAAAGAAATTCGGTTTCTCAATTTGGATTAAATAAAAATGCCCACTCAATTTTCTTGTTATTTTTTATGACGTAACTAGACGGGTCAAAATTAAAGCTTTAATAAATGAAAAATTTAAATAGAAAATTTACTTGTTTTATTCCACAAACATCAATGGTAAAATGGGAAATTTTTATGCCTAAATATGCGCATGATTCCAGAATATATTATTCCTTTCGCAATAGGCTTAATAACATTTTGGGTTATGATGGCACTCTTTAAAACGAAAAGGTTCTTGTAAGTTTCTTCTGCGATATTATTATTGTATCTAGTTTTAAATGGGATATAAACTAAAAACTTTTTGGGAAGGGAAAACTTTATTAAATTAATAAATCTTATTTCATAATATCGTTTTTATGCATATTTTGATGAATATTATTTAGTGAATCCAGTTTCTAAATGTTCGACGAAAAAGTATTGTTATGCGACTTTCGAGAAGCTAATTTTGACAACAAAGATTATTGTTTAAAAACAAAAACATTTTCTTACTTTTTCTGAAAACATGAGAGGGAGAGAGAGCTATCGACCGCGAAAAATTGCAGTCGTTTAACTATCCAGTCCTGTTTTCTGAATCAGATATCATCAGATAGAGTAGATTATTTTTCCCTGATTTATGTCGCAATCTTTTTATTTCAACGTTAACATGGTTTGTTTAGAGACGATTCACTGGATCTTATTGAAACAAATGAGTGTTTAGAATACGGATTGAATTCTCAAGAATTTGTTGACTAACCTGGGCGAGGGATGTGTAACTGTGAATGTTTAATTTACTCTACGAGCACCAAAGACCAGGCCAATTACTTTGAATTTTTGGGGGCCAATCTGATATCTTCTAGCCAAGTCTACGACCCAGTCTTCGTAGCTTGCTCTCTTAAACTACCATCGGTTAGAAAGACGGATTTTTTTAAGTAAGAATTTGAGGCTCGTACATCTTATATTTCCTTCCTTTTATCACAATTTAAATATCTACTTTTTATACCATGTATAATATATGAAATATATCAAGGTATATTAAGTTTAGTCCCAAGTTTGTAACGCTTAAAAAGATTGATGGTACGAACAAGATTTTGGTATAGGTGTTCATAAAATGACCTTAATTAGTCCATTTCCGGTTGTCTCTTTGCCCGTCTGTCAACATGATAACTCAAAAACGAAAAGCGACATTTAGCTGAAATTTTTATAGCGTGTGCAGGCCGTAAAAATTGAGATTGAGTTCGTAAATGAGTAACATAGGTCAATTGGGTCTTGGATTCATAGGACCCATCTTGTAAACCGTTAGAGATACAGCAAAAGCATACAGCAGCTTAGTCAACTATTTGTTTTCACTTGTTTTTTTTTTTAAACTTTTTTTTTGGAATTATTATTATAAATTACCTCAGGGAATTTTTAATGAAGCAAGAATGCTCCGATTTAATATCAGTTACCTAATTCTGGCAATGATATTCATCATTTTGAAAAAGAAGATTTGGCAGGTTTACTTTCTTAGTCGATGTTTAACTTAAAAAATTAACAGTTTCTAGTCAATCAGAGCATGGCACATATGCTACAAACGATTAAAATTATTTTTTTTAAATTCTGGATGTTTTGAACAATATTTTTCCATTTCGCTCTGAAGGGGATTTATTGCCCTTCGAATCTAGGTGAAATAAGAGAGTTTTGGCCTTAAATGGCACAGGTCTTGTTCAAATTCAATATTCATAATTACCAAATAAATCATTAAGCTCGGATAAACCACTCTTCATGGCTTCTTAACTAATTTTCGATCCTATCTTTCGTAAATATTCTTAATAGCACGTTTTGTAGGAAAAGAAATATCTGTACGTATCTACCACTAATTTCGTACAGACTTCAGAACCTATTTCTTGTCAATTCTCTTCACTATAATAGATCGATATTAAATGGCATTTTTAATTTACGAAGGCTTTAACTAAATGTTCTGTCCCAACGTTTTAATTTTTTTCAATAGGTAATAATATTTTTAATAATGAAGAACTTGATTTCTTCTTTCTGGCTCATGATCAATTTTGAAATTGGAATAACATGTGTTTAGTTGTAAAATGAAGTAAAGAATATAATTTATTATGTAAATCGTTGATATAAATATGCACAGTTGAATATTATAAATATTTATCTGATTAACTTAGAAATCGATAGGCCTGTAATTCGAAGGAAATAATATTAACTTAAATCGTGTGCGAATAGAATTTCTGCTGAACGGATTTCATCGATTTTCAAAAAATTAAATGAAACAAATATTAATTTCATTTATTACTTATCAATGTAAAATAAAGACAATGTTTGAATTTTTCGTAAAATTTTATATATTTTCGGCCTCAAAGAAAACAATTATTATTTTTCAGAAGAAGTGCATTTCTCTAGTTTACTTTCTTTACTTTAATAATGCATTTTCTTCAAGTTTCGACTTAATCACTACAACATTTATTTATTATTCCTTAAATTCGTGGCTACTAGATTTATCGGAATTTTAAACATACAAAGTGCCTTAATATCTCTTCCCTCGAGTGTTGTAAATAAGAAGATTAAAAAAAGAATATCTTGTTACTTTCTTGAATAAATTTTTCTTTAAAATTATTTTTAATGCATCTCGGTTTTTCTTTGAGGAGGCTATTATTCTTACATCGGTAATGTCAACAGAAAATGTATTGTTATAACGTAAAATATCCATCCTTAAATAAACTATTTCAGAATTAACAAACATACAATCGAAGTTTTTAAATGTCTCGAACTTAAACAACTTACCGTATTTTTAGAGAAATAACCATGTTATTATAAAAATTTGGTCGTGCATAAAATAATTAAAATACCTACTAATAGAATCTAAAAAAAAATAAATTTTTCAATTTTTTTGAAATTATTTATAATCGACTTTAAGTAGTTGGGGTAAATTTTACGTGATTTAACTAAACTGTAACGTTACTTAAGTGTAATTAAGTAGGGTGTATTTAATTTTTATAAAAAATTTGCTTCTTTTTACCAAAAGGTCCCTATCAAAAATTAAGGCAATACCCAAAACTATTTACACATACGAAATATTAAAAACGAAATAATATTTTGTAATAGATTGTCTTAACCACTTTGAAATATAACGGAAGTAGTTGAGTAGGTAGCGGAAACCACAGTCTGATATCTGTGGAATTATGGCCAAAAAATATGTGGTTCTCCATCACACTTAGAAATTTTTCGCATTATTTTGAAATTAATAGCAATTTTTTTGTATAACGTAGTTTAGTTTGACATTGAAGAATTGTAATTTATTTCATTCGTAATATTAAATGATCGAAGCTGAAACTTGAACCATCTCTTGAGACAGGAATACTTCTTGTTAGATGAGTTTCAAGATAATGTTTTATAGATAGAACGTATTTTATTACTTTCATAGTTAAGAAAAAATTTAATTTATATAAAATTATAATGCATTGATAGCTCGTAAACAAATTAAAAAAAGCTCGTACAAAAATCGTGTTAGAAGAAGGATTCATGTTAAATTTCGTTGTAAAATAATTCTAGAAAAATCATTTTTTAGAAGGTTTTAAGAACACACCTATATAAGTGTATACATTTGTGTATAATAATTATAACGTTCATACTTCTTACTAGTGATGCCGCGACACCAATCACCATACGAAGGGAACATTTTTCTTGTATAAATTGTATCGACGTGGCATGTGGAAGTCTCGTTTCGAAGTACATTCGAACTAGGTAATTTATATACTGGTTTATTGAAATAATAATGATAATGTAAATTTCTGTTTTGCGATTACATTTTTATAGATTTATCAGAGAGACAAATCAGGATTTTGTCTCGTCTGGCTTGTACTTTTATATCGCCTTCAATCTTTTATCTCGTCGCTCTCGGCATCACTATTTCGTATAGCAACACAACCTTTTGCAGGTCATTAAGCATTAAAACTACTAATGGAATTATACATAAATATATTTTTAATCCTCTTATAAAGTTAAAATAATATCCGGTTATACGGTTTCCATATTTTTATTAAGTCTGTTAAAAATTTACACTTCATGTTTTGAGTAAAGCCAACGTAATACGCTTAAGAATTATATGAAAAAGTTTTCAATTTGTTCAAAAGAAATTTCGATCAATTGTACTAAGTATTATAAATATCATTTTGTCTTGAGGTTGAAGATTGTGAACAGACATTATTATTCAAATTTAGTGCTAGATTGATAAATTCATATTTTAAGATACTTTCAATATAAAATAACTTTTATATAATGGTTTTGAAAAGTCCTTTAAAACTTTTCCGTTATTCTTTTTCTATTGTTTATTAGGACATGCAAATTTTAATAAATGATTGTGTTTAGATTCTTACCGAAAAGCTTTGTAACGGGTGCTTAATTTAAACGAATTAAAAATAAAGAAATAAGTTTAAAATGAATATTAGAGTTAAATTTAAAATAAATCGTGATTACGGCTGTTCTACACACATTTTTGATTGGAGTGAAATCGTTCTTTGATTGGCGTGAAACTTTATAATTTTTATAAAGACTCCTCTGAAATATTCATTGGTGGGAAAAAAAATTTATAAAAAAAGTGGTTTTCCAGAAAAGAATGGTTAAAGTTGCAATTGAATTTCAATTTGGATATGTTATAGGAATTCATACCTGTCCTTTTATTACACTGTTCTTTTATTCCACTGTATCTGGATGTGAACAATGAAAATTGGGAAAATAAACAGGATTTTCGAAACATAAATCTATCCAGGGCAGGTAGAATATGAATACCTCTAACATATCCAAATTTCAAATCGTTAGAGTAAAGTGTATAATCGCAATGGTTGAAATTCAATTGCAACTTGAACCATTTTTATCTAGAAAACCGCTTTTCTTTTAAAACTATATTGAATGAATATTTAAGAAGATTCTTAAAAAAATCAATCAAAGAATAATTTCATTCCAATCAAAAACGTGTATAGAAGAGCCTTAAACAGAATTCAAAAATTGATTTAAAAAAATTTAAGTAACAAAAACTTTAGGATGCCAAGCAAATAAATTAAAATAAACAGATAAACTATAAGTGAAAATACATTAAAAATATTTTTTCATTGTTTGACTGTGTTTCTAAGTGCTTTTTAATAATTATCAGTTTTCTCAGTTATAAGGTTATTCTTATTTAAAGTTTTATAGATTTAAAAAAAAAAAAACATTTTTTTCAAAAATGTATTAATCTGAAATCTTTTTAAACTTCGAAAAACACTTACCAATACTATTGGGGTAGGTCACATCTAATCAACGAAAAAGTGAATTTTATTTATAAATGAAATCGAAAGTAAATTAGCCAGTTCGCAGATCGCTTAAGAAAGTTTAATAATTATAAATTAAGAAATACAAGTCTTGAAGGAACGGTAGTCTAAGAAAATCTGAACCTAAACTATAAATAATACGCTTTTTTAAGCTTGATATCTCGTTTCAATTTTGAGTTACCGTGTCGACAGACGGACAGAACTAAATAGGTGATTTTAGCAGCATTTTTTAGTAGCATTAATATTTTTAAGCGTTGCGGTTCTTTTTTTATTGAACGCCATTTCAAATGGCCTATTGCTCTATTTTTTATTTGCCGCCATTTGACCTAAATTATCTTGAAAATAAAAAATTTCATGAACGGTAAAACATGTGCAAACACTATTAAAAAACTAAAGGCTTGAGTTATTGAGAAAACGATCGGATCTCCTGCATTGTCTATAAAAGAAAAGAAACTGAGTGACTGACTGCTATGTCTAGACTCATGAAATTTTTCACACAGGTTCCTTAAATGTCGAAGGGTGTTTTTGGAAATTAATCCCCAAAAGGGGTTAAATGAGGGTTGAAATTTTATATGAAACTTGGTCAATTTGGAAGTAAGAAATGTAAAAAATGAAAAGAAGGGAGCGATCTCCATGGCACAAAGTCACATTATTTTCCAAGATAAGGGTAGTAGAACCCGAAAGGACAAGCGGGTTGCAGGATAGCATGTAGGTCATCAAAGTTGATATTGTCTACATTTTGAGTAGTATATACCTAGAACAGATAAGTGATGCCATAAATGAATCATTTATGGAATCCATTGAAATGAATCATTATCACAAGCGAAACCGTAGACAAAAGCTTGTCTATAATAAAATGTAACTTTGTATACGTAGCCAATTCGTTTGAAGTAAGTTATGTAATCGGTATTTGTGTGTGTCTCATTTTAATAACTTCATATTTATAGTCACATTGAAATTCACGAGTATATAGTGAAAATCATATTAAATTTGTCGAAAACACATACTATAGACCAGAGGAGAAAACAGTAAGTGAAGAATGGTTGGGTACGATGGTGAAATAAAAACAGGAATATTCGGGATTGGCTGGTTCTTTTTATATATTTTTTGTTGTTGTTAAAGTCTTATAAGGACATTGATAAAGGATATTTAGTTTTAGAGTATGGGAGAGACTCTTAAGAGGAAGTATTTTAGGTATGTATATGTGTTATATATATATATAAATGTACGGAAGGCCGTTTGCTTGACTACCGAATATACGACATCGACGCCGTCAAACGCCTCAAACTCAGCTGGTGGCTGTGAACTAGACATGGTGTATAACTGTATATGTGTGTGTTTGTGTTTTTAAAAGTGATGCGCGCCGACGCTGTCTCATGTCTTTAGGTGTGGTCCAAAATCTAAATATAATGTTTTATGATCGTTCGTCTATCTTTATTTATTAAACTAAATTTATTATGTATTATTAAGTTCATATAAATTATATTATATATATATAGATTACTCTTTTATCATAATTTATATAGTCAATTCTATAATTTATTTATTAATGATCTAAACGTTCCAACCATTCATTAAATTAATTCTGTGATTCATTTTTATTATATTCAAAAAAAAAAAAAAAAACACTTTTCTAGGTTTATATAAAATTAGGGCTCTCGTGCAGGGTCACTTTAATCATATTGAGTAACCGGCTCAGTGGTCGAGCGGTCTAAGGCGTGTCTTTGACCGTTTGGCTATTGACTGGGAGGTTGTGGGGTTCGATTCCAGGCAGCGGCAGTGTGAACAATTGTAATTAAAGATTTGCAGAATTGATCTAATTGTCGTCGCATGGATAAGAACGAAGTAACCGAATACACCCACATCAAAATGTAATTGTAAATATGTATATAGTTAAATAAATAAAGATTAACAAATAATGATGTGGGTGGCCTCTGTTAAAAGGCGTATATGTCAGAAAAACGGAGGTTAAACTCCATTATTATTATTATTATTATTATTGTTATTATTATCATATTGGGTGCTTTGATGCGAAAATCAGCCTACGCCGTTTTGTCAATATAAAAACCAAAATTTTATTATTATGTTTTCATATTTTAACCCCCGAACCAAAAAGATTTTATAAGTTTGACCGCTATGTGCGTGTGTCTGTCTGTCTGTTTGCTTGTGGTATCGTGGCTCCTAGACGATGCTTTGGACAGATTTTGTAGAATATTCTCAGCTATGTTTCAATCACGAGTCCCTACACGAAATTTGGCCGAGGGTTTTTTAAATTTTGTACATTTCACTTGTTTTTATTTAATAGTTTTTACTCTTATTTGATAGTTCTTACTCTAAAACAAAGTTAGGTATACTGTTAAGACTTCGATACTTACTATGGCCAAATTTGTCAATTTATCTTGGGTCATGGCAATTGATTTCACACGAAGTTTTGGTTCGATAACGAACATCTTTTGAAGCAATAATATCTATTGGGCTGCGTTCGCAAAATTCTCCGCATAATAATCAAAACTGAAATACATTTCAGGCCCATTCGAGGTAGCATTGAGAAAAAATGATGGTATTAAATGGATGGATTTTACAAACGTTCTCGTTAAAAAAAGGGGGAAAATGTTTCTACCAATAAACTCAACTTACATATTTAAAGAAATTTCTAAATTTTAACGGTTATTTAGTTTGTACCGAGTAAGCTGTCACAATATTAGAGAAAATGGCCAACTTTATTAGTCGTGTTAATTTAATCGACACTGGTAACAATTTTTCGTTAATTACTATAATTTATATTGAAAAGTTACGGACCTAAAGTCATTTAATTAACAGTTATTTTGTGTAGGTGTATTCTAAATTATCGTGACTTTGTATACAGTTGATGTATTTTCTCATTAATTAAATGTAAGTTTTACCAAACAATTGTTTTAAATTAATTAGTTAAGTCTTTTATGCATGGCATAAAAAATTGGTACAATTGCAAACTAATTTTGTATTACAAAAGAAAAATTACTATACGGAATTATAAAAATTGATTTTGTAAAAGTTGATAGCGAATTATAGATCTCAATTTTTATGAGATAAACCTATAAAACTTTTGGAAAACTTATTATTACGTTTAAAAATAATATTATCAAAATTAATCATAATTTATGAATAAAATTTTTAACATTAAAATTTATAGCTCAATTTGACCTCTAAATACACGTCATTCGAAAAAACTATTAATATTATTTTTATAAATAATTCAAATTTTATATCGTCTGTATAATTTTTTTGGTTTGATAAAAAAAAAAACTTCGTATATTTCCTATTTAAAACACTTGCCTTGGGAAATTTGTTTTTCGTTTAATTTTAATAAATAATTTGGCTAATCAATTAGATTGATTTGAAATTCTTGACAATCATATGGTAATTAAATATACATATATGCTCTAATAAAGACATTTCAACAGCTTGTTTCTGAAATAAAATCTAACTTGCAAAAATTTAATAGACATTAATAGTGCAAAAGACAGTATAAGGTCGAACTTCACCCATCTGATAACCAGATGAGACATATTTTTTATGAAATTTTATTGATTTATAAACACGCCTATCATAATTTTTCTACCGAAAAGTGTTCATGGATATTTTTAGTTCAATTAAAGTGAATCAATTTTTTCCATAAGTCGTTCTTTTTTAAAACCATGTTTATATGAAATATACAGAGTATATTAGGTTACTCCCAAGTTTGTAACGCTTAAAAATATTGATGCTACGAACAAAAATTTGGTATAGGTGTTCATAGAATCACCTAATTAGTCCATTTCCGGTTGTCTGCCCGTTTGTCTGTCCGTAAGCTCGATTACTCAAAAACGAAAAGAGATATCAAGCTAAAATTTTTATATCGTGCTTAGGACGTAAAAAGTGAGGTCGAGTTCGTAAATGAGCAACATAGGTCAATTGGGTGGTAGTTTAGGCATTTATTTCTATAAACTTAAAAGATTTTTTTATTTTGTGTCAATTACTTAAACTTTAGAAGACGTCAAAAGTAACTATTATTTGTCAAGGGACCACGTAGTGGGATGTATTTTACTTTAAGAAGTAAAAGTGTTTAATATTTTCTAAAATTTGATGGTATTGATAAAAACAGTTGGATCTCCACATCTTTTCTTTGTTAAAAATGTTTGAGATGTTAGTCAATGTCCAATAATATATATTGTTTAGAAAAGTTTGGGTGGGTGAAGCCTCTCAACTATACAATCTAATTAGAAAACATAAAACCATAAAATTTCAAATAATAATACTTTATAAGTCTTTTTAACATTTTTTAAATCATATTTTCCTTGACTTACAATAGCAATGGCAACAAAATTATTTTTTTTGAAAATAATACAATAGAATTTAAATTAATATGTTTTGAAAATAATTTTGAATTGGTTTTTGAAAATAGATGGTTTATTTTATTTTATAATCCTAAAATTATTTTATAATTTCGAAAGTTTACAGAAAAAAGAAGGTATTTCACGGATGAATTAATTTATTATATTATTAAACATTAAAAATTGTTTTTAACTGAATAAATCCATATAGGTGTAATAAAAATGGATTTTTATTTTGTGATTTATGGAATTTAATTGTGATATATTTTATGGGTTATTTTTATTTTATACCTCTACTTCTGGCTTTGTTATTTATCTATCAATGAAGTTTTTAATCGCATTATTTTAAATTTAATGTATACGACATATCGATGGTTCTAGTGTTCAAAATTGGAATATCATTAAGTTAATTCCATATTAGATCTATTAAGAAAAAGTAATAAAAATATTAGTCGAGGTCTATTTTAAACAGAAGTTGGTACTTAAACAGTGAGTTTGTGAAAAAAACAAACTAATACTAAAATAAACTTAAGGAGACCAACCTTGATAAAAACAAAGTACGTTTTTAAAATAAACAATTTAATTTATCTGGTTCGATCTTCTAATTTTTTAGTTTTGCTTTAAAATAACTTATATGTATACCAAAATTATAGATTAGAATCAATTAAATTGTACAACCAGGCTGGAAAACGCACTTTAAAGTTCCCAAGGTTGGCCTTTTTAAGTGGATTTTAGTATATCTCTATTGAATATTCAAACTCTCACATAACTGCAATTCGTCCCATTTTTGCATTAACGTTGAATCCACTTTTATTAAATTTATGTTTTGGTCGACAAAACTTTAGAATATCTCTAGTACCAGGTAACGAAAAAAAATTGTAGATTCATATTTCTAGGTATATTTGTTTAATAAGTCTTGTAGAAAGATATTCAAGAATACAAATTTTTTTACATGCGGCTTTTATTCTAAAGCTCTCTCAAAGAAATACATAATACTAAAATAAATAAAATTTTAGGTTAGATTAGGTTAGGTTATATTAGCTGTCCACGAAGGACACACTTAAGCTATAGAGCCATATATGTGTTTTACCACCTCTCCGCTGATAATTTGATTCATCCAGCTCCTCAATTTCAGAGGCTGAGTGCACGTCCTTTATGCATATACCATGCATTACACCAGCAAATCACAACTATTTATGAAATAGAGGTAGTTCAGTGCCAAAGTGTTGGAGACCTCAGTATGGGTTCCAGTAATGAAGGATTCTCACTTATCCAGGTCCCACTTAACCACTTCTACTGTAAATACATAATTATAGTACTAAAAATGATAAAAGTATAATCGAGGTTAAGGCAAAAAAGGACAATTTGTGACACTTGGGAGTTTATTATTTGAAAGAGTGGTAAGTTTTCTCATTTTAGAATTAAACACGAATATAATTTTTTTGTTTTTAAATAAAAAAAACAAGATAAATTTAAATTTAAAATTGAAATTATTATTATAAATGTTTAACACAACCCTGACATTTTGCATGATAAAAAAAAAAAAAATGTGTAGCTAGCAATCAACCAACGTGGAGTATTTATAACGAACTCGAAATACACACACATAAACACGTCGTGTTTTACTCACGTAAAACACATTAATAATGTGTTTTTTTTTTTTATGTAATGATAATAAAAATGTGGAATATTTTTGAATTATCATTTGTGTAAAAAAAAATTATATTATTGTACGAACGCGGCAAACGTTTCATATTTTATGTAACGTGAACACTAAAATCTTGATGATACTTTGTTTTTGTCAATAGGCAGACAAGGAACTAGGTGTATTTGAGCATAAAAATGTGCATTCTTGAGCTTATTGGAGAGTTTTTTTTTGTTGAAATATACCCTCATAACTGGAAATTATTTACATCCATTCACATACAAGAAAATGATTCAAGTATAAATAAGTATAATTATTAATTTTGCGTCATTCTTTTCAGATGTGATGTCAATTTTTCGCTATTTATCACTTATGTGCTTAATTCCGAGACCAGGACTCCACAATCTTGAAATCTATTAGAGCTAGGTTAATTTTGATCACTAATTTGAAAAGTATGACCCAAATTTAGTAGGATTACATACTTTGTTTATCAAAATTGGATAAAATTTGGATGTGATAGAGCAAAATTAAATTTGTTGGAATCTGATGACGTCATAAAGTTAAAAAATTAGATTTTTTTGATAACACAGGCAAATTTGATCCGATCTTATTGGAATTTTTTTTGAAACCCACTAATTTTGGGTCATTCTTTTCATCTGTGACATCAATTTTTCGCTGGCTATGACGTATATGCTTAATTCCGAGACCAGGACTCCACATTCTTGAAACTTATTACAGCTAGGTTAATTTCGATCACAAATTTGAAAAGTATGACCCAAATTTAGTAGGATTACATACTTAGTTTATCAAAATTGGATAAAATTTGAATGTGATAGAGAAAAATGAAATTTTTTGGATTCTGATGACGTCATAAAGTTAAAAAATTCGATTTTTTTGATAACACAGGCAAATTTGATCCGATCTTATTGGAATTTTTTTTGAAACTCACTAATTTTGGGTCATTCTTTTCAGCTGTGACATCAATTTTTCGCTGGCTATCACGTATATGCTTACTTCCGGGGCATGGACTCCACATTCTTGAAACCTATTAAAGCTAGGGTAATTTTGATCAAAAATTTGAAAAGAATGACCCAAATTTAGTAGGATTACATACTTAGTTTATCAAAATTGGATAAAATTTGGAGGTGATAGAGAAAAATGAAATTTTTTGGATTCTGATGACGTCATAAAGTTAAAAAATTCGATTTTTTTGATAACAAAGGCAAATTTGATCCGATCTTATTGGAATTTTTTTTGAAACCTACTAATTTTGGGTCATTCTTTTCAGCTGTGACATCAATTTTTCGCTGGCTATCACGTATATGCTTAATTCCGGGGCATGGACTCCACATTCTTGAAACCTATTAAAGCTAGGGTAATTTTGATCACAAATTTGAAAAGTATGACCCAAATTTAGTAGGATTACATACTTAGTTTATCAAAATTGAAACCTATTATTTGGAGGTTAATCAGTTCCTTATCCAAAATTCCCCAGTATCATTTTGGAGAGTAATGAGTTCCTTTTTTTGCCAGGAAACGTAGAGAGAAATCAATACTTTAATTTGATACTCTATCATTTGAATAGATTTAAAAAGTTTATGAATTAAATGTACAGACCATAACTTCCTTTTCAGAACAGTAAAAAAGTGACTCAATGACTTTTAGTATACTCAAAATCAACTGACTTTAACACAAAAATTCTCATGATATTTCGTTTTTATCATCGTCCATTTGTGTACAAAGTTTATTTTTATAAAAATGATTAATTACTCCGACCAACAAAAAAAAAAACTTTAACGATTCATTTCATTAAAGAAAACAAAACTAATTAAAATATACCAATAAAAAAATTTTTTTTGTATACACACTGCTGTGGCCATAGATATTGATGACATAAATTTTCATATCTTCATCAAATAAATTAATTTTATCTACAGATATAGAGAATAAAATATTCGATTAAGAGTAAATAAAACTGTGTCAACAAGTGTTTTGTAATCAAACAACAATATTTGGGTTAGAGAATCACTACATATTATAAAACAAAGTCGCTTTTTCTGTCCCTATGTCCCTATGTCCCTATGTACGCTTAAATCTTTGAAACTACGCAACGGATTTTGAAGGTTTTTATGTATAATACATCCATATTATAATAGAGTAAGGGGTTGAAATAGGGGTTGAAAGGGATATGCTTCAAAAAATAAAAAAGTTGTGCATCGATTAAGCTCAAATATTGACACGATATACAACCAGCTTCAAAGATATATTGTTTTTAGCTACTTTTAACCTTCGGAGGGTAGAAAGGTGTAGCGAGAAAGTGGGAAGGAATTATCGAATATTTACAAATATACCTAAGTGGGGTATCAAATAAAAGAGCATGACGTGTACATTACAAAACTGTTATCCCACGCAAGGAAATGTGGAGGGAGGGGTGCAAGTGGGGATGTTGCCCAGCAAAGCGGGTAGTTCACAGCTAGTTTAGGTTAAAGGAAAAAATAATTTGAAGACAATATAGTAGGTATTATAATTTAGGAACGTTTTTTTTTCTATTTTAATACTAGAGTGATACCCACCCGCTTCGCTGGGTTTAAAAGTAAAGATTGATAAAGATTGCTCTCGCTTATCCTCTTTCTATAACACTCGAAATAATGGTAAGGATTGTTTCACACAGGTAAAATATATGTATGGTTTTCTATTTTTTTAAATGTATAATGGTCGTAATTATTCATTGAGTATATCAGTAAAGATAACTGTGAAATATTTTATATTGACTATTTTTACAGAAATCTGTAATTTATGGTAATGTCAAATGACTACTTTTATTTATTTTTTTTTTTATTAATATGTCTTTATAAATTATATCTCATGTGTTATTCTGAAGTATGAACTATATTGCTTTATAGTTTAACGAATAAAAATACTTATTTTTAGCCATAAACAAAAAATTAAATATTTCATATGCATTTATTGTAGAAAGATTTCCGCTAAAATTGGATGTTACGGAATGCTAAAAACGAGGTTTAAAAAAAAAAAATTAAAATTTATTTATCAAATTAAAATTTTATAAATGAATGAAATGAAGGATGTTGAGAATTATTTATATTTATGATAATTTCAAAACATATGATATAATTTAATATTATTTGGAAAATAACAAAAATAGTTTATTTTGGCATTTAATTTAATATATTTTGTATGATATGATAAGTAAAACTCTGAGTCTGTGTGAAGGCGAACGAATGTGAATTTATTATTTTTTATTATGACGATTAAAATTGTTGTTGTGTAATTTTTTTAAAATGTATTTATTCATTTTTATTTATATTATTTGCATAAATATACTAATTTGTCAACGTTTTATAAAATTGTTTTGTCGCCGCACCATTCTTTCAGTGTTAAATTTTTTTTGATTATTATTATTTAAAAAAAATTTACTTAATACTTGACACGTGTTATTGACTGAAAGGAAATGATGCAATAGGGTGACGCTGACCATACATCTTCTTTATATATAAAATTACGTGTCACGTTGTTTGTCCGCTATGGACTCCTAAACTACTGAACCGATTTTAAATTTAATTTGCACACCGTGTGCAATTTGTCCAACTTGAAAGGTAGGATAGCTTACATCACAATTATCTGTTAGCTCCAAACGATTTTAACAGAAGGCGATATCTGTTAACTGAATCGAGTAAGTATTCAATATAAATACAGTGAAATTCAACTGTACGAAAATTTTGATCCATCGTGTTCAAAGTCCTTCCTTTTCAAATCAAAATCTAGTGGATTCTTATACCAGCTTAAACGTTTCCGTCTTCGTTCGTAAATAATAATTTCATTGTATTAAGGAGTAACGGTAGTAGAAAATCAGTCATGGAGGTCACCATGTTTTTTATGGCATCTATGTAAAAAAGCATGGTGGTCTTCATGACTGATGTTCTCCTACTGTTTCCCTTGAAGAGTTTCCTACAATGTAATATAACAAGAACCTTATGTATGCAAGTATTTTCTTCTATATTCATGCCAATTGGTGCTTCCAAATAAAGCAAGAAGGAAAAATTGTCTATTTACAAAAAAAAAATAAAAAGTAAGCTTATTCTGGGACAATCGTTAAAAATTTTTATACAATATCATTTAAAAAATATGCAATGCGGTATAAAATAATATAACAATAATGTTAACACTTCATGTTCTGTAAAAATAATGAATTTTCAAAACAATGACTCGCAATGTATTGTCCTTGAATGAGAATGAATGATTGATGTGATAATTCACACAAACATTTAAATTCTATATTTTGGTAATTAGTTTAAATTTTAACATGTTTATGGCTAAATCTTTTTAGTATTTGTAAGCATAACACATGCAACATTCCATTCTTATTAATGCATGTTTTATGGCATTTGTTAAATTTTATTATGGCATTTGTTTTTACTTGCTTTCTATGTTTTTTATAACTTAAGCTCGCGAGTTTTCTTAAGTATTAAATTTTCTTAATGAATGTATTGAAAATCAATTTTATCAACACTGGAAGAAATTACATCAGAAAATAGCATCAAAGAAAATAGGAAGTATTTCGAAGATAATAAGATTTTATCCATATCTCGAAAAAAATTCCGGGAAATCTGGATACTTGTATAGAGCTTCTCTATGGATGTATTCGTAAAAAAATAGTCGCGTTAGTTTTTTATCACTGATCCAGAGATATTTTATAGAGCCGCGTTTTTTAAGTACGGAGCCTGGCAAATTTAAAATTATTGAGTATCTGTATTTTATTTTTGATAATCTAATAAAACAATAGTTAAAAACAAATGAGACAATCTTTTGTTCGATATCGACAATAGCCGAGTCTCTTAGCCGGTTTTTTTAAAAGAATTTTTGAAGAACATAACAATTACCATTAAACTGCTACCCAATGCGGCTCTGTTCAAAAGTAGCTTTGCTCAGTTTTTCTGGAGTAGGTACCTAAAAACTTAACGCCCTAAATATTTAACTTGTTTAAAATAATTTTTCTCCAACATAATAAAACACAATTTTTTCTTTAAACTTGAATTATGAAAAATACCAATTGAACACAATAATTATATATTTATAATTCTTAATAATTTAGTTAGTCATTTTCACCTGATGTCAAGGTTCAAGTCACAAGCCAAACAATTGTATTATTTATAAATAGTAAATAATAATTAACAGAGAATTATAGACAGATGGTTATGTAATTAATTTTAAATTAGTAGACAAATAATTCTTTTCATCATAGTTCATAGTTAATGTAATTTATTATTATATTATCTAGAAACTTTAATAGTCTTCTAAAATCATTTTAAATTACATATTAATGGACGACAAGAAATATTCAAAATTTGAAACAATATTTTATAGAAAATAAAAATTGTGTAAGAATTATAAAAAAAAAAATACTGTTAAAAACTGTAAGTCGTTAAATACACGCTTCACACATTAAAAAATCCATTTTATGAATTTTTGTTTAATTCGTGACAATGTAGTGTTACATTAAGAGTAAATTTTATATTTAACTAGCAGTCCCGTCCACGCGTTGCTGCGGCTAAGGTTCTTGTTATATGACATTGTAGTAAACTATTCAAGGGGAACAGTAGGAGGATATCAGTCATGAAGACCGTAACACGTGGCCGGCTATGATAACATACAAAATTAAAAAAGTAAGAATAATTGAATTTCATTGTATTTCACGTATAATGGCTTTTTAAAGCCATTTTCTTAAATATCTTAATGGAAATTATCTCTGATTATAGCATCGTTAGGGGGCTATCGATAAAAACGTATGAACCATAGCACAAGATGTGTGAATCTTGATACAAGATCATAATTTACCATGGTTCAAGCCATATAGTCCCTAGAATCTGCTTGAATCTGAAGATGTACTTTTCAACAAATTACGTTTACAATTCTTTCTTACGGAACATATCATATATGATTGAATCCTTGAAAACGTTTCGAGTTCCTCTTACAACCATATTCTTATCTAAAGTACTAGTAGCAGCTTCATCGGATATTTGTATTATTCGAGGGTTATTAAGACATCTTTTTTCACGCTTTTACTACGTTCGACTTTTTTATGAAAAAAGCAGAAAACACAAATAACAAAATAATGTTATAATGATATACATAAATAATGCCAGTTCTACATTAAAAAAATGACATTATCTAACTGGAAACACAATCTCTGGGAAGAAATAAAATCGTGCGATTTTAACTTCTTTCCCGTAAGGCAAAATAAATCCTATATCAGGGTTTTTACAAACTTTAAACTTTCTAATATATTTAGTAATTATGAGTAATTGAAATCTTACATGTTTTCCAAGTAATGACGCCCACTGTAATCTTCTATTTCATTATATCAAAGCTTATGAGACATTTTTATTAATTTCTCTTATGTACATAATGAATAATTTCAAGAATAATTTAGTTATATGGAAAAAAAAATTTATTCATTTTACATAAAAATTTCACAAAATTTTATTTGCATAGATAGAATTCCCACACATTACACACAAAAAAAAGCTGGAGAAATTTTTTTTTGGAATATTTTTATTGAATTGACTAAAAAATATGTTATTCCATAAATTTTGTGATTATATATTATTAGAAAATTTATAATTAATGTTATAGCTATGATTATCGTCATAAATTTAAATAATGATTGCTATTTTTTATGATCATGTGGTAATCACCTTTTGAATATTTTTTTTTTATTAAATGTCGTTTTTTTTGTTGTTGTAATATTTAAATAATTTCTTCATAATGTTTTTTTAATGAATCATTTTCTTTTAAATTGAATTCCTGATTATGTATATTTTGTCTGTCTACGTACCTACAAGATCAGAGTTTGAACACAGTAAGTCAGTTTTTCCATCATACGTGTTTCGTTTGTTTCGACGGGCTTAGCATTATAATCTGGGCACCCATCAGAATATATAGTCATTGATAAATACACTTCTTGAAGTTGGTGTGTAGCTTAATTATGCTTAGCCTAACAACTTAAGTTGAACTGAACTCCTCTTCTTCTTCCGCGTTGAGCGATTTTAATAAAGTAGTTATTAAAAATATTCGGAAAAATTAAAAAAAAATCGAGAGGTATCGTGGTACATCCGGTAAGAACTATATTCCTTTTGTACCTTGGTACATTATAAATGTAGCACTTACTTTTTTATTTACAAGATATTTTTCTGAAAATTTAAGTCAAATTTTTGTTTGATTCTTTAAGGAATTTCATTTTATAGCTACTTTCAGTTTTTAATAATTGTAGTATTAGTTTAAAAAAGACATACTTCTGATTAAGTAGTCAACCCAA
Organism: Chrysoperla carnea; assembly: GCF_905475395.1. Taxonomy (NCBI): domain Eukaryota; kingdom Metazoa; phylum Arthropoda; class Insecta; order Neuroptera; family Chrysopidae; genus Chrysoperla; species Chrysoperla carnea. Next base: position 20,977,093 of record NC_058338.1, read on the forward strand.
TATGTGAATACATTACGTATGGTTTGATTAGGATATTTATTAAGACATAACATAAAAATTGCATTGTACTTACTTAAAATTATCTCTGTTTTTTTTCACTTCTGATAACTTTCACAACTTAATTTTTTTATATGATAAAACATAAAATTTTGACACAAAATACAAATCAGACAGTATTAAAAAGATTTTTGAATTTTCTCAAAATTCATGGCAAGGTAGCCTAGATGTCGGTTTTTGGTGTCTGTTGCAGTTTTTTTGGTTTGAAATCCCAACCAATAAACAAATATCGTGCGTCAAGGCACTTTGTTCCAAAAAACTCAATTTTCAAATAAAGGCATTGGTTAGTGGAATTGAATATTCCTGAAGGTCTAAGGAAAACGTAGAAAAATATTTTTTAACTGCTGATGCCCGACAGGTTTTCTACAATTTTATAATAGTATTTTTCGGCTTATTAATTCGACAAAGAGTTGCAGAAAACGCCAAGGTTAAACTCCAAAGTTGTTTTAAATTTCTTTATTAACAAACCAACGGTCTATAGATATTTGTATAATATAGGTACTCACTACTCAGGGATACTTGAAAATCAAATTCTTTTTTGACTTCTTTCTAAATAATGTATTTCATTGTAGGTATTATACATCAGTTCCGTTTTCTGTTACCTGTGTACGTTGCGATTTATAAGGATATTTATCAATGGTGGCATAAATAATTTCCCGGAAATCTTATATTGCAAAATATTAAGCTTAAGTATTTTTATACAAATCTCTATTTTAATGCTTCATTGGTACACAATATTTATTTATATTTTTTTATAAGAACTCTACCTACGTATACCTGAGTTTATTTATAAGATCCAAGAATAATTCTTTTTACACGGAAAAAATTCCTGGTTGTTTGTGTTTAATGTATTTTTTTTTTTTTTTTTTTTGTATAAGTAAAACTTATCTTTGAAGTAAAACAGCAAAAAAATATTTTAAGTACCGCACAAAATACTTGAACGATTTTTTCCTTGAATTTTTAAACAAAACCTCTTTATTCGCGAATGAAAGATGATAACGATGTCGGATTTGCATTGCAACGATTGATAACATCAAAATATGCTGAAAAGACTGACAAAATTGAATTGAAATTGGGGCGCTGATTGAATTTTACGAATTTCTATAATAATTAATATTGCAGTGTTTAAGGTTGTTATGTAAGGTTATTTTCATCATCTTGGAAGTTGGAAAATTAACAAGTCAAGGCTATAAGGAGGTCCAGCAAGGTGAGTTCTGATTGCTCAAAGAGATTCTGAGATAGAGATCGCTCGAAGACTAGTAATTAATACCGTAAAAGTATACAACTCAATTGACTTAAGGCCAATCAGCCTCACTGTAACATGTAACATTATATATTATTTCTCTAGTCTGGTTTTTCCTAAGTACGCGATATCTTCCTTATTCCTTTATCAAATTTCATGATTTATACCACATTTTAAAGCTTATCGTGCTGGCTAATGATGAAAAATAGACACATGGTCTAAAAATGTGCTACTCAGAAAAACAGGCTGAAGAAATAATATTAATTATGTTCATTATGTAATTTTTATATCGTATCTGTAATAAAATTGCCTATAAATAAAAAGGTAAATAAATTACTCCCCATTATATTATTTTTATAGCCTGTTTTAAGCCACGAATGCCGCTAATGGAATTTCGCATGGGTCGAAAACGGAAAAGTTTGCCAAAATGTGGTCAAATGGTCGAGGTATGTCAATTTGTTGGCTAATTAACTACTGACTTACGTCATTTTCCTATAAAAGCTTGATTAATTTTCAAAATTTAACATGACATTATAAATTACGCCAGTAGGTATTATTTTACTCTAAATTTTAAATCAGCTTTCATAACAATGAATTTTTCTCCGTGTATGTCAAACACAAAACTTGTTCTTTTACATTTCAATTACTATGTGATTTAAAAAAAAATATTTATTCAATTTTTAATTGATTACTATGATAAACAAACGGAAATGTCGATATCTCATATAGAGTCTATCCGGTTTTTATAAACATATACAGCAGTATTATTATTATCAAAAAAAAAAAAAAAAAAAACAACGTCTTTTCAATTCACACACACACCCGGGTTTATTTGGCAGAGGTTTCCTGTGTGTGTTTATAGCAATATAACAACAGTGCTGACAATCCACTTTTATTATTTATGTGTTCAGAATGATAAATAATATGAAATGTTAGAATTTGTGTTTTTGAAAAATTATTATCAAAGATGGTAATTTATATTTTTTTTTTTCTAAACGGAAACGGTATATCATAATATTCCCTTGGTTTTTTAATTAAAATAAGAATTTAATTGCTTTTAAATTAGTAAAAATTATTTTTATTGAATATAAATTGATTGGGGTTCCTACTTTTGTTTTATAATTTAAAACAAATAAGACAGTAATGGACAGAGAAAATATTGCCTAAATCTTGTTTTGGAAAAATGTAGTTACGATTGATGAAATCTCCTGAAAATATTGAAATTGTATATAAAAATTTCGGGCAATTCATATGGTTTGTTTTCTGTTTAGTACTCAATCCATTCCTGTCAGAAACTATTCTTTTCGAAAGATGAAAGAGAACTTTTATCCAGTTTATGATATTTCATGTATTCTTTAATTAGCAGCAGGAGACGGATAAAGTTTCATCATCAATTGCAATTTATAATTTTCTACATCAAGGTGATGAAGTTTGTCGGTATATTTGTATTTCAGTAACAATTTGTTGGTATTTTTTTTATTCTTGGTAAATTTCAAGTTTATCTTAGTTGCTGATCTTGTGATAAATGTTAATGTATTGATTTAATATAAAATAAATTTTCATATTTATTACAATCTTCAGCCCTATAATTCCCTTGTGTCGGTTATAGAATTTATTTATAGTATAACACTTATCTATATTTTTCAATGGTATTATTTTTATGAAGCTATTTATAGTTGGGTACCTTCTTTGTAAGAATGTATAATCTATGGGATATATGAACCGATCATATACATATACAGGCTTCATCGTATGGCACAAAATCCATAAGGTGGTTATAATTGAGTCTGTTAAGGGGGTTTGAGACTCTAATAAGGAAAACATTTAGTACATATTACAGATAATGTTATCCGTAATTCATTAAAAAAAGTGTATTTCGTGAACAAATTTTGTCGATTTTGTAATTTACATGAATTAATGTGAATAATGTGGCGACGTTATTTTATTGAAAATAAATAAATTTATAGATTTACTAGCTGACCCGGCTAATTCTTTTTTTTCCGGTTCAGCAAAGACGCGTCTAGACGTTTAAAGTTCAATTGACATTTTACCACATACAATTTACTTTATACCATAGACAATTTGTTTTTGAGTAATGTTACAATAGTATAAATATTGATAAATATTGACATTAATATTTATACGATACTAACGTCACTCAATTGTTTTGCTTTCCCGTAACCCCTTTACTAACACTTAAACTTTAAGGTATGATATTAAAGTTCAAATTGAATTTTAATTATTATTACGAATCTTCTGTATGGGAATATAGAAAAGTGTTGTTTTTAGACTTTTTCATGCAATTTTTTTAATTTTTCTCTCCGTAAGAACCATTCTCGTAAGGAATATTAGCAACACATTCGGCGATTCATTTTTATATATAAGACAAGTCTTTGAAGCAAGTTTGTCACCTTGGTGATTTTGTGCCATATACATACAAGCCTCATGGTGGTCATATTGTATATGTGAAATCCTTATCCACCCTAAAATATAACTACTAACATAATTATATAGAAGAGTTCTGTTTCTATACGTCCATAAATTACACATACACTGCTTTATTTAATTCTGATGCTTATTATTTCTGACGCCCTTACAAAATTGTTTATCAAACGCAATTATAGTAGAAGACCTGATTATAGTAGTCGCTTCATAATAAAGTTTAATTTTTTAACAATACATCCACATATATCCACATACATTATTCATTTACGACAATAGAAGCTTGTAGTCCGTAGGCCCAGGCCCAAAAAACTTGCTGATCACACCACCTTCAAGACTTTGTTTATGTTTTGCAATGGATTTTTTATGTCATTTCTTGCATCCGAATAGAGATAATCCTGGTGAAAATCTTCACTTGGATTTTTTAAGCAGAGACGGATTTTTTTTCTCTTATATCTCTGGGTTAATAACGATAATCGAATAAAAAAATAATGTTGCTATTAAAAGTTGCAATAAGAGTAAGTTAACAAACATTCTGTTGTAATGAAGGTCAGTCGAAATGATTTTTCATTTTTGTTTCGATGCTTCTCACTAAAGAGGGTTTACTATTAACGTTTAACGACAGTTACTGAACGACTGAACGCTTACAATTATTATGGAAACTAAGTTTATTTGTACACGCCAATTTAAAACAAATTCATGCAAAAATTTATTTATTATAGGTATAAAATAATGAGTTTCATTTTGTATTTTTTAATGATTAAGAAATTCATTATATTTACAAATTTCCAATGCCTATGGGCAATTCAGATGGTCAATTTAATTTTATTTCTAAATTGTAATTAATTTATTATTACTAATTACTAACTTTTATTGTAAATATTTACATTAAAAATAGCATGACTAATTAATTTATAAGCTTCTATACTTACCAAAATTAAATATATTAATTCCAAAACCATTTCGTGTTTTATATCATTCATCTTTGAAATTTGATAAAATTGTTGATATGGTACATAGTATAAAAGTTGATATTTTGGAAATTTTTTAATATAATGGCTAAATCAATTATATTTTTACTATTCATCAGATTATATTCTTTATTAACTAGGAAAACAATTTTTCAGGTCCGTAACTAGGGCGTGGCAAAGGAGGGACCCGCAATTAATGACTAATATCACGTCCGTAACTAGGGCGCAAAAGAAAACGTATGTTTTATGCGTAAAAAAAAAGTTACTAACGAGTCATGCAAAAGGCGCTCACTAATATACATAAAATCATATAATTAATTTTTAAATTTGATAATACAGGCAGATTTGATCCGATTTTATTGGAATTTTTTTTGATACCCACTAATTTTGGGTCATTTTTTTCAGATGTGATGTCAATTTTTTGCTAGCTATCACTTATGTGGTTAATTCCGGGACCAGGACTCTACATTCTTGAAGCCTATTGGAGCTGGGTTAATTTTGATCACAAATTTGAAAATTATGACATAAATTTAGTAGGGTTACATTCTTGCTTTATTAAAATTGGATAAAATTTGGATGTGATAGAGCAAAGTTAAATTTTTTGGATTCTGATGACGTTATAAAGTTAAAAAATTTGATTTTTTTGATAACACAGACAAAGATTTGATCTTATTGGAAGTTTTTTTGATACCCACTACTTTTGAGTCATTCTTTTCAGCTGTGATGTCAATTTTTCGCTAGTCATCACTTATGTTCTTAATTCCGGGACCAGGATTCCACATTTTGGAAATCTATTAAACCTAGGTTAATTTTGATCACAAATATGAAAAGTATGACCCAAAAGTAGGATTACATTCTTTATTTATCAAAATTGCTAATATGGCACTTTTTGAGTTTCTACCAAAACTCGTACTTCGTGAGAGACAAGCCTTAGAAGATGAATTTCATCAAAGTTGGTTTGGATTTTTTATTTTTTTAAGATTTGTTTTTACACTTCTCTAAGGGAAAAATTTGATAAAAAAATGAAAAAGAAAACAACATCGTTGGAATAATTCTGTACAAATTGCACAACAAGAAAATAAATTCTCTGGCGTCTTATTATTCGAAGAATTATTATTGATGTTAATATTTTCCCATAAAAAATCAATTACCAAAACCGGTTGGGTATGACACCTTTAACATAAAAGTATTCCAAAAACAATTCAATGATGGAAAATTCAATTTGATCTTGTTTATTTGTGTGTTTTTATTCAATACAATAATTAAAAATTGTGTAACTTTCTTACCACATTAAGACAACACGGTGCGAAGCGGCGCACCTTGAAAAAGAATAAATTGATTTGTGGTTTAAAATTGTTAATTAAATGGAAGCAAATTGAAAAACATGTAATTTTTTTTAGTCATAGTGTTTTCCAAGTAATAGGTAATTTGAACAAGGAAAAATGTATGGCATCAGATTTCGAATAATTTAGGTTAAATTTTTATTTTACAGTAACCAATATTTTTATTTTTTTCTATATTTTGTTAATCCATAAAAATGAATGTTTATGCAATATTCAATGACCGTGATAATGCTATTTGATATTAGTTTTAAAATCGTATTTTGTTCAGTACGTGTAAAACTATATATTTTGTAAAACAAATCAGGCTTGACGTTAAACGACCTCGTTAACAGGGTGGTCTAAGTATATGTAAATAGAAAATAGTGTCTAACTTTTGTAATAGTGCCATTTAGTTTATTTTTACATCACTTGATAACTTTTTTCCCAAATATAGGACATTCATTTTTAATTTTAAATGACGAAAAATCGCAAATTATGATATTTTATGGGCCATGTACGGGAAATTTTGAAAAACTACTAGGTTAATTTTATTTTAAATTAGGTATCGGATAGTTTAATAGTCAAACTCAAAATTTAAGACCAACAAAATCTGTCTATTGTGTTCAACGGTTGTAAAATATTTTGTCGCATATATGGGACAAAAGTTATCATGAGGTTAATTAATTGGGCAAAATACATTAATATTTTTTGAAAAAAGTTCAAACTTTGTTTTGTTACCTGGTTGCCAATTTTGTAAAAAATTGAATAGGTAAAATACATTTTATACCCCTACGAAGTTTTAAAACGCTGTGGTCAAAAAAAAAGTTTTAAAATTACATTAATGCTTTAGAGATAAAAGCTACAAAAAGGCTTCGGGTTGGTAGCCCTGAATTTCGAATTGACGTAAAATTAAAGTTTGATAGAAGAACTATATACTTTGCTACCTTCAGCTCGAAGAGTGTCAGCGATGCGTGTGTGATATATTCTTGTGTTCTATTGAAGCTTGAACGAAAAAAATCAAAATCGGTTTATTTGTTTATCGCTACGATGCCACAGACAGACAGACAGGCAGACAGACAGACAGGCAGACAGGCAGATAGACAGACAGGCAGACACACGTACACACATCACGGTCAAACGTACAACCCCCTTTTTTCGGGGGTTAAAAAGGGCCTTGTGTGAAATTTGTGAACAAAAATAAAAATTCTAAATATATCTGATTTTTTTCTTTTGGTTTTTGCAAATAGATATTTTAAACGCAATTGGAGGCGTATACTAATTTACAATACGAGTCGCCGCTAACCATTCATAATTGAACGTGGTATTGATGTTAAGCATACAAAACATTTTCTGCGTATTTAATATTTAAAAAAAAAAACCAAACAAAGTATATATTTAGAAATTAAATATTTGAAACTTTCAATTAATATTTTGATTGACGACAAATAAAAAACATATTAAATTTATTACATACGTCGTTCATACACTGTCATTGGCGTACTTACATCGAGGCTTATCCCTCATTACTACACTCTCGCGAAATATCCTCGTCAAAGCTAGCCAAAGTAAAGCACTCATTACACACACTCACATTCTCGTTTTATTTCGCAAATATCTCATTACTATGGTTGAATTTGTTTATTGAAAAAATGTTGACTAATGCTTTAACTTAAACCCTGAGAAAAAGATTATATTAGTGCGAAATAAGGTGGTAGAACTTTAGAAATAAACGGATAGGCCAAAGGTCATCATATAGGTGTATCTTTTATTTAAAATTTTAGATCCGATATTTTTCTACTAACAAATAGCTTGAATGCTATGAGGTTTATTGGCAAAATGAAGTTAAGAGATTGCTAACAAGGGGGAAAATGACATAATTTTTATCGAAATATGCAAATTTTAGCGCTTTTAGGTGGTTTAAAATTCTTGCTTCTAAAGTTTATTTTTTCTAGAACTGATTCAAGGTAATTAAGTGTTTTTAACATTACTCTAGGGCATATTCTTTTCATTATTCCCATTTCAACTTTCGGATTTGAATTTAAATAATAATGTCTAAATTGAATTAAATATTTAGAATGGCTCAAAGTGAACATTTGATACTTTAAACTTTCATTTTTTTGAAGTATGACCACGTTTTATTACTGATTAAGATTTTACTCTAATATTCGAAAGTTTATTATTCTCTATGCATTGGATATCAAAGTGCTTTGCACAATATTTATCTCAGACAATATATTCTAGTACTCGCAGATGAGAAGATCTCAGAAGTCTCCATAGCCTTTCGGGAACGTATATCTTGCGCTATATTCAAGAGAAAAGATATTGGAACAGTTTTATTCAGTTGATTTATCAAAAATACTTCCAACAATGAGTGTAGTGAAAAAAGTTTTATTCTCCATTACACCCCATTGCATAGAGACTTTTCCCTCTTTTATGGATAAGCATCCAGAGGAATGAATATTGCCTATTTCAGAACTTTTTGAGAAGTTTATATCTTTGGAGACTTCAGGAATAAGTTCAACTAAAATGTATACTTTTAAAACTTTTGACTGAAAGCCAAACGGCTCTCACTTATTTTCATTAAAATTGTAATTGCTAAAAAGTCTGTGTACATATAAATAATGAAAATATCAATTTATTTTGAGTCACTTCTTGGTCCAATAACTTGAAATGATTGGAAAGTGGGATCCCAGTAACAAGCAAAAAAAAAATACACATTTTCTTAATAAAAAGAAGTTGATTTTATATACAATCTATAATTCTAGTTACACCAATGACTCTATACATATTGAATGACAAGTGAGTAGACAGACAGACAGACAGACAGATGGACATATAAATATAAATAAAATGATTGACTGTATCCATCATGATGATAATAACGTGAATCGGTAATTATTTAATAACTACTGTATATGTATTATTTATAGCTAGTATAGATCGTTAGATAGGCAGTCATTATAAACGGATATAACACACCTTTATTTTTGTATATGTGTGTTCAGATGTACAAAGTAGACATGCTGTTTTTTTTGTTTTTGTTTTATAAGCATCATGTAGTTTTGGTTTAAAGTGTTCCGTAGTTTTTTTAATTAATCTTTCTTTATTTATCAAATTTAAAAAAAACACCGTTAATTTGCCACGAAAATTACACACAAGTAGAGTCTGAAAATCACGAACATAAAAATATGTAATTTCTTCAGGAAGCTACGTAAACATTTGCTGCAACCTTCCATTTTTCCTGATAATATAAACCCATGGAAATCTCCAAAATATTGAATTATCATATTTTTTAACCTCCGAGCTAAAAAAAAGGGGGTGGTATAAGTTTGACCGCTATGTGTGTGTGTGTGTCTGTCTGTCTGAGTGTTCTTAGCCATGTTTCATAAGCTATGTTTCATCTTCAAAATCGATTCAGATTGGAAAAGGCATGAAATAATTTTAACATATAAATAATTACTATTGAAATGAATGGTCATAGAAACATGGCTCAATTCATTTCGAAAAGTGAAATGGTACAATAATTACGTAATTCAAAACAATAATTCAAAAGAACAAAGTCAACTAAAATATTTCAGTTTCGATCAAAATATTTCCAAAAATTTTTCCCAAAAAATGATAGCTCTCTAAGTATCCTTTTCATCTCATCTGATGTCCTTGACCATCACTTTCATATTGATTAAAGAAGTGTTATAGGTTTAAAGTGTTTATCTGTGCGTTTGTGTGTTCCTCAGTGACATCGCAGCCCTTCAACGGTCGAACCGCCTTGATTGTGAACATTTTATAGCTAAGTTTCCAAAAATCGGTTTACAAAAAATAAATTACATTTGTCGGTGTTTTTTTAAATTTTGTAAATTTCACTTGTTTTTGTATTTTCTTTCAAGCAGAAATTTCTCTACGTAACCGCATAGATCATGTATACACACACTTATTTAACGTTGTATTTTAATTTTTATTATCGACAATAATTCGTTTTAACATTTATATTATAGTTAAAATTATATTGCAAAACATGTATTTAAGGTTTTATACTTACATATAGGCATACCTGTAACTACAAATATAATGGGCGCAAGTCATAAAAAATGAAATCGTTTTTTTTTATATGCTGAAATATAATATTTATTAAATTTTTTTCTTATAATGTATCAGAAACAATCAAACGATTATTTTAAAAGTAATTAATTACACGGAATTTACTTTATATTTGGTAAACAGATGTTTTTGGAGTAACTTTTTCTCATGAACTGTTAACGAACAATAAGAAACAATATCAATTTCACACAATTCGAAAACGACGTAAAATCAAATTATCAAATGAATTTTTTAATTTTTACTCTTTATTTAATCTTTATTTAAACGTAATAATAGTAAGACAGTTTTGTCGTTGAATACAACACGCCATATTTTATTCTGAAAAAAATTACAAAATAATTAAAAATCATTTTTGTATTATTTTTAAAGAATATAACTTTAGTTTGCCAGGCAGAAATTCGATTGCTAGCGTGAAGAAATGCCTGAAGTTCAACCGTCTTAAAATAAACTCGAAAACGATTGGCAACTCTCGTACCTACCCTATGGAGTAAGATGTACTACCTAGAGTAAAATGTACTTTGAATCATTCTGTGTTTTTCGGCAGATATTGATATTATTTGATCAGCATTTTTATTGAAACGAGAGTGGGTGTTAGAGAGTATGAGAATGTAGGTAGGCTAAAGGCTGATTGTCAATGTAGAAGGTTTTGATTTTTCTTATTGTCCTTGTACAAGCTAGCTATTTCATATTGTTTTATAAATTGCAAACAACGTTAAACGTTGGTTATGGGTGAGTAAGTGGTTCTTTATTTCAGTTTTAAACAAAACGTTAATTTTTGAAGAGGTAATAATACGTGATTTTTTATAGGTTACCAAGCATAGATAAGCGAAGTATGAATGGAAAAAAGAAGTATCGTTCACTCCGGTTCATTTAAAATACCAGTTGAGACTGTTACTGGACTCCTAGAGTAGTGGATTTCTGTAAGACAAACGTGAAGGGTTTCAATGATTCTAGGTACATTATGGGGAAGGGGTGATTTAAGGTATAGTATTATTCTAGGTATAGTGTGAGCCATGGTACATTATGAAGTTGTGCCACAATATGCAATCATGTACTCTGGATCACACGTTTTTTCGGTAGTTTTTTTATTGTTTACGGATTTTCAAAAAAGTACATAGCGTTAAGGAATAAATATGCATGTTAAAGCATGGCTATAAAAAACAAATAAAAGGGGATACTCCAGGTGTCGAATTTGCCATGTTACCTATAACAATGTAAAACTAGACTTGATACCATCACAAAATTTGAAAATAAAATTAAAATTGATAAAAAACGATGAAGTTATAAGCAATCAAAGATTGCATTCAAAGATTTCCCATCTCATTTTAAGGCGATCCCCACGTATGACGTCACTAATGGGTATCTTCCTCTTTGTTTAATTAGGAATTTTAAACGTTCATATCTTCCATACTTACTAGAAAATATTTTTAAAAACGAACTCCTATTAATTAAATCCGATCCCCTATTGTACATTTCGATTCTAGGTACTATACTTTCCCCTGTTGTTATTCTCATGGTAAATTCAGATACATTAATTAATATGTCAATTATTAATCAATATATACATTACATACACACATAATATATCTATTATGAATGAAAAAATATGTAATTAATATGGAAAAAATAACACATAGGTAGAACACAACTCAAACAAACTAAACAAGAAATGAAAGGAAATTAATCTCTTACCATATACACTAAATGTTGTTTGATATATTAAAAGCAATTTTCTATAAAAATGTTTATCCGGTTATTAATTTTAAAATTAAACATGTAGGTATTTGAACGTATATGTATAATGATGTATGTATATATGGGAAGGCTATTAAGGTCGGTCAGACTAATGTCCAAAATTGTTGCATAACAAAGATTTTGGGAAACTGATGTAAATATCTGGGAAAAAGGATTGTTATTTTATATACCGAAAAGGGAGCTGTATATTTAACATTTAGTCTATAGTACAGAGGGGCGTATGACTTCGTGACTAACACCACGAAACTTCGTGAGTGATTTAATTTCAGTGTAATTTACAACATTTTTATTTACGAACATGTTGGGGGTCAATATTTTTGTAGTCCACTATTATGCCCTCTTATTATACTTAAATGTACATTCTGGCCTACATATTTCATGAGCCGTTTTCTCAGACCTCTTCAGTTTAACGACTATATGTTTTATTATACTAACGCCCCAATTTCCAAAGTTTTCGTAAATAAAAATGTTGTAGGTAACACTGAAATGAAGCCACACTCGAAGTTTCGTGATTGTGTTAGCCACGAAGTCATACCTGATTGAAAAAATATTTTGCGTGAAGTAAACAACTGATTACAAAACATAAATAAATTTTACATAGTTGTACCAAAAATTAATAAATTCCGCTTATCCTACCTAGGACGTAGGGTCAACCTAGACGACTATCCCCTGTATATGTATGTATTTATGTATGCATGTATGTTATGTGTATATATATATACATAAATTATGACGATGTATTCCATGTTTATGTGTGTTTGTTTATGTCAGCTATTTTTTAAAACATTAATAAACAATTTTAAAATTTGTAATTTTATGAAAGCTTATTTATTTTTAATCGTCAATATTTTTAATTGATGTATTACGTAATCATTTATTATCATACTCTGTTCTTTTATACAATGACAAGAGTGGCAAGTGACCTGGAAAACCTTGGATTAGTGTTCATTTTGGCAACTGTTTTTTTATTCAAGATGTGTATGGTGAATTATCCTTAATATGTCATCTTACCGACCTGTCATCTCAAGTTTATATCTTTTTACCGAGTCTTCGTAATTCTCCGATACCCCCTTCTAGGAGTTTTGCGACTGTCAAAAGAGTAGCGACCTACACTCAGAAAAACACTAGTTTAAATTATCACTATTGTCTTATCCATTCACAAAACAAAAATGATTTTCGTCATTCAAAAATTTGTTTGCTTTGTAGAAATTTTGAAGAATTTATGTCGGTAAGTTTATATCAACGATATATAAAAACAAACCTTAGAAAATTATTTAAATTCTTTTAATTATTCACTGTTTTTAAATTATTATTACATTTGAGTTTCATTTAAAAAATTTCTTTAATATTTTTTTAATTAGTTAATTATTAGCTGTAATAATATATATTATTATTATTTTATACTTTGTAATATGAATAAAAAGATTTTTTGGTAATTAAAATATAATTATTTATAATCATAATAATTTATATCTATACATATATTTTTATATATATACATTTTTTTTAAATATATCATCATTTATTTTTATATAATTTTATATAATTAATGAATTTATTTAATGCTTCTGACTTGTTTTTATACCATGCATATATGTAATATGTAAGGTATACTAAGTTTAGTCCCAAGTTTGTAACGCTTAAAAATTATGATGCTACGAAAAAAATTTTGGTATAGGTGTTCATAAAATCACCTAATCAGTCCATCCCGGGTGTCCGTCCGTCCGTCTGTGGGCACGATAACTCAAAAACGAAAAAAGATATCAAGCTGAAATTTTTACAGCGTACTCAGGACCTCGAGTTCGTAAATGAGCAACATTGGTCAATTTGGTCTTGACCTATGGGTCCGCAGGACCCATCTTTTAAACCGTTACAGATAGAAGTTTAAATGTTAAAAAACATTTAAAAGAAATTGAAAACATTTTTTCGTAAATATCACTGTTTGAAACATTTTTTCGTAAATATCACTGTTTACCCGTGAGCGCGCAAATTAGGCGTAAAATGTCTAGTATGTATGGTATGTGTAATGTAACAGAGTAATCAACACTGTCTATGCATGGTATTTCAACTATTTACTCAGTCAATTGTTTGTTTTCACTTGTTGAATCATAAAACTGGTCAAGATTTACCAATTTAAACACGTTATAGTTTAAATTTTATTTTTTATTTAAATAATGTGTATAATTTTGAAATGCAGCCGTGTGGACTAACTAAAGTGTTGTAAATTATCAATTTTAAAATTATAATTATTACCTTTAAAATTTAACATGATGCAATCAATTCTGCAGTATAAATAAAACAGCTTGAATTTTTAAAGGTAGATTAATACTTAGATAGCTATTACATACTGAGTTTTATCGCAATTATCGAAATTAAAGATTAAAAAATTTCTCGATTTTATTTAAAAATGAATTCGCAAAAATAAATTTTGTTTTGGAATTTGAGGAAACTCAGTGGATGGGGTAATTTTGATCCAAAAATTAAAAAATTGAACCTATAGAAAGTTATAATGTCAGCGAGTATCATGGACAAAATTTCATTTTCAAAAAAGTTAGAGCTCTCCACCAAAAAATTAAAATCCATAAAATTGTGAACAAAAGCAAAGCGGGCGGGTATCTGCTAGTTAATATGTAAAATTAAAAACTTTTAGTAATGTTTTTAGCTTGATTTCGATACTCCCTGAGAACAGATTTCACGAGTTGCAATATGATAAAATACATACTCTTATGCGGCAAACTTATTTAATAATCTAGAATACATAAAAACTATCGAATCAATTTATATATGCATTAAAAGAAATGAACTTTTGAATAATTTAGATCTGACCTCTTAATATTTTATTACTTTTATTCAGCATGCATTGAATTAAAAATGCTAAGTATTTCAACGAGTGTTTCAAAGCATATTTTTAATCCTTACAACACATAAATTTCAAGTTACTTGTGACCCCAAAAAGTTAAAATAAGCATTATATAATGAATGTTAAATGTTAAATTTAATACCCAAGAACAAAAAGACTTGGACAAAAAAACCATTTTTATTTACAAAAAGAAACAAGTGAAAAGAAACAATCGACTGAGTTAATTGTTGAAATACCATGTATAGATAGTGTTGATTACTTTGCCACATTACACATACATACATGTCACACACATATAACTGATATACCCATATAATAGATACGATACAATTTGCGTATAATTGACGCTCTCACGGGTAAACTGTGATGTTGACGAAAAAATGTTTCAAACAAAAGTTGTTTTTTTTTTTATAAGGAACATTTTTTGTATTTAAACTTTTGTTCTCTTTCTAACGGTTTACAAGATGGGTCCTACGGACCCAAGACCCAATTGACCTATGTTGTTCATTTACGAACTCGATCCCACTTTTTACGTCCTCAGCACGCTATTAAAATTCAACTTGGTATCTCTTTTCGCTTTTGAGTAATCGTGATGACAGACAGTCAGACAGACGGAAATGGACTAATTGGGTGTTTTTATGAACACCTATAACAAAAATTTGTTCATAGCATGAATATTTTTAAGCGATACAAACTTGGGACTAAACTTAATATACCTTGGTATATTTCATATACATGGTACAAAAAGTGCATATGGTTTGGCTTATCAAATGTGGTCACATGTGGTTGATATGCCATGTTAGTAAAAATCTCCTAAACTCGTTTTAAAAAAAAATTAACTGATTATGATTTTGTACAAAAATAAATATGAATATATTTGGTATTTTTATTACAGATTGGTTTTTTTTGCTGTTGCTAACTTGTTGTTATTACATGCATTTATGGTTAATTTATGTAACCGGATATTACACAAAACTATGCACACAATGCAATAATTTTCTTTATGGAGGATAATTTTTAATGTTAATTATTATTGTAACAAAAATATTAAAAGTATGTCTCTGTTGATATTGTGATAATGAAATTGGAAGAAATAATATATATGCATGAATTTAACTCTTGACTGATGTTACACGACGAATACGTCACGTTATAAACTTATATTTCGGCACCGATATACAAAATTATCACGGATAAATTGTGACCCTATCAACTCAGTTGGTTAAGGCATAACTAATTCCGCCCGCTTTATTCTTAGGGTGGCGGGTTTGATTCCCGCCGTCGCAACAAAATTAATTTAATTAATGTGTCTACTAAGTGTGTCCTTCGTGGACAGCCAGTATAACCTAACCTAACCTAACCATCACGGATAAATTGCAATAAATGGTAGCTGATGCGATTTAATTTAATTAATGGTTGTGATGTGCTGGTTTAGTGCATGGTATATACATGAAGGAGGTGCACTCAGCCTCTGAAATTGAGAAGAAGATAAATGAAATGATCAGCTAAAAGGTGGTAAAAAACACATATGGTATCACAATGGACTCTATAGCCTAAGTGTGTCCTTCGTGGACAGCCAGTATAACCTAACCTAATCTAACCATCACGGATAAATTGCAATAAATGGTAGCTGATGCGATTCCAAAGATAAAAGCTAAAGTTAAACATAATAGGAATATTGACAAATTTTAGGAATCACGAAAAATAGTATGTTACGACCTTCGATCAGACAGGTGAATTTCCTGGCGTGCGTGAAGGTCAAGGCGATTTGTGAGTATTGTATTTATAAACCTGTTATTGTGGATTATAAAGATTAATTTTTTAACGGAAGTACCAATTTCATTTGGCTTTAAATTAGTTGTAAGACTGGTTTCAGTGGGATTTCATCCGAATGAGCTGTTTTAATAAGATTAAATGTTATTTTCTGAGATATCGCAATATTTGGATCGATTTTAGTCCGTATCTCAAAAACTATTCGACCAGTCATCAAATGCACCCGATTTTTGTACTTTTTGGGTCAAAATTACCTCATATACTGAGTTTTATCGAAATTGAAGATTAAAAAAATTTCTCGATTTTTTGCATTTTTTTAACGGCACTCCTTTGAAAAAATCGAGAAAATCGCAGAAAATTTTTGTTTTGGAATTTGATGAAAATCAGTGGAAGGGGTAATTTTAAACCAAAAAGTATAAAAATCAGGTTCATTTAATGATTGGATCTATAGAAAGTTACAATGACAGCGAGTAAAAAAAAACTTTATTTTCAAAAAAAGTTTCAAAAGAGTTCCCCACCAAAAAATTAAAATCCATAAAATTGTGAAAAAAAGGGTGTATAAGTGAGGGCTATAAACTGATAGTCTAAAAGAGTTGTCGATCAGTTGTACTACAGTCGATCAGTTATACCTACTAAAATATTTGCATACATATTCACAGAGAAATTTTATTTGATTTTATAAAAATTAGCAACGGATTATCAAAGAAATAAAAAACGAAGTAATAATTGGTTTTCTATTTACATAGCGCAAAGAAGTACTCATAAAAGTTGTCTGCTACGCAATTAACAATAATTTACAGTGTTTAATTTTAATATAAAATCCCACGATTGCTGTGATACAGTTTTTAATGCAACAATAATGTGTATGTTACAACGTTGTATTTGTGACTTTCAAACAACTTATCTCTTCAAATTCAGTTTCTAAAACAAATTTTAGAAAAATTATTCAAGAATTTACAAATTAGATACAATTTTCGTAAAATTTTCAAGTGCAAATTTATAAATAAATAGTTGACATTATGTATTTATCATAACGACCTTACTTAAACAATTTTTGTAATTTACATTTATCAAAAAATTGCCAAAAACACATCATATTTGCGAAAATACTCCAAATGGTTATTATAGTTGGCTTTAATGTGTTTTTTGGTTTTCAATTATAAAATATTTTTCGTATAATAATTTCTTATTAAAAAAATACATAAATAATATTTTTATCATAATTTCATATTGTGGTCAAAAACCGCAAAAAAATTATTTTATGCATGAAATATGTAAAGTAAAAAATGTTTAATAGTCCTATATGTGTTTGTGTATTATTATTTAAAACCAATTTTTGTTTGTAGAAAATTTTAAAATAATCAAACAAATTTGATGTGAACAGACACTTCAACCTCTGTATAGGTTATATTTGTAGCTAGGTTAGGTTATATTGGCTGTCCACGAAGGACACACTTAGGCTATAGGGCCCATTGTGATCCCATATGTGTTTTACCAGCTTTCCGCTGATAATTTTTTTTATCAGCTCCTCAATTTCAGAGGCTGAGTTCACGTCCTTGATGCATTTACCATGCACTACACCAGTCCATCACAACTATTAATTAAATTAATTTTGTTGCGACTTCGGGAATCAAACCCGCTACCCTAACAAATTCAACTCAAATATTTCAATTTTAATTAAAATATTTCCTAAAATTTGTCCCGAAAAATGATAAATCTTTAAGTATCCTTTTCATCTCATCTGATGTCTTTAACCATCACTTTGATATTGATTAAAGAAGGAGTGTTATAAGTTTATCTGTGCGTCTGTATGTTTCTCAGTGGCATCGTAGCCCCTAAACGGTCGAACCGTCTTGATTGAGAACATTTTATAACTAAGTTTCCAAAAATCGGTTTTCAAGAATTAAATCGCATTTGTCGGGGGTTTTTTAAGTTTTGTAAATTTGACTTGTGGACAGATTTGAACGGCTATGTAACCTCCATATTATGTACTTCTTTAATCTTTATATAGTGCTATAACCTCTTCATAATTTTAATGTGTATATAGATGTACAAATTGTTGATAATATAAATAAATAAAATGGAATTTTTTTCATAAAATTTTTGTGGATTTTTTTTTTTGTTAACAAAAACAACATAAAAATGAATATCACATTTTTAAAAACGACATCATATATAAACATTTATTATTATTCTTCCATGTTTTGAGAGAATTATTATTTCAAATATATGTGTTTTTTTATTTTATTAAAATATACAAAATGTTTTAAAATAAATTGTTTGGGTAAAATCAACATAGTGCAAAAAAAAAGATACGTTTACTCAAACAATATGTAAACACTTGGTTGTAGGTAAATTCTTTTGAATTTTGAAACATTGACACATATATGAATTGATAAAAACATTTCGATCTTTTCAAAAAAAAAGCATTTACAGCAGGTATGGGCAAATGTGACTCCGAGAAATCCCCCACACTTCTGTAACTAACTAACGACCAACACAGCGACAACCTAACCAATGTCAACCAATCTCATATTTTTTTCTACCTATCTCATTACTATTAGAGAAACTACAATAGGTAGAAGAGTCGCATACCCGTCTCGCTTCCACCTCTATGCGGACAAAGGGACACACAATAAAGTTTATGGCACCCAATAAAGTTATAACAATGGTGACTTTAACTTAAAATAACTCACCCATGCCTGATTTACAGTATTGAAATTGATAAATACCTCCCAGCGTTTAATTTAAAAATAATAGATCTGTTTGAAGATATTTGTTATAACATCGTCGCAAAAGTGATGAATCCTCAAACTGATCTTTGGTGTTTTTACTTTCAACGCTTGACGACATGATATCTTCAAGAATCTGGTTGTTACCTCCCAAAAGGTTTTTGTAAAAATAGGTTTAATTATATTTGTTATACATAATAACACTTTGGTTTTTGGCTTTCTTGGATAACTATTGCATTGGAACGGCAAATGATTGATGATAATCATTTGCTTAATATTGCATATTAAGATTTAGCAATTATTCCTTACTGTTAAATTTTGGATCTTTAATTACGGATAAATTAATAAAAACAAATGAAAACAAACAATTGACTGAGTTAATTGTTTAGATACAATTTATAGACAGTGTTGATTACTCTGTCACATCACACATATATACATGTCCCACATATATAACTGATATTCCTATATCATACATACTATACAATTTGCGCATAATTTGCGCTCTCACGGGTAAACAGTGCACGAAAAAATGTTTCAACAAAAGTTGTTTATTGTTTTAAAAGAAACATTTTTTACTATTAAACTTTTGTTGTATCTCTAACGGTTTACAAGATGGATCCTACGGACCCAAGACCACATTGACCTATGTTGCTCATTTACGAAGTCGACCTCACTTTTTACGTCCTAAGCACGCTTTAAAAATTTCAGCTTGATATCTCTTTTAGTTTTCGAGTAATCGTGATGACAGACGGACAGACCAAAGATCTATACCAAAATTTTGTTCATAGTATCAATATTTTTAAGCTTTACAAGCTTGGGACTAAACTTAGTATACCATGGTATATTTCATATACATGGTATAAGAACAGGAAAATTGAAACATTATTCGTAAATTTTAAAAAAGAATGATCAATAACTCAATTATTGTGTGTAATTGAATTGTACGTTTATTTTAAGGATTCACATTATTATTGATACACACTGTATCATGTAATAAAATATATATTAAATTTTTTATTAAGTTTTTATACAACTTGATAAACGACTTATTTCATTAAATAGGCCCATCAACCACACCATATAACAACTGTTCGCTTCATTATAAAAACAAAATAATAACATTGAGTGCTGGCTGTATGTATTAGGGAGATTATTGTACCTTGGAATAAAATTTACATTTATGCAAATATGCAAATTTAAAACCACTTTTAAAATATAACAATTTAAAGAATCTATCCTAACGGCACCATTCTTATAGTCTATGTATCTTTTTAAAAATTCGAATATTTTAAATAGCTATTGATGAAAATTATATTTTATAAATGGGTGATCCATGGTATATAAGACCTGTTTTATTTGATTTATAATTAATTTTTCAATACAACCCCAGTTATCGGAAGAAATCCAGGAATCAAAACACCCCTGATTTGTATTGAATTCCGACTAACAAGACTGTACTGTCATTACTTCATTAGACAAAAAAGTTTCGACTTTGCAGTACGTAGTGAAGTTTGGTTTAATTTCTCTCTGATAAAGAAACTTTCTTTCCATATTATTGCTGTCTTCAAATAATAATCTAATTCTAGAAAGCGAAGAATGAGCTAAGGTACAAAACTTTAACCTGCATGTTAAAACGTAATTTATCGTAATCGTTAAAAACAAGTTGAAGTAGATATTATTTATATGTATGCCATATAACTGACGAATGACGTCACATTCATATACTATATTACGTAATCGACATAATTTAAAATTCTTATATTTATTCATATGGTATGGCTGGCATACCATATGAAAAATCCTAAATTATTATGTGTTATGCAAAATATAACCATTTTTTTAATATTTTTAAATTGATCAAATATTTTACTTTTTGAGACAGTAATGGTTTATGAATATGCACGTGGAAATATTATATTTTATTTATACACGATAATAGACTTTTGAATAAAATTTGAAAAATTGATTTATACGTTACATTAATATCTGATTTACACCAAAAAATATTGGAGATATATAAAATTTATCGATTTTTTGCAATTTTTTTAAGGATTTGGGGGGGGGGGGGAGTTTTGATCCAAAAAGTATAAAAATCAGGTTAATTAAATGATTGGATGTAGAGTTTCTAAGATATCGCAATATTTGGATCGATTTTAGTTCGAATCTCAAAAACTATTCGACCAGTCGTAAAATGCACCTGATTTTTGTACTTCTTGGGTCAAAATTACCTTATTTACTGAGTTTTATCGAAATTGGAGACGACAAAAATATTTCGATTTTTTGAAATTTTTTGAAGGGGTACCCCTTCAAAAAAAATCGAAAAAATCGAAAAAAATTTTTTGAAGCCAATTTTGATAAAACTCAGTTTATATGGTAATTTTTACCCACAAAACACAAAAATCGCGTTTATATTATTATTAGATGAGTAATTTCGGAGAAAATCGCTATTCGTATGCGATTTTGGTTGATATTTCAGAAAATGCATATCCAATCATAAAGTGAACACGATTTTTGAACTTTTTGGGTCAAAATTACCTTATATACTAAGTTTTATCGAAATTGGAGACGATAAAAATTTTTCGATTTTTTGCAATTTTTTTAAGATAAAAAATTTGATAAAATCGAGAAAATTGCAAAAAAAACTTTTGGTTTTGGAATTTGATGAAACTCAGTGGATGGGGTAATTTTTTTACAATGTGATGAGGGCTATAACGTGATAGTCTAAGGGAGAAATTGCCCAGCAAAGCGGGCGGGTATGTGCTAATGTATTTATACGAAAACAGTCGAGTGATTTGCGATGATAGAACAGAAACTGACGGAGTATTATAAGAGATTTCAATAGTTAAAGTTTACTATTATATAAAATATTGATGAATATACATTTTGTCACGTAATAAATAATCTGTTTTATTTTTTCATTTTGCTTTTATATTTTGTATATAATGAGAAATGAATAGAGAAGATAAACAACATTGCTCGAACATACTTAAGTATAATTAAACAAAGCATTAATTATATTTCACTTCAGTTTATACACTTTTTCTTGTTCGGAATAGTTGATCGCATGCCAAAACGTAATTTTCTTTACACAAAAATTACTAAAAATGAAATTTAAAAAAAAAAAATCTTCTTAACGATGCTTCTTGCAGTGTGTGTTCAAGCGCGGATCTAGAATATTTTGGGAAAGGCGGAAATATGAAATTTTTATGAGCATTTTTTAGTAACTAATGATTTTGTTATCATTCTCTTACTTTTTAGTATGTTTCCTTACTACTAACACTGGACGTTTGGTTTACTTGAACAAATACGAAATTCTCTGGGAAATCGTATACGATTTTAATCTGCATTTCAGAAACTTACAAATCGTCGGATGGATTCCATTTTTTCATTATTTCATTATTAGAACCGCCATTTCTTTCCGTGTAAGAGATTTACTCATACCCGAAAAGTTCGAAGATTGGGTTTATTTGACGACTGGGCGAATAGAATTTGAAATATCTCTTAAACTCTTGTACAAAATGCTTTTAGTTTGGAATGAAAAATACGCATCTAATCATCAAATGAAAAAATATTTTTTAAGGTTCTAATTTCTTTAAGAAATCCAGCGCACGATATCTAATTGATTTTTAAATTAAACTAAAGTTTTGGAATGTCAACTGAAGAAAACTCCCAGATATCACCCTAAATTCTCATCATTCGTGCTCAATTGTCGAAATGACCTAATTTGCCTACATGTGCTTAAAAATTACTTTAGCAAGATATTATTTTTCAAATCGAAGACAAAAATTTTCTAAAGGGGTCAGAAAGAATAATACAAAATTCTAGTTGAAAATCCATCTAATAGTATTATTTAAAACGGATTGGGGATTAAAGTTATTTGCTTATTATTTTTAAGAAGTTGGGCTCCTTGATTTTTCGAGAAGGTTTCCTCAATGTGCTCTATCTAGATCCGCACCTGATATGTTTGTGTCTGTGTAACTCTTTATAAAAATTCTTCAAGTATAGAGTAATTATCATATGAATCATTTATATTTTATGATTTTAATTTATCTTAGTTAAAAAAATTATTATTTATGTTTTTTATACTTTTAAATACGCATTGTTTAGGATAATATTTTAAACACTTTAAAATGTTTTTACGAGAGAATTTTCTACCTTGAAAAAGTCTATGAAGTGACTTTATAATACTATACATGAATGTTCTCGCGAAATGTATTACACATTGTCTTTTCTAAGTATCTATTTTAATCTAAGTTTTATCACGAGCTATTTTTAATTAAAGTTTTATTTAATTCTCTTTTAATTGTATAAATTCAACCTTTGAATGAACAAATCCCAGAATTATCGATCTGAATGCGTTTTGGTGAACTGTGTTCTACAAAAAAAATTTTCTATAAAATTGAATACACTTCGGAAAATATTTTTTGATTTTATAACAATTTACGGTTAGAATTATAAATACTTAACGAAACTCTATGGTATACTATACGATACCGACTTGGTAAATTCTGAAAAGATATACAGGCCGTTTTTGTACCATCTAGGCATATACATGTCTGTAGTATGACTGAATACATCCGTTTAGTAATGCATCTAAGCGAGATGTATTATATACATATATTGTAAGGCTACAGATACAATACACAAGACTTTTGTTGTATGCATGCAGAGAGTGGGAGTTTTGTTGCATACAAATATTATTAATTATCTAAAAAACTTCCACTCTCCAAGCGTCTCCCAACTAATGTTAAATACATGTATATAATACATCTCGCTTAGATGCATTATTAAACGGATGTATTCAGTCATACTACAGACATGTATATGCCTAGATGGTACAAAAACAGTTGGTATAATATTTTTCGAAGTGTATTCAATTTTGTAGAAATTTTTTTTGTAGAACACAGTTCACCAAAACGCATTCAAATCGATAGTTCTGGGATTTGTTCATTCAAAGGTTGAATTTTTACAATTAAAAGAGATATGGCTCATTTAATTTAAAGACATATAAGTAAAGATATCTTATCGATTGTGCAAAAATCTATTTCAAAATGCAAACAAAACTATAAAGGTATAATCATGATATATTTTTAAAAATTTTTATAATAAAACGTAACTAATGGCCTGTGTACAAATTAATACATTTTTTTTTTTTTTTTTTGCAAAAAAATAAGTTTTGTATAGAAATTTTTCTGAAATAATTTTTTATTACCCGCAAATAATTTTGTCATAGTTGATTTATTACAAATCATATTGTAGATAATTTACTATCATATTTCTTATAAATTGTATGACAAATATATTTTTGTCAACCAACTGTAACCAGACAAAAATTGTATAAATCTTTTAAAAAATAAAAAAATCTATGTCTGTGAACGAACAGACGAAAGAAAAAACTCTAATTATGAAGATTAATTTCATCATAGGAACATATCTAAACGTTTAAACCACTTCTTGTAATGACATTTTATCTAAATGTATAAAATTTATAATACATTTAATTTTATTTTTGCATTTATGGTATAACTAATTCGGTTATGTTTTCGATTTTAACAAACAAATCGATTAATCAATTCCTAAAGGCAACGTTCTAAAATATAAATCGAGCACAATTGAAAAATATTTATTGTGAGTTCTGTACGAATTTCTAAGACAATTGTAATTTGTTACATCGCGTTCATGAATTCCTCAATTTTAAGAATTTCTCGAATAATATAAACAAATGTTTTATAATAAATAAAGTTGTAGAAAATAAAATTCAAACTTTGTATTCTTAAACTTTGAACATAAATTTCTCTGTAAGTATTGAACTGTAAAAATGATTATATTTACAAGTTTTTCTAAAACCTAATAGTCGAAAAATTCTTAAAATAAAAAACGATAATTATCGAGGCCTCAATCGTAAACAGAGTATCTATTGCATTCTAGTAAGGAATTCAAGGTTTCTATTTGGTCCGATATCGACAAACTTTAAAAAGCTCGATTAAAAGTTCGTTCATAACGTATTAAATGACTCTTAACGTCGCATTTTTATCAAGATTTAGTAAGCTTCTACTGTAATTTTTAACCCCTGAACCAAGAAGGTATCGTAGTTTCTATAACCGGAAGAACTGAAATTAAGTTTTTAGTTTGTTTTGTTTGAAAGATGTTTTAATGGTGTTCTAGTGTTCTTAGCTGTTTCAAGTGCGAGTATGGGTTTCCGTAACCGAAACAATTAAAAAATTGGCGATGATCTTCAAAATCGGTTCAGTTTGGAGAAGGCTTTAAGGATAAGGGCAATTTAATGGAAAGTGTTCTAGGCAATGTATTGAAAAATAAATTTAATGGAGAGTGGCATTAAAAACGGACAATTGTCCGTCTTGCCAAATATGTGCCTAACGTATGTGATATTCGCACGATTAGTTGCGTACAACACTTATTTTACCAAGAAACGTAGGGTAGGTTTTAATGGGTTAGTTTTTATAATAACAAAAGTAGCCAAATAGAGTTTTTTTTTAATAATTTTGCATTTAGAGACGCCTTCCACTATGATAAAACACATCCTCTCCTTAAGTAGTGTTTTATTGGTTTCATTCAAAATGTTATTGAACTGTGATTCGCTAAAGATATATTAATTTATTTTGTTAATTATCTCGCAAAGTAGGCCTCTATCCAAAAGTGGAAAATAACTTTTTCTTTCGTCTTTATGATCGTCTGCAGTCAATAACAGAACGCCCTGTATTTAAAGACATTCAAAATAAATAAGTTAATTCGTATATAAAACTATTTTTATAATGTTAAAAATAAGTGTAATATTTTTGAAGAACATTCTGTATCATAAGTATTTAATTTAATGTAATTATCGTTAAAAACAGATAATAAAAATATGTTTTTGACATTAAATTAAATATTAGAATATTTTATTTTATATCTTGAAGTGTTTTTTTATGTTTAAAAAATATAATTAATAATTTTGTGAATGATACCCACACTCACATATTAAAAACAGATTAACGTATGTACTTCTACTTTAAGTCACTTTTTGGTAAGAAGATTGGTCTGTGGTACTTAACTTATTTATTTTCAAATAATATATTAAAATGGTGTTTTTGACAAGCTGTTTATTTTTATATCAAAATGGTTTTAAGATTATAAATAATAATTTTTGAATGTTTTGATTGTCAATGACAGAAAAATTGATTTTATCGTTTTACGTTACAGAATTTTCGCTTGGTTACAAATACTTTACAACTATTGTTACAGAAGGAGGCAGCTTTAAATAGAACCTGTAAGGAATTCGTTTACGTTTTTCAAAAATCTTTTTTGGAAATTTTGGATATATTTTTAAACAAATAATACACCTATATTATGTGTGTCACCTCAGAACTTTCAACTGGGTGAACCGATTTCGACGATTCGTTATCTGTTTGAAAGCTGGTGCTTCTCGTGAAGTCCCATTTCGTTTTGGTCAAGTTTTGACAAAGACATACATGAGAAAACCATAAAAGTCTTGAATTTGCATTAAGTATGCACGACAAGAGGACGATTAACTCAATATCACGCCAACCGATTTCGACGATTCTTTTTTTAGTGACAAATTAGTTAGTGTACTTCAGAATCACTAAAAATCACAAAATAAAAAAACCTTTAACAAAAAGACTTCAAAAGAAAAACTTTTCCAAAATAAATTAATATGCACTAAAAAGTAATAAAATAACGATAATATAATGTAGTTAAAATTATTGTTATTTCTGGAGTCGGTGTCAGCCAAGCTAATGTAGCAAACTGTTCTGTCAGAGTTGTTTCCTTGGCTGACACCGAAGTTAAATTCAGTTGCCAATTTACCTGATTTTCTGAACTTGAAATTGGAAAAAAACTAAGCGAAGTAAAAAAGTAAGGTAATCGACTATTAATTATTAAATAACTTTAAGACCCCTGCCAAAATATATATTCGTTTTTGCTCGTAAGTAGTATGTTGGTACCTCTAAAAAAACTCTTAAAATTTTTTGGTTCAGATTTAGATAATAATTATTTCTTTGAGCAATTTTTCACAAAAAATTCAAACCGAGTCGAAGGTTTTTTGACGGTTGAGCGAGCAATTTCGATGTGTCAGAAACTTATCGTCTTATCTCAAAATCAATAAGATTTTTACGGGTTATAAAAAACGAAAAAACATGAAAGCAACTTCTCTGACGATTAAATGAATATTTTTGGTACTGATTTTTGTGACCTATTACATAATTTTTGTATGATCAATGTAAAAAAATATAATATTTCCTATCGTTTTGAGTGAATTAGTTTCTTTTACTTTATTAAAAATTCACCTTGGAAATGTACAATCAATACAACAATACCGTAATTATCCATGAAAACATCAATTTTTAATTGATTTATATACTTGAAAATCAATAACCTGTCTGTATATTAGTAGATTAATTTCCCACCGATTGAATACAATGTTCATTATTGGTACAAAACACTATTTTACACATGATTAAAAATCAATCAGAAGTGTAAATCATACATTTCATTGTAGATAGTCTGTTGATTCGGACATTTTGAATTAGGAAAATAGAATAAACTAAGAAAGAAATGATTTTTGAATTCAACAATTTGGTGAGAAAACTTATCACAATTGTTAAGAACTTATTTAACCTTTATCGTCAAACGTCCTATTACAGAGTCCCTTGATTTTTTTAAACAATTTTAAGGAATCAAAGCCATGAAATACCTGAATTTTGAAACAAGTTTGGTAGTACAAGTTTGAAAATTACAAATAATCAGCGACTTTGACCCGATTTTAAAGTTTTTGGTTTCATTTGAAAGGCAATTTAATGGAGTGTGCTCTTAGCCAATTGTAAGCTTAGAGTTCCGTTCTCGAAAAAACTAAAAATTTTGCGATGATCTTCAAAATAAATTCAATTTGGCAAAATCATGACGTATAATTTTAAGATATAAATAGTTAACTATGGAAATGAACGGTCAAATAAAGCTGGCTCAATTCATTTTGAAAAGTGAATTAGTAAAATAATTAGGTAATTCAAAACAATAACTCAAAAGAACAAACTCAATTCAAATTTCAATTAAAGTATTTCTAAAAATTTGTCTCAAAAAATGAAAGCCTTCTAAGTATCCTTTTCATCTCATCTGATGTCCTTCACCATCACTTTGATAATGATTTATGAATGAAGTTTAAAGTGTTTATCTGTGCGTCTGTGTGTTTCTCAGTGGCATCATAGCCCCTAAACGGTCAAACCGTCTTGATTTAGAACATTTTATAGGTAAGTTTTCAAAAATCGGTTTACAAGGAATAAATTGCATCTGTCGGGGGTTTTTTAAATTAAGTAAATTTCTATTGTTATGGGAAAAGAATCAGTGGTAGTACTAAGAATGTCTTTGCACGCACAAGTGAAATTTTGTAAATATATTTTAAGAAAGGGGAAGTAATTTTGTCTCTTCAATAAACTCAAAGAATTTCGTGACAGTTTATCTTACTAATTTGTAAAGAGATCTGTTGACAATGACTGAGAAATCAAGGAAAAGACATTATTTGAATGGCTATTTTGAAAATTGATTCACTGTTTCATTTTTATGATAAAATTAACAGAAAGCTTTCTCGTAGCACTGCTTGAACAAACGAGCGTTGATCAAACGAGCTTTTTAAACGAATATTGCTTTGAAGTTATTTATTGTCGGTGGGTGTTTTGACGCTTATGTAATTTACGTTTTTGATATAAAATTCTATCCAGTCTAAATTATTCGAACAGTATAATACATCGTCATGTTTTTCGTTGATACAAAAATATGACCTTGTTTCACAATAATAATAATAAATTAAATTCAAAGTTGAAAAAAAAACAAAATTAACCAGATCCCACAGAATTATTCAACTGTGAAAATACATTTGTTACAAGAAAAAATAAATTTCAACAAAAAAATGTATTCAGCTTAAAATTTATTATTTGCTCAGTGTAACAAATTGCAATTTGAGAGTTGAATGAATGAAGAATGAATGGATTTATTTTTTTTTCCAAAAAATATTTTTTTTTTGCCATCATTATTTATAATAATTTATTTGAATTGTGTTTGTTGTATGTGTGTTTTTTTTTTTGTAGTTGGTGTGACAAGAATTAATTTTTGTAAGTGAAAATGTTTTTTTTGTACAGAATAAAACACATATTGTTTTATTTACAAATGACATCACTTCCAAAAAGTAATAACACCTACCAGGACCAAATTTTCAAAATAATAATGGTCTTTTATAATAATAAAAAGGTCTGTGTACAATGGCATAATTACAGTACTACTGGATTTGCAAATTTTGATTTATTCTTCTGTACTGAATATAAACCCCTCCAGATAACATTCCGTTTTTATCTCCAACAAGAAGTATTAATGTCATAAGAATTGTAATGTACATACCTTTTTTTATTTCTGCAGTTTGCTTAACGCAAAATCAAACATGTGCAAAGAAACGGTAAGGTCTAAATCAATTAACACACTTTTGGAAATATTTCTTTCCTACAATTGAGTAAAAATACTTAACAGATGAAATACATAAATAATTAATGATGCTTTAAAGGCGGGATTGTTCATGTAATATATGATACCTCTATCATCAAATGAACCCAATTTTTTCGATTTTTTGCAATTTTTTTAAGGGGTACACCTTCAAAGAAAATCGAAAAAATCGAAAAAAAATTTTTGAAGCTAATTTTGATAAAACTCTAGTTTATATAGTAATTTTGACCCACAAAACACAAAAATCGCGTTTATATTATTATTAGATGCGTAATTTCGGAGAAAATCGCTATTTGTATTAGTTTTTGGTTGATATTTCAGAAAATACCCATCCAATTATAAAATGAACACGATTTTTGAACTTTTTGGGTCAAAATTACCTTATAAACTGAGTTTTATCGAAATTGGAGACGACAAAAATTTTTCGATTTTTTGCAATTTTTTTAAGGGGTACCCCTTCAAAAAAAAATCGAAAAAATCGAAAAAAATTTGTTGAAGCCAATTTTGATAAAACTCAGTTTATATGGTAATTTTGACCCACAAAACACAAAAATCGCGTTTATATTATGATTGGTTGCGTAATTTCGGAGAAAATCGCTATTCGTATGCGATTTTGGTTGATATTTCAGAAAAGGCCCATCCAATCATAAAATGAACTCGATTTTTGAACTTTTTGGGTCAAAATTACCTTATAGACTGAGTTCTATCGAAATTGGAGACGACAAAAATTTTTCGATTTTTTGCAATTTTTTTAAGGGATACAAAATTTTATTTGCAGCACCGATAATTCAAAGCTTTACAAACTTAGGTGTTTATATGATACCAAACATAATTTTTTTTTTTTTTTTGGTATCCTAATATTCTATTATCAGTTCCTAAAGGAACTATAAATAGGTCTGATGAATAGATAACACAATTTTACCTAAATACACATCATATTCCTGTTGTTTCCGGAACGAATGGTTATCGGCATAGGGGCCGTACTATCCTTATCGATATGTTTACATTACAATATTGACTCCATTTAAAAATACATCAATGTTTCCATATTGTTAACGTTTACATATACTTAGTTTTTTGTTATTCTTTAATATATACAATATTGTATAGAGCTATTTCACTCATTTCACCAATAGAATAACACACCCATTATATGAAGTTATAAATTTTATATTGACAAGTGACAAAATTAAAAAATACCCCGACAAATCCGATTTATTTTTTGTAAACCGATTTTAGAAAACTTAGCTATAAAATGTTCTCAATCAAGTCGGTTTGACCGTTCAGGGGCTACGATACCACCGAGAGACACACAGACGCACAGATAAACAATTTAAACTTAAAACACTCCTTCTTAAATCAATTTCAAAGTGATGGTCAAGGACATCAAATGAGATGAAAAGGATACTTACAGAGTTAGCATTTTTTGGGACAAATTTTTGGAAATATTTTAATTGAAATTGAAATATTTGAGTTGAGTTTGTTCTTTTGAATTATTGTTTTGAATTACCAAATTATTTTACCATTTCACTTTTCGAAATGAATTCAACCAGGTTTATTTGACAATTCATTTACATAGTAAGTATTTATGTTAACATGATATATCATGCCTTTTCCAAACTGAATCGATTTTGAGGATCATTGGCAGTTAAAGAGGGTTCTGGCTTAATCAGACACTACTGAAAAAAGCAACATTTTAAATCAATATTATATAATCCATTACTCTATATTATAAAAAAAAATACAACAAGTGAAAACAAACAATTGACTGAGTTAATTGTTGAAATACCATGCATTGACAGTTTTGATTACTCTGTCACATTACACATACATACATGTCACACATACTTAACTGATACCCCCATATAATACGTACTAAACAATTTGCGCCCTCACGGGTAAACAGTGATGTTTACGAAAAAAGGTTTCAAGCAAAAGTTGGTTATTCTTTTATAAGGAATATTTTTTATATTTAAACTTTTGTTCTATCTCTAACGGTTTACAAGATGGGACCTACGAACGCAAGACCCAATTGTCTTATGTTGCTCATGGACGGACGGAAAATGGACTAATTAGGTGATTCTATGAACAGCTATACCAAAATTTTGTTCGTATCATCAATATTTTTAAGCGTTACAAACTTGGGACTAAACTTAATATACCTTGGTATATTTCATATATAGATAGAGGTATAAAAACACATTTTGTGCGCCCATATCTGTCCCGTATCGAACCACAACGTTAACAATGTACGTATTTACTATTCACATATTACCTACCTATATAGAATAAATAAATAAATATTTACAAAACTATATTAAATTTTTTTTTAATGCCAAACATGATAGATAGGCTCGCTTGTAGACCGTGAGCCCATGTTGAAACAAAATATTAAAATTGCAATTTCCATGATTATTTTTTCTGATTTTTTGAAAATTCATAATGCTGTTTGACTGTTTGATTAAAACGAAAACTGAGGGTTTAACCATAAAAATTGGCGATGATCTTGAAAATTGATTCAGTTTGGAAAAGCCATGACATATAATTTCAACATATAAATAATTACTATGGAAATAAATGGTTAAATAAACTTGGCTCAATTCATTTCGAAAAGTGAAATGGTAAAATAATAAGGTAATTAATTAATTCAAAACAATAATTCAAAAGAACAAACTCAACTCAAATATTTCAATTTCAATTAAAATATTTCAAATTTGTTCCGAAAAAAAGTATCTGGTGTTCTTGATCATCACTTCGATATTGATTTAAGAAGGAGTGTTATAAGTTTAAAGTGTTTATCTGTGTGTCTGTGTGTATCTTAGTGGCACCGTGCCCCTAAATGGTCGAACCGACTTGATTTGAGAACATTTTATAGCTAAGTTTCCAAAGAATCGGTTTACAAGGAATAAATAGCATTTGTCGGGGGTTTTTTAATTTTGTAAATTTCAATTGTGATTGTATAACTACAAAACTAGTTATTACTCATAATATATTAAAAAGGTCCACTCTCTATAGCCGATATCTCGTCATAATAAATGACAAGACTTGTTATTCGTCGCTATAACCAGTTTGTCATTATAACCGATGTCGTTATAACTGGTTTGATTATATGGTAAATTGGTAACCGTTTTATTATGGGCTTACGTTCTTTGACTGGCGGCTCTACATTAACTAGTTACAATATACCTACTATGGACAAAAATATGGGTTGAGTGAGTATCAAGTGAGATATGTATCGTGCTCGTATATTTTGTGAGTTTTTATAAAAAGAAATAACAAACATGTACAATGTTTATATATATTTTATGATAAATATTTTAAATTGAAAAGTACATTTTTATCAAAATAACTTTTTTTTTATTGAATTTTATGTTTAGAGGGTAGGGTGTGTGTTTGTACGTACAATCGAAAGCAATGAAAATGATCATTTGTAAATAATAAACCCAAAAATAACAATAACGTCATTATATTTTACTAACTATTGCTTCCAGAGTATGCATTTTGAAATTCTAGTTCATGATGCCGCATATTTAAGGGTTGAGCGGAATGGCATTTTTTTCGACTTACTGGGGACTTCGACTTAACTAAGGTTTTATTTATCGAGGTTCCACTGTAATAGGGATAATCCTGATGTTGAATTGGCCATATTATCCATAAAAATGTAAAACTAAACTTGATACCATGACAAAATTTGAAAGTAAAATTAAAATTGATTAAAAATCGAAAAAGTTATAAGAAATCAAAGGTTGCGCATCTCCTTTTAGCAAAACAAAATTGTAAATGTAATTTCTATGGTAATACCCACGTATGACGTCACTAGCAGGTATCTTTCTATTTGTTTAATTAGGAATTTTAAACGTTCATATTTTGCATACTAATAAAGTTTTTTAAGAATCAACTTCATTTTTCTATTCGTGAAGTGAGAATTCTTCATCTGAAGTGATAAAAAAAGTTTAGTCCGATCCCCTATTATATAATAGCAAATAATGTATAGCAAATTGTCATTGTACACTCGTCACTCATTATTGGTGTTTAATCGATCCTGTTAAATGATTACGATTGTACTTCCCATATATGTTACATACATGTAAGTATTTTAACCATGTTCAAAAATATATAAAAAAAATTTCTACTAGGTTTGGTAATAAACAGATTATCCAGCTTATCATACTTTAGTTTGTTTGTTTGTTGGAATTGTTATACAGACAGAGACTTAAAGAAGATGGAAATATAAAAAAAAATCGTTAATGCGATTTAAAATTGATGTTGTTCTTATCGACTCAGCTCAGATTCAATAGTATCTATAGAAAAAAATGAATATATGCGTAATTTTTTTATATTCATAATAAGAGGCTATAATACTTCTTACCGGGTAATATTCGTTCTACCTGATTGATATATAAATACGTTACTCTCAGTTGAAATCAGATTTTCCAATGATATTATCATGCAAGTCAAGGACAAAAGGAAATTCTATAGATACTAATGCAAATATACATTTTCGAAAATTTCCAAGCATAGAGCTTCCCAAAAATGAAATAAAACAAAGTAACGTGAAATCATCGTGCATCTCTCAGCATGTCAACGCCAATTTTGGAATAGTTTTTTTTTGTTGTTTGTAATTCACAATATTCTTAAAGCCTCCTAGACCAGCAATTTGGTAAAAAATTTCAGTTAAAATATAAAATAGCAATAAACCTTAGGTTAGACTAGGCTAAGCTGTGGTGGCTGTACTGGGATGGGACACACTCAGACCATAGGGTCCGTTGAGATACCGAAAAAGAGGTTGGCGCATCCTCGGCCACTACTCCATGAACCATTTGGAGCTGTTTAAGAACAACAGGAGTGCTTGGACGTCGACGGACTTTAGGTCGCAGAGGTCGTCAAAGAGAGGCTGGCCCAAGTAAGTCCATCTGGGCAGTGACAGGAAGATGAGACATTGTCGCCCCCTCCTAAGGTGCCTAATACGATCCTTCTTTCTACTAATTTTGTCAACTTGGTTTTTTTAATTCTTTAGAAACGAATAGCAACGAAAATTCAAACTATTACTTCCTCTTGCAAACTATTCATTTACTTTAAAGGTGTGTCTAAGGCGACCACTAAAATATTTCGCTACATTCCGTTCAACTATTATAAAATTTAGAGAAATTTGATTTAAATTTTAAATTTTGGAGTAAATTTTACAAATCCAAATTCTTTGTTTTATTTTTAAACATTAATTAATTGAAATACCTTAAAAATGACGGCCTTGTTATGTGACTTGAACATAAATTATTAAAAAAAAAAATAAATAAAAATTATTATTTGTTATCGTTATAGCAGCGTACAGGGTAATTAAGGCCAAGAAATAAATAATTTAAAAATAAAAAATAAATAAATAAATAAATGGATAATTATAATTAATTAGTAATTTTGGTTTTAATACTTTATTATTAAAAAAAACAACTTTCTTGTCTTAATAAGTCGCGCTCGCTATATGACACTTAAATTTTTAATGGATTTACTTTTTTTGGTTTTTTAAATATTTAATTATTTTTAATTGTATAAATCAAACACCTGACGTAAGACCTATATAATTATTGTCTAAATATTGTAACATAAAATAAACAATAACTAGAAAATATTTTACAGACTTTTATAATTTTTGAATTAAATTTAAAATTTAATCCATGAAATTAATTTCATTAAGCTTCTACTTCTTTGTGTATTCTCACATAAAGCTGGAACAACTTGTAGATTGAAACAGATATATCTACTATAAAAAGGACCATGGATAATACGAGACAGATACTATTAAACGTTATCGATATTAGTAAAGAAATTAAAAAATTATGATGATAAAAGTAAGATTTTTATCGATTTGGAAAGAAAAAATATACTGATGATGAAATAAATTCGTTGAATTTTAAGTTGAAAAAGTGGTAAAAACCAACCTTGGATTAAATGGACAATATAAATCGATATTTCATAAAAATGATATTGACAATTATAATAGACCACAAGCCCATGCTGAAATTTTTCTGGTGCAATAACCAACTCATCAGAAATTATGTTGAAAAGGATGAATCATGTTGAAAAGGATGAGTACAGATGGGAATTAAATGCCACGGAAAAAAATGGGAAGTTACGGTCATGTATTTCTGTACAGCTTTCTTCCGTGTTTTAGTATCTTATAAAAAATGACGGAAAACTTAGTGATGTAGAAAAGTAGCGGTACCGAAAGCTACAAAAAATTCTTGATTTCCCGTCAATTTTCGAAGCACTATACGGGTGAAACTAATAATAATGGAAACTTTTACAAATTAATAATCATTATATAAATTTTCAGAATTTCACATAATTTTTCCATTTTGTACTTATTTAAAATTGTTTAAAATTTACATACTGTTACGCTATGAAAACTCGATGGCACATGAACGTCCTTCGAACACAATCATTTTTGTATTTATTTTAAATCGTCTTTCTATAAGAAAATAAAAATACGAATGTCAGGCAAAAGAAAATTCGATAAGGTATATTCCGTAAGATATTAATTTTCGAGTTGTATTTAAAAATGATATTATCTATGAAAATTTTATAATTTTAATGATTTCATGTGAGTAATTAAGGGTTCAATAACGTTTGTGTAATATCTACCGACCGATAACCAATTGATTTTTAATCTTTTTGTATTTTTTTTTTTTTTCAGAAATAAATTTTATTTTAAATGTAGTTTTTATCAACCAATTAAGGATACTCGAAAAACCGCAATCAATAACTGTACAACGATTTTTTGTATATTGTAATGTTTACTCAAGTGTGTTAGGTATGTACAATAAATATATATATATATGTATATATGGTGAGAATTATTATGTAAACACAGTTTCCTGTTTACTTTTATTGTTTTTTGTTCATATTTAAATTAATGGAAATGTTTTTATATTTATGTGATGGCGATATAAACTTTCTTTATAGTCAATAAATTTGGTTTACAAAAATGCTTGAAAAATTAATGGAGTTTCTTTTTTATGATAATAACTTTTGGTTGAAAAGAGTACAGCAATAATGGCGCCACATTAATTTTCTTGATTCAGATGAGATTTTTATTTTTTAATTATAAATTTCGTGCAAAAACTAGTAGTAGATACTTCCTATCAGGTTTTTTGGTATATATTCTGTGGGTTTTATCCATAGGTTTAATTCAACAAAATAACGTATACCCTGAACTTTAGTGTTCTAGCTTATACTCTCTTAATGTTACAGCCAAATTCTTACTTTTGTTCGTTTTAAGCACCCTGTACTTATTGAAAATTGAGCAAATTTCACCCTTGAGATTTGTAAAAAAATATATGAAAAAAATAATGGGGGTTTAACCTCCGTTTTTCTGACGCATGCCTAATCACAGAGGCCACCCACATCATTATTTGAGATTTGTATATTATACAGCAAAATTCTTAGCTCAATTCGTTTTACGAATTGATATTTTGGAAAAAAAACATGCTATTAATTTAGTTTTATAGCTATACTTAGGCTTAAAATGATTTTGAAGGATTTAAGTTGACTATTTCCCTACAGTACCTATTGTAAGAAGTTATGGTTTATTGCACGGTACATAAATACAAACCAAATACATGCTTTGTAGTGAAATACATAATATGTTATTTTTGGCTTTACAATAGCACGCAAGTGCTGCTTATAAATTTGATAATATAGATATCGCTCTTCACTCAACGATACTGTTGAGTGAACGATGGATCTTCGATGAACTCATAATTAAATTAAAATTTTGTTTTTATATCATCAGCAACCTTATATTTTTATGGTATTATTACAAACTACAAGATTGTATATTTTAGATAGTTTTTTATCACACTCTCTAGATTTTTTGATTTTTTAGAAATATTAAATTGAAAAGGATAACCTATATTATTCATCATTTTTTCAGCCAAGTTTGAACGATAAAATAATAATAAAAAGCCCAATGACCGAGGATTTGTTTTTTGATTTTTGGAAACTTTGTTAATCAAAAAATGTTTTTATAAAGTTTTATTGAAATACCTTGTATTATCCAATCTTTCCATATCTACTTCTAAAAACTGCAAATCTAAAATTTTTAGAATTTCACCAAATTGTTCAATTTTTTTTTCATTTAAAATTATTTAAAATTTACCTTCTGTTTCCCTTTAACCGCACATAGAGAAATACATGAACCTAGTTAACAACTAATAACTTCTATGAATTGTAATCCACGCATACAGAAGAAAAATTCCTCCATAGACTGATATGGTCATTTCGTTTAAATTAATTATTTTAGACATTTAGGTAAATTTGGCTGCGTTTGTAAATTTTAAATGCATTTAAACCCAAGGTCTGTTTAATGGTTTTGATGAATAAAAATGAAATATAAACAATAAAAATAATCGTTCTATTTTTAATATCAGTATAATATTATGTATAATTATATATATTTGACCCATACAATGACTCTATATTGTGTGTATAACATAAATAATACATTTTATTAGAACATTTAACAAAAAAAAGACTTTATGTTGAAATAATTAAATTTATTATTTTATATATGGTATGTGGCTAATTTACAAGGTAGCGTAGAAATGAAACTAGAATATAAAATTCAACGAATGATAGTTAATTTATGCCATAAAATTTTATGTATTTTTGAATTGAAAACGTCTTAAGCCGTGTTGTGCGATTATTTATTATATTTAAAACTCGAAAAGAAGTCAATGTATTGTCTTGAAATTTTAACAGGTTGTTGCATTTATATACAGTTTTCAATATTTTTTGTGTGTAAAATAGTCATAATTAATTGAGTATTTCAGAAAAGATGACCATGATATTGCGATATCTCAAAAACTCTGCATCCTTAATGATTGGAGATAACTTGATTTTTATACTTTTTGGAACAAAATTACCCCATCCACTGAGTTTCATCAAATTCCAAAACAAAAATCTTTTCTGCGATTTTCTCGATTTTATCAAAAGGAAAACCCCTTAAGAAAATTGCAAAAAATCGAGAATTTTTTTGTATCTCCAATTTTGACAAAATTCGTGCAGTAGTTTTGGCAAGAAAGTGTAACAATTTAACTAATATTCATACCTACAAATATTCTTACAAACTTTCAATAGGATTTACTCGTTAGCATGTGAATAGACATTAATTTATTTAATATAATGATTGTTAACTTTGTGGCCTATATTGATAAATGTAAACATAAAAGGATTTCAATGTCTGTTCAATATAAAAACATTCCAAAATCATTTCTAATTTTATGATCCTTTGTCGGCTGCATGCCTATCATATAAATGAATTAAAATTCAAAGGCCAATCAATACTGAATCGTAGATTCAACTAACCAACTATTTATCAAATTCTGATGCTTTGTTATTGATAAACTTTTTATCTTTTTCATTTGATTTATATTTCATAAATATTTATTAAAAAATTTAAATACCACTAGGGTGCGTTCACAAATGTTGCCAGTAAATAGAAGAAAAAAGGTTCAATTTATTTACCAGGCCTATTCAAGTAATTGTTATACCATGTATATGAAATATACCAAGGTATACTAAGTTTAGTCCCAAGTTTGTAACGCTTAAAAATATTGATGCTACGAACAAAATTTTGTTACAGGTGTTCATAAAATCATCTAATTAGTCCCCATTTAAGGTTGTCTGTCGTCTGTCCGTCTGTCATCACGATTACTCAAAAAAGAAAAGAGATATCAAGCTGAAATTGTGGTCGTAAAAAGTGAGGTCAAGTTCATATATGAGCAACATAGGTCAATTTGGTCTTGGGTCCTTAGGACCCATCTTGTAAACCGTTAGAGATAGAACAAAAAATTAAATGTAAAAAATATTTCTTATAAAAAAATAAACAACTTTTGTTTGACACATTGTTTCGTAAACATCACTGTTTACCCGTGAGAGCGTCAATTATGCGCAAATTGTATAATATGTATAATATGGGCATATCAGTTATATATGTGTGACATGTATGTATGCGTCATGTGACAGAGTAATCAACACTGTCTATTGCATGGTATTTCAACAATTAACTCAGTCAACTGTTTGTTTTCACTTGTTTCTACTTAAATAAAATATAAGCTTCAAATCGTGCTATATTCCTGTCAAGCTCATCGTGGATCTCACTTCAAAAACTAGATTTGTCTTTTTAGGCATTAACAAAATTTTTAATGTGTAACATGTATTTGTAACAAAAAATTATTCCAAATTAAGGTCATTTTTACATTAATTATCCATTTTCATTCATTTTATTTACTGTACAGTGGAAAAGTACTATTTAGTAATTTTTTAAAAATTACTAAAATGAACACTTATTCTAATTACAGATTCATTTCACGTGTTTTAATTTATCTGTGTAGTAGTTGATTGCGATTGTAAATTATTTTGTTATGTACGAATGTTGTAAACATGATTTTTAAATAAAAATACCTACAATTAATTATTATTACCATTTTTAAAATCAATTGTTTATTGGGTGTCTGAAAATTAAAGATTATGTACATATTCTTCTTACTAATTAATCATGGTCAACTTAATTGGTTACAGTTTTTTATACTCCGCGCGAACTTTCTAATTTCATCAATGCATTCCTGGGAGACATGAAATATCTCACATTTAATAACTTCAATCTTACCTCATTATTTATCCCTTTGAACTAAGTACTATTGATCTATTTGCTATGTGTAGCTGTATGCTGTTTGGATCAACTTCTCCAAAAATAACATCGACTCCAAAAAAAACAATAACTTTAACTACAGTATATTATCGTTATTGTTTTACTTGTTAGTGCATATTAATTTGTTTTGGAAAAGTTTTTCTTTTGAAGTCGGTTTGTTAAAAGTTTATTTTTATTTTGTGATTTTTAGTGAATCTGAAGTACACTAACTAATTTGTCACTAAAAAAGAATAATCGAAATTGGTTGGCGTGATATTGAGTTTTTCGTCCTCTTGTCATGCATATTTAATGCAAAATTTAAGACTTTTTCGGTTTTCTCATGGGTGTCGTTGTCCGAACTGGACCACAATAAAATGGGACCACACGGGAAGCACCAGCTTTCAAATAGATAAATAATAATCAAAATCGGTTCACCCAGTCGAAAGTTCTGAGGTAACATACATAAAAAGAAACACAGTCGGTTAAAAAATCAATTTTTCCTCTGGGAATATCCTCGAAATGGCTGGTCTACGGTATTAGTATTATATTTGTTACAAGGTGCGTATTATAGTTCTCTTGAAATTTAAGATAATTTGAAAGTAATTTGATGGTTGCCGAACTTTATCTCTATCACTGTATAATACACGCATATAAACAAAAATATATTCTGACAACATAATATCATAATTTATGCATAATGATAATAAAATAAATATAATATTTATGTATGGAAGTGACTTTGTAATAATAATTATTTACTTTTAACTTCAACTATCCTTATTTCTTCTATATATTTACTTACTATCCTTCATAGTAATTATAGACCTTTATTTTATTTTACTACAGTTTGATTTATTATTAATATCATACTTATTACAACAACAAAAATGTAGTTTTAGCCAAATGTTTGTTATATAAATATTCTCACATTTATTTTATTGTCACTAATATTTAGTTTACTACGCTCTAGGGGACATTTCTATTTTAATTAATATGTTTTTTTTTTTTTATATTTATTTTGTTCAATTTGTGCATAACAAATTACTATTTATAATTTTTTTTAACTGACCCAGACAAATTCTGTAGAATGATATTTTAATTATACTTTTCTGTATAATTAAAACTATTCTGTTACCGCTCGTAAAAAGTATTCTGTTCAGCATTTGATATATATTTTTTAAAGGAACGTTGAAGTGCTCTTTTTTTTTTTCACTACTCTCTCACCTATTGTATGCTTGGAAATTTTTTTTTAGGTCCCAATGGAAATATAAAATCAGGAGAGACTTTGATTCATTCAGATCACCAGGGGTTTAGGAATAATGACTCTTCACCGCATCCACTTTGAAATTAATACATTTTAAAGCTAATAACCGTTCTCACCTTGTTCTGGATTAAGAACCAGCTCAAAAAAAGTTATCTGAATTTACTGTTCATTTGAGGATTGGCTATTGTTGTTCTGTACGCACACAAACTGCGGTCAGTCAAGCGAATGGTAGAACAGGGGTCAGATATATGCTATCAAAACGGTTATGATTGCCGTGGTATTTAAATGAATTTACTAAAGATGAAAATTGTTATACAGATTGTATATTGCATATAAATAACAGTTAGGTATGACAGTCAGTCAGTTAAATGTGAGAACAAAGTTGTTCAGTCAGCCTTAATGCATATACAATGAATAACTAAGATGCAATTAATTTTTTGCATTTTATTTATTGTTCATGCAATAGGGCTGACTGACCAGCTCTGTTCTCACATTTATCTGACTGACTGAGATAACTGTTATTGCAATATACAATCTGTATAACAATTTTCAGCTTTAGTAAATTAATGGCTCATTTGTGGAAGC
This sequence comes from Chrysoperla carnea, assembly GCF_905475395.1. Classification (NCBI taxonomy): domain Eukaryota; kingdom Metazoa; phylum Arthropoda; class Insecta; order Neuroptera; family Chrysopidae; genus Chrysoperla; species Chrysoperla carnea. The sequence goes on from NC_058338.1 coordinate 21,019,379, forward strand.
CAATCTAGGCGTGTTCTGGGAATACAGGCGGTTGTGTAAACCTCCTACTCTATTTTTACGATTCGATTACAAACGTTTTAATGCTAATGTATACTTTTCTTTTTTTCTGTAAGAAACTTCCTTTACCGACGAATCGGATATTTTTATAATGGCTGTTTTTCATTAACGAGACACCTTGTATTATTTTTGTACGTAATAAATCAACTTCTACCTATGATGATGTTTATGAATGAATAAATATAATGAATTCAAAAGTCATATTTGAAATTTTTGTGTGTTTTTATACAAAAAAGGAGTGTTTTTTTTTTTTTAAACCAACAACGATATACAAATGATTGTCGCTATACAGAGTGTGGTAGAAAGGTGTATAATTGAAAAATGATGTTAAACAAAAACCCATCACTTTTTGCAAATTAATAATAATATAATGAAGGGGTTTTAGAAGAATAATCTATCTTGTTAGCCTTCATAGATAGATTATTCTTCGAACATGTACTGCAGCTTATGCTGGAACTCCATAGATAAGTGATGTGTTTTATCCACTTTTCAAATTCTGTTCAATCAGTTTTTTATTACCATTAAAAAAAGGCTCATCTAATTCTCGTTCTTCTCTTTCAGTTCTTAAGTATGCGATTACGCGTCGAATAAGCCCAGTCACGTGTTAATATCATAACTGGTTCGTGATATAATCGAGGCGAAAGAATCCGATTGAACATACGCACATACCCTCATACGTACACACACACACAGACATCGCATTGAAAAGGTTTGATTCTGGAAATTGCGGAAATATGTAAAACTGGAGAAGTTAATAAGATGCAATTAATTTTTTAGGATTTTAAAAATCGCACTTTTATCTGTGCCACCCTGTACACTATTATAGGTAGGTTCTACACCTATAAATATAAGCAAAGTGAATATATAAATATTATGTATACCTACATAAACATTATAACAATAAATACAGATATTTAACATACCTACCTACTATGTATGTCTGTATGTCTGTATGTATTTGTTTAGGTTTATTTTAAAAAGTTTTTATGTAGAAATGCAAATTTAAAATTCATTTTGAATAAATACTGATGGTGGCTACGAATTGAATGAACAAATATTATTTATTTATAATAAAACAAAAAAAAAAACGAAATAAAAAACTTGTCAAAAGAATTATTATGTGATAGAAATTTTTAAATATTGTAAACATGTTTTTGATGTTTAACAGATATTAATAATGGTTTGAAAAAATTTTTCTTAATTTGCATGAAAAAATTTAGGCCATGGGCAAACAAACAAGAAGGACATAAACAATGTTTTACATGTAAAATTAATAATATAATAAATTAGGTGGAAGTGTTGGGAAAAATAAATAAATTTTTAGAATCCAGTGTAAATATATAAAAAAGATGCATGCGTTGAGGCTATGAGGACAAACTTAAGTTCAGTTTTAAACACAAATACAGATTTTTAGCAAAAACATGAATTAAAATTTAATTTCTTAGAAAGAGGAAAAGGTACAACGACGAAAGAGTAATTCCAAGAGTCTACATAAACAACTGGTAGAATGTTGCAATTCTGGGTGGTACCAAATCTTTGCAAAACGGTAAGAAAGTTTTTGCGGATATTATATCAGTGTGAACACCATACTGTATACTGTGTTGAGGATATAGTATAGAAGTAATAACATAGAACCGTAATGTGGCTATCGAAACGGTTGATCGTTATAGAAAATAGTCCTAAAAAAGTACGCGTATAGCTACCTTCGTCCGTCTTATATTATCTTCATGAAATACACAGACAATATAATAAAATATAAAAAGTGGGATATTTTGACCAGTTCAAATTAAATAATTTTATACTTTTTTATAAACCCCTTTCATTCTTAAGTGAAATTTACTAATATTTACTGATTATCATTGTCTTCTGGTTATCGAATAAAAGTCAGTGAATGAACAAATTTATCAATTTTTGCCATACCCGTATCTCTCAAATTACGACTCACATCCAAATTTGGAAAAGAGTTTTTTTGTTGCTCTTGATGAGCTTATTTGGGTAAGCCGGATTTCTGCAGTCAATAACAGAACATGGTGTATATGTTGTTATAAAGTTTATTACACAATAAGCGATATTAACGAGTTGGCTAGATTGAATCGCAGACTTATTCGACTAGCCGATCAGTCAATTTGTGGGAAACTTTGGCACATCAGAGGGACGGTTCGTTAAGTGATTTGTAATACTCCAGGTAATTGGATTATTCACAAGGTATTTTACTTTCTGCGTCTTTTGAATAAATCTTTTTCAAAAGTTACAAATGTAGGTGTTTTCAAAGTTTTAAAGATAACTCTCCTTTGAACAATGAATACTTTTGTTTCGTACTTTCGTACTATTGTCTATCTTTCTTACTATTCAATTTTGAGTGCAATCTTAACATAACATACAGAACATACAGAACATATTTACAGAATAGAAGAACAACATACATTTTATTTAAAAGACGAAAAGCATTCTTTAGTAAATTTGAGTTAAACAAAAGAATGTGAATGACGTCAAAGTAACAACAATGATGAACATAACTGCACAGTAAGTATTCAAAAGTAGAAAGAATATTTTATTCAAACAAACACTAATGTTCATCTTTCTATAATGTAGGATGACAATAGTATATATGAATATGAAACACATATACTGAGTGGAGAAGAAAAGTGTGCGATTTTTAAAGGCTGTAAATAGAAATGCCATTAGTTTTTCAAATTATCTCTTTACCCCCATTAAAATACACATAAGAAAATACTGAGGAAAAAAGCAAATAAAAAAATTGTTTTAAATTCAGCAGATGTAGTTTAAGGTAGTACCATCACCAAGGAAATTTTCAATTTAGGAACTTATTTGTACCTTATTTTCAACTTTGATGATGAATTTTGATATAACTTGAATGAAAGTACACGCAATATAAGAATAGAATTTTTCGATATCCGTTTTGGTTTGCGAAATATCGAAAGCTAAATAATTATACAAAATTTTCAATTTTCGATATTTTTAAATTACTGCAGATATCGAAAAATTGTATTCTTACTTTTCGTCTTATATTGTAAAATTATAACATTGTGTCCACAATACCGTGCTCATACATCCTTAATTCCTTTTAAGTTTTAATTTTAGTGAATCTTGGAGTTAATTTAAAAGCTGGAGTTAATTTTTGTCGGATCCGTTCATTAAGAGCTTAAATATTGTTTTGGTAAAACAATATTAAATAATAATAGGGCTTAAACAATATTTAAGAATAAATATTTGCACTTTGAAAGCGTAAGCGGAATGACAAGAAAATGATAAATGCAAAGAAAACACGACCAATTGATTTTCAAACACGATACAGTTTTGCTTGAAAATTTTTTGTTTTCTTAATTTGCTTTTTGTAAAAGGTAAGGTGATCAAAATTTGAGAAGATTGATAGGATATGTTTTTACAGCGTTTTCAAAATTACACATTCCCTAGCATCACATTGATCTTTTAAAAGAGAATAATAGTATTTGTTTAATAAATTGAATATGATGAATTTAGGGTATTACAATAGTTTATGTATTCAATTGTATCCATTATTATCCTTCACTTGTTTTTATGTTGTTTATTTGAGAAATTACAATGGTCTTTGTACATCGAGAGTAGGTAATCGAAAATATCATTAAAGGTACACGCGATAATCCTCATCTTCATTAAGTTAAAAAATATTCAATGTTAAAAATAGAATTATATCGAATTACTTCTAGTGACTTTTTGGATAATTAAACACAGTTTAATGTATGTTATAACACCTACAGGCAAGTAGAAAAAAATTTTCAGCTAAATGGGATATTTTATGTTATTTTCTTGCAAAACTCATTAAATAGTCTTAAATCGGAAATTAGATTATTTGAAGGAGTGAGTCATGATGATACTAACTCATGGGAAGATCTTGAGACCTGGAAAATTATCAGTTTGTCTTTTTTGTCTTGGAAACACGTTCTTCTGTTTTTCGCATATGTTTTCATAGACTAATAAGATATCGTTAATTTGTTGTAAAATGTCCACTGAATTCTTCGAACTTTTAATTTTTCAAGTGAGTTTTGCAAGAAAGCCTTACATAATAGTTCAAATATGTTACCTATAAGAAGCAATTGAATAATACGATGTAATTTTTAGTTGCAGGTCTGTATAATTTGAGTTAATAAAAGTAAATAGCCAACCAAAACCAATTGGTCTATTTAATTAGTACTCGAGTATTTGGCTTCGATCTTTTCAGAATAGGTTGTTAAATAGTTCTGCCAAACCATGTTTTTTCATAGTTTCCTTAACTGGAATTTTGTTTTGCAAACATTGTTTTGGTAAATGCACTGTGATTTCGTATAGTTACTATTTTTATACCAATTTAAAAAAAAATATATATATATCAAACAAGCATTGTGACATATTACGATAAAAAAATGGAAGCAGTAAGCTTACATAATTCGAGCTATATCGTGCTACTAGTATACATTACTTATTAAATATTTTATATTATTTAAAATGATGTTAACCTAAAAATTTTGTTAGCATAAATAACTATTTATAAAATAATTATTTTGCATAAGAGATTTATAGTACAAACTTTTAAAAATATACTTTTAATCATATATAAAAATCACGATGTTAATACTCCAGCAAAAAAAAAATTTCACTAAAAGTTTCTACATAAATGAATTTGTTTAACCTTTCGAGGTGGGTTATGGGTTATTGAGAATTATTTAGAATAATAATAACGGACAATCAAACAACATTTTATACTTAGAATTCGTACGATTCCCATTAGAAAACTTTTTACAATATTTTAAATTTGAGAGTTAACAGAGAGTCCAACGATCTTGCCCAAGGAGTGGGAGCCACCCCTTCTCGAGGCTGGAAAAATTTATGCTGAAAATGACAACGGGAATCGATATAGGAATAATTTCTGAGCAAGAAGTGACATAGAAACATATTTCGAAAAGTCAATACTTTCCAAGTTATTGGCGATTGAAATTCGGAGTATTTAACGTCAAATAATAGAAAAATTTGCGTGTTTTGAAAAATGTATGCGTATCCTTTTTAAAGTACTATAAAAAATCATGAAAATGAAAAAAGTTTCAAGTCATTTGCATAAAATTGACGGAGTTAATTCAGTTATGATGAAAACAATGTTTATCGAACCTTTCTTTTTATTTTTTATTCAGTACAAAAACTGATGAATTTACGACGAGAACTAAAAATAATGCTTCTAAAATCTAGCAGTTTCGGATAAATATTTCTTGAAATATTGCAATAGAAATTTTTTTGTCTTTCGAAAAAAATTTTGCATTTAATTTGCAATATTTCAAAAAATATTTACCTAGAAATTGATAGAACTTCTTGATCCTGTTGCCAGTAATTAAATAAATTTATTTATTTGTAAAATTACAACGTTAGTAGTAAAAATTTTATAATTTCCAAACTATTTATAATTTCCATGAAAATTATAATTACAAACATAAGAACAATATCAGTTAATGAATTATTATTAGTAATTTTACTAAACATATTTCACATAATATTATTATTAGCTTATATAATAATTATATTGATATGATTATAATACCAAACATATTATATTAAATTCAAAACATTTGAAAACAAAATCTGGAAGATGTGACTTTAGGAGATGAGAACAGTTGTTTTCTGATAAGATATATATTTTTTATTTATCTTTTATTCTAATAACAGAGTTTTGGTTTCAACACACTCTTGTTCCTCTCTGTTGACCTTCGATCCCGTGAAAAAGTAAGTTTTTTTCATATACATATAATGATTTCCAGGAAGAAAACAGCGTTTGTTGCCTTTTGTATGGTCTGCAAATCTGTGTAGCTTTTCAAAATTGAGCTAAAGGCCTTATTTAAGTAGGAAATTTTTAGCTTTGTATTGAAGATCATTTAAATTGCAATTTTCTTTGTGAACACTGTGATAAATTTCATTTTGTATAACTTTATTTGCGATATGCTTGGCCATAAGTTTGTCTCAATATATCAAAACCATCGTGAAAATGAAAACGGTTAGCTTAGGAAAATGATATCCAGAATAAATCGATCTAGTAGAGGCACTAATTTATATAATTTAGCTCTGAGATGTCTTCAAGGAATTATTAACCCATGTGTCAGCTTCTCATAGCAAGACCAGAGCAATGATAACATTGTCTCACTTAAGTAATCGCTATGACCCATTGTTCACATTGCTCATCATGAGTCGCCCAGCCTATGCCTTGTGATAACTGCTAGAATATTGAGCTTAGAGAAGACCTTTAGAAGGTATATATTGTGTACATATCTATCGTGCAGAATCACAAGTAGGTTCTTTCCACCCAGTAGACTCCTAAGGATTGTTTCCCTAGGATTAGATTCCTTAAGATTGTTCCTTCAAGAATGCTTTTGATCGAAAATCACGCAAAAAGAGTCAGAATTCCATTGCTGCTTTGGAGCATAGATAATTTTTTTTTAGAGATTTTATACGCTTCGCAGACAAATTTCAAATTGTGAAAATGGTGTGCATATTCTTTGTGATTTTCGGGGTGAAACCAATACGAATCTATCGTAAAGCTAATGTTAATTAACTTTATATAGGTATACCTACATTAAAACTATATATGTTTTATTATTATGGTTTGTAATCAAATTTTACCAATAATAATCATATTTATGTCTAATGTAAATGTAATTATTATTTCAATTGAATTATTATTATGGCCTACAAATACACCACATAACAGCGTGTAACAAAATTAACGGGACGACCCAAGAACTTTTAAAAGAAGCAAAGGAGACAATTAAGGATGTATAAGCACGGTAGTGGTGACACAAATTAAAAATATCTAATTTTTCAATTTTGATGGTGAATTATATTGTAACTTGACAATATAAGACTAAAAGTAAGAATAAAATTTTTTGATATCTGGAGTGATTTTCAAAAAAATGAAAATTGCAAATTTTGTTTAGTTACTAGCAGATACCCTCCCACTTTGCTGGGCAATTTCTCCTTTAAAAACAAAGACTATCACGTTAAAGCCCTCACTTATCATCCTTTTTGTTCACAATTTTACGGATTTTAATTTTTTGGTGGAGAACTCTAACTTTATTGTTTCTTGTTTCTTGTTAGTTTTGCTCATGATACTCGCTGAAATTGTAACTTTCTATAGGTTCAATCATTTAATTAACCTGATTTTTTTGCTTTTTGAATCAAATTTAACCCATCAACTGAGTTTCATAAAATTCCAAAAAAATTTTGTTTTCCCATTTTCTCGATTTTTTCAAAGAGATATCCCTTAAAGAAATTGCAAAAAGTCGAGATATTTATTTAATCTCCGATTTCGATAAATCTCAGTATATAAGGTAATTTTGACCCAAAAAGTACAAAAATGGGGTGAATTTGATGACTGGTCGAATAGTTTGAGAGATACGGACAAAAATCAATCCAAATATTGCGATATCTCAGAAACTCTGCGTCCAACCATTAAATAAACCTGATTTTTATAATTTTTGGATCAAAATTACCCCAACCACCGAGTTTCATCAAATTTTTAAAGTGGAAAATTTTTATTCGTTTATTGTAGAGGGCTAATTTGTAAAAACGGATTGAAATTGAACTTAAAACTACTATATGCACTTTGTTTTCCAAGGTACCCGTTCGGCACTGCCTCGGTTGCCCTAATTTATTCAGTTAAACCCACGAATAATTTAAGAAACAGATGGCTGAAGCAAAATCAACAAATACTTAAATTGTTCGAATATAAAGCAGGAAGAAAAATTTACAAAACTTATTCTATCAAGAAAAAACAGAACTCATTGAAAGCAGTAAATTTTATACACAAAATAAATTGTTTAGAACAAACAAATTATTAAATTCTTAGGCTCCACTCCAACTATGTAAATCAAACTGTTACACATTCATTTGTTTTCAATAATAATAATTATTATTATTATTGTTACAATTAGAAGGAGAAAACTCATTGAAACATAAATAATATTTTTTTACACTTTCAATTTTTTGTGCTTTAATTCATAATTCATAATTCATTGAGTATATCAGAAAATACTTTATAGTTCAAAATGATGATTATAGTTCTGCTCTATCTATCATCATCATTTTAAACCATAAATTACAGATTTCTGTAAAAATTTAAAATAGTAAATGTCAGATTAAATTTTATATATTTATTTATTTTTTTAGTATATCTTTATAAGTTATAGCTCATGTGTTATTCTGAAGTATGAGATATATAGCTGTACAGTTTCCTTAAAAACCATTCACTACTTTTAGCGTGAAAGCGTAACAAATAAACAAACAAGCAAACAAACAAACATGCTTACTTTCGCATTTATAATATATAGAGATAGAGATATAGGACCATGCATATAAAATTTCAGCAATAAATTTTGGTATTTAATAAAGACGAAAGACATGATACATCCCTCATTCAACGAAATTCAAACATTAACATTATACACATGCTTAGTAATAGTTTTTTTTTTTTTTTGTTATTATTATTATTACTATTATTATTATTATTATATTTTTGAACAAAAGAATGTAATTTAATATACGCATAACAAATGAATTTTAATTACGTTCGTTAAATTTTTTTTGTTATAAGCATTTGTTTTAGAAAAACAAAAGACGTATATGTATATATTTTTAATAATATGAAAATATTAAAAACAAAAGCCACACAGTAATAATATTTTCTTTTTTAATAAATAATAACTTTTTCGCCAAACAATAATCATTTGTTTCAAAATACTATTAAAAAAAAAATACACTTTATTCTTTTTAATGTTATATCTATATACAAATTTTCAGCTGAATAAAGCGATTTTATAAAGATTAATTTAAGATACAATCTCATTGTGTTTGATAAAAAGAAATTATTTTCGGGAATGAAAAAATGACTCATTGTAATGATGTTCAAATTATTTTAATTTTTAATTTTATGATATTTTTCGGCTTATCAAAAATTAGTATCCATTCTTTTGGAATTTTGATATGATTACTTAAACTATAGAAGAACTTTTTTTGTATGTCTATTTTTCTATTTTCAATGAGCATTCCTTCATTATTCAAGAGTCGGAAAAATTGTGACTGTTTAAAAAAATACTGAACTAATTTTCAAATATGTGAACGAACACGGGTCACTTTAATGTTTTTTTTTTCATTCTGGACAACACTGAAGTACTTTTTTCCTAAAAAAGAAGCTACACGTTCTCGCAGCTGTTGCTGATATTAGATCCGATGGATTTAGAAATTCGAAAAATACTTTTTTTCTTCTATTTGTTACATGAATGAGCTTTTATTAAATACCCCCTTATTCTTAAAAAATTGACTACAACCTAGGTACCTACTCTATTTTTTTTTTCATATTTCAATTTTTTTGTTGAAACTGATCTCAACGACTACAATTTGCAAATTTCGAGTTAAATAATACGCATAATTTACTAAATTCAATAGTTTCAATCCATAATCTCCCCGAGCTAAAATGAATAGGTGTTTGAAATATAAAAAGCTAGCGCTCTTCTGTATTGATAATAAACTTAATTTTTATGCGAGCTTTTTTGTTCTATAAAACAAGATTAATAGCCAAATTTTGGAAAATGGCATTTGTAATTAGCACGGTGTGAAAATTTGAACGTTATGATCGCCCAGCTACCAAACGAAACAAGTTGGCATTAGGGCAAGTATAGCGGAATCAACTTATTTTGAAATGCACTATATCTGGTAGAGCATTTTATAGCCGGGTTAGAAATACCCTGTTTGTACCTACGAGATACATACCCAAGTTTAAGAAAATGGTTATTGTAGTTAATTAAAAAAAACAAAATGGTTTGAAATTTGAACTTTCGGATCGTCTAGCTGCGAAACGAAACATGTTAGTAGTAGGGCAAGTATAGGGGAATCAACTTATTTTGAAATTCACTATATCTGGTGGAGCATTTTATAGACCGGTTAGAAATACCCTGTATGCCCTGTAACCGTTACACATTTAAATATTTCTGCGGGGCTTGCACGTGATGTTTTTATTATTATACCTTTATTTTTATTTATTTAAATATCCATTTATTTTTATTTATTTAAATATAATAATGTAATGGTTCAGGAAAAAAAAAACAAATGTGTTAATTGAACTTTAATTATGTTTTCAAATTTAACTCTCATTAAAAATAAAGGATTTTGTAAGTATCTCAAAACATTAATTACTCTTTTATTGAGTTTTAATAGGTTAATAATTATTGTACTATGTGATACAGGAATAATATTGGATGTTGAATAACCTTGTAAAATGTAACATCTGAGAAAATGACCTTAATCAAAATTACAATCTGTTAGAAAATAGAGTACTTAATTAAAGTTAGCCATTAAACAACAATTAGTAATCCTGTGTTTGATTTATATTCTTATTGGTTACTAAAGCTCATAAAAACACCGGATGAAGCAGTCACTGGATGCTTAGAGACGAGAATGTCTAGAAGAGAAATTTTCATTTGCTGCTTAATTTTCTTTGAAAACTAGAATTTGCAGAAATATTCACAGAAATATTTGCAAAATATTTTGCTCGGCCTTGGATAGTAGAAAAGGAATGCTCCCGTAAAATCGGCACTGATAATGATCCTAGGACTGCCTGGGATAATATTCTTTAGAGTTCTTTTAAGTAAAATGAAATAAAAAATATAGGAATACTTAAAAGTCAATCAAATTATTACGATAATATAATGTAGTTACAATTATTGCTATTTTTGGAGTCAGTGTCAGCCAAGGGAACAACTGTGACAGAACAGTGTGCTACATTAACTTGGCTAACACCGACTCTAAAATAGAAAATTGATTGATTTTTAAGTAGTTTTTTTTTTATCCGAATAACCATGTATGTGAGGTTGCAGATGAAACATACTCTGATTAAATAAAATTAACTATTTATTTCGTATTAATTTATATTATATAATTAATTTTTAATTAGTGAAGGTTTTTTTTGTCTAAATAAGAATTGAAAAACAATACAAGAATCCAATTTTATGGTTTATTTCACTTGAGTGGAATTTTGTAACTATATATAATAACTTTTGGCTTTAAACCATAAAAAGCAGGTACTATACGATTAAGAGGATGGAAAATCGATACATAAAACTAATTTACTCTGCATCTAATCAGCACTTTGAAATTGCGGTATAGACATATTTTAATAATTTTGAACATGTCGTAAAAATTTGGAAGTCTTATGGATAGGACCTTTTATTCGTGCTAGATATTCCGAAACGTTTTCAAGAATCAAACTTCTATACTTTCGAGCAAGTGTGATATTGTTGTAGAATTGTACATACTACCCAATACACAGCTTCTATAATTGCAAGATCTTCGATATTTTTCTAGCTTGATGCTCTTTATGGATTTGTTAAATCATTACCAGATAGAATCAGTTCTGAAATGAGTAATATACAAAATAAAAATTAAACTGATTAACGAAATAATTATTGAAGAATATCACGAAAATTGTTGATTGTGAATTGACGTGAGTCACATGGCTGCCTCAAGGTGATATTATTTTTTAAATTTTAGTAATTATATGTAGAATAATATAATTTTAATGTCACATCTTGGTTGTGCTTATCAGCTGGAACACGAATTTGAAAAATTGAATCGTGCATGTGTAATTTCTTTTTTAACAAATTTTTACCGAAATCCATGATTTCGTTTACCGTAATCCATTTGACGTTTTAAACATCTGCCTATAAGACTTTTTTAATTTGTTTAAATATCGTCAAACAAATCCCTTTCGAAGTAATTGAATTTTTTTAAAGCCGTGGCCAAAAAGCGTATCAACTTTGTTTTGTACAATATACGTAGAAATTGTATGGTTCCTTTCAACTTAAGAATCAGGTGTAAGAATAAGTTGTTGTTTAGTAAACAGGCGAATATACATGCTTGTTTACGCTATACGACACGGAAGAGTATGGCTGAATGGCTTGATTTTAACAACATTTTCTTTCTCGAATAGATTCAGGGTTATTGGCTGTATATTTTAAAATTATTTTCGTAATATACAGCTTTGGAAAATTATACGTTAAAATTTTTACAATAATTTTAGAAAATACAGAACATTTCGAAAATCGCGAAGTTTAACTGAAAATAAAATGATAAACAGAATGTTCGTTTAAAAAAAAAACTGTGATGCATTTTGCGTTTTCGGTCATCCTGTATATTACGAAAATAAATTTTAAAAGGTACAGCCAATAAACCTTTATCTATTTCTTTCAGACAATTTTGTTGAAATCAAGTCGTTATAATAATCCACAATCTTCCGTGGCTTATAGCGTGAACAACTCTGTATATTATATACCATTAATTATTTAAATAATCAAAAGTAAATCTATTGTTATGTCCGTTACAATATCAATTTGTGTTATCAAACTACGCTTATTCTTTCCTATCTACATTTATCGAAAATTTACTGATTTTCCAACTAACGGATACAAATTCATGACTTAGGAGCCACTTTTGCATAAAATAGACGTAAACAACATCAGACATTTAAAGGATGTATGAGCATGACAACAATGTTTGATTTAAAAGCTCAAAATTGTTTGTAGGTAGTCTTTTACTCAAAGAATATGTGGTTAAAATTTCAGCTTAGGTACCCGTGCAAATTTTTAAGAAAAAAGTCATTACAAATCGATATAAAATACATTGGCTCTAATGGAGGAATCTCAAAAAACGACATATTTTGGAAGTTTTTGATAATTTTCATTTGGAATGAATGAAAACAAATTAAAAAAAAATTTTTTAATAGAAAGTAAACATATTAGCAATGAATTAGAAAAGAAAAAAACTAAGTGTCACCGTCCATATAAGGGATGTAAGAGCAGAGTAGATTAAGGGTTGAAATTATTTTTATCTTATTTTCAACTTTGATGATGAATTTTGTTATAACTTCATGAATGTAGACGAAAAATAAGAATAAAATTTTTCGATATGTGTCTTGGTTTTCGAAATATCGAAAGCTAAATAATTAAACAAAATTTTCAATTTTCGATATTTTGAAAATTAAGCCAGATATCGAAAAATTTTATTCTTACTTTTCGTCTTATATCGTCAAGTAATAATATAAATTTATCATCAAAATTGAAAATATCTATTTTTAAATTTGTGCCCCCACTACCATGCTCATACATCCTTAAGTAAAGTATAAAGCAACAATAATGATAATAATTAAAAACATACGAGTTTTAATCACGTTAGTTACACATACATATCCTGTATTTAGTTATATGTTAGTTATTATAAATATTTATCATAACAATGGTAATTATCTGTACCTATAAAGTATATTTTTTATTATGGATGATAACCAAATTAGGATCCTACCTATAAGTAAGTTATTTAGTACTTAGAGCTACGTACCTACATATGTGGTATTATAGATAATCATAATATATATACTATAAGTATATTATTGATATAGGTAATATTAACTATTTTCTATTTATAAAACTAACATTAACATAAAAAATTAACTATATATTGTGAAAGTTTTTATGTATGTATGTGAGTGAATACGTTATAAGTAAATTGCGTAAATTTATCTATCTATCATAAAGATTTGTACCCCAAAACAAACTGGTTGTAGCTACACTACGCAAATTTATTAAGGGAACAACATTTTTATACAAAGTTTTACCTAAATTTCAAACAGCTGTATCTCCGCGAAAAATCATCGAAATCGGAACTTCAATGGCTCATTTAAAAACTTGAAAAATTGTACTCTCTAGTTTTGAGTTCTATTGCAGGCATGTCGTTTGCCTATGCAAACGTGGCTTTGAGAAGACACTCATACTTCTCTATAATACTCCCTTAAATACGAGTAAGACTGTGACAACCAAAAATACGCGTAAGACAGAAGACAACATTTTTTTTCTCCCCTTTTCATTACTATAAGAAAAACTGAGATGGGTAGACGAGTCGTATACTCGTCTCACTTCCTCCTCTATGAGAAATATGGACTTGGATGAAGACACACATAATAAAGTTTATGGCACCCAATAAAGTTATAACAATGGTGACTTCGACTTAAAATAGCTCGCCCGTGCCTGAATTCTATTGGTTGAAAATTTTTATTACCTCTTGCCGCTTTGAACGGAGGGTTGAAAAGGTCCATAAATTTTAGTTAAAGTTTAGAAGCGTACCAAAATTTTAAAAGTCATTTTACAACAAATTTGTTTAAACCACTGGAAAGCTTGTTTATTTTTCTTGAAAAAGAGCTATAAGAAATTCTCGTACGAGCTTTTTGAACTAAGATATTTGCATTCCAAGGAAAATTAACTCTTCTGGATTGAAAATCCTTCATCTTTCGAAATAACCATCGCACTGTAATTTTTTTCATATCTTTCGAAAACTTTTAAGCGCTGGCATAGGTACTGTTTTGTCCAATTTCGAAAACTAACGCGCAATTTAGCTACTTACATGATTATCGTAAGTTTTTGTATAAAATTTTTTTCAAATAAGTAATAATGTAATAATCATGATTGCTGAATAATTATCATTACTCAAATTGTTTATAAATTGACAAAAAAGTATGTTCTTGCAGCTAACTTCACTTACAACTCTCGGCTTCGTGAAAAATCTTAAACGAAGTTTTGGTACGCGAAGTTTAGATAAGGCCCAATGAATGAATTTGGGACGGCCGATAAATCCAAAGTGAGAAATATTATTATCTGACTTACTTTGTCGAAATTGTCTCTTAAACTTAAAACGATTTTTTTTTGACACTAGATTTTTCGAGCTGGTTGACATTTCAAGTTCTACTCGACCGATTCGTTTGGAACCTTCGATTTAAAAAATTTCAATTTTGAGTATTCGAAAAGGCCAAAAACAAGAGGTCAAGACAAAAATTATTGTTCTTTTCGACGCCCTTTGCAAATTTTTATTTTTTTGAGTGAGGTCTAGACGATAGCCATTTTAATTATGAAGGCAGTATATTCTCCTTTCATCGGATAAAAAATGACAAATATAATATGAGTAATACTGAAACTTTAACCATTAACAGTTCATAACTGTTGACTGGTTAAGAACAAACTTGACATTATTAGTTATAACAAATAATAATAGATAATTATTATTATCATACTTTTGTTCTGTTATTGTTATTTTTCTTTTTTGTTTGGGTATAATTCATCAATAATATTTATATTTCATGAATATATTATTATAATAATTATTATTTATAGAATAGAAATTTTATGTTGATAACAATGATTTAATCATGTTTGATATTCCTAAAACAATGGTCTGTTAATGATTCAAATATTCAAGAATACATTTGATCTACCCACTATATAAATTTAGTAAGTTATTTTCAAGAAACTACTGTCATACTTCTGCGTGTGTCACAGAATCGATATTCTCTGAAAATATATTCTCTACTGTGCTCATACATCCTTAATAAGTCGGGCACAATGGGATTTTTTGTATTCAATAATTTATTATGGTTTTAACTTTAATTTAACTGGTTTTTTTTTTAATTTCCACCAACTAGTTTTGGAAAAATCTATGAAAAAATATCATCCACCTACCGTTTTACCATAAGATCAATGTCTTATGGGAAATATGTCTAATTTTGAAATCATTTGTTTATTTAAATAATTGAGCATTTAGAAAAAATCGAGCCTCTTATCCAAAATTATCCTGGCACTCGTCCTTAACTCAAATATTTCTTATGTTTTTTGTCTTATTTATTCTTCGATATTGTACTTTGTTTGCCGTAAGTCAACTTACACAGTATGTATAGTCATCGAACCTCAAGCCATGGGGTAAGTAAACTAATATTTCGAGCTATATAAAAACAAGTTTATATACCATACATCAATTAATTACTATGTGTTTTATGAAAGGTGAAAGTGTTTTCACGTTAAGGATGTATGAGCATGGTAGTGGGGGCACAAATTTAAAAATAGATATTTTCAATTTTGATGATAAATTTATATTATTACTTGACGATATAAGACGAAAAGTAAGAATAAAATTTTTCGATATCTGGCTTAATTTTCAAAATATCGAAAATTAAAAATTTTGTTTAATTATTTAGCTTTCGATATTTCGAAAACCAAGACACATATCGAAAAATTTTATTCTTATTTTTCGTCTACATTCATGAAGTTATAACAAAATTCATCATCAAAGTTGAAAATAAGATAAAAATAATTTCAACCCTTAATCTACCCTGCTCTTACATCCCTTATATGGACGGTGACACTTAGTTTTTTTCTTTTCTAATTCATTGCTAATATGTTTACTTTCTATTAAAAAGTTTTTTTTTAATTTTTTTTCATTCATTCCAAATGAAAATTATCAAAAACTTCCAAAATATGTCGTTTTTTGAGATTCCTCCATAAGAGCCAATGTATTTTATATCGATTTTTAATGACTATTTTCTTAAAAATTTGCACGGATACCTAAGCTGAAATTTTAACCACATATTCTTTGAGTAAAAGACTACCTATAAACAAATTTTGAGCCTTTAAATCAAACATTGTTGTCATACTCATACATCCTTAATAGATAATTAAAATTATAAAATATATGACATCCAAGGTAAAATTTAGTCAACCCCTGGTTTCTACAGAGTAAAGTCAAAGTAGTACTTGGACTTGATATCTTTTGAATCAAAAATCAATGTTTTGCTTCGGTTTGGTTAAGAATAAAGATCTATTGAGACTTTAAAAATAATTATTTTATTGGAAAATTTTCGAAATTCGAATGGAAACATTTTATAGTCGTATTAAAAAAGTGACTAACAAAAATTTACATTTTATTGAAAAAGTAATACGATCAATATATTTTTAGTACCAATACATAAAAAAAAGGTGTTATTTGTATGTTAATTAAATTTTAGAACACTCATTCGTACCTACATAAATATATTCTACCTACAAATATAAAAGCATGAGTATACATAATTTAAAAGTGTTAAAAATGCCCTAGTTTTAAAGTTAATTAACATGCAAACCAACACTTGAAATATTTGCGACGCGACAAGGTAGTACCTACATCATTAAATGGATATGATATACATGTATAATGGATATAATATTATACCTATATAGAGTACAAGAGGGCACAGCACTAAGCCCTATTTTTCGTACAATAAATAATTAATCTGTAACGATAGGTACATATAAAACCGAATTGTTTTTTTAATTCGATTAATTGGTTTAATATATTTATTGGTGAATAATTTAATTTCGTATTTGTTTAACACCGAGCAAATGTTTTCATAACCTCTTAGTGTATAAACAGGGTTCTTTGCCTGCCATATCACAAATTTATGATCAGGAGCCTATAATGAAGGGAAAATTTTCATAATTCTTCTTGTCGGTCTTTTGAAGATTATTAAAAAAACATAATAGGGATGTTGACTAAATTTTTTATCACTTCAGGTGAAAAATCCTCATTGGACGAGCAGAAGGTAAAGTTGGTTTTTGAAAAGCTTTAGTAAGTATACAACATATGCACGTTTAAAATCCTAATTAAACAAGTGAAAACAAACAATTGACTGAATTCATTGTTGCAATACCATGTATACACAGTGCTGAATGCACTGTCACATTACACATATATACATAACTGATATTCCCATGTAATACATATACTGCACAATTTGACCCTAATTTGCACCCTCACGGATACACAGTGATGTTTATGAAAAAATGTTTCAAACAAAAGTTGTTCAATTTTTTATAAGATACATATTTTACATTTAAACTTTTGTTCTATCTCTAACGGTTTACAAGATGGCATAGTATCAATATTTTTAAGTGTTACAAACTTGGGACTAAGCTTACATGGTATAACAAAGAGGAGGATATAATTCATTGATGTCATTGCATGGTAAAAGGAGATGGACAACAATTTTCGAATGCTTCTAACTTCTTCGTTCTTTTATCAATTTAAATTTCACTTTCAAATTTTGTTATGGTATCAAAACTAGTTTTACATTTTTATGAAAAATATGGAAAATTCGATATCAAGCTACTACTTTATTATCTGAATATAATAAATTAAAGAGAATTGAAAAAAATACACTCGAACCAGGACTCGAACCCGGACTTCTTGGATTCTTGGAGTCCTGGTTCGAGTGTATTTTTTTCAATTCTCTTTAATTAAGATTACTAGACAATTATTTGTCAAATTAGTTTACGATTGAATGTAACATATTATATATCAAAATTAGTCAAACAGACCATGATGTAAATATTGTGTGCATAATTAAATGTGAACAACAATAATAAGTAAGAATATAATAAAGTTCGTAATGTTCAATCTGAATATCAAAACGAAGAGTCATAATGTTCTTATAAAAACCTTTTCTCCGAGTTTTTCATACGTGAATCAATAAGCCTAAAATTTCGCCGTGTAAGCTTCGTTATAATACCATATCTTAAATTTGAAAATGATAATAATAAAAATTTGGTAATAAAAAAAATGATATTTCAAAATAAATTTTCATTTTAATGCTTCTTAAATTCGAATTTAATATAAATAAGTAGACGATGATTTTATTACTATATAGCAACTTACTTAACGTATTTTTTTTTATAATGATATAAAAATAATAATAATATGGGTGGAATAGGTCCATTCCGTTCGATGATCGTATGGTATCATCATCGTATCATTTTATAATAATTTAATATAAAAATAAACGAACCAGTTATATTGGATTATTATAATAATTATAAAATATAATATTAAATTATTATAAAAATTGCAACATACGCTATAAATATTAATAATAATAATAAAAAGAATATTTGAAATTTAAAAATAATATAAAAAAAAATTATTAAAAATGCTGTCGTTATGAACGTATCCGACATACCTAAGTGGTGATTAGGAATTTTATATATCGATGCAATTTTGGTAATAGGGCTAGGTTATTTAAGCAATGGTTTAATCAGATTATCTCCAAATCTATATAAAAGAAATCTACACAGATGTGAAACACAGGTAGGTTCTAAAGATCAAAGTTCATAGCACATTTGTTTGACATGCAGTGAACGGATGATGAATAGAAAAAACCATTTACTTTAACAAAAAAATTGGTTTTTTTACTTTTGTAATGAATTAAAACATTCATTCGTCCATCGAAAGAGAATGCTTTTCCACAATTGATATTATCTCAAGAATCAACTTAGCGAAAAATAAATTGGCTTAATTGAACTTTTGTAAATAAATTATATCGAGGCTAACTAGGCAATAAGTAATGACTTTACTAATTTACTTAATAGCTTGATACCCGCCCGCTTCTCTGGTCTTAAAAGTAAAGACCACCGCCTAATAGAAAGACGAATTATTTATATTTTATTTTTGCTTAAAGCATAGATTTTGTATAAATATATTAATATGGAATTAATGTTATTTATCTAAATAACCGAAATTGTGCTTCAACAGAGGCTGAGTATCTGCTTAAATGTCTTTTGAGTTATCTTTTTGATGCCTACATTTTTCATATTTTTTTAAGTGCTTAAATACGAGCCAGACAGACAAGGTGTTGTGTTACTTAATGGCAGGATAAATTCACATAATTTTGCCCAAATTTTTATTTATAACAAATATTTGTTAAAAAAATATCCGGTCAATTAGGATGGTTTACCCATTTTCACTTAACACCCAGCCTTTTTTTCTGTCGAACTAATATCTCGGATTCTATTCGTTTAACACGGATATATCGGTATGGTATTCACCCCACATTTTAGTTGACGGAATCCTAAAAACAGATAATGTGTATGTCTTCATACACTAAACATGCGATATACATCCGATTCATAAACTAATTTCCTATTAATAAAAACATTGATATATATTTCAATCAAAGTGAATAACTAAGTAAGATTTCTTAAATAATAATCAGTAAGTTAATTAAATAGAGTAAATCGGTGTTCGTTGGTTCTAGTTTTTCGAGGATAGATAGGAAAGGGTAAGTAAACACAGAGCCACGAACTAGAAATTCGGTTTTTTTAAATAACCGTTTATTTTTTACTGTGTTTGACTATTAACTAGTGAAGAGCTGTAAGATTTAAACCTGAGTAGTCGTTGGAAGATTTTCAACAGCGCAAGAGTAAAATATATGAACCTTAAGACGGGCCACTCTCTTAAGGCGGGCGCGTAGCCATTGGCAATTACTGATTTGTGCAGGTAAAAAATCTACTAAAAGCAGTTTAAAATTATTTGGATAGGCGAGCGTAATCAATTTGTAGATAACACTTTCACCGAAAAGCACTTGGAGGTCATAAAAGCACCAAAAGCACTTGTCCGTTTGTTAAAAAAATTGATGTACAGAATGATACTGAAGAGATAAAATACATGGGGCAATTGTAATGTAAAAACAGCGGTCGATTCAACCATATAGCCCTTTTCACTGCCTAAAGTTTAACTTCTTTTACTGAATTTTTTTTAAAGTGTTTTATTTCCATGTAATTCCATAATAAAAGTGTTTCTAATTAATTTTTTCAATTTTTCCATTTTATTCCAAAAAAAGTATTTTACTTTTAAATATCAGATTCTTGTTTAAAACTTTTAATTTCACTATAAATTCAATCTCCATGAAAAACACTATAATTTCTTTTCAATTTAAATTTTATTTACATAATTTATTAAATAATAAAAAAAAAGTATACCATTATAATTTTACTTGTATATTATCATCAATTTAATTTAACATAAAAAAATATAAGAATTAAATCAGGTCATTTTTATTCTTTAAAAACAACAGACATATTATATTACTTAAAGAAAAATAAAAAAGTGATCAAATTTTTTTTATACTTTTTTTTTTTTTTTTTTTTAAATCCAACCATCATAAATTATGTTAAAATATTTTATCTGCACATAATACTATAATATTTAAAATTAAATATTTTTTGTTTCAGGTGTGAAATTTTAATTGAAATTTGTGCTACTTCTTCTTGACTTTCATATAATCGAAGGAAAATGTAGTCCTCAGAACTATAATGATGCAAATCTAACCCCCATTTGTAACAAAGTTCGATCTAGTTTTAGTATCTAGGATTCTATAATTCTCATCGTGATTTTTTTGTATTTGTTAACAAATAAATATTTTTAAGGTGTTAATAGGCTTATACCCTTTTCTTTGATTATATTGATTTTAATTTTTACATTGCTGTTTTCAATGTCTTATAACCAATTACTAGGTTAGGTTAGGTTAGAGTTCCTGTCCTGGGGTGGAACACACTTAGGCCATAGGGTCCGTTGTGATACCGAGAGTTGGCCTATCCCCGACCACTACTCCATGAACCATTTGGAGCTGTTTAAGAAAAGCAGGAGAGCTTTGACGTCGGCGGATTTTAGGTTGGAGAGGTCGTCAAAGAGAGGCTGGCCCAAGTAAGTCCATCTCCTCATGACAAGAGCTGGGCAGTGACAGAGAAGATGAGACATTGTCTCCTCCACCTCACCACTGTGTCAGCTCCTGTAGTAGTCGTGATACACTGCCATGCCCAGGTGTTCAGCATACCTGCCGCCCAACCAATGTCCTGTAATAGCCGCATTTTCTTCTTTATCTAATTAGTATATCATATTCGAAATAAAATTGCCTATAAATAAAAAGAAAGTAAATTACTATAGATATCTTGTACCACATTGTGGAATTCCGCATGAGTCAAGCTACTGAATATCATATTTTCCAGTGGTTCAAAGAAAGTTCTGTATAAAAATATCTGTAAAAAACAGCCAGAACTTTTCAAGTAGAATTTTGTTTTCATATCGTTATTATGGGAGAAATTCGAGCCGGTACTCATCCATGCTTCTATTGTTAACAACATAAATTTCACAAACTGAACCTTTGAAATTCAAAAAAACTTCAAAATTAACTTATCATAATAATTATGGTCTTTCATATAAACGAGAATTTTTCTTCATTTCTTTATCTCTCTTTTTTATATTTTGAATATAATTAATTTATGACATATGAAATAAATAATTGTTTATAAATAAAAGATTAATTTTTGGATGAATCATTAAGATATAAATTTATATATATTATGTAGACTTTTATTAACAGATAATAAAATATAATGTGTGTTAAGTTGCACCATCTTCTTTAAAATCAATAAATAAGAAGCCTCAAATATTTAACTTAACGTTAGTACAAATATGAATTAATTCTCTGCTAAATCTTATTCACTTTTAGTTAAGGCGGTAGCCTTGGAGGAAATAATAACAACTGGGCCAACATTGATTCGTGTTCGGGAGGAAACTGTTGAGCATTGGGTTAAGCTTGCAAATCAAGACTCGTCCAATATTAAACTAAAATCGCATTATAAGTAAGGTTAGATTAGAGTGGCTGTCCTGGGGTGGGACACACTTAGACCATAGAGTTCGTTGTGATATCGAAAAAATGTTGGCCCATCCCCGACCATTACTCCATGAACCATTTGCAGCTGTTTAAGAACAGTAGAAGAGATTTGACGTCGACGGACTCCAGGTCGGAGAGGTCGTCAAAGAGAGGCTGGCTCAAGTAAGTCCATCTCCTCATGACAAGAGCTGAGCAATGACAGAGAAGATGAGACAGCTCCTGCAGTAGTCGTGATACACTGCCAGGCCCAGGCGTTCAGCAAGCCTGCCGCTCAACCAGTGTCCTTTAATAGCCACCACAACTTTGTGAACAGAGGCACTTGGAAGTGATATAAGATCTTCAGAACGCCTGCGATTGTACTCAGACCATATCTGTCTTGTAGTACCACAAGTACGTTCCTCCCTCCATCTAAGATTGGCTCTTTTTAAGATATCCTCTTTGAGGAGCAACTTGTAGTTCGCAAATGGAATTCCCGGATATTTATTGATGCTCGTGTCCGGCAGCATTGTGTCATTTCTTTTATAAAGTTGTTAAGTTTGCATCTATTTTTACCATTTTTTAAACTTTAGTATGACTTAACTTTACAGCCTAGATCACACGATGGTAAAAAAAAGAAGTGCTAGCTTCAGTGACAATCGTAAATAATTATTTTTAAATTGTTGTTATGAATAATCAAATAATGATTTTGAGTGTTTAATCTTATATATGCTTAACAATAATAAAATAAGTAGAGAAACCAGTTTTTTTTTTTTGACAGTGATAGAGAGTTAATAAATTCATGGTACAAACATCAATTAATTAAAATATTATTGTTTATTTTATTTTTTTATTTTTTTCGAAATTTTCTTTAAGTGGTTTGTGGAAAGTTGGTACATAATACATTAATTAAATTTTTTATTATTTATTAATTTACCCTTGAATTGACAGTTAATTATCTAAATTATATAGGAATATTTTATGAAATTTTTCCTATCATTCGAATAATTTAGATTTGGTAATTATGTTTACAAAACAAGTGAAAACTAACAATTGACTAAGTTAATTGTTGAAATACTATGTATAGAAATTGTTGGATATCAGTGCTTTTAAAACATTCAGAAGCATAGCGAAATTAATCTTTGTAGTGCTACATTCTACACTCTACTATTTGGCTTTCTCTAAAAAATACATATGATTTATAATATTAAGTGAGATGATACTTCATTAAATATTTCCAAAAAAAACACTATTCCCTGCGTTCTTAAAAAAAAAACGCTTTGTAGGCAGTCTGAATTTACAAGCTTTTCAAATGAAATATTTATACCAAAGTTTATAAAATTTTTACCACAACTCCATATATATTTCCAATTCGCTCCGAATCACATTAATAACCCATTTTTTTGAGTTAATTATTCTCGGATTACATTAAAAAACATAATGGTGTTGTTTTGATACTTTGACCATAAATTAAGATTAATGTTGATTGCAACATTTGGCGTCAAATACCAAAAGTTAATTATATACACCAAAAAGGATAAATATAAAATAAAATTTACAACCATTAATTATATTGTCTGGTTTATTTATATTCAATAGGTTTTATGTTTATCTTTTTTTGAAAAAAAAAAATCAAAATTGTTATACCATATTATACAGGTATACAAATATAAGGTAGTATGGGTCGTCAACAGACCATCTTGTTTTTCAAAATTTTGAATAACGTACAAATTCAATACACACATTACCATAATTTAATCATATTAATTAAACTGATTTTATAACAATTAATAATACATAAAATTCTATTATAAAAAAAATAAATAGTATTTTGACCTATCATTTGATTAGTTATTGCAGTTATAATTCCTATATTATCGACATATTTTACTCTAGAAATCTTCTGTATCATTATGAAAATAATAGATTTGGCAACGTTACAACGATTAAAAGCGAGTTATGGTTCTTTAAAATTTTCGAAGTCGATTGTCTATTTAATAAAAACAATTTTTTGTGGCATATTAATTAAACTTGTCAACCGATGTTAACGACGTCTCTTAATGATTTTTAAAGTTACTATACCTACTGTTAATGAAACATACGGAAATTATAATGTGAACTATGCTTAATCGTTAATACTTTTCGATAATGATCGATAACATGTATTTTTTTGTATATATAAATTCTTTAAACACTAAGCTTTTTTTGGTGCGTTATTATGTTAACACGGTTTTTTGGAAATATGACAATTTTGGTCTTGTATAAAGAATAACGCACGATCCCATTGGGTCAATGTTAAAGGTACGATTTTTAATTTTCAATGTTTCATTAAAAAAGTCGATAAGGCATTCTCAAACTTGAATGAAACATTATTTAGATGCTTATATTTAATATAATAAAAGACTAACTGCTCTAACTGCTAAAGGCTAAGTTTATTTTTATATTTTATTCATACTACCTTAAGTATTCACATATATGGGTGTAATTAATGGAGTGACTAATATTATATTATTTTAATTTTAAAATGAGCTTCATTACATAAAATATTTGATAGGTAGTCGATAATATAGGCCAACCTTTAAATATATAAAAATTACAGGAACTGATATATAAAAATTGGTATCTACCTACTCTCATCAAATTACGTGAAATTTAGTGAAGTTTTGGGTGCAGCCATTTCAAGTACGCCAATTTTTAACCTTTCACCTATAGAATAAAATTTTCATAGACGCAGAAAGAAAAAATGGTAATTTCTACGTTTCCACAACTTTTTGCAATTTACTCGAAATGCATTTTAGAGAAAAACTACTTGTACTTTAGATTCAGCACAATGAATCTTGAATCTAATTTAATCCAAACTTAGGAAATATGAAGATTAAACTATGCCAGAAAAGAGTGCTAACATATACTCTTTTACCGAGCTGCAGGCAGAGAAAAAAATAGAAGGAGCATTGCTTAAAAAACAATCAAATCAATTAATTAAAACAAATGATACAAAATGATCTATCATATATATTTTAAATAAACAAGAAATTATTATAAATTTAATATCAAATGTTTGATTAAAAAAATCTTCCGATATGGCTGTCAATATATTAACATATTAATATCAAACCGCATATTGTTAAACAATAGTTAATTTTCTATTCAAAATAATATCATATATAATTTCTCATACAAAGCCATTGTTTTTAATCCGAAAAAAGAAAAAAAATTGATACGACATTTTTATGTTTTGAGTGTTGTTGAAATATACAAATCAAGTAATGCCATTGACGTCACGAAGCAAAATTTAATTAATACCTTTAAAAGTAATGGAATATATTAATGCAGTCTTTCATGTTTTCAGTTGCATACATTGAAATGTGAATTTGTATTATCGTATCAATTTGATTTTTATTGTTTTAAAAATAATTTTTTTTCATAAAAATATTATTTATCAAAGATAATAAATGAGAATTGTAGGATATTTTGAAATAATTGTCGATTTTGGCCAGAATTTCCTAGATCAACTTTTGTATTATATAAATATATATTTCGACTACCACGTAATCATCCTGAATATGTAACCAGTCAGATAAATTATGCAATATAAAAACAAGGATTTATGACGAAGCTGGTCATAAATATAATCAAATAAAACAAAAGAATTTCTTAATTAAAGCTATGGAATTCATTTGTGATATAAATATAAAACCTAAAAAAGGGGAGCTTTAAGATGTCGAAATAATGACAACTTCCTAATTTTGTATGTAGGTATAAGTCGCGTCAAATATCCGATTGATTATATACAAAATTCCCCGATTATTTGCGATTAATTTGAAATTTTATTGGCTGGGAGCCAAATCGAAGTGTAGTAAAGCAGATCTTGAAGAGGATTGAAGAGGAGAACAAAATTAGGAATTTCTATGATTTTGCAAATTGTAGATTTTTATCAAATAATTCGCTGAATGTGAAAGTTATTGGTCCAGCCTTCAGAGCCGATATCTACAACGGCTTGTTTATAGATTCTAAAATACGATATAATAATATATATACGATAGATATTAAAATACGATATAACATAATATTAACATTTTATTACAATTAATTGATCAATATCATAGAAAACCGGTTTAGTCTAGATCATTATTAATATTACATACTCATAAATTGTTGTATAAAAACGTATACCTATATTATATTAACAAAAAAATATTTTATATATGCATTAAAGTATGATTGATTTTAACAGAAATATTACAGAATACATCAAAAAAGGTGTAACTTAATCTGCGCTATTTCTCATCAAATTTCTAAATTTCAAGTGTGTTATCAAAATCATTTGTAATCAGAAAGAAAATTTTTGCGAATAAATATGAGGTTTCAGCGTATGAGGTGTATTTAAAAAATCGACTGTGACAAGTGAAATTTACAAAATTTAAAAAACCCCAACAAATGCGATTTAATTCTTGAAAACCGAATTTTGGAAATTTTGCTATAAAATGTTCTCAGTCAAGTCGGTTCGACCGCTTAGGGGCTACGATGACACTGAGAAACACACAGACGCACAAATAAACACTTTAAACTTATAACACTCCTGAAATCAATATCATAGTGATGGTCAAGAACATCAGATGAGATGAAAAGGATACATAGAGATCTATCATTTTTTTGGACCAATTTTTGGAAATATTTTTAATTAAAATTGAAATATTTGAGTTGAGTTTGTTCTTTTGAATTATTGTTTTGAATTACCTTATTATTTTACCATTTCACTTTTCGAAATGAATTGAGATTATCGAGATTATCGAAATGAATGATTGATTTTACTTAGTTCTTCGGATTGCTTTAATGGTAAATTTCGATCGTAAAAGGTAACAGATAAAAAACTTTAAAGTAAAAAATCTACCATAAAGGTGTTGGGTCTACCATTTCTACAATCATATTCATATTATTTCCAAAAATAATCTATTATAAATTATTCTTAAAAGAAGCAATTTCCAGTGGTAATGTATTTTCATGCTATAAATAATTCACACATTCTTTTTAAATTATATATAGCTAGTTTTACCTTGGCTGAGAACATTCCTTTAAAAGTATAAATAATACGTACACACAAAAAAAAATTAATTTCTTTTATGAAAGAAAACCTTGAACTTAATTTCGTTTAATTTACAAAATAAAAAAATATAATCGATAATATACTTATATTTGGTTGGAAATCTAAAAAGTAAAATATACAGAACCAAGATATTGTTCTAAATTTCAAACAGCTGTATCTCCCCGAAAAATCATCAAATTTGAAACTGCTATAGCTCGTTTGAAAACTTGTATTTTCTAGTTTTAGAATCTATTGCTAACAAATTCTTATCAACCCTTGCCACTTTGCAAGGAGGGCGGAAAAGGTTAGAAATGTTATCACTAAAGTTTATATAAAGCTTAGAAGCGTACCAAAATTTTAAAAGTTATTTTATAACAAACATTTTAAGATTACTCAAGATTACTCTTGAAAATGAGGAAAAAAATTTTGGTATGAGCTTTTTGGACTAAGATATTCGCTTTCAAAGCAAAATTGACACTTCTGGATTTATAATCCTGTATCATCTGAAATAATCATCGCACTGAAATTTTTTGCTGATATCATTCGAAAACTGAAACTGCCTTCTTGTAACCCCTTCAACATTTCTCAACTTTTCAACTCTCCGAACAAATAAGCGAGAAGTGATAAAAATATTTGAGCACTAGATTCCAAAACTAGAAAGTACAAGTTTTTTAATAAGCATGATAAGATTTTAAATAAGGCTTTTTTTGTATAAAATGGGGGTCAAGTGAAAAAATGCCTAAAATATGAAAAAAAGTCTGTTTTTTCACATGTTTTTAAAACGAAAATTGGGATAGCCGAAAAATTTTATACAAAACAATTTATAAGGGCTTACAAGAAGGCAGTTCCCATCACCTCCACCAAAGCTCGAAATTTCAATTTCCTAAGCTCTTCCAAGTAAAAAAACAGTTACAATTTCCTCGTCTAGTGGTATTTA
Organism: Chrysoperla carnea; assembly: GCF_905475395.1. Lineage (NCBI taxonomy): Eukaryota > Metazoa > Arthropoda > Insecta > Neuroptera > Chrysopidae > Chrysoperla > Chrysoperla carnea. The sequence goes on from NC_058338.1 coordinate 21,047,795, forward strand.
GTCAAAGAATCATCAGAGGATTATTTCTGTTACATATGGTAAATTAATCAATAAGTTTCCACTGGCTTTTATGGATGAGAACAAAAAATATATATTGAAAATGAAATAAAATAATTTTGAACCTTGAATTATAATTAAAAATTGATTGAATTTGAAGATTAATTTGTTTCTTTATTATTTTTTGTAGATGTAAATTATTGAATGATTAATGTGCAAAACATAATATAAAGAATTTTTTAAATGAATACATTTATTGTGTGAATTTTTTTTTTTTTTTTTTGGTCACATAAAGGTTTTAATTTGCATAATTAGTTTAGTAGGTGTCAAATACATTGTATACAAGTATGTAAGCTATATATATAAATGCTATTATGCATATTGCTGTATTTATATTAATTATTAAGATGGTTTAATTTATTAATTCAATTTGTTTTTGAAATTTATTTCATTTTATTATTATTCTTATTAACATTTCACCTAAATGATCTTGAGTATACTCCACCGAGCGAGAGGATTTGATTAATCTTTTCTACATATACTTAAAAAAACCCTTCAGTATATAAGGTAATTTTGACCCAAAAAGTTCAAAAATCGTGTTCATTTTATGATTGGATGGGTAGTTTCTGAAATATCAACCAAAATCGAATATGAATAGCGATTTGCTCCGAAATTACCCATCCAATTTATATTATTATTGGATGGGTAGTTTCTGAAATATCAACCAAAATCGAATATGAATAGCGATTTGCTCCGAAATTACCCATCCAATAATAATATAAACGCGATTTTTGTGTTTGGTGGGTCAAAATTACCATATAAACTGAGTTTTATCAAAATTGGCTTCAAAAAATTTTTCTCGATTTTTTCGATTTTTTTTGAAGGGGTACCCCTTAAAAAAATTGCAAAAAATCGAAAATTTTTTGTCGTCTCCAATTTTGATAAAACTCAGTATATAAGGCAATTTTGACCCAAAAAGTTCAAAAATCGTGTTCATTTTATGATTGGATGGGCATTTTCTGAAATATCAACCAAAATCGCATACGAATAGCGATTTACTCCGAAATTACGCATCTAATAATAATATAAACGCGATTTTTGTGTTTTGTAGGTCAAAATTACCATATAAACTGAGTTTTATCAAAATTGGCTTCAAGAAATTTTTTTCGATTTTTTCGATTTTTTTTGAAGGGGTACCCCTTAAAAAAATTGCAAAAAATCGAAAATTTTTTGTCGTCTCCAATTTTGATAAAACTCAGTATATAAGGCAATTTTGACCCAAAAAGTTCAAAAATCGTGTTCATTTTATGATTGGATGGGCATTTTCTGAAATATCAACCAAAATCGCATACGAATAGCGATTTACTCCGAAATTACGCATCTAATAATAATATAAACGCGATTTTTGTGTTTTGTTGGTCAAAATTACCATATAAACTGAGTTTTATCAAAATTGGCTTCAAGAAATTTTTTTCGATTTTTTCGATTTTTTTTGAAGGGGTACCCCTTAAAAAAATTGCAAAAAATCGAAAATTTTTTGTCGTCTCCAATTTTGATAAAACTCAGTATATAAGGCAATTTTGACCCAAAAAGTTCAAAAATCGTGTTCATTTTATGATTGGATGGGCATTTTCTGAAATATCAACCAAAATCGCATACGAATAGCGATTTACTCCGAAATTACGCATCTAATAATAATATAAACGCGATTTTTGTGTTTTGTAGGTCAAAATTACCATATAAACTGAGTTTTATCAAAATTGGCTTCAAGAAATTTTTTTCGATTTTTTCGATTTTTTTTGAAGGGGTACCCCTTAAAAAATTGCAAAAAATCGAAAAATTTTTGTTGTCTCCAATTTCGATAAAACTCAGTATATAAGGTAATTTTGACCCAAAAAGACAAAAAATCGGGTGCTTTTGATGACTGATCGAATAGTTTCTGAGATACGGACTGAAATCGATCCAAATATTGCGATATCTCAGGAACTTTGCATCCAATAATTAAACTAACCTGATTTTTATAATTTTTGGATTAAAATTACCCCATTCACCGAGATTCATCAAATTCATAAACAAAATTTTTTTTGATGTGAAGGTGAATTAAGCGGTGGCTTTTACTTTTAAGCCCAATGAAAAGGACGGGTACCATGCTAGTCAATAACAAATTTCCAATTCAACAATTTGCTATCATCATTGGCGTACACAAATGACTATTTCTAGGGAGGCTCCAATCTCTTGATGTAAAATTGTGGTGAGTGTACATAATAGAAAATTTAAGTTAGTTTGCATGTCTGCTGACAAAACATATAGTCAGACAAAATAAGCATTTTCTTTCAAGAAGTATCTACCTACAATTTTTACATAAAGAAAAAGTTCTTCAAAAATTTCATAAATCACTTTTATTATATAAAATTGAGATAACCTTGATGGATTTATTAAATAATAACAATTATTATTTCTTATCAATATTTTATTTACATAAAAATTATCATATGAATAAACAAAATACATATATTGACAAAAGTATACCTACTGAATCATATTTATATAAATTGTATTTAATTTATTTATATATTAATAAAATTTTTATTGATATTCTACATGTGGTAGCAAATAGTTAAATAAATAATCACTCATTTTGTACATTCTCATTTCTCAGAAACTCATAATTAAATAAACTATGGAAAAAACTTATATACATACACGAAAAGTAAATATCAGTTAATAAAAACATGTTTAGTAAAAAAAATTTAATAAATCAATACACTGGACTTCTAGATTAAGAACAGAAAGGGAAAACTTATGAACTTCGAATAATAACTCTATAAATGATAAGATGCCGTGGAAGTATTTACATATATTCGTTGTGTGCGTAGTCATGGTAGGGACAATAAAATCGATGCCAGCGCTTCCAGTGAATTTTGGCGATAAAGGAGGCTGTTATGATTAATTTGCAATTATTTACATATTATTGTTATAGAAAATGTCAAATGAAAATTATTGAAAAATACAAATTAATTAAACTTAATGCATTGAAAATTGTGAAAATAAGAAATCAAATTGCACAAATATTATTTTTCAAATGTAAATTATCATAATTATTTATTTAAATTTGAGACACAATAATATTAAATTTTCAATGTAAGTCATAAATGCAACCCATACAATTATATATGCATCCATACAATTATATAATTATAGTAGTGTATCGTTACCATGGAAACGTCTTCAATAAAGCTCACACACGGTGCAAATATGTTTCTATGGTTGGTAAAAAAAGATTAAAAACTCATATAAAATGATCCGATCGTGAAAAGAAAAGTTTCATCATACCAGTAACTTATGAAACATTTTAAAGTTACGTTCACTGCGACCTGAAACCCATGTGGATTTAGGCTTTTTGGAACTATATCCCTTATCGCACGTTTCTAATATGTTTGCGGGTTGAGAGAACAGAAATTTTTTGTCTAATAAATATATTCTATTTCTATGGTAAAAAAATATAGTGCAACAAAAAAACAACAGCTATGTAATAATCATTAAAGCTATATAATTAAGTAATTGATTCTGATCTTTGGTAATTTCTGATTGTTCTGTTCAAAGATGGCATTTGATATAAAACTTTAAAATGACTTATTTTACGATTTCTTTATATTTTTATTATAGTAATAGTTGATAAGAAAATGTCTATTTTCAGAACTTGGTAAACGAAATAAAATCATTCAATACCATTAATACCATTTCGGCATGGTGCTTATTATTCAATAATACATAATTTATAACAAAAAGAACATAGTTCCTACCGGTTGCCCACGATACCTCTTGTTCTTTTATTATGTTATTAGTAGACTTTCTGTGTTAAGCTTTGATGTTTTGAGAGACTTTGTAACATTTTAAATAACACATCTTTAACTATGTATTTAATAATATGCTATAAAGTATGGCTGACTAACATCAAGGATTTCCTTGATTTAGGAATTCATTCACAGGTAATTAGTTCTCATTTATGTATTAACGATTTGTTTTAGATAATTATCCACATTTACTGCTGACTACTTTTCAATACACGAACTAAAGACAATGCATCGTTGATTCAAAGTCTATATTTAGTAAATCTTTAATTATTTATTTTATACTTTCAATAAATACAGTATATCAAAAGAAAAATGATTATTCTTATTACAAAGAAAAAATAATACATAAAGCGAAAAAAAAATACAATAAAAATTAATTAAAATAAATTTCAAAATAAAACTAATTATTATTTATTATATATTAATAAATAAATTGTAATAATATTAATAAATATTAATCATAAGTAAAATGTAAAAGCTTTAAACTAACTCATGTGGTGTTTGTTGTAATCTATTACAATATAATTTAATCTAAATACACAGCATGAACATGCTCTTACGTTTTTTAATTCATTTTTTTTTTAAATACTGTAAAAAAATAATATTATTACATACGAAGACGTATTATTATTCTAATAATGCAATAATAAAATAAATTATTTAGTTCAACTAGTCTCCAAAAATAATTAACAATTAGAAATGTATATTCTTACAAATAGTAAATTCGGTTAAATGTGTTTGAAATTGATGTGATAAAAGGTTCTGTAAACATTCTCTGTAGGATTTAACTCGTACCTCATGAAATAATCATGAAAAATTGCCAAGCTGGACGATAGAGTCAAGATCAGCTCTGCTGACATTTAAACATTGGATTTCGAGTAATAGTATTTTTTCAAACTTCTATGACTTTCCTTAGTCTCAGCCATATTTAATAAATTGATCCTTTATTTTCCTATCCAAATTAAATATTATTAACTATGTCTTGGGTTTGACCATTAAAATCATTAATCCAATCTCATAAAACAAGTCTTGGTCAACTTTTCCTTAAGTATTAACCAAATCTAACCCAATTCAGCTTTTTTATTATTATTTATATATTGATTTTTTTTGCTGTAGTAGAGTAAAGGCAAGTAAATAAAGTCTTAGCTTATATTAGTCTTTTATTACATCTAGAAAGTAGTTATAGCTCGGAATAATAGCCAGGATCCGTCATTTTAAGCTCCCAAAACCTCTATTAGCGAGAAACAGAAACCTCTTGTTATTACCGCATACCTCTATAAGAGAGAAATGCTACCCATGTACCTGCGTTAGCGAGAAACTCGGGTTAGTGAGAAACTTCTAGAAGCGTAAAATGGGATTGTGCTCCCTTGAACTTTCGCTTATCCAGGTTTGCCTGTATTTTCATTAGGCCAATTCTTATTGCATGTAAAAGCCATTATAATTTAAATATAAAGGCTCCTGTTAAAGACCTAAAGCAGCTTATGAAATACAAACAGCCTATCGAATGGATTCATTAAAATTAATAACAATTGTATAGATTATCTAATTATTAAAGCATAATGATAATTTAAAATGTTATAATAGTTCTTAAATATCTGTTATATTTATTTTAGATTAATTATAGTTACAATAAATGGAATGAAAAGAAATAAAATACTATAGAATTTGAATTGTTTAAAATAAATGTTACAACATTAGCAAAACAGACATTTTCTCACATAAATTTGCACGCTTAATCCCAATACAGTAATTAATGTGAATTTTTGTAATTGTTGTTGATTTTAAGTTAATATTGATAAATATATAATCGTAGTATAATAAAGATTTGAAAAATATTCATTTTCTGAGATGTTCGGAAATCAATGATTGGGTGAATTGATGATTTGGATACAGTTTATTTAATAATCCAAGTTTTTCACACATTTTCCGAAGATATTCGTATGAAATAATTAGCAACCTAAGTTTGTAGTAAGTTGGTCAATTGTAAGGAAAATTATAAAGCTTCAATTGCGAAACACTTACAAATATAAAATTACAAAAGTTTTTTGTGTACATGAAGTATTTGCGTGAAAATTTTTTTAGAATTCTTCTATTCGACATAAATAAATGTGATTTATGTATTGTACGCATTTCTTTTTTTAAATGTTTAATCAAATAATAAATAATTTATATATAAGCTATTATTATTAAAAAGATAAAATTTTTATTTTTATGTTTTTCGTCACAACTGAATTCTTTTTGTTTTAAACAATTTTATATCACATTCATTTGGATTTAGAAAATAGACTAAACAATGTTGGACTTGACATATTTATGTGAAGTTATCCTACACACAAAAAAAAGTTAAAGTATAATCTCTATATATTATAAATGCGAAAGTAAGCATGTTTGTTTGTTTGTTTGTTTGTTTGTTTGTTACGCTTTCACGCTAAAACTAGCGAATGGTTTTTAAGGAAATTGTACAGCAATATATGTGATATATCAGAATAACACATGAACTATAATTTATAAAGATATATTAATAAAAAAAAATAAATAAATAAAAATTAATTTAATTTGACATTACCACAAATTATGGATTTCTGTAAAAGTAGTCAATATAAAATATTTCACGGCCATCTTTCTGATATACTCAATGAATAATTACGATTATTATACATTTAAAAAAATAGAAAACCATACATATATTTTACCTAAGTTAAACAATCCTTACCATTATTTCGAGTGTTATAGAAAGGGGATAAGCGAGAGCAATCCTTACTTTTAAACTCAGCGAAGCGGATGGGTATCACTCTAGTTTTTTATACATTAACTATGCAAATAATAACACTTGACAGTGTGTAAATGTCATCCACGCTCTCTCTATATTTGCAAATATAAAAAATAATTAAAATAGAGCTGAAACAGAATTACCACACCTGCTTTTCATGTTCATACAAATTAGTTGTTTAGCTTGGATATTTTATGGTCATTAGAACAAGCAAATTAATTTTAAAAGAAAAACTGTAATTAGGTATTTTTAGAAATACTAATTACAAATGATTAATTTGTGCCTATCGTGGCCAATAACCGTGTTTGGAAGGTCAAAGAAGAAAAGAGAAAAAAACAAACAATTTGCGTAATCAGCACTGTCTATACATGGTATTTCAATAATTAACTTAGTCAATTGTTTGTTTTCACTTGTTTAAATTGAGTTTAATATAGAAGAACAGACTCGCACGGGACTGAATTTATTTGAAATATTTTGTTATTTATTTTATTTTGAATCAATTTTTCTTTTACGAAATGATTGTGTTGTTAAAAAAAATGTAATAAAACATTTAAACTAGATATTATAATTAGTATACCTAATTAAAACCATTGTAAATGAAACAATAAGAAATTAAGTCATGACAATTAAATAAACCTATGTAATTTAAAACTTGTTGGTTGACTAATTTTTCTAGACTAAATTAAATATGTATATAACTAATTACTTAAATTATTGTTTCTTTTGCAAAATATACCTACATGAAATCAAAACATAAGATTTATTGTAAATTTTTTTTCAACTATAACAAAGTATTACAAGTATTTGTAAATTTGTAATATTTTAACGTTGGAAATGATAGCGTGCAAAATGCATAATACCTACTGGATACAGCTCATGGAATCATAAACCAATCATTCTCATAAACCTCTACGAGTTTTGCATAAAAATTCTGTTTTTTTTTTTTTTTTTTTTTTGAACGGAATTGTCAAAAGGGGCTAAAATATATTTAAACCAAATTAGAATATTTTTAAAACAAATTACAAAAAAAAAAAAAAAAAATGAATAAATAAATAAACGACCGTTCTAATTACATTAAAAATACTAATTTTTGGAGTCTAAAAATACTCTTTAATTAGTACAATTACCAAATGAGTGCTGTATAAATAATTAAAATAAATCATATTTAATCGTCATTAAAAAAATTGTTACAAAAAAAGAAAAGAAAAAATACATAATTAGGTATCATAAGTTAGTGAACAACACACAGCATATTTTAATAAATAATTATGTGGTGTGTCTGATGTGCTATGTGTTCTGATATTTTAAACTATCATAAAAGAATAAAAATTCATTGGGCAACAGTTTCTAAATGGTGTTCTATTAAGGATGAATTTTTTGTGTGTGTCGCTATTTTAGTGCTTTGTATCTGAATTATTTTGACATGAGACAACTAAAAACATTCCGGTTAACAAGGAAGTCTAAATATTTGATACTTGAATGGTTGGTTGGGCAATCGAATAATCTCTCGTAGAGCAGAACGTAAATTGTTCGCCTAGACCTTGAGAATTAACACCCGTAAAATCTAAAAAAGGCGATTCTCTAACCATAGACGATTTGAAAATAAACATCATTTAAGGTATTGAAAAAAATGCAACGAGATTGCAGCATTCGTAATCGATTTTAGTCGCTGTCTCAGAAACCACATTTCCATTCTCAAATAGCCACGATTATTGCTGTTTTGAGTTAAAGTGACTCCAGAAAATGATTTTTTATGCAAGAAATCGAAATTGTAAGAGTTTAAGTAATTGGTTGCAGATGCCCCCTCCCGCAAAGATATGGAAAATTCCAAATAAAATTTGTTATCGGATTTTGATGAAAACTTTGAAGTTTAATTTTGACCCAAAAAGATATATTCTCAGTTTATCATTTTTCAAGAACGATTTTAGTCGATACCTCAAAAACTACATGTCTAAATAAACCGGTTTTTGGGAATCAAAATACCACTAAAACATGTCTTTTCACCCAAAGCAATGATTAAAAAACTTTCCCCGTCCAAAAAAAAAAAAAAAATACAAAAAATTCAACTCGCATTTAGGGTATTATTTTACCCAAACAAACATTTAACCAGTTTGAGTGAATAGTAGACATAGATTAAAATTCTGCACTAAAACTGTTATATTATAGCAGTTCTGAAATGTTTTCACATCTAAAAATGTGATCTAGAAATGTTTTTTTTTTTTTTTTTTTGACTAAATAACCCAAATAAACGAAAAAACATGTCACGTTTTTAGTAAAATAGTACTTATGGTTGATTTTTCAACGGGTTTTCTGACTCATTAATATATAATTATCATAATTAAGATTACATATGTATTATACAAAATATAAAAATGCATACACACATAATATGTATAATTTATTACTAGAAAATAAATAAATTACATATAAATTTTTATCTATTCACTATACTTAATATAATCATATTATAGATTATTATAATAAATTATATTGAGATTTTTATTTATTTATTTTATATATTTGTATAATTTAATAATTTTTGGGGAAAATAATAATATTTATAATTAATAACATATTTTTTAGAGAATAACCTTTGAAAGGCGTCAATACAATAATTTTTCATAATTTAATAAATTAATTAATTTCTTTTTTCTCTTTTTTAGCAATATTGCTTTAATTAATTGTACGTTTTTATCGGCCGTTTATTACGTAACAATTTCTATATTGAACGTGAGAATCTTTGAAATCTCTATCTCTATATATTATAAATGCAAAAGTTAGCATGTTTGTTTGTTTGTTTGTTTGTTAAACAAATTTATTAAAATTTTGAAATCAAAAAAATCGTATTGATATGGCGGTACTTGAAATGAAAAGTTCCAGAAATAAGTTGGCTCCATATGGAAAAATTTTGAATTATAAGGTTTACGAAAAAGAGCTATTCTCTATCAAAAACGCTTAATTCTCTCCGTGACAAAAGAAAGCAGAGATTTTTGTTAAGAATGACTTTTTTTCGTAAACATTATAATAAGAAAGGTTTCCAGATGGAGCCTTCAGATACAGAAAGAAAATATTGATTTTTATTTTGCGTAAATAACGTCAATCTTGACTATTAAAATTATAGCTTAATCTATTAAAGATCAAGTGACGTAATTCCAACATGTTTATTCATCGCTGTATATTTATTTAATTAAGTGACACATTTAAAAAAAGAAATTTTTAAAGATGTAAGATTAATTTAATTTAAACATGTAAAACATGATTACGTCATTCAAGACTATTAAGTTAAGCTTTAATTACGAGAAATTTGGTAATAATTTATTGTGTTTACATTCAATGTATGGATTTTTTTCAAATAAAATTTTTCTTGGACATTTTTTCCGCCACGTGTATTATAAGACACTGGGTTATCACAAAATACATTTAATTAATCAATGTAATTACAAATGTTTTGAAATTTATTTAAAAAAATGTAAATTAATTTTGTTAAGGTCCACTAACTTAATATTTAAAAGGCCATAATAATCATAATAATAACAATAATTTAAATTTTTAATCAATAATATTTTAATATAATTATTTAATTTCAAAAATATCTGGCGACGTTTTTATAACTTTAATGGATAATAAAAATTTTTTTTAAATTTATTTTTAATTTATTTGTGTTTGGTTGAATTCAAATCATAATTACTAATTTCCAAAGTTTCCATAAAAATTATTTTATTAAATTAAAATATATTTATTACAAGCTGAATACAGAGAATTACAAAATTATTGCCTTTTTGTATCCAATTATTCCATCTGGCAGTCCTGGAGCAAGCCCCTAAATCAACAGCCAAACCAATGTTTATGAAAAACAATGTGATTGGCAAATTCCATCTATGGGGTATAGGTATGGAAGTTAGCGAGCCATGCTCTAGCATCACCAAATAGACCCTTGCACTCTATCCCCGCTACGCTTTTCAGTGGCTATTATAAACCAACTGATGTACTGAAACCCAGGATTTGCCTAGCGCTGAATTTCTTAATTTCTTCTGGTTCGAGCAATTTATTTTTATATTTACACATCAATAAAATTGAAAAAAAAAACCCAACTCAACCCACTCCCACTCCCACTCCCACTCCCACTCCCACTCCCACTCCCACTCCCACTCCCACTCCCACACCCACACCCACACCCACACCCACACCCACACCCACACCCACACCCACACCCACATCCACATCCACTCCCACTCCCACACCCACACCCACTCCCACACCCACACCAACACCAACACCAACACCAACACCAACACCAACACCAACACCAACACCAACACCAACATCAACACCAACATCAACACCCACACCAACACTAACACCCACACCCACCCACACCCACACCCACATCCACATCCACACCCACGCTCACACTCACACCCACACCCACACCCACACCCACACCCACACCCACACCCACACTCAACCCAACCCAACCCAACCCAACCCAACCCAACCCAACCCAACCTAACCCAGCCTAACCCAACCTAACCCAACCTAACCCAACCTAACCCAACCTAACCCAACCCAACCCAACCCAACCCAACCAGAAATTACAAAAATTGTGTTTTTTTGAATTTTTTCGATTTTTACAAATTACAAAAAATGTAAAAAAAGTTTTTGTTTCCGATTTCGATAAAACTAAGTTTATAAGGTAATTTTGACCCGAAAATTACAAAAATCGTGTTTATTTTACCATTAAAAGAGTAATTTTCGAGATATTTTATGAATCTGACTGTAGAGCCAACATTTTCATTCCGTTCAGTCTCTTTCGAATTATTTTTGTCGTACAAATCACATCACGTTTTCGAGTTTGACTTCAAGTGTGAAAAGAAGATTCTGTTTTTTCGAAGACGGAAGTCATGTTCCTCAGAGAAATGCATGACGTTTACTACAATGCTGGTATGGTATAGAGACGGATACTATAGTAGTATATAGGTTTTTTCCATTAATTTCCAAAATTAATTTTAAAACAATTATCTAAACGTGAGAAATATTATCTTACTGATTATATTATTCTTATAAAAATAAAACAATGATTCAATAATGACGTTCAATTGAGCCACCGATATTTTTGACTTATCTGTTTAATTAATCCAAATATTATTAATACGTATAATCTTTAATTAGAATTTGTACAACCGATCCAATTTATTTCGGAATAAGGAATAATATATAAAGGAATAAGTAAGGTTTGACAAAATTTTATTTGTTAGCAATTAATACACCTAAATAAAAATCTTATATAACAATCAAATTTGATATTTTTGATAAAAATGGTCCCAAAATTTCATACGATCTTCATATAAATTTTTTTCTAATACTAATTTTGGATTAATATGTAAATAAAAAAAATTATTTGAATCAACAGGCTTCCAAGTTACATTTGTAAATAATGGATCGTTTAATGGATTTGGATTTCCATCTTTTGATTTTGCAAATGTGGTCCATAATTTTATCATACGATGCATTCCTATCTCCTCATCGGAGCTTGGAGTGAGCTGAGAAACTCCTTTTGGATTAAAATTAAATAAGTATGGTAAGTCATCGGCATGCGCCACATATTTTGTAGAATTTCCTTCAAAGTTAAGACTTGTGATATAATTGAAATTATAAAAGTAAACAGGAACATTTGGAAAAGATGCGGCTTGTAGCTTTGTAATATAATACATTTTATAAATAAACATCATATCAGAAACGTACTAAAAATTGGAAAAAACAATTAAATGCAGCTAAATGGTATTGGGAGATGTACTCACGAAAAATTTCTAGGCGAGATTATTGATTATTATACCTGATTTTAAAATAATTCGGCTGTCTCGGTATGGCTGTTTTGCAAAACAGTGAAAGATAGATAATAGACAGAGTCCTTAAAAATTTACTAGTTCCAGATTTTGTCCAAAGTGACTAATGGGTCCATCACAACCACTCTTCACGATGCAGCCATGTTGAAAAGCTTCCTGGAACTAGTAAATTTTTGAGGACTCTGTCCCCCCTCCGATTAAGGCGTAGGCATCGAGCCGACGATATGTTTGACTGGTATTAAAATATAGACTTAGTCATCTGGCATAGATTTTTCCAGTACATCTCCTGGATCATGTATTTCAGAAACTAATCTAACTTACTTTAATCCAAGGTTCAAGTAAATCGTTTGACGGTGTTTGATTTCCATAATAAAATTCCTTAATTTCTTTACCAATATTGAAAGCTTCGTTTGAACCTTTTTTAAAATTTATATCCTTTGGTATCAACTTTTCATAATCTGATTCAGTGAAATTTGGTCCAATACCAGGCCTGTCTTGATAATATAATGCAGATTCATTTGCACAAATTCCAATAATAAGTGGAACTTTATTGAAATTTCCTTTTTTAATATTTTCTTCCACGTGGTGTGTCATGAATGGATCGTTACTGTTTTCAGATTCTATTGTAAGAGCACTCATTGAAATTCCATCCACAAGCGTGCCATCCTGTTAAGAAAACGAGCTTTAAAAATGACGTGTTTACTGGTTCATTTTATGTTAATAAATCTGTTGTATTTGGTTCCTGTCTCGGGCTTATTTTAAATGTGAAAGAGTTCACTTGATGGCAGCTAGTTCCATACACTTTACATTGGATTTATCGTCTAACCATCTGTAAGTTCGCGGTCATTGGATAAAGGCAGAAAAAATGTTTGTTATCTCGTATAGCAGCTATCTCGTTTAGCTACAATTTTCTTTTCTTTTAATATTGTGCATATTTTAATAAAAAATTTGGAGACAACTAAAATACTAATAGACCAAATACTATTTTGTTTTAACGTAAAAATTTGGTGCCTTGTTTATTGCCGAGTGATACGAGCATTAAGACGACAAGAGTGATTTTCCGATAAATCCGATAAATTATAATAAATAATATCGAATATTTTCATACCGGAATACTCTTCAATATTATTCCGGCGTTAACTAGCTCCTTCGTTGATGTACCGTTAATACAGTTTACAATTTCATCTAAGTTATTTGACGAACAATTTAAAGCTTCAGCTAAATGGGTGTAATTACTGGCAGAGTAAACCCAAGTATTTGCACCAGATCCACTTTGAGCAATCGCTCGATGAAATAAACCTTTTGCTAAGGATGATACATACAACAAATGTACCGAAGCCCCACCTGCACTATCACCAAAAATTGTTACTTGATTTGGATCACCATTAAAATACTTGATGTTTTCTTGAACCCATTTCAAAGCCAACACTTGATCTTTTAATCCTGCATTACCAGGAATATTATATTTTGGATCGTCAAAACTTAAAAAACCAAAAATATTTAATCGATATTGAACCTCAACCAATACAATGTCTTCAGTCATTAAATACTGTGATCCTCGATATCCATTAATAGAACCCATTTCGAAGGCACCGCCATGAATCCAAACCATCACTGGTTTCGGGTCTGGCATCTAAAAGTAAGTGAATTATATTTTTAATAATTTCGAATGTTGAAAAGCTGTTTTCTTTATTTTTAATACTTCATTAAGTGACAATATATTATGAAACAGTATCAAATTATTTAAAACAAGAACTGAATTTTGAAGAACAAAAATTTCTTGATTCAAGTAATTGTTTTTCCTATGTAGAAAGGAAATACATTTTGCCACATCATGTGGTTAAGAACTACAGGACAGTTTGTGTTTTAATTAACCAAAATTATTTCCAAGAATAAATTATACCATTTTTGTATGAACGTTCAGAAACAAACAATCTTCATCATATTCCTCGTTAGGTCCTGCTTCAGAAGCGCCGACTTGTGGACAAGCTTTTCGTATTTTTGTTGCATCATACACTCCAGTCCACGGTTCTGCAGGTTCAGGTGCCTGCAATATATCAGGTAATTATTTTAATTTGTAATTTTTTAATTAATTTTTTGTTCTTTTTGAATTAATGTGTTTTTTAATTACCTTAAACCTTAAACGCCCCACAGGTGGTTTTGCATAAGGGATTGCTTCAAATATATAATAAGTATCGTTTAAATAATCTTTGGCTGAATGACCAACTAGAGAACCCTGTTTAATAGTGATTTTTATGTCTTCTTTAAATGTGTTTTTACTTCTGACACAATCCAAGCTAATCTATAAAATAAAAATGTAATTACGGCAAAAATATTTTGTACACAATAATTATTAGATTATGTTTGTAATTTCCAATCAAAGATAAATCACTCATAGTAATAGGTTACATGGGTATACCCAGGAAAATTTTCTTGTGTAATGGTTAAAATTATAATTTTATTTGTTATAAAGGGACTTTAATGAAACGTTTAAAAATTACTTACAATGATACAAATAACTAATAAAACAAATTTCATTTTGGATTTTTAATTTTTTCACATACTTATATGTACCGAAATGCCAAAAATATATTTATATATAAAACCTCATGCGATAAAGTAACATGTCATCAAAACACTTATAGATTGGAAAATATGGGAGAGTTTAAACTGATAATTTATTGATAGTTATTAATAGATCTCATTCGATAGTAGGTATGTCACTTCACATCACTACAAGCTACTTCAGGCACTTGTATACATACGCCACTTCCATCTAATTTTTTAAACTTTTTAGATAAATTTTATCTAAAAAATTTTTTATAAATGAAATTACGGGCTCTAAATATCGAGTAAATATCATGGCAATTGATACATGTAAATAGGAGGACACTCTTCATGTAAAGAAAGTGTCGTTATTGGTACCTAGCCGGAGTCAGCATAGAATTAGTTTACCGGATAAATTGAGTCACCATAAATGAAATGGTGACTCGATTGAAATGAATGAATGAAAAAAAAAACACATCGTGTTTTCCATGCGATTTATTTCCAACGTAGAGGACTAAAGACGATTGTATGAGTTTTTCTATTTTCTCAAAGAAGCTTTTTCTGAGAGAGATTGATATGATTGTAGTAATAAAAATTATAAAAACACAAATGAAATAAACAACTGAGCCGCAACTTTATCGTCATTTCATGTATGCTTAACGAGTATTATATTTTATTTAAACGAATATATTTTTCATGAAATAAAATAATTAATCTTAATAAATATTTCACAATAATTATGTTTCTTTTGTAAACTAAATACTATTTCAACAACAATTTGAACAATTAAATACTATGACAGATACTAACCGTTTTTAAGTACACAGAAACCGCTGAGGTTTATCTATTGTAGTTTTATCCATACATATTTTCGGAAGCTTTGAAAATGTTGGCTTGGTTTTTTAATTTGCTGGCAATCGATGCGGTAACGTTAACGTATCTTTGTATCTGTGCATATCTATGTGCCTATTGTGCCATCGTCGCTTCTAAACTGATGAACCAATTTTTTATTACCATAAGTAATTTGATCGAGAGTATTCTGCAGGTGAAAATTGTGGAAAGACTATTAGAGCATTATTTATATTGTTTTGTGCTTTCAGTGTAGAAAAAGTAAAATAATCTGCTTTGTATGTGTTTATAATTGTTGGTGCGGCGGTTTGTAACCGTATAAAAAATTGATTGAAATTGGCAAACATCTTGATTCTAAAATTCATGTGCTTTACCTCAAAGCGTATGCATTCTATGTTTGCATCCTTCGAAGTTGTCTTATGCTTCGAAGGTGCTACAAAAAGTACAACACTATTCAATTCTTGACATAATTAGGTAAGTGTCATCGACCATGAATAAAGTCGGCTCAAGTGAAAAAATTCCCTCACCGTGTTTGTAAACTCATTTTCGACTGGGTTTCCGCCTGCACGGGAAAGTTTGCGAAATTATTTATTTTGTTAATATTATTTAATATAACATTAAATAATTGAATTAACAAAAAATAAAATTAATATCATTATCAATTTCTCTTTGTGCATACAATAATACCTACAGTGTGTAATCAATTATTGTATGAATGTTTTTTTTAAAATAAATTTAAAAAAAATAATAAACACAGTTATTTACGTGATGTGAATATTACCAACAAGTTATCAAAAAAACAAAAAAATCGATATTCGTAAATTTCTAATAAAAAACATTATTTACTGGTTTGGCGAGTTATTTTCTGTTGGTAGCAACAGCTTTACTTGCCAAATTATTATTGTATGCGGTAGGATTTTCGCCTTAGAATATATACAGAATGTTCGATTTACATCTAGGCCTAGGCATATAAGTAAATTTCACGAATATGATAGAGTGTATGCGATAAGCAATGCATCTAAGGAAGAGGTATTATAGGTGTTATATGAAATTGCAGAAGTGATTTGTATCGTGGCTTATCTGTTGTAGTTCATCTTTTCAACAAAGAAACTCTCACTTTCCAAGCGTCTTGCAACTACCTCAACGCATATCGAGGCTTCAACACATGTTTATACTTGTCATACTCATATTGATATTTATATGCCTAGATGTAAATCGAACATTCTGTATATCGATAGCATGGATAAAAAATTTACATATCTTACACGAAATTACAGAGTGCAAACAATGGATATATGAGTTAAGATTTGTTCTGGTTTAGAAAAACTAATCTTTTCAAGTACTTAATACGTCATAACTCAAAATCATACTGGACAGAAAACATAATAAAGTACAGTCTATAAGAGTAAACTTTGACGATTCTTGTAGGGTCACTTATGCTAACAATATATAAAGTTGGGATATCAGAGGACTATAGCGTTCCGTAATTATGACATTAATTAATATGAGTATCAAGTGGTCATAGTATACAACAAATTCCCAACTGCGTTTTTTGAAACCGATATCTTAAATTAAAACGCTATCATGCTCCTTTGAAAACGCAGCACTTGAGAAAACAGTCGTAGATAAAAAGTTTGGTAGACTCGACAAAAAGAAGCCACTCACAAAGTTTCAAGTATGATCATTAAAAAAAAAGTTCTGTCCTGCGGACTAATCTGCTACACTCGTGACAGCACATCAATATTAACTTATCTAACCATATTATTCATGTGTTTTTTGTACCCTAGTGTATACACTTTTAAGGCTGAGTGTAGGTTGCAATAAATAGTTTTATTACATTGTAACATTACCTTTCCTTCTACCAACGCACCAGTGTACACTGAGACAAAAAGAACAGAAGCATCGAAAGAAACTTTGTGTAAAACTTATATGTAGACATAAATATACATATATTGTATGTTGTATATATTACAATTTCGTTTTTAAAATTACCAACATTTTTCACATATCATTGGACCCAAGGGTTTCTTTATATTACATTTACGAAAGACGGAACATATTTTGAGTTAAGCTGTATGTGTATACCCATTTATACAAGATGGTTCTGGTAGCCAAAGTTCACAGTATTATTAGGTAATGCCTGATATACATCTGTTATTTATTATTAATGTCAAAAACACTTAATATTTCCTATTATATATTAAATAATATTAAATTAACCTGTTTTTATACTTTTTAGATCAAAATTACCCCATCCACCGAGTTTCATCAAATTCCAATTTCAAATTTTTTTTTTGCGTTTTTCTCGATTTTTTCAAATTCCCTCAAAAAAATTGCAAAAAATCGAGAAATTTTTTTTATCTCCAATTTCGTTAAAACTCAGTATATCAGGTAATTTCAACCCAAAAAGTACAAAAATCGGGTGCATTTGACGACTGGTCGAATAATTTTTGAGATACGGACTAAAATGGATCCCAATGTTGCGATATCTCAGAAACTCTGTATCCAATCATTAAATTAACCTGATTTTTATATTTTTTGGATCAAAATTGCCCCATCCACCGAGTTTCATCAAATGCCAAAAATTTTTTTACGGTTTTCTCGATTTTTTCAAAGTTGTATTTTGGTATACATCTATAATCCGTGTACTACTTTCATACGCATTCGGTTTTTCGCTTTATACAAAATGAGGATCAGCCGTTTTTTCGTTCCATTAGTTAACCATAAATGCATGTTTGCTTGTATTTCGCCATCATATATGTAACATTGTACCCAACAGCTAACATATAATAATGGATAGTGAATACAATGGTTTGTACATATAAACACACATGCATACAATATATTTTGGCACAGTAGGCATCAAAATATGGTATTATTGCTCATAAACATCGTAAACTCAAAAGTATACACACGAAAGCAAAAAAAAAACAACAACTATTCATTAAAATAATGTATTAAATCTATTTGAAATTTACTCATGTATCAGGTCAACTATTGTGCCTGAAAGTCGTTGAGGTGCGTCAAACGTTCAATAAAATAAGCCGACCTTATAGATTTGGTCTTTGAGGTAAGATCAATAATTCTGTTTTTAAGAAAATTTGCAAAAAATTTGAATAAAACTACTAGCTGACTCGACTGCTTTGTGTTTTCGCGTAGATAGTGCCATGAGTATTAAATCTATTTGAAATTTACGCATGTACCTATCAGGTCAACTATTATGCCTGAAAGTCGTTGAGGCTCGTTCAATGAAATAAGCCCACCTTATAGACTTGATCTTTGGGGTAAGATCCATAATTCTGTTTTTAACCTCATGATTACTTTTGTCCCATATATATGTCACTAATAATTTGGTGATTTTTTAAGTTGTGCAAAAGTGAAATTCTGTTTTCATTATATTTATACCTAAGTGTTATTCCAAATGAAAAATATATATACATAAGAATGGAATATTTTAAGAATCCAATAGAAAACAAATCAAAACTTTTTGATTAATTCATGAAAGTTTAATCTTGATTGTATCAGGAGGTTGATGAACAAAGTCAAAAATATTTTAGTTTATCCATATTATACAAATGTTTAAATATTCTTTAACAACAACAAATATGTTATTTTTGCATATTAAGTATCATTCAATCTTGGTTTGAAGAATGGATTGGTATGTGTTTATTAAATCACTATGGCTAGGCACGTACGACAGCCGGGCGTTAAAGTATCGAAGCATTAAACTATGAAGATATTATTAAAATAGCATTATATACCTACGATTTTGATTTGTTACAGGGAACCTGATACCTTTAACGTTTACTTTCAATATCAACAAGTGAAAACAAACAATTGACTGAGTTAATTGTTGAAATACCATGCATAGTCAGTGTTGATTTCTTTATCACATAACACATACATACATGTCACACATACATAACTGATATTCAAGTATAGTGCATACTATAAAATTTCCGCCTAATTGGCCCCCACACGGGTAAACAGTGATGTTTACGAAAAAATGTTTCAAACAAAAGTTGTTTATTTTTTTATAAGGAACATTTTTTAAAATTTTGTTCTATCTCTAACGGTTTACAAGATGGGTCCTACGGATCCAAGACCCAATTGACCTATGATGCTCATTTTCGAACTCGACCTCAGATCGATATTTTTTTTTGTTTTTGAGTTATCGTGTCCACAGACAATATGTTTTAACAGAAATAAATGTAAGTTTCTACAATCCGATCAAAAATTAAGTTCTTCCAAATCCAACGAAAAGTTTAACTTCCTCGGTATAAAAAAACCATAGAGAGGGGCGGTAAAGTTTGCAGCATCTGTTATTTATATACAAGTGTTGAATATCATCAACACAGTTTTCCTAGGATCTGATGAATGATTAATTAACACTTCCATCCTATTTCTATTACCTAATTGAGTGTAGTGATAGCTTATGTCAAATGAATAACACAAATAGTGCCCAGTTCACACTCATCTAGTAATACACCGCATGAAATGCCTCTAGTATTCATACATATTCCATCGAAGAACAGAGGGTGGATTCCTCAATAAATAGTTCTCAATGATTATTTTATATTGCAGTTTCATGTTATGGCTCAACGTATGTTATTTTTTCACACACATTGTGAAATATTTCATTTATTTATTATAGTATATGAGGGTGAATTATTATACAAATAATATTTTTGCTTTAGTTTTCTCTAGTTTTCAGCCAAATTATAGTATGCAATTAAATTAAATGACAATTAAACAGTACATTGCAGTAATAAACCTGAATAAACGTTATTAAGCTCAAAATACATCTAAAAATCTGATTAATTTTTTAATTGAAAACTTCTGTATCGACGTTATCGACTTTTTGGTAGGGGTAAATGTTATGGGTAAGTATATGTGTTATAGCCAGTATATGTCTAGCTATACAGCAGACTTCTTGTGTAACATTAGTTCTGCGTACATAACAAATACATTGTTTATGTAAATACAAATACTATCCACAAATCATATGATTATATATTAATTGTTATTTCAATTGAATTGTATTTATACTTGGGCATAATCTTGTACAGCCCGTAATATATTTAAATAATATAAAACCATATAAACATGCATATAATTGTTGCTCGGAGTGTTAATAGATGTTAAAACCAGATTGATGTTGATAATTTTAATTCAAATATTATGAAATTTCAAATTTTTTTACTAAAAGTTCTAAGTTTTCACTTCTATCGGCAGTCCTAATGACTGTCAATTTTTTTTTTTTGATAGAAAAACATGCCTACTACATTTCTTTAAAAAATTTCTGTAAAAAATTATGATGTCTAATGAGAATTGGTTATGTGATGAACATATGCAAATTTAACTACGTTTTTTTTTTTACATTAAAAGTGGCCTCGATTTCATGAACGAACAAAATTGGTCCATCTACGAGGCCTATAAAAAACTTTCACTGAACTTAAAATATAGCAATAGCAATTCGCAAAGATAATAAATAACCCATATAGATACTTAAATTATCTCTACTAAATTAAAAATAAATATTATTGTATGACGGGCAATTTATTCTTACCAAACAGCTGGAAAGTTTTACTAGAAAGAGGAACACCCCATATAACAAAAAAAAAACATCGTTCTTGTAATATACATATAATGGTTTGTATACGTATATATGAGACTTAACGTGGAGTTATATGAGGAGAACGAATGGCTGGCTATACGAATTATATTCAGAAAATATGTAATATATATTTAGTTTATGCCCTGCAGTATAATTTTAAAGTTTCGGTTGAAATTATTATTCTCATTCAACATATAATTTATATTCATTTTATACAAATCTATATATTTGTAACTATTTGTTCCCGTTTCGCAGATACCAACCAATTTCTTAATTAGTTCTTTAATAATTTAACAATATTTTTTTCTACCTTAAACTTTTGAAATTATATAAAAGAATGTATAGTTCGCGTATGTCCTAACATGTAGCTTACAATCGAGTGTTTCGGGTATGAAATGAATCTCTTATGTTGCGTACGCCAAGCACTTAGTGACAACGTGAAATAAAACTCTTAACTGATGCTTCAGCACTTAGACAGGACACTTGATTCCATGTAACCTATAGAGAAAAAACATAAAGACAATTAAAAACATTGACAATTGATTGATTATAAGCGAAATTTACAAAATACCTCTCTACAAACTAAACTGATCTTCTTTAAGCATAGCTAGGAACACTCTTCATTAAATTATCATTCCAACAAACTATAAATAAAAAATCAAAACCGATTAATCCGTTCAGGAGTCACTGGTAGAAAATACATCTAAATTAATCCATGCATACATTGATAGATATTTGAAGTCTGTCAATTAGAATTTGATTTGGAAAATGCATAAATTAATTGCCATTCAATTTGACAAACAGATTACGAAAGATATTCCATCTACCCCATATTAAGCTACTATATCTAATTAAAGTTATATACATTATACGTCATACACGAAGTAAATTCCCTATATAGCATATAAAATATATATGTACAAATACAAAATGAACCCCTAGGGGGTAGATTGGTTTACATATACATATGTATAAAACTATAATTATTCTATACGTTTATTATATGTACTATGTATATAAGACATTATTTGAGATTTAAACAATAAAAAACTATTATGTTTTCGTGACTAAAATGAGTCGAAGCTTTTTTCCTGTGTACCATCGTAGTCACAAAAATTTAACCTGACATAATGTCCGTAAAATAATAATCATTGTAGAATAATAAATTCTTTTTTCTCTTTGTTTTGGATGCGGAACCCTAAATTCACTCTGACAACATAGCTAAACTTCCAAACGAAACACAACAAAATCAAAATGAGTTCATAAATTCTAAACGAATCAAAACGGAAATTTCGATTTTGATTTTATTGATGTTTTTGTGAAAAATAATTTCATCGAGATGGTTTTTAGTCATGTTTCAAGAAAATCTGCTCATTCGTTAGAAGATCATCGTCTCTTTCCTAGTTGTTAACGGGAGCGAAAACTAAAACTCGTACTTGAAACACAGCTAAAAGCACTCTCAATAAAATTACGTTTCAAATTAACAAAAATCAAAATTGATTCATCCGAGGCTTAAATATACTTGTGGCAACATTTTGATGGGCTTCTTGCAAAATATACTTCTTTATACTCCCCTCATCAAAACCTAACTATCTAAACAAAAACGTTCTGCTAAAAAACTTTAATTATCATGCGATGGCCTTTCCTACTATGAGTATGCAACGCAAGTTAACCCTATTCTGTGGCTTGGATTCAAAGAGTTAAAAATTTCTGAAACTAATACTTGAATTGGATCAAGTATAAACTGCTTAAGTGATTAGTATGGATAAAAGTAGCTTTTTCAAATTTAATTTACTACTTTCACAATTATTTAAATAATCGATTTACTTTTTATTTAGTTAATTTATAAATTTTGAAATAATTCATTTTTTTCGGTACAACGTTGTACACATATCAAATATTATGCATAATATATGTTATATGCGGTTGTTCAATTTTTAATCTTCAACAGAATGAATTCAGTTGAAGCTTAAACCGGGTGTCCCGTGACTCGATGGACATAGCTTAAGAGCGTGTTCTTTGGACAATTTTAAGTTGAAGGTGCCTTTTATATACTTTTGTCCACAACCCAATAGTTGAGGGATTATGTGCGCTCTTTTGCCCTATTTGCTATAAGTCTCCTCTAAAAAGCTAGGGGCAGAGTTATACCCACGCGAATGAAATTGAAAATCAATTGAAATTTTTAACCAATCATAGTTTTTAATATGTTATTATCTAAATCATAAGGATTTATTTGAAGTCATGCGTAAAAATTAATTTTATCGTTCAATGCTTTATCATTAAACAAGAGGTTTTACAACAAAACAATTTTGTAACGTAATTTATTATATTTTTCAGAAAGAATTATGAAAAATTTACGTGATTAAGTCAGAGAAATAATTAATTTTTAATAATAACAAAAAATTTATTTACCTTGTGGTGATTAATTTACAAAAAAAATAGTGTTTTGAAAGTTACATAAAATATTTAATTAGACACAGATTGTTAATTCTGTCAAAATTCAATTTCTTAATTTATAAGGTTTTTTTATAACCAATTCTTAGAATAAATCATGCTATTATAAAGGTTATAACTTAAGCAAACACTCATTTAATAAAAAAAAATTTGTTTAATGATTGAAGAAATAGCCGAAGTAGTAGTATATTTTACCACGGCTTCCCAGAAATTTAAGTTTTTACAAACTAAAGATTTACATGAATAAAAAATTATAGCGCAATCAATTGTTGTAAATTATTGTAACAATAATTTATTATATGTTAATTGTTGGTTAATATTATCATTGGTAAATTTTATTGTAAAACAGATATGTAATAAAAGTTGCCTATGTAAAAATAAATAAAACGATTAAAAATTTAATATAGGTTCTCACTGTATGCTTATCATCTTTTAAATCATAGTGCAATTTTTTTCATAGAAAAATACGTTTCTTATATAAATTATTTACAATTATTTAATATGTTTTTAGATGGGTTATGAATTATTGTGCTAAATCCATTATTTTATTTTTGGTAATAAATTACCCCGATATTTAAAAAATTTATTGTCACAATTTATGTACCTGCTAGACAGCGAAATTAATTTTTGTTTGTTGTGACTTTAGCAGATAAAGTTCCTCAATCAGTACACAGATGAAAATTATTCATCGTTCATTGATAAATTATACTTTTACAGTAAAAACCACACATATTAAAAATAAGACGAGTGTGCTTTCGACCTAAAGTAAAACTTCTTTAGTTTTATCTTCAGCATGACCTTGTTTTAGTAGAAAGAGAATTCCAATAATTGCAAGTGTATTTGTACATTTCAGGATTTTGCAAAACACAAAAATTCCATTTCAATAAAAAGAATCTAACTGCAAGAAACATTAAATAAGGAGGAAATTTGTCTTTAGTGGTGGATCTCTGCTACTCAAAAATTTTTTCAGTGTAAGTTCCCAATAATTCTTCGTTATGCTATAGAAAGTTCCTAGTTTCTCCCGAAAGAATTATGATGCTGATATTTTAGTATTTAATACATAAACATGTAATAAATACATCAATAAAATCAATACTTATTACAAAACATTGATATTGATACAAGTCCGTATACAAATAATGCGCTAATATATTTAACCATATAATTTCTGTCATATCAAACTATACATAATTACAGTTATTGTAAGTTAACTATCATATTATATTATACATTAACAATATATAATGTTTATAAATGTATTAATAACAAGAAATAAATAATTTCCTATCAGATCATTAGTAAATATTATTAACTTACTCTACCTAACAACATTAAGACTTAATAGTATACAAAAAACAAGTGAAAACAAACAATTGCCTGACTTAATTGTTGAAATACCATGTATAGACAGTGTTGATTATTTTATCAAATTACAAATATACTTACACATGTCACACGTACATAGCTTATAATCCCATATTAATACATACTACAAAATTTGCATCTAATGTATGCCCCCGTGAATAGACAGTAATGTTTACAAAAAAGTGTTTCAAACAATAGTTGTTTATTTTTTTATAAGGAACATTTTTTACATTTAAACTTTTTTACATAAAAATCCATCGGTTTGCAAGACCTCACTTTTTACGTCCTCAGCACTCTATAATAATTTCAGCTTGATATCTCTTTTCTTTTTTGAGTTATCGTGTTGACAGACAGACGGGCAGACGGACAGGCAATCGGAAATAGACTAATTAGGCGATTTTGTGAACACCTATACCAAAATTTTGTTCATAGTGTCAATATTTTTAAGCGTTACAAACTTGAGACTAAACTTAGTATACCTTGGTATATTTCAAATACATGGTATAAAAAGAAGAAAAAAAAATAGATTGCGTGAATTTCTATACATTTCTACACTTAATTCATTCTTCGTTTTAGTTAAACGACTAATGGTTATAAGAAATAAATACAAGGTCTTCAAACGTATTAAAATTATTTTCTGATTGGATGTAATGGATGTAAGGGGCAATGAATTCATTCGATTTTATATTAATGTCGATTCCATGGAAGCCATATACTATTTTTGATATCTATAGTTATCTTCGATTTCAGCTCGGCTGAAATATTTCGGCTTGTCCCTATGTATTATAAATGTTAAAGTAAGGATGTTTGTTTGTTTGTTTGTTACGCTTTCACTCAAAAATTAGGAAATGAATTTGAATGAAACTGTACAATTATATAGCTCATACATCAGAATAACACATGAGCTGTAATTTACAAAGAAATATTTAAAAAACATTAAATCTATTTGGACATTTTATTGCTCCATCTATGATCATTATTTTGAACCACAAATTAAAAACAATAAACAATTCATAGCCATCTTTTCTGAAATACTCAATGAATTATGAATATTTTACACTTATAAAAATGGAAAACTGTGCACATATTTTAGTTGTGTAAAACAATCCCTTCAAGTGTTAAGGAAGAGGGATAAGTTAGATCAAAAGAGGTGAAGGCTATAAAGCGGTGGTTTTTACTTTTAAGCCCAGTGAAGCGGGAGGGTATAAAGCTAGGTATAATATAAAGGTTGAGGGTATAAATTCCTACAATATGAAACAGTTGAATGATAAACCCTGTACATATACCTAAATATATAAATAAAATCGCTTAATGTAATTTTAAACATGTATAGCTAGTACCTACTCCGTCTATAAAAATATACCAATGTTCAATCTACCATGACTCAACAACAACCTTATAAACATAACAAATCATTCAAAACTCATTATGAAAATTGTATATCTAATAAGTTTTAAAATACATGTTTTATAAACATTATACCGTGTGGCTACATGCGGAAAGACGTTTCGTTCCGTATATTTTACTCAAACATTTTTTAGTATTTTTATTCGATGATTCTGCATTTGGAATGCTAGATTTTCGAAAATCGCATCATAAATTGATTATAGCCAAATTGAATTTTTCCAATATGGATAAGTACAACAATTACGAATCAAATGTATTTTGAAGTTTCTATTAGATCCAAAGTTATCCCAAAAGACATACGCGCCACTTGACCCATTACGCTCACTTTCTTGCTCATATCGTCTCTTCTAGCAGAGCGGATTGTACGGCGATTCATTTTATTGAGGATATCTAAAAAAAAAAAATACATCACTAATTAATAACGTCTCTGACGCAAAATATTACGAAGGAAAATCGAAAAAACGAAAAAAAATATGTCGAACCTTTTTCAACTCTTGTCCTTATTTGCAACATTTTTAGATAGAATTTGCATCAGCATATATAGAATTTGTAGTAGCATAGACAAATAACCTAGCAAATTTTTAATGCGATTCGTTTTCAAATAAAAAAAAAGCCAGTTTAAAAAAAAAAAAAAAATTACTAATTAATTAAAAAAATTAATTTTATTTTGTATAAATTAGAAGTTCGAATAATTTTGAGATCAAATAAAAAACTTGTAGTCATACACTAATAATAAAATTATTTTTTATTATTTTAATTATTTATTATAATATAGTATGTACTACCAAAAACCTAATATAACTTCAATCAAGGGAAAAAAATTTTACATTTTAAACTTGAATTTTGTTTTACATTATTTTTCAATTTTTTAGGCAGAAAAATTACGTATTTAATGATTTATATACCTAGAAGAGTAAGAACATCAAATGAAATTGGATGAGTTTCTTGATATTATTTTGCATTGATAATGAAACAGTTTTTTTTGTGGACCAACGTGTAAGTATGTATATTTAAAAAATAATAATTACAGACTCATAATTTTATTTTTATTTTTTGATAATGTACGCCCGCTTTTATGTTATGTGTACGCCGATGAAATATTTAAACAACAAAATTACTACTTAATTTTTAAAACAAATCAATTTTATTAGGTCTGTTAATGACAACCTCATTCCTCAATGGGAATGAATGGTTAATAAGTTTTTGGTACATTTTTAAAACCATTTGAGATAGGTACATTAAATCGGCAGCTTTAAGTGAAATAATAATAACTAGCGTATCTGGGAATGTTTCTGTTTTTATGAAATTGTACTTTTTAAGGATGAAATAGTAGATACTAAGGAAATAATTTAGATTCAAAATTTTTGTAATTCAAAAGTTTGTGATTCTCGAAAAATTTCTAATCCTTGAGAGTGAGGTGGGCGAACTTAAAAAGTAAGGGATACATTTTTTTTTAAATTCCTCATTTTCAGTTAGTATTTAAATTTGAAGAAATAATCCCCAAGAAGTTGACAAGGGATTACAAAAGTCAAGCGATGTTTTTGAAAAGTTTCAAATTTTATTAGGTGGTTTTGATCATTCAGACGACGTAAGTAGACGTCCCTAAAATTCCTAAAAAATGTTTTAGTTACAAGAAATAATCCTTAAGGGGATGGAAAGGTCTACAAAAGTTAAGGGATATAATTTCTTTTCGTGTTTTTGGCCATTAATATTTGCGTTCTTAGATTACTTAAAAGTATCAACCTACAAAATTTTTTGCAAAAAAAGATGCGACTTCAAAAAAATTTACAAACATTATTTTAAAGAAAACAGGTACTCCTATCAATAACTTTCTTGTAAGCAATTACAATTTGAAGTTGACGCCTACCATATCCTTAGCAAAAATTTGATTCATTGGTATCGATTTCAAAACGAAAATATCTCACAAAGAAATTATTGATAGGGGTATTTGCGGTACCTACAATTCTTTTTTTTTTTTGTGAATTTCTATTTTTGAAAAAATTGTACTTCCTCTTAATAGTGCTTTCTTTGGAACTTTCGAACGTCTATCTCGAAAACTATAGGTAAATGTGGAAACAGAATTTGTCGTTAAAATTGGACCTGGTAATTTTGAATATTATCATCACTTACTTTAAGGTGAGCTCCCATTAAATTTTCAATAAATAATTAAAATTATATTACCGTTTCTTTTGTTTAATAATGGTAGGTACAACAAACGAGTACCAAATACAATAAAAATATTTTTACAATAACAATTTTATTGAAATAAAACAATTAAAATTCCAAACAACATATGTTTTTCCTGACAAGTAAGTTTCCATTAGTTGCCATAAATAAAATAAATATAAATTACAATTAAAAAATGTGACATATTCCATCATAATTCTGAAAAATATATAATTTTATTTATTATTGTACACACACATTAATTCTATATCTAAGCTGAGGTGTGTTTATATTATATCAAGTTATTGCAGTTGTTTGTGTGTCCGTTCTTATTCCGAATGCCTTTTAAAATTTTACGTTAACATTTTCTCAATGAATTCGTCAAATATGTCATCTAGTTATGATAATGTTTTTTTTTTTTTTTTTTTTTTTTTTTTTTTAAATATTAATTTCTAAACTACGAAATAAATGAACGCTGTTGCGTAAAATATATAATAAGCAAATACATCAAACTTTATACTAGGACAACACGCTTTTGGCCAGGGATTTTACATTTATAATTGATAATAGTCAACATTGAATAGTTAAATACCTTCTTTTAGATATATTATATTATGATAGGAGCCTTATAGTCTAAGATATGTTATATAAGACGATTTGTGATAGCTTTTCGATAGACATTGCTATTTTAATTTAATTCTTATCAATTTTGAATGCATTTGCCAATGTTTCTACCATACCTAGGAAGAATTAAAATACACGGAAAGTACTTTAATTTTAGCCGGTGTAGGTACAGCTACAACTCATTTCGGCTATAGAGCATTGAATGTGCAAAATCCGAATACTGCTTTTTGTCAATTGGTTATTGATCAGAAACGCTTATAGATTAACTAGCGACCCGCCCCGGCTTCGCACGGGTGCAATGCTGATACTAAATACACTACAGAAAAACTGTGAACGTTGTATATAAAAACATAGCGGCCCGCTATGTTTTACGCGCTATTTATAGACACGCTCTTGCCGCACCGGGCGGCCGACCGTTACCGCCGCAAACGCTACGTCCTGCAATTTTTAAATCTGTAATATCTTCGAAAATATTCACTTAAATCATACGGTGTAAAGGGCCATATAGATCTATATTAAATGAACAATGTATTCAAGGTATTTAATTGGTTAAGGATTAATGCTGTATTGGTTAAAATCGCTTCGAAAATTAGCCATTATTTGTCGTAAAAAGTAAATGACAAAAAAAAGTTATTGTGGGTTATCCGGCCATAAGAGATAGACATATACCATCACGGACTTTTCTGTAGACCTTTTCAATGTGTACAATACTTAGTACATTATTTTGATAAAACTCGTAGGGTTCAGCCTGCGTTTGCAATGTATGCGGAAAAAATGTAATTATTTACGACATCATATTAGAAACCTCAAAAATAGCAGTACTTCTCCACTATTTAATGGATGTTATTATACATATAAACCTTCCTCTTGAATCACTCTATCTATTAAAAAAAACCGCATCAAAATCCGTTGCGTAGTTTCAAAGATTTAAGCATACAAATGGACATAGGGACAGAGAAAGCGACTTTGTTTTATACTATGTAGTGATATTCCAGTTGTCAGAAATCCTAGTGGTCCAATTTTCATATTTCTCTCACCCTACCCAGAAACAGTCAAAGCTACTAACTTAAAATCTGAAAGAGCTTTTCAAAATACGAAGTTTTATTTGTCATGCAGTATTTGAATTTTTTTTTTTGCTTCATTTGTTCGTAGACTATGTACAGACATCGGATACAGCGAATATACGCGGATATACGAATAGGATTTATTATATCAGATGCAATGTAAGGTATTGTAACATACATGTATATGTATTAAAATTCTATGTTTGTATGCTTTTTTTTTTTGAATACAATAATATAGAAATAATTCCATGAAAATGTGACGTCTCTGTATAATGCTGGTTTGTTGTGTTTGTTACAAGGCTTTACTTTAGTCACATTTCTAGATACGTATTATATTTATTGTTATACATATAGAATCATATGCGGCCCATTTATAATTATTATAGAAGGGTTTGGTTCAACTATATATGTGTATACATACGTAGAAGGGCTTATATAATATTTTGTAATGGGTGTTTCAAAAATATTGTCTTACACGTAAAGCGAATCCAGGCCAAATGGATGATAATGCTGTAATTTACATTATAATGAAAGCAAGTCTAAATGGTCACAAAAATCTGTCATGCGCTGCTGCAATGTTCATAAAGATCGGCGTTAAGATTTTTAAGCCTGGAAAAAATAGGCTTTTTAGGGCTAAATTTTAAAAATTGGTTTATACGTTTCATTAGTATCTGTTCAAATACCAATTCAAATTTACTTCATCAACATTGTATGAGTGCCATGCCGTCTTGAATGACATCACGATTTGACATACAAGTATTTTTGTTTATGCTAGTTGAAGCAGTTTTAATCAAATAACGTCCTTCGTTCTATTAAAATGTAATGTTGTTAACATAGCGTTCGTCATGGCGTGACGTAATACTATCAATACATTCTGATTGGTGTTTGTAGTCACGTGACTGAATGTTTAATTTTAGTAAAATAATCCATACGCTTTATTCATTATTTTATCATGATTACTCATTAAAAACTTTTATCCAACCGATTTATTCTTAGTGGACAAAAGCGTATTACAAGCGTATACCCACTATCTATTTTACTATTTATACGAGGATATTTTGGCTCTTAAGCAGGCGGATCACTTTTATTGTATTTTTTCTTATTAGAAGAAGAGTTAATGCTCTTTAACTATTCTGGATGAAAATTTAGCAAATTTTCGAGCAATATATTTAGTAAAAATATGATTTTCCTTATTAATGGGATAATCTTCATAAAAGTCAGAAAAATTCAAACTCAAATCAATGCTTTGAAGGTCCTGCAACATTCTGAAACATGTAATTGTAAGGATATTGACAATGAATTATCTATAATATCTATAACAAGAAGGTTGGGGTAAATGAAAAGAGGCAATTGTGGAGAAAACTCTCAAAATTGATGTGCTATGTTTCCTGAGTCAGATACGGGCATGGTTATGGTATACCTAGTATTAATCTCAACCATGCAAAAAACATATTATTTACAGATTTTTAAACTCTTGGTACCGTATTTTATTTTATACGTTATTACGTTTATATATTTGGCATGACCTCAACAATGCAATGACTATACTAGGCATATAATACCATACTCTCCTCTATAGCCTTATACACATTGTAATATGTGTCTATATTAAATGTACCGAATGTACATTTATAAAAATATGTTGCGTAGTAATTATTCACAAAGTTGCCTTATTAGTGAATCTTTAACGTAGAATTAAAACTGTAACGTAAAATTTTCACAATTCATCATTTTATCTTATTGAGTATTAAAACGGTATAAAACCAGATGGTTTCTTCTTTTGATTCATATTATAATTGTCTCTAAAAATAACATTGGTGATTACGAAAGAGTAAAAAGATAAAAAAGGAAGTATCAAGGGCAACTTGATTCTTAAGAAAACTCAAATTTTCAAGTGTGTCTATCTGCATTCAGCACATAAAACCATTATCCTTTAATAAACCAGGAAAAGTTAAAAACTAAGAATACAGTTTTATCATTAGCTAAGTAGAGAGATTATTTGATTTGATTTTAAATTTCGAAACGAAATGGTATCAAATTGTCAAAAGTTTAAAGGATAGTAAAATTTAGCGTCCTTGCACTGTCACCCATTCGGTTTTTCAGTGTTTCATTGAAATTTTAAATAAACAAGTGAAAACAAACAATTGACTGAATTAATTGTTGAAATACCATGCATAGTCAGTGTTGATTTCTTTATCACATACATACATGTAACACATACATAACTGATATTCAAGTATGGTACATACTATAAAATTTCCGCCTAATTGGCGCCCTCACGGGTAAACAGTGATGTTTAAGAAAAAATGTTTCAAGCAAAAGCTGTTTATTTTTTGATAAGGAACATTTTTTACCTATAAACTTTTGTTCTAGCTCTAACGGGTTACAAGATGGATCCTACGGACCCAAGACCCAATTGACCTATGATGCTCATTTACGAACTCGATCTCACTCTTTACGTCCTGAGTACGCTGTAAAAAGCGTACTCAGGACGTAAAGAGTGCGTACTCAGGACGTAAAGCTTTCAGCTCGATATCTTTTTTCGTTATTGAGTTATCGTGCCCACAGACAGACGGACGGACGGATAACCGGAAATGGACTAATTAGGTGATTCTATGAACACCTATAGCAAAATTTTGTGCTTGGCATCAATATTTTTAAGCGTTACAAACTTGGGACTAACCTAAGTATACCTTGCATATTTCATATATGCATGGTATAAAAACGCTTTTACGGCACCTTCCTACACAATAATATATGTTAAGCAATACTTTGTACATGATATCATGCGAATGAAATATAATATAACGAGAACAGAGTGCCAAGCCACACCACCTTCGATATTGCACTAATCTGGCAAGTTTTACCTCGCCCATATCAATACCAAATATGTTGTGGGTATATATAGAGAGATAGATTATCTGTCTACGTATTTTTAACATATATATGTGAAGCTTCTAATAGTAAATTCCGTGTATTATATTGGCTATACATATATATAGATATTTACGAATTATAAAACATATCCTATCTATTTACATCGTGTGATTTATAATGTCTAGTAACATACATTACCGGGTGATTTGACGACATATTCAAATTGTATAATATTAAATTAAAAATAAATCTCCGACACAAGAAGGTTGGGGTAAATGAAAAGAGGCAATTGTGGAGAAAACTCTCAAAATTGATTTGCTATGTTTCCTGAGTCAGATACGGGCATAGTTATGGTATACCTAGTAGGAATCACAGCCATGCAATAAACATACTATTTACAGATTTTTAAACTCTTGGTACCGTATTTTATTTTATACGTTATTACGTTTATATATTTGGCATGACCTCAACAATGCAATGACTATACTAGGCATATAATACCATACTCTCCTCTATAGCCTTATACACATTGTAATATGTGTCTATATTAAATGTACCGAATGTACATTTATAAAAATATGTTGCCACACCACCTTCTATATTGCACTAATCTGGCAAGTTTTACCTCGCCCATATCAATACCAAATATGTTGTGGGTATATATAGAGATAGATTATCTGTCTACGTATTTTTAACATATATATGTGAAGCTTCTAATAGTAAATTCCGTGTATTATATTGGCTATACATACATATAGATATTCACGAATTATAAAACATATCCTATCTATTTACATCGTGTGATTTATGATGTCTAGTAACATACATTACCGGGTGATTTGACGACATATTCAAATTGTATAATATTAAATTAAAAATAAATCTCCGACACAAAATAAAGTCTGATCTATTTGTCTGTGACATCGTAGCTCCTAAGCGAATAAACCGATTTGGATTTTTTTTTTTGGAAAGCCAACTTAATCGAGGGTGTTCTTGACTATGTTTCAAGAAAGTCTGCGCAGCCATCACCTCTTGTTTAGTTATAGACTCGAAGCATAGTTGAGAACACTCTCGATCAAGTTATCTTTAAACAAACAAAATTTAGTTGGTTCAAGCGTTTAGGAGCATTGATACCGCAGGCAGACACACAGATACACAAATACGTTAAACTTATAATACTTCTATTTTAGTAGAGGGTTAATAAAAAATTCAAGTTATGGTAAAAATTGATCATTTTGCAACAGGTCAATGTATTTAATCAAAAAATAATCTTTGAACCTTACATGAAAATTCTGAATACAACTTCAAATATTTAAAAGAAATAAACATCCGATAAACTTTGTTTTCATCATAACTCCGTCAATTTTCATGCAAATGAGTTGAAACTTCATTTTCATGGTTTTTTTTATAGTACTTTAAAAACTGTACGATATACTTTTTTTCAAAAAAAAAAAACCTCAAATTTTTTTATTATTTGACGTTAAATATTTCGAATTTCTATCGGCAATAACTCGGAGAGTATTGACTTTTCGAAATATATTTCAATGGCAATGCTTTTTGCTTAGAATTCATTCTCATATCGATTCCCGTTGTCATTCAAGCATAAATTATTCCACCTACGAGAAGGGGTGACTCCCACACCCTGGACAAGATCGCACAAATGTATGTTTTTAACTTTTGAGTAAGCTTTAAACAATGCAGTCGCACAGTTTTCATAAAGTTTCATTGACTTTTCCTGGATTCCAAGAGCCTAAGTAATTATACCTGAACGGCTCTCTCTGTTATATATTGTAAAATAATTTGTTATTTTCCAATTCGCACCGTGCTTGAGTTTTATTGGAGACATTTCCATGGTAACGATACACTACTTTAATTATAGAATTGTATGGATGAATATTTAATTGCATGGATTGGCATTTATGACTTACATTGAAAATTTAATATTATTGTCTCACAAATTTAAATAAATAATTATGATAATTTACATTTGAAAAATAATATTTGTGCAATTTGATTTCTTATTTTCACAATTTTTAATGCATTAAGCTTAATTAATTAGTGTTTTTCAATAATTTTAATTTGACATTTCTTTAACATTAACATGTAAAAAATTGCAAAATAGTCATAACAGTCTCCTTTATCGCCAAAATTTTTCACTGGAAGCTCTGGCATCGATTTTATTGTCCCTACCATGACTACGCACACAACGAATAGTTATAACTAGAAAAACCTCAATAGTTACAGTCTCACATTACCTATTGTTGTTAATCTGTTAAATTATGAATCAGCATATCTAATATTGTTTTTAATATAATACAGTCACATGTGTATTACTGATATACATTTATGTACATATTAATAATACTTCAGTATGTTAATTTAGAATGAAAATTTGGCCTTTGTTGTTTTGTCATTATTATTTGAAATTTATTCTATTTTTTTTTTTAAAACATTGTTTGTGATTATTTATGCATATTATGTTGTTTACCCGTATTCTTTTTTAGAATATTTAAATGAATACATATGCATTTTTTAAAGACTACTTTCATTGAATAGCAAATACTAAAAATAAGGACATAGTTAAATTTTTATATACTCTACATATACTGAGTTCATTCGTTCTTAATTTTAAAAAGTACCTGGATGACCGCTTAGCTCGGTATTTTTTTAGTTAAAAAAAAAAAAACACAAATTTTATCACTAATATATGACCCTTTAAAATGCCTCCACACAAATACCAATTTGAATGTCCCGGTAATGTACTTTATTTCATTAACTATGATAAATATCAGTAGATGTCAGGAAGAGTCATATTTTGCAGTTTGTATCTGTTTTTCCTGAAAACATGGATAAAACTAAATTTTCTAAAAATGAAACCTAGCTAGATCAATTAATACAACACTCAATCAAATTAGTTTTTTTTTTTTACCAATTGACTCGTTTTGATCCAAGGTTTACGAACAGTACAAACAAATTTAATCGTATTCACATTTTCAGTGATTAGTCAGTCATTTTCATGTCTACTCACTTTTTCATGGGTTTAACGCTTATTTGTATGGTGCTGAATGGTATTGTTGTCTAGGGGGGGGGGGAGTGTTAGCCACCTCATCTAGAGAATGGAAAACTGTATGTGAAACCTAACGGAAACCGATAGAGGAATAAATTCTAAGAAAAGAAGTGTCATTAAAGCATATTCTAAATTTACTCTATAAGCATTTTTTTGTAACTTTATAATTTTTTAAATTCACCGAATTCACCCCTCTATCGCGTTGTTGTTTTCAATATATATTTTTCGACGCTCTATAAGAGAGTGCTTACTACTCGGCATCATAAAATTTTTGTTTCTTGAGGTCTTATGTACTTTTCCTCAAATTTTCAACTCTATATGTAAATGAAAGAATTTAGTTGTTTAATCCTCGTATACGGTAGGTACTATATCAAAATTTATGGCAGCTAATAGAAAAATTAAAACGTTTCAGTGGGGCCTACCTATATCACTTTCCTCTATGTATATGCTTATCAAGTTATATATGTATAATCCGTAACCATATCTTCCTGCCACGTAAATATGATGAAGCACCGTTGAACGCATATACATATACAACGTAGTTGGTAATATCACATTTTGAATTGAAGATGATGAATTGGTATACTGATGGTCTAAACTGTATATTAATCTATATACATAGGGTGTCCCAGAAATTGGAATGGATGCAGATGTCAGCTTTCATGTTTAGATGGTAATATACTAGTTTTCACCGCCGTTTTTATCTTAATTTTAATAAATTGGGTCTGCACGATAATCCTGTATAAATAAGTAAAATAAATATTTTAACAAAAAACGGACGAAAATTGAAAAAAAAAAATTGTAAGTACCGACTCAAATCAATACTTTTCTGGTGAATAATAACGCTAACGCTTATCCCAAAGAAAACTACTGATTAAAGTCGATGCTCTTAAATTATTTTTAGTAAGTTGAGGCCTATCTTCATAAGTAATTAACAAAATTCATTTCACGTATTAAATTATATTCTAAACTACAAAGAATTGAGAAATTAAGATACATTTCAAATAATATTATTCCTCCAGATTTCTTTCTTGTTTTTAACCCCCGAACCAAAGAATGGGTGTTATAAGTTTGACCGCTATGTGTCTGTTTTTGTCTGTCTGCCTGCGTTTCTGTGTTATCGTAACGCCTAACCGGGTGAAACGATTTAATTTTTGTGTTTTGTTTGAAAGGTAATTTTTAATACTTTCAATGCGTATAAGTCTAGTTTTTTTTTCGGGCCACCCGCTATATTTAGTGTAATATATAATAGATTAGAGTCAGAAACAGCGTATATAGATTGTTACACAATATTCAATATTTTATTGTTTGTACGGAACATAAGAGATGTATGTTACATAATTTATATTAAAAGTCACGCAAACTTAAAACTATTATAGATCCAAAGGGGTTTGTCTTACATACCGTTCATGCCAATCACAATGAATAACAACAATTGTTATTAAAATTGGTAAATAAATTTCCCCTTTTTAATGGTAATCCATTTAGTATATTGAACATTGTAGAAGGTCATAGAATGAATAAACAAGGACTTATAATTCAGTTCATTAAACTGTCAAAATTATTTCAGAGACTGTTTCAAGAACTGGTCCTAGAAAAGTGCTCTTGATTATGTTTAATAATAGGAGAATGTTTAATTATAAAAGGTATATATCTTTAAAAAGAGTAAAGATATATATCTTTTAAAAAAGTTTGGAGAAAATGGACACCAAAGTTTTTGTCCTCACACGAAAAAATGTTTCAAACAAAAGTTTTTTTTTTTTATTAGTTACATTTTTTTACATTGAAACTTTGTTCTATCTCTAAGGTATACAAGATGAGTCCTACGGATCCAAGACACAATTGATCTATGTTGCTCATTTACGAACTTAGCTCCACTTTTTACTTCCTATTCACTTTTTACGCTATATATACTTTCAGCTTGAAATCTCATTTCATTTTGGAGTTATTGTATCCACAGGCAGACGAGCAGGCGGGCTGACAACCGGAAATGGATTATTTAGGTGATTTTATGAACACCTAAACCAAAATCTTGTTCGTAGCATCAAACTTGGGACTAAACTTAATATACCTTGATATATTACATATATACAGGGTATAAAATTGTGAGATTTCAAGACAGTCGGAAATACTGTACTGACTATTAAAATTGTAGAGAAACTTTTTTCATTTCTATTTAGATTAAAAAGTATGATTAAACAATTTGATAATTATTCATTATCTACATATATTTTTGTAGATAATTAATGCTTTGTATGACTTTATAAAATTGAAGTAGATATAGAATTATAGGGCGTCATAGGTAAATATTTTGGTAATAAAAACGTATGATATTTTAATCAAGTTGATATTTTAATCAATGAATTTTTAAGGTCATCTCAAAATCGATTATTTAGACTAATTTTGTTATTTAGCAGTTACTTATTAATTTTTACTTGAAATATATAACATCTTTTCGAGGTTACCGATGTTTTAGGCTGCACCCGGAATCCACTTTTACTAAATTCATGGCGGCACCTCTAGTCTGTTAAATTGCGAGCTCGAAATTATTGAAAAATTTAAAGCTTTGTACCAATACTTTTTACCAAAATCTGGACTAATTCAAACTACAAAAGAGTTTGTTGGCCTAAAATTTGTCTATAGATAGTTCCTAGTGTTTGGATCAATATTATCAACCAAATAATTTTACTCTGCTTTTTTAACATAAATGAGATTTTATTAAAGCAAAAAAATCATGAACATTTCTTATTAGTAAAACAAAAAATAAATATACAAAAGCTAAGGGAACGTGTTTCGAACTTTCGAAGCATTTTCTTTGAAATAGAACCGTTTGGCTTATTGTGAGTTTAGCCTAGCACTCACTTTTATGAGTGCTATCCTAAAAGGTGCTGCTAGGATTTTAGATGCAAAATAATGCATTTAAAGTTGGAGAAAATTATTTTTTTTTTACTTGTCATATTGCGCTTAGTATTTTGCTTATGGAGTTCTATGTGGTATTGTAATGACCTTGAATTTATTAGATAATAATTATTCCTGTAGAATCAACGGCTTTAGATTTATTTGTTTAATGCTGACTAGTTTTTCTCATGTTTACGCGATTTAAAATGGTTTTTTTTTTCAGAAATTAAAATTGTATATCATATAATATAATTGTCTCCCCTCCGTAGAGAAAATGTCAAATTTCTGCCCGCTGTGCAAAACTAAGTTGCCACTCTTTGCCTCCGTCGGGGAGAAAAATATTATACACACCAGGGGAGCAATGTTTATCACACTCGGCTTTGCCTCAAGCGACAAAGAACATGAGATCTGAGACATTCTTTACTTTTCTGCTCTCTTTATGTGTAATATACTATTCTCTTCATTGTCATTACAAAGATATTATTCAAAAGTTATGCATCATGGCTCCACTTAAACTTGTATGTAACCTTCAATCAGTGGAATATTTTGGAAAAAAAAAACTTGTTAATTTTTTTAATCAATTAATGGCTCATTATCTCGCTTAGTTGTGATGAGTGTTTGATATTTATAAATATCGTTGTGTGTATAAATACTTAAAATTCGGAATAGTTATGTTTTAGAATTTATAAATTGTGTTCAATATGAATTATTTTGTGACTTTAACTGTAAGTACAATTTTTATTTTACTAAAATAAAAAAATTGGTAATTTTTAAAAGAATATGAGGTGCTGCTTAGAATCATATTTGTATCATTCAGTTGCAAATATAACTTGTTACTGTTCGGCGACATCGTATTTTCGCATAATTCTTATTTCTTCATTCTTGAAAATGTTATATAAGTTTTTCTTTACTCATGCAAGCTAAATACACCTTTTTCGCAAGGAAAATAGTGTTTGAAAAAACATATTCAAAGCAATGTTATAATTAATCATGTTATACAGAAACATTACCTATATTATTTTGCCCAACTTTTGGATAAAATCTTTGGAAAACTATAAACCTTTGAGCTTGTGATCATTGAGACGCCTGTTCTACTTTCTTTTCCAATGGTTCAGAAATGTTGGCTGTAAACTATTTCCCATAAAGATGCTGCGTGGTTCCAAATCACATTCAATTGGGACAGCTATATATTATCACACAAAAAATCGTAAAGAAAGATATAACTAATTACACAGTTGTAATAAAAATTGTGTACAACACATGCAAATTGTCTATTTTCTCCTGGATTGGCCGAAACTGCATTTTCGTCTATAATGATATAAATTAATTTTTTTTTTATAATAGATATTTTCGATCATTTTTATAAGTACTTTTAAAAACGGACAAACAAATGCTATTAAAGATGTCCCCACTGTGACAATTAGTCAAGGAACATTAGTTGGTAAAAAATCATTTGATTATTGGAATGAAACATTTTATAGCTTTGAAGGCATACCATATGCAAAGCCTCCGATTGGGTCGTTACGATTTAAAGCACCTGAGCCAGCAGAGCCATGGGCTGGAACTTATGATGCAACGCAAGTAAGACCAATTTGTCCACAACCTAAGGGAAATGGAAATGAGTTATTAGAGCAAAATGAAGATTGTTTATTTTTAAACGTTCATACAAAAATGGTATATAAAAATGAACTATTAAAATAAGATTTAGGTACTGATACTAATTCAAATTTAGTCTACAGAATTAAAACCAGTTATGGTTTGGATTCATGGTGGAGGCATGCAAGAGGGCAGTATATTTGAAAATAATTATGGGCCAGAATTATTAATGTCTGAGGATATTGTTTTGGTGAAACTTACATATCGCTTAACAGTTTTTGGTAACTTTATTTTAACATATAAACTCAGTTTTTCGTAACGTAATTTATCATTTAAAATATTTTAGGATTTCTTAGTTTGGACGATCCAAAATACGAAATTCATGGAAATGCTGGCTTAAAAGATCAAGTAATGGCCTTGAAATGGGTACAACAAAATATTCACCATTTTGGTGGAGATCCAAATCAAGTAACAATTTTTGGAGAAAGTGCAGGTGGAGCTTCAGTGCATTTGTTATATTTATCACCTTTAGCCAAAGGTTTATTTCATCGTGCAATATCTCAAAGTGGAGCTGCTGGCAATCCCTGGCTTACATCACCAAATAATTATCATGAATTAGCTCAATCTTTGAATTGTGATTCAGACAATTTGGATACCATTGTAAATTGTATTAATAGTACCACAGCCGATGACATTTTGGCAGGATTTCTTAAAATACAAGAGTCGGAAGAATTCAATGAAGTAAGTTGAAAATTAATTTATTATTTATTATTTTAAGCGTTCGAAATTTTCTCGAAACCTCTTTTGGTTCAATTACTAATTTATATAGGATTAACGCCTGTCCAATTTTTAGAAACTGAGAAATGGGGAAGTTATAAAATACAACAGTTTAACAATTGAATCGCCTAAAACTTCAAACAGCTTCCTTGCAGAAAATCCTGAAGATATTGCAAGAAACGGAAAATTCCAAAGAGTACCCATTATTATGGGCTTCAATACCCATGAGGGAACCATGTTCATTGATTTAAACTGTGTTAAACCAAACGTTACAGACTATCGAACTTTAATACCAAGGGATATTAATGTCGATATGTCATCTAAAGAAGCTTATGACCTAGGAACAAATATTAAAGAATTCTACTATGGTGATCAAACTCCGTCAAACGATTTAGTTGATCCTTTTATTGACGTAAGTATAGATTTGTAAAAAATATTTAGTGAAAATAATCTATTTGCAGTTTTAGTTCATTTTTTTAATTTTTGTTCTTGTTATTTCAGTATTTAACTGACACAATGTTTTTCTATCATATCTACAAATTTGCAAAATTACAATCCAATGTTGCAAAAGATGTACCGTTGTATTTCTACCACTTCGATTATCGCACAAAATTAAACTCTCAAAATTCTAAATATAAGAAGTACGTTAATCATTTTGATGATGTTCAATATTTATTTTACGTCAAGGGTCGCACTCCAGAAAATTTGAGCACAGACTCTGATGAATATATTGGCATACATCGTATGGTTAAATTATGGACAACATTTGCAAAGTCACAAGATGCTGATCCAAATCCAATAAATGATCCCTTATTGAATGTAAAATGGGAACGAGTTGAACCGAATAAATTTAATTATTTAAAAATTTCACAAAATTTAGAAATGAAACAAGATCCATTTCATGACCGCGTAAAATTTTGGGAACAAATATATGAAATATATAATGGAAGTTACTAGTTTAAATAAAATATAAAAAATATTTCACAAAAATTTTCATTTCATTTTTCCAGTCTTGTCTTTTATGTTATATCTCTGCCTAAAATTATAGACATTAGTGATTGATATCGATATGGTATTAGTTACAAATGACTACATCTTCTGAATTTTTCAATTAGACGATTTAATGAGGATATTTCGTAAATGAGTTTGGGTACAGAAAACAGCAGCCAGAAACCTATTAATGTTAAACGAGAATTTGCTTCGCAAAACTTAAATTCTTCGAGAAGTATTTTGAAAAAAAAAAATTTTTTTCTCCAATTTTATACTTTATTTTATAAGCAATTTTATACTTTATTTTATACCATGTATATATGAAATATACATAGTATATTATATTTAGTTCCAAGTTTGTAACGCTTAAAAATATTGATGCTACGAACAAAATTTTGGTTTATTTGTTCATAGAATCACCAAATTAGTCCATTTCCGGTTTTATGTCCGTCTGTCCGCTTCTCTCCAGCGGTGTGATTTTAAGGGGTACCGTTTGATAAAATCGAGAAAATCGCAAAAAAAATTTTGTTTTGGAATTTGATGAAACTCGGTGGATGGGGTAATTTTGATCCAAAAAGTATAAAAATCAATTTAGTTTATTGATTGGATGTAGAGTTTCTGAGATATCGCAATTTTTGGATCGATTTAGTCCGTATCTCAAAAACTATTCGACCGATTTTTAGATCAAAATTACCTTGTATACTGAGCTTTATCGAAATTGGAGATTAAAAAAAATTCTCAATTTTTTTAATTTTTTTAACAATTATTTTATTCAATTGTTATTTTAACTTGTTAATAATAGAACGCAAGTATTTCATTGCATTTTCATGACAAAAATTATACAAAATATAATCTTCCGAAGGTATGGCAAAATTATTGCTTACGCCGACCTTGATTAGCTCCCCTTTTATATCTCAAAAACTAGAATCCCTAGAATTTTATCCATAGCTAGACATTTGATTAACTCATCAAGGATGAGTTAAATTCATAGTTTCAGAAAGTTTGGCCAAGAGTCATTTTCCAAAAAGAAAAGTGCAGTAGTTCATATTTATGATATTCAATTATCTAGTAAAAAATATTTTTCATGCCATACTTTTCATAAATCTCACCCCAAAATGTCATACGATCGGCGTAAATATTTTGAAGCAACTGTAAATTTTGATGAATATGTAAATAATACAGATTATTGGTCTTCATAGGTTTCCAAACAACATTATTGAACATTGGATCATCTTTGGAATTGGGATCACCTGATTTAGCAAAAGTTGTCCATAGTTTTACCATTCGACGCATCCCAGTATATTCTTCAGAGTTTGGATCTAATCTATTGATTATTGCGTCTCTATTTCCATTGAAAATATATGCTAATTCATCGCCATG
Source organism: Chrysoperla carnea (assembly GCF_905475395.1). Lineage (NCBI taxonomy): Eukaryota > Metazoa > Arthropoda > Insecta > Neuroptera > Chrysopidae > Chrysoperla > Chrysoperla carnea. Next base: position 21,091,937 of record NC_058338.1, read on the forward strand.
GTATATATAAGAATCATTTCTTTGGAAATTTGAATTTAATTTTGTAAGATAATTAAATTTATAAAAATATAATGGAATTTCAGGTACATGTTTAATTTGTACCCTAGCAATGTAATTAACCTTTTGAATAAATTGTAAATCTGAATTGAACTGAAAATAATAACATTATTTCAGAAAAATATTATTTAAATTATTTGTTATAAATATCTTACTCTAATCCAAGGATCCAATAGGTCATATGAAGGTGTTTGATTCCCATAATAAAATTCTTTGATTTTCTTGCCAGCCTCGAATGCTTCTTTACTACCTTGTATGACATCTAAATCTTTTGGTATTAATTTTTTATAGTCAGATTCGGTAAAATTAGGTTTAACATTTCTATTAAACTTGAAAAAAGCTGATTCATTTGCACATATTCCCATTATTATTGGAACTTTGTTGAAACTACCGTTTTTAATATATTCCTCTACTGGCGCAGTTAGAAAAGGATCTTTGATATTTTTATCCTCAATTGTTAAAACACTCATTGTTATGTCATCGACAATTGTTCGGTTCTAAAAACGAATTTAAAAGTTTATATTGACATATAAATAATTATATTATGCGTCATTAAAATTAAAATATTAGAATCTAGTTTTTGGCACGTAAAATGTGGTCAAGCTCGCAAAATTTGAACCTATGATAAGGAGAGAAACTACAAGAGGAGTTATCTTCTATTCGCCTCAATTTCTAAGACCATGTTTACGCATGAAATGGTTCAAAATGTTCAAAATTACATGATCTTGTTTTTTATCAAGAGCTTTCAAATTCTATGATCTACACGTTATTATCTAAGCAATACCAAAAAAAGTGGTCGTACCGAGTTAGCTAGTAAAATTGGAGTAGTATTTAATAACTCATCTGTTGTTGAATCATTAATGCATTTTACTGTTGCGTCCAAATTGTCCATTGTACAATTCAATGCTTCGGCTAGTTGTGGATATTTAACTGCATTTTCTAAAAAATTATTTGCACCAGTACCACTTTGCGCTATGGCACGATGAAATAGTCCCTTTGCTAATGGTGACACATACAACAAATGAACAGATGCACTCCCAGCACTACCTCCAAAAATTGTTACTTGTTCTGGATCACCGCCAAAACGGTTTATATTCTTTTGGACCCACTTAAGTGCCATCACTTGATCTTTAAATCCAGCATTGCCATGTATACCATATTTAGGATCATTAAAACTTAAAAATCCTATTCATGAAATATATTTCTATTAAAGTATAAGTTTAGTCCTAGTAATTTCATTATCTTTACCAAATATATTCAGGCGATATTGTATTTCAACTAACACAATATCTTCAGTCATGAGCCATTGTGATCCCTGGGACTTCGAGCTTATAGAACCCATATCAAATGCTCCACCGTGTATCCAAACCATGACTGGTTTTAGTTTATCGGTCTACAGATATAAAACAATTATCAATTCGAAATTTTCTATATATGTTAATCAATCGTTATTATCTCTGTGTAAATTTATTTTACCAATTTCGTATGAACATTTAAAAATAAACAATTTTCACTATATTCTTGAGGTTCTGGTCCCAAAACATGTGGACATGCAGGTCTAGACTTCGTTGCATCATATATTCCAATCCATGGCTCTGGTAATTCTGGAGCCTATAAAAATAGTTCATGTTATTGCTTTGTATGATTTATAACTTTTAAATTATTACCTTAAATCTCAGTACGCCTACGGGAGGTTTTGCAAATGGAATCCCTTCGAATATATAATAAGTATCATTGTTGTAATCTTTTGTTTTTCGACCAACTAATGTGCCTTGTTCGATGATGACGCTTATGTTTGTTTCAGCTTTGTATCCTGCATATATTAAATAAATCTAAAAATATTAAACAGTTTTATTAGCTGTAATAACACATTTATATTAGCTGAGTTGAGGGATTGAAATCTAGTAAAGAGGGATCTCGCAACAAAAAGCAGATGCTCGCATACTTGATAGGAAGTATGGTTTTGGAGGGAGTATGACTTCATACAGATTTGGTATCTTTAAAGTAATAAATTATAATTAATAAATATTATTATTATGAACAGTTATCACGACTCATAGACTTTTTATTTGATTATACCAATAAACAATCAAAAATTAAAATAACTGCTGTAATTTTTATTGAAGGGACGGTAATTAGTGGCCTTTTAAACTGACCTTTTAACAAAAGTTATCTGCTTTTGTGGTAAAGTGGTACGCATAAATCTGCGTCTAAATTAAGTTACCACTCATTTTCTGTTATTTAAAAAAAAATTTTATTAGATACTTACTATCAGAAATAGTATATACAGCCAATCCATTGGAAAAGGAAAAAATTGTATACTTTTGCTTATAACAATTACAATTTAACAAAATATGGTATACATAGGTAATAAATTGTTTATCAAATTATGAGTTATGGAACAATTATGTAAATATTTATTAATTATGAGTTAATATCTGAACAAATGATTATTGTTGCACTGTTGTTAGTCAAATATACTGTTTGATTATAAAATCTTTACTCATATTCCGTAAAAACATGCATATGTATACATATGTTAATAGGAACAATTTTATTTCAAGAACTACTAAGCTCGGGTACAACGCTTTTGGAAAGGTTTAAGGTAGGTCGAAAATTTATGTAGGTACTACTTAGCTCATAACTGATAAATAGATATCGGTTTCTCTTGTATTTTAATAAGAATATTTAATCAAAACTAAATGCCAAAATATCATGTGCGTCACTCTACAAAACAGCATGTTTATCATCTGACATCCCCGAAAATATGAGGGTGTCTTCTTATTTATAGGAATATCGATTTGAAATTTTTCAGTCATACAGGATATTGGGTAACATATTTTAAGATACATAAGCAAAATCTGAACTTTAAACTTAGCCTACTAGAAATTGACAAATCGATTTGTCGATTCTTAAAATTTTGCCTAGCGTCAGAGATGGTTAGGGATATTGAAAAAAACTATTTGAAAAAGTTGCTAAGAATAATGTTTAATATCAAAATTATTATATTATGTCGGTCATTACTTAAAGTTATTGCAAGTATTTGAATTCGTCGATATTCAATCCAACGTTTTGAACATGTAAATTACGCTAAAAAATTCCGTTACCTATATATATACCAAGCTAATAAAAGCGTGTTAAAAACATACACTTGCTCTTCCTTGAATTTGCTACAAAAACCTATAAACATTAAAAAAATAAATTATGTTGACAAGCTCATCCTGTGTATTATAATAATATGCCATCTATAATATGTCCTTCAATTAAATATGTCGTAGCCTTTATAATTAAAAATTATTTAGTATTTATTTATGATAAATAATTTAAAAATTAATAAAAGTATCTACACGGTGAGAAATGCATGACGTTTACTACGATGCTGGTATCGTATATAGACAAGTACTTTAGTATCTATGTTAGCATAAAAATATTACAGTCAAGAACATTAAGGACGCGAAACCTCCTGTATTTTATCGAGGTGTAGTTATCGGTCGTTGCGTACTTTGTAGTGCGCACCGGGCTGGTTAAGTGACTAAAAACAATTGAAATTGTTCATTTGATTAAAAACAAAAGACACCTTGATGCGCAGTACGCAACGACCGACTCTAGCCGCTATTTTTCCAGTTACTCTCTCCACTCTAGTTTTACGTTCTTAATATTTATGTTATTAATTACAGCATTGAATTGAGATATCCACCAGAACTATTGTGTGAATCGCCATTCAGTATGGGCCTGATGCCCATTATGCATTGACTCGAATCCAGCATGACTATTGCTACTGTACATAGTGTGATGTAGGTGCACGAAAATTTATTACCGTGTACTTTCATAACAATTCACTGGTTTTTTCCATGAATTCCCAAAATTTATTTTAAAACAATTATCTAAACATGAGAAATATTATCTTACTGATTATAGTATTCTTTATAAAAATAAAACAGTGATTCAATAATGACGTTCTATTGAGCCGCCGATATGTTTTTGTACAACCAATCCAATTTATTTCGTATAACCAAGTAGATAGTTTTTTCTAAAGATGATTTGAATTTCAAAAATTTCAAAAGTAGATAAGAATAAGTAAGGTTTGAAAATTTTTTATTTATTAGCAATCAGTACACCTAAATAAAAATCTTATATAACAATCAAATTTGGTATTTTTGATAAAAATGATCCCAAAATTTCATACGATCTTCATATAAATTTTTTTCTAATACTAATTTTGGATGAATATGTAAATAATAAAAATTATTTGAATCAACAGGCTTCCAAGTTACATTTGTAAATAATGGATCGTTTAATGGATTTGGATTTCCATCTTTTGATTTTGCAAATGTAGTCCATAGTTTTATCATACGATAAATTCCTATTTCCTCATCGGAGTTTGGATTGAGTTGTGAAACTCCTTCTTGATTAAAATTAAATAAATATGCCACGTCATCGCCATGCGCCACATATTTTGTAGAATTTCCTTGATAATTAAGACTTGTGATATAATTGAAGTTATAAAAGTAAACAGGAACGTTTGGAAAAGAAACGGCTTGTAGCTTTGCAATATAATACATTTTGTAAATAAACATCATATCAGAAACGTACTAAAAATTGAAGAAAACAATTAAATGCAGCTTAGTGGTACGGGAGATGTACGGTTAGATCCTGTGTTTTAGAAACACTCTAACTTACTTTAATCCAAGGTTCAAGTAAATCGTTTGACGGTGTCTGATTTCCATAATAAAATTCCTTAATTTCCTTACCAATATTGAAAGCTTCATTTGAACCTTTTTTAAAATTTATATCTTTTGGTATTAACTTTTCATAATCTGATTCAGTGAAATTTGGACCAATACCAGGCCTGTCTTGGTAAAAGAATGCAGATTCATTTGCACAAATTCCAATAATAAGTGGTACTTTATTGAAATTTCCATTTTTAATATTTTCTTCCACGTGATGTGTCATGAATGGATCGTCACTGTTTTCAGATTCTATTGTAAGAGCACTCATTGAAATCCCATCCACAAGGGTGCCATCCTGTTAAGAAAACGTGCTTTAAAAATGACGTGTTAAATTTTTTCAGTTTTCAACTCACAATATTTTTTTTTTAGTTCAATATTTTGTACATTTCAATGGAAATTTGTCATTAAGATAAGAGAAAGAATACTTTTAATTTTTCTAACTCAACTGAAAACTTAAATAGTTTTGTTAATTATTTAAGCGAGAGTGATTTTCCACCCGATAAACCATTTATAATAAATAATATCGAATGTTTTCATACCGGAATGCTCTTCAAGATAATTCCAGCGTTAACTAGCTCCTCCGTTGATGTATCGTTAATACAGTTTACAATTTCATCTAAGTTACTTGACGAACAATTTAAAGCTTCAGCTAGATGGGTGTAATTACTGGCAGAGTAAACCCAAGTATTTGCACCAGATCCACTTTGAGCAATCGCTCGATGAAATAAACCTTTTGCTAAGGATGATACATACAGCAAATGTACCGAAGCCCCACCTGCACTGTCACCAAAAATTGTTACTTGATTTGGATCACCATTGAAATTCTTGATGTTTTCTTGAACCCATTTCAAAGCCAACACTTGATCTTTTAACCCTGCATTACCAGGAATATTATATTTTGGATCGTCAAAACTCAAAAAACCAAAAATATTTAATCGATATTGAACTTCAACCAATACAATGTCTTCAGTCATTAAATACTGTGATCCCCGATATCCATTAATAGAACCCATTTCGAAGGCACCACCATGAATCCAAACCATCACTGGTTTCGGGTCTGGTGTCTAAAAGTAAGTGAATTATATTTTTAATAATTTGCGAATATTGAAAAGCTGTTTTTTTATTTTTTAATACTTCAGAGATTATTTAAGTTTCATTTAGTGACAATATATTATGAAACAGTATCAAATTATTTAAAACAAGAAATGAATTTTGAAGAAAAAAATTTCTTGATTCTAGTAATTATTTTTTCTATGAAGAAACGAAATACATTTTGCCACATCACGCGGTTAAGAAGTACAGGACAGCTTGTGTCCTAATTAATCAAAATTATTGCCAAGAATAAATTATACCATTTTTGTGTGAACGTTCAAAAATAAACAATCTTCATCATATTCCTCGTTAGGTCTTCCTTCAGGATCGCCGACTTGTGGACAAGCCTTTCGTATTTTTGTTGCATCATACACTCCAGTCCAAGGTTCTGCAGGTTCAGGTGCCTGCAATATATCAGGTACTTAATTTATAATTAAACTTTTATTCTTTTTGAATTAATGTGTTTTTTAATTACCTTAAACCTTAAACCTCCCACTGGTGGTTTTGCATAAGGGATTGCTTCAAATATATAATAAGTATCGTTTAAATAATCTTTGGCTGTATGGCCAACTAGAGAACCCTGTTTAATAGTGATTTTTATGTCTTCTTTAAAAGTGCTTTTACTTCTGACACAATTCAAGCTAATCTATAAAATAAAAATGTAATTACAGCAAAAATAACTTGTACACAATAATTATTAGATTATGTTTATAATTTCCAATTAAAGATAAATCACTAATATTAATCGGTTACATGGGTATACTCAGGATACGTGAAAACAAGTTCGTTTCAATTGACTAACTAACAAAGTCTAGCCTGTGGAAAACTTTTTTTTGTTACCCTTCAAAAACTTTTGTTCAATACTAGCTCATATATGTATTGAGTATGTATTACATCTGTATGCAATAAAATCTTTAGTCATTATTTACATAAAATATCTTAGTTTCACCTTAAATAGGCTTCGTTTTTGGAAAAAATAAAATTTGAAATCGTTTACGACATAAACTGCTTTTTAGAAAACTACTTTCTAATTTAAAATTTAACAATTGCAATATGATGAGTAGGGTCAGTAGATCCTTTTACATAAATGATTTCTAACAGGTTAAATTTTTTATTAAATTATTTAAAACAATTAGAAGTATGAAGCTATTGATTGAGAAAATCCTCATAAATTTGTGTTAAGAGAAAGTTAGAAATTATAATCGTCAACGAATTTTTGGGAAAAAAATTGTCAATTTATTAAAATTTTAAATGCAAAGCAGAGTACTTAACCAAACATTTAAAAATTACTTACAATGATACAAACAACTATTAGACTAAAATTCATTTTGGATTTTCAATTTTTCCACTTACCTACTTATGTGCCGAAATGCCAAAAATATATTTATATATAAAACCATACGCGATAAAAAAGCATTTGATAAAAACACTCATAGATAGGAAAATAATTTAAAATGATAATTTATTGATAATAATTAATAGATCTCTAATAGATAATAATTAATAGATAATTTATTAAAAATAACGTAGATGCACTCAACTTCGCAACACGCTATTTCAAGTGCTTTTACACGCCACTTCCATCTAATTCTTTAAACTTTTTAGATAAATTTTATCTAAAAGCATGTTTTTAAACAGTTAATATGAAATTATGGATTTGAAATATCGAGAAACTGATACATGTATATAAGAGGATACGCTTTTCTAGAGAAAAGTTAATTATTCCTTAAAAAATTTTCTAGAAACGCGTATATTTCATTCGAATCTAGGTATAGATGAATTAAAAGTAAATTTGTTGCATACAATGTGCAAGTTACTTATTTAACAAATGAAAAACTGGTGCTAAAAAGAGTGTTGAGTAAAGAATTAAAATTAAACATTAGATGAAAACAAATTTAATTAAACCACTAATTTTGTACACTCAGTTAAATTTGACCATATTTGCGATAAAGTTTATCCCAAAATGTCATTTGATCTTCATATACATTTTTTTCTAATTCTAAATTTGGATTAATGTGTAAATAATAGAAGTTATTTGAATCCATAGATTTCCATGTTACATTTTCAAATAATGGATCATTAATAGGATTCGGGTTACCATTTTCAGATTTTGCAAACGTTGTCCATAATTTGATCATCCGACGCATTCCAATAAATTCATTGGAATTTGGATCCGATAATTCATTTACTTGTTTTTGGTCATTGAAAAATAAATATGGTAGATCGTCAGCATGATATACATAATTGTCAAGATGAGGATATCCAAGAAAATTTAACTTTGTAAGATAGTTGAACTTATAGAAATACACTGGTACTTCCGGTGCAATTGAAACTTGGAGTTTGGCGATGTAATTTATTTTTTGAACAAACTTTATATCTGAAAGATACTGAAAAAGATAAACAGATGAAATTAATTTAAATATAATAAATTTTGTACAATTTGGGGGAAAATGGATGTTAAATGGAAAATATAATTTTTCTAATAATTTTCTCTATTTGTAAATCAACTTGAACTATACCTTTTTAAAAATGCTTAAGTCGGTTGACTTTTGAAAAGAATATATTTTTAACGAAAACAAATATTGAAAGTTGATCATTTTTATGGTAAAACATTTGTTCTAAGGAAATTTTCGGTGAAAGGTGCAAAACTTATAACGAACTAAGCTGTTTGTGACATTCAAAACGACAAAGTTAAACTAAGACCTCGTATTTCCAAAAACACTTAAGGTACAATACGCCGTACAATAGTAAATAAGTTGTTAGTTGTTAGGTAAGCTAGTCAAGAAAAATTTTTATAGTTAAACTGTGGAAAGCCTTTTTATAAAAAATTTCGGCAAAAATTAGTGTAGAATCAACAATTGAGATACATATATCTATGAACAAATTATTTTAATTTACTTACCCTGATATAAGGATCTATTAAGTTTTCAGAAGGTGTTTGATTTCCATAATAAAATTCTTTAATTTGTTTTCCAATATTAAATGCTTCTGGAGAACCTTTATTAACATTCATATCTTTTGGTATTAAAGACTCATAATCGGCTTCTGTGAAATTAAGGGGTAGCTTGCTCTCAGAGACAAATGGAACTGATTCGTTTGCACATATACCCATTATAATT